>NC_072396.2:108663500-109276750 GCF_028885625.2 Pongo pygmaeus
TAACTCGTCGTTTAACATTAGGTATATCTCCTAATGCTAACCCTCTCTCCTCCCCCAACCCCACAACAGGCCCCAGCGTGTGATGTTCCCTTACCTGTGTCCATGTGTTCTCATTGTTCAATTCCCACCTATGAGTGAGAACATGCGGTGTTTGGTTTTTTGTCCTTGCGATAGTTTGCTGAGAATGATGGTTTCCAGCTTCAGCCATGTCCCTACAAAGGACATGAACTCATCGTTTTTTATGGCTGCATAGTATTCCATGGTGTATATGTGCCACATTTTCTTAATCCAGTCTATCATTGTTGGACATGTGGGTTGGTTCCAAGTCTTCGTTATTGTGAATAGTGCCACAATAAACATACGTGTGCATGTATCTTTATAGAAGCATGATTTGTAATCCTTTGGGTATATACCCAGTAATGGGATTGCTGGGTCAAATGTTATTTCCAGTTCTAGATCCCTGAGGAATCGCCACACTGACTTCCACAATGGTTGAACTAGTTTACAGTCTCCCCAACAGTGTAAAAGTGTTCCTATTTCTCCACATCCTCTCCAGCACCTGTTGTTTCCTGACTTTTTAATGATCGCCATTCTAACTGGTGTGAGATGGTATCTCACTGTGGTTTTGATTTGCATTTCTCTGATGGCCAGTGATGATGAGCATTTTTTCATGTGTCTTTTGGCTGCATAAATATCTTCTTTTGAGAAGTGTCTGTTCATATGCTTTGCCCACTTTTTGATGGGGTTGTTTGTTTTTTTCTTGTAAATTTGTTTAAGTTCATTGTAGATTCTGGATATTAGCCCTTTGTCAGATGAGTAGATTGCAAAAATTTTCTCCCATTCTGTAGGTTGCCTGTTCACTCTGATGGTAGTTTGTTTTGCAGAAGCTCTTTAGTTTAAATAGATCCCATTTGTCAATTTTGGCTTTTTTTGCCATTGCTTTTGGTGTTTTAGACATGAAGTCCTTGCCCATGCCTATGTCCTGAATGGTAATGCCTAGGTTTTCTTCTAGGGTTTTTATGGTTTTAGGTCTAACATTTAAGTCTTTAATCCATCTTGAATTAATTTTTGTATAAGGTGTAAGGAAGGGATCCAGTTTCAGCTTTCTACATATGGCTAGCCAGTTTTCCCAGCACCATTTATTAAATAGGGAATCATTTCCCCATTTCTTGTTTTTGTCAGGTTTGTCAAAGATCAGATGGTTGTAGATATGCGGCATTCTTTCTGAGGTCTCTGTTCTGTTCCATTGGTCTATATCTCTGTTTTGGTACCAGTACCATGCTGTTTTGGTTACCGTAGCCTTGTAGTATAGTTTGAGGTCAGGTAGCGTGATGCCTCCAGCTTTGTTCTTTTGGCTTAGAATTGACTTGGCAATGCGGGCTCTTTTTTGGTTCCATATGAACTTTAAAGTAGTTTTTTCCAATTCTGTGAAGAAAGTCATTGGTAACTTGATGGGGATGGCATTGAATTTATAAATTACCTTGGGCAGTATGGCCATTTTTTGTAATATAAGGTTTTCATCTTCTTCTCTAAGTAAATCCATGAAAGTAAATTTTTAAAAAAGAAAATCTTCACATTGCTTGTAAATTTTATTCCTAGGTATTTTATTCCCTTTGTAGCAATTGTGAATGGGAGTTCACTCATGATTTGGCTCTCTGTTTGTCTGTTATTGGTGTATATGAATGCTTGTGATTTTTGCACATTGATTTTGTATCCTGAGACTTTGCTGAAGTCGCTTATCAGCTTAAGGAGATTTTTGGGCTGAGACGATGGGGTTTTCTAAATATACAATCATGTCATCTGCAAACAGAGACAATTTGACTTCATCTTTTCCTATTTGAAAACTCTTTATTTCTTTCTCTTGCCTGATTTCCCTGGCCAGAACTTCCAATACTATGTTGAATAGGAGTGGTAAGAGAGGGTATCCTTGTCTTGTTCCAGTTTTCAAAGAGAATGCTTCCATTTTTTGCCCATTCAGTATGATATTGGCTGTGGGTTTGTCATAAATAGCTCTTATTTTTTTGAGATACATTCCATCTATACCTCATTTATTGAAAGTTTTTAGCATGAAGGGGTGTTGAATTATGTTGAAGGCCTTTTCTGCATCTATTGAGATAATCGTGTGGTTTTTGTCATTGGTTCTGTTTATGTGATGGATTACGTTTATTAATTTGCATATGTTGAACCAGACTTGCATCCCAGGGATGAAGCTGAGTTGATCGTGGTAGATGAGCTTTTTGATGTGCTGCTGGATTCGGTTTGCCAGTATTTTATTGAGGATTTTCGTGTTGATATTCATCAGTGATATTGGCCTGAAATTTTCTTTTTTTATTGTGTCTCTGCCAGGTTTTGGTATCAGAATGATGCTGACCTCATAAAATGAGTTAGGGAGGATTCTCTCTTTTTCTATTGTTTGGAATAGTTTCAGAAGGAATGGTATCATTCCTCTTTGTACCTCTGGTAGAATTCGGCTGTGAATCTATCTGGCCCTGGACTTTTTTTTGGTTGGTAGGCTATTAATTGCTGCCTCAATTTCAGAACTTGTTATTGGTCTATTCAGGGATTTGACTTCTTCAGTGGTCATTAGAGAAATGCAAGTCAAAACCACAATGAGACACCATCTCACACGAGTTAGAATGGTGATCATTAAAAAGTCAGGAAACAACAGATGCTAGAGAAGATGTGGAGAAATAGAAACGCTTTTACACTGTTGGTGGGAGTGTAAATTAGTTCGACCAGTGTGGAAGTCAGTGTGGTGATTCCTCAAGGATCTAGAACTAGAAATACCATTTGACCCAGCAATCCCATTACTGGGTATATACCCAAAGGATTATGAATCATTCTAATATAAAGACACATGCACACGTATGTTTAATGCAGCACTGTTCACAATAGTAAAGACTTGGAACCAACCAAAATGCCAAACAACCATAGACTGGATAAAGAAAATGTGGCATATATACACCATGGAATACTATGCAGCCATAAAAAAGGATAAGTTCATGTCTTTTGCAGGGACATGGATGAAGGTGGAAACCATCATTCTCAGCAAACTAACACAAGAACAGAAAACCAAACACCGCATGTTCTCACTCATAAGTGGGAGTTGAACAATGAGAAGACATGGACACAGGGAGGGGAACATCACACACTGGGGTCTGTCAGGGATGTGGGCCTAGAGGAGGGACAACATTAGGAGAAATACCTATTGTAGATGACGGGTTGATGGGTGCAGCAAACCACCATGGTACATGTGTACCTATGTAACAATCCTGTAATTCTGCACATGTATCCCAGAACTTAAAGTATAACTTTAAAAAAAAGAAGAAAACCTGTGTAAATTTAGAAGACTGATGTTAAAAAATAGATGTAGAACAGTGAGTCTCAACTATAGCTGTACATTAGTAAAAGCTGGGGATCTTTTAAAAAATGTTGACCTCTCAGTGCTACCATCGCTTATTCTAATTTATAATTGGTCTGGAATAAGGCATAAGCCTGGATATTTTCTTTTTAAAGCTTCCCTCAGGATGCTAATGTGCAGCCAGTGTTGGGAACCGCTGCTGAAGACTACTTTCAAACTAGTACAGTGCATCTGAGCTGAATTTTAAGTTTTAAGCATGGATGTTTGCAGATAGGGTTAGCGGAACATTGTGCTAGTGTGCATTAAGTGACCAAAGCTTCCTAGAGGAAACAGCCTTTATACATGGAATAGGTTAGAGCAGCAAGAGAGATTGTTAACATGGGCAGCTTCAATGAAGGTTTGCAATTGGATGGCTATGGGAAAGCAAATTTAATTGGAAGGGAAGGAGTTAACTAGGAAAGGGTGGCAACAACTTGGGAGGGATTTGGAAGTCCCTGAATTATGGGAAGATTATCAGGTTATGTGTCAATAATCAAGGCAATGGACTCAACTAAACTATTAGTAGTCTCAGGAGCTAACTCCCATCTAGAGCTCTTTCTAAAGTTGAGTGTCAGGGCCAGACATGTATTTAGGTCAGTGATACTCAACCTTGGATATACTTTAGGATTATATGGGGAGCAGTAAAAAAAAAATCCTAATACCCATACCCCAAACTTCATAGATTCAAAATTAATCAATCTGGAGTGTAGTCCAGGGAATTGATGTTTTCTGTTTTTGTTTTATTTCATTTAAAAAATATCTACAGGAGGTTACAATCCACAAATACGGTTGAGCACAACTGACCTAGGTGGATCACAAAGACCTACAAGGATTTTCTTCACCAAATAAAACAGCTTTTCTATGTGTTTTTCACAATATTGTCCTCCTTTCCTGCAACGTGAAGTTTTATGAGCATCAGACTTCCCTGACAATCCTACCCCGACCCTAACTCAACAGTCTTTTATGCTAGTGTCATACCCTCCTTAGCATTTATCATGATTTGACATGGGTAAATACATCATAACCTACCTAATTCTCTCCATCTCCACTGCTACCACTCTAGTCTCAGCTACCACTACCTCCTGGTTGGATTGCTGCTCCTGCCCTTTCTCCTTTTACTGTCTATGTCAACACAGCCACTGAGTGGCTTTAAAAATGTATGTCAGATCATGTCACTGCTCTGCTTAAAACTTGCCAATGGCTTCTCATATCATTCAGAGTAAGGGCCAAGTACTTTTTATGACCCACAAGGTCCTTTATGACCTGAGTCTTCCCCTTGCCTCTCTGAGATTCTATTTCTGTGCCCCTCACTAACACAGTTCTGGTCACACCGGCTTCCTTGTTTTTATACATCAGATACACTCCCACCTGAAAGCCTTTGCATTTGCTGTCTTCTCTGCCTGGGATGCTCTTTCCTCAGATATCCATATGTATCATTCCATCTCTTCCTATTGGTCTTTTGTTAATTCATGCCTTACTGGTGAAGCCTACCTTGATTTCCGTATTTAAAATTGCAAATCTTATGGGCCAAAGATCTTAATAGACATGCCACTAAAGAAGACACACAGATGGCGAATAAACATGAAAAGATGTGCCACATCATACATCATCAGAGTAAGTCAAATTAAAATAGTAATGAGATGCCACTACTACACTACCTATTAGAATGGCGAAAATCCAGAACACTGACAACACCAAATGATGACAAGAATGTGGAGCAACAGCAACTCTCATTCATTGCTGGTAGGAACGCAGAATGGTACAGCCACTTTGGGAGAAAATTAAACATACTTTTACCATACAATTCAGTAATTGCACTCCTTGATATTTTCGCAAAGGAACTGAAAACCTGTGTCCATGTGAAAACCTTCACACAGATGGTTATAGAAGCTATATTCATGATTTCTATAACTTGGAAGAAACCAAGATGTCCTTCAGTAGGTAAAGAGATAAAGTGTGGTACATCCACATGATGGCATATTATTCAGTGCTAAAAAGAAATGAGCTGTCAAGCCATGAAAAGACAGGGAGAAAACTTAAGTGCGTATTACTAAATGAAGGAAGCCAATCTGAAAAGGCTACATACTGCATGATTCCAACTACAGTCAGCCCTCGATATCCACAGGCTTAGCATCTCTTGATTCAACCAACTATGGATGGGAATATTCAGAAAAATAAAACAATAAAAAGAACAATACAACAATAAAAATAACACAAATGTAAAATCAATACAGTATAACAACTATTTACATAGTATTTACATTGTATTAGCTATTGTAAGTAATCTAGATAATTTAAACTATATGGGAAGTTGTGTGTAGGTTATATGGAAATACTATACTGTACCATTTTATATAAGGGGCTTAAGCATCCATGGATTTTGGTATCCTGGGGGCGGGGGTCATGGAACCAGTCCTCCTTGGATACCAAGGAATGATTGTATATGACATTCTCGAAAAGGTAAACCTATGGAAATATTAAAAGGATCATTGGTTGCCAGGATTAGGGAGAGATAAGGATGAATGGGTACAGCATAGAGGATTTTAGGGCAGTGAAATACTCTGTATGATACTATAATGGCAAAAACATGTCATCATACATTTGTCCAAACCCATGGAATGTACAACACCAAGAGTGAGCCCTAATGTAAACTATGCATTTTGAGGTCATAATGATGTATCAATGTAGGGTCATCAATTGGAACAAATACATCTTTCTTATGGGGCATCTTGATAATGGGGGAGGCCATGCATGTGGGCGAGCAGGATGTACATGGGTTATTTTTCTACTGTCCTCTCAATTTTGTTGTGAACCTAAAATTGCCATAAAAATAAGGTCTTAAAAAAATTACAACTCTCCATGCTTACACGACTCAACCTATCCCCTTGTCTCTGCTTTATTTCTATTCATATCACTTATCAACATCTGACATATGCATATCTGTTTATTGTTGATGGTCTATCTCTCCCCACTAGAATACAAGCCCCATGAGAGTGTAGAAATTTGTCTATTTTGCTCATCGCTAATCTCCAGAATCTGGAAAATTACCTGCCACATAATAGAGGATCCATCAAAATTTCTTTGTTTGAATTAAAAGCCAAAGTACTGGGTTATAATTTCACTGTAAAAATATGCACAGGTTTTCTCATTAAGGGGAAAACTGACTAACACTTATTGAGTATCCACTAAACACTATGTTATGTGCTTTTCATGTGTTCTATTATTTAATTCTCAAAACAATTCTCAAAACATTCTCAAATGGAATAGGTATGATTGTTATGCCCATTTTATAGATGAGAAACTGAGGCACAGTACAGCTAGTAACTTTGCTTAAGGTCAAATAGCTTAATTTGTATTGGTGATGCTAGGATTTGAATCCAAATTTATCTGAATTACAGGGTTGTATAATTTTTGTAAATAACCTCCCTGCCAGAACTAATTATTATTTAGTAATTAACTTACTACTAAAAGAAATCGTTATTAGAAATTAGCTTACCAAATTAGTTCTTATTTTAATGGGTTTTGAGGAGAGAAAGGGGTAAGGAGGGATTCAAACACAGAAAGGAGAAGTTTCAACTTGTTTGGCTGATGAGTTTCAGGGTAGCACTTAGGGATAGCAGGCTTTGGTGGGAACAGACACCTGTGGGGGAGAGTCAGAGTTAGTGTCACCAAAGGAATCTTCTCCTTCACAGTTGGACTTATCACTTAGGCTTGGCATTAAGGCTTTGGTGTGTAGCCCAGAACCAAAGTAGAGACATTCCAGTCCCTCATAGGGGAGTTAAAGGACTTGCAACTATTTTAAGATGTGAGATAATAGATATGTTAATTTGCTTCCTTTAGTCATCCTATGATGTATACATATATTAAAACATCACATTGTACCTCATAAATATATATAATTATTATTTGTCAATTTTTTGAAAAGGCTAGAGATACTGTTCTTTTGCCTGCACTGGGTCCCACACATTATAGCTTACATTCATCTCCTGCATCCTAGCTCTGTGCTTAACCTTACAAAGGGGCAAGGGCTGTGGCAATGGATTTAACAGTTCACCATCTTTTGCCCAGTCTTGGGGTAGCAATGAGACCTTTAGAGGTGCTAAGCACTAAGGTTATTCCTCCTCTCCCCCTACCATAAAAACATCAAACCTTAAAACAAGTGAATGAAAGTTTTAAAGTTCTCTGATTTTCTCCCATATAATGAAATCAATGATTTTTTCCTTTATTTATCAAACACCAATATCTTTCAGAAGTGTTCCTCTTAGTAAAGGGATCAGGTGGAGGGTAGCTGATTTGCTGGTGCCTTAAGTGGTGCTCGTGTACCTTTAGGTAATCTAACACTTTGGGGTATGTGATTAAAGGGGCAAAACTTTCCAAAATGATTTCCCTGCCTGCCACAGAGCTGTACATTCATGAGCTCTTCTTGGGGATAAAGCAAGGACCTCTGTTAACATTCAAAGGCAGTACTGCTATACACATGACAACCCATTGCAAACAGAGAGCAAAGATCCAAGCGGCTGGAGCAAAAGGAACATCAAGTTTGAAGGGTTAGAAGAGAGGGGGGAAAGGTTTGAAGTGTGGTTTGCTGGTAGGAAAGAGAGAGCCTAAGTGAGATGAATAAGTGGGAACTTTTGGGCAGCCAGAGGGAGGCCTGAGTTCTCAAAAGCTGGGTACCAAAAGGAAGTAGGAGCAGAATCAAATTGACAATTTTGGTAAATATCTCCTCACTTTGGTACTGATGCAAGTGGAAGGGCCTTTGTGGCATGACAGCTAGTACTTCAGAGAGGGGCTAAATAGATCCTTCATCTTGTCTCTGTATTTCTGCACTAACCTAGGAAAAGACCAAAGAGGCAAAACTGTGACCTTGCAAGGAGATAAATCCAGAGTTTCATTCACCCCACCGATTCCTGGCCCTCGCCCTTGCCCATTCTTCACACCTAACTCAGTATAAAGTGAGAGTTTTCATGATCACTGAGGATCTTAGCGGGACAGGAGCAAAGTGCCTTGTAGAATTGGAACACACAGGTAGGGAGAGGCAGCTCCTTAATGGGATACTATCAAATAATGAGTTTAATAAACAAATCCCATAAAATCAGTGAAACCCCCAAAATAAATTTGAAAATATTTGGATGTCTAAATTCTCTTTTAACCAATGGCAACATTGAGAACTGATTTCTTATTCCACCATTGCATGAACGCTCAATTTCGCTGGAAGTATGTTCTCATCTGATCTATATTCTACAACATTGATATTTCTCTTTTCATTCACTCTTAAGCCTATTTGGAGTAAAGACTGCCAACTGTGTCATATTAGCAGTGGCTGTGAAATGGACTATTTTCCACTAGTGGCTAAGATGAGACCAGAATATGGGAAATAAAGCTTGTTTTAAAAATTCAATTTGCAGTAGATGTGTATGAATAATTTATGTGTCCTTACTTTGTAACATAATAATTAGGGTACCATTGATTTATTATAAAAAGTTAAAGTATGTTTAATGATACCATTTATCTGTACATTCAAAATTAAAATATAAATCAAAGGTATTATTAAATATAACTTTATCTTACTATACATTTCAAAGTCCATGAGTTATTTTATTCCAATGTTCCTAATCTCTTCATTCAGCTAAAAAAAGAGAAGACTCTAAGAAGTGACATGATAAATAATTTAAAGCATAACATTTTATGCCATAATCCTGACAATAGAAGTAAAAGACGATGTAAAGTGGCAGAGGTTCTAAATTGCTGAAAAGGTATTAGAATTCTTTTTTTTTTCCTTTATTATTATTATTATTATACTTTAGACTCTATGGTACATGTGCGCAACGTGCAAGTAAGTTACATATGAAGTTTTGGTGCATGAAAGAGAAAGTTATGCTTATCGATGATTTGTAATTGAAAGATTAAGAAAGATTCAAAATTGATAATGGTTCTGTTGATTTGTAATGAATTCATAGGATCACTGTTGTGTCTGCAGCTTGTGACCATGACAAGAAAAAGAGAAACAAATTTGAGTCCTGGATGTCACATAAGGAGATTGACTCAGAGGACCTGAGAATGTGTCTGCAGTGATTCATGATGGAGTGGCAATACTAGGAAGAGGTGAATGAAAAATATCAAGATCCAAATCCATACTTTCTTCTGTAAAATATTGTATTTTATACCCAGCATTTTCACTAAATGTGTCTGGTTATTATTTTTAGCTTATTTTTTTTGGAAGTGTATACATAATATTCTTTAATAAGTGATCATTTGACTTAGAAACAGTGTTGTCAAAAAATATCTTGAGCCAATAGACAAATGGTAGATACAGGAAATTTCCAATACACATGGCTAATAATTAAAATACATGTCACACAAAGAACTCTTCCAAGTTAACAAGAAAATAGTATGTAATTCAAATGAAAATGAGTAGAAGATATGAAAATCTAGTTCAGAAAGAAATAAATCCAAATGGCCAAAATTAATAACTAAAGAAGCACCTATCTGGATCTTTATAGAAAGCATCATTCTATGGCCGGGTGCGGTGGCTCACACCTGTAATCCCAGCACTTTGGGAGGCCGAGGCGGGCGGATCATGAAGTCAGGAGATCGAGACCATCCTGGCTAACACGGTGAAACCCCGTCTCTACTAAAAATACAAAAAATTAGCCAGGCGTGGTGGCAGGCACCTGTAGTCCCAGCTACTCGGGAGGCTGAGGCAGGAGAATGGCGTGAACCCGGGAGGCAGAGCTTGCAGTGAGCCGAGATCGCGCCACTGCACTCCAGCCTGGGTGACAGAGCGAGACTCCATCTCAAAAAAAAAAAAAAAAAAGAAAAGAAAAAAGAAAGCATCATTCTAAGCTTCCAAAACTGTATTTCTGTTTTCATACTTGTGCATAGCATTTTTCTTTTGTTCAATTTATGGCTGTTTCAGGTTTTTTATTCTTAAAACTGATTTAATTCTAATTTGTTCATATTTCAGTAATAAATCTAGCATCAGACTCTCTTTGATTCACTGTTAATCAAGTCTGCCTTTTTTCAAGTGTTTGGCCTATGGCTAAGTTAATATTTGTTCAAAATACCACTGAAAAAAGAAACAGCCACAAAAACTGCAGCCCAGATGCATGCCAATGGCAAAAATTGCCAGGGATTGAAAGCATGCTTCAAAAAATAATATCTCGCAAATGAATACCTTTCTGTTATCTGTGGTTTTTATGCTGTTTATATTTACATGTGACCAGCCACCACACCAAATATTGTTTGAACTATCTGTAAAAATATAACTCAATAATAGAACACTCTGTCTGCAACTTACTGTCAAATTATTCATAAAGCAAAATAGTATGTATAGTAAGTTTTAAATTTATGTATATGTGTGTATACATAATTCCCCCAGACATATGCATGTGAGATGAAGAAGGGAAAGAGAACAGACATATGTATGGGAGAAGGTGTTAACAATGGGTGAGTCTGACTGAAATATATATAGCAGTTTTTGAGTTCTGTATATTTGAAATTATTTTTAGCTTATTAATGATACTATAATAATAGCTAGTTGGTATTTATCTCCAAGGCATTCTAAACACTTTGCAGGCACTTCTTTATTATTCTGCACCATATCCTTGTCAGGTGACAATATTCATCACCCTCTCCTCTCAAGACAATGGGAGAGAAAAACAGAGATAGCAGACAAGGAACAGATGAATAGCAGAACCAGGATTTTAAAAAAAACAACAGAAAAATTTCTCAGATTTTCTGATTTCTACTCTAGTATATTCTGCATGAAGCTTTGCTACTTTGCTTCAGTGTATATGATCTAAAACCACCAGCATGTAGTAAAAATCCAACACAGTATAATTTTATTTTTTGAAAGTTAATTCGTGATGTTTTTGACAAGTGCGAGTTTTCTTTGGTACCTTCATGGGAAGTGAATAACAGTTACCCAGATCCCTGAGATGTTGTTTTATATTATAAGAAGTGCTGATTCATATTGGGGGTGGGTGTGAAGCTAGGGGTTGGGGGCAGTTCTTATCACAGGCTGCCCCCATATAAATGACTTATGACATTTTTAACTTAAGCTGCCCAAAGTGGGTACTTTTAAAGAGTAGGGGCTTTGAAACTTTGTTAAAAGATCTTTGTTTTAAAATTCTGAGCAGATTACAAGGCCATCTGTCCATGACATGAAGTGATAAATAAATCTACCCCTTGTGTTTCTTCTTGTTCTGTAACAATGCTTTCTAGTAAAACACAATGCTTTTTGGATTAAAATATCAGCTACTGAGCATGGCTGAGGAAAATAATGTTCTGGTTAATCCAGAATTCTTGTTAATAAAAAGTCACAGGCCTATGACTGTTTTCAAATACTAACAAAGACAGCAGTAGATAGTTGACAGTAAATTGATATTAAGGATACTTAAAATTTTCTCCTTCAGTTAGAAGGTGCTACACAATCACACAGTGTTGTCAGGGCATCTTAATGAAGAGAGTTTTCCTTGTGCCACAAATGAGCTGAAGTGACAGCTGACAGTTCAATTGCTAGAACTCTGTATAAGAGGTTTGATGTAGAAACACACAGCAATAATTCATTGCCTTATGGAGAAGCCTTTCTTTAAAACTGGCCCCAACTTCTCAGTGTCTTAAAAGCACTCATGTCAAAATCGGAAACCTTAACCTACAGCATTGCTATGTGAATTCCAAGTCCAATTTAAAGCATCATTGTAGAGACATTATTGGCTTCTGATGTAGCAAAACCATTTCCCTAAGTATCACATGCTTTTTTATTTTTATTTTTATTTTATTATTATTATACTTTAAGTTTTAGGGTACATGTGCACAATGTGCAGGTTAGTTACATATGTATACATGTGCCATATTGGTGTGCTGCACCCATTAACTCGTCATTTAGCATTAGGTATATCTCCTAAAGCTATCCCTCCCCCCTCCGCCCACCCCACAACAGTCCCCAGAGTGTGATGTTCCCCTTCCTGTGTCCATGTGTTCTCATTGTTCAATTCCCACCTATCAGTGAGAATATGTGGTGTTTGGTTTTTTGTTCTTGCGATAGTTCTGAATTGCTGCTTCTTTTTGTTCTATGATTGGGATTTTCTTTTATTATAATGCAAAGGATTTTCTTCTTTTAGTGATAAAAGCCCAAACTACAATCAATTGATTTAGAAGTCTGTTTATAACTGACGTTACTCTTTCTAGCAAATGTGCTGATGCTTAGTGATATCTGACTTTCCTTTGACAGGGTGATTCTTGGTGATTATAAAAATAAATAAATATTGACTTCCTTTCTTTGAGGGTGACAGAGGTTTTTCAGTCTGAGGCTTAGTTTTTTCCTGCTTTCTTCAGAAACCCAAGCTGATGGAAGAGTTGCTTGCCTCTCTAAGGAATAAAGCAAAGGTAAAGGGATTTAGCTGAGATATAAGTAGAAATTTTCTGACAATGTAGTAAAACATGGGAATTCATTTTGTTAAATAAAGCTGTGAAATATTAGACAGGGATCTCCCCTTCACCAAGAAGTCAATCAAGGCTTGAGATGGGAGAGGGGAATACCAGCGCAACGTTGTATCTGGTCTGTACTTCCCTTCTAATGCTTGATTCTGTCACTTTCTCATGTCAGGCCTGCATAGAGAAATGAGGAGGATGAAGACAGAGGACAAGGTAACATATACTATGTCCTCATGACTCTAGGTTTTGAAAACAAATACCTATGAAGCTCTGTCATTCCCACTGAGGTAAATATAATATCCTTAGCCTGACATTTGAAGCACTTCACAATTTGGCACCAATCCATTTTTTCCAGGCTTTTCTCTCATTCATCTTTTCTAGAGATGTTAGGCCACAAATCATTGTACAGTCTCCTTTTCTCATAAAATGCACCACAACTTTCTGCCATACACATTTACTTGGACTTAGACTTTTTGGCTCTCCCACTATTTTTTTTTTTAACTTGAATCATACCGCTCTCCTCTCCTTTACTTAGTCCCTGCCATACTAGTCTCTTTTCTCTTCTTCTTTGTTGGACATGCCCCTGCCTCAAGGCCTTTGCACTTCCTATTCGTTCTGCTTGCAACACTTTGTCACAGATACAGGATGGGTTTATTCCCTCATCTTCTTTAAGATCCTCCTCAAATCCCAAATTTCCAGTGAGGCCTTCCTTGACCTCCCTATTTCAAATTACCATCTTCCTGGCCCACTCTGTATCACCTATCCTGCTTCACTCTTTTCATAAAGCTATTTTCCATTTTCTGCTGTATCATACCATTTGCTTACATATTACATTTCTTTTCTGTTCTCCATTGCCACCAGAATTTAAGTTCCATCTGGGAAGAGATTTTTGCCTATGTTCTTCATAGCACCTAGAAACAGGGTGTGACTTGGTGCACTCAACAAATATTCAGTGAAAAAATGAATTAATTGACGCTATGCTCTCTGCCTGAAATTTCCCCTCTTCATGTATATCTATCTTTTAAGCCACCCTCAGATGTCACCTCTTTCATGAAGCCTTCTCTGATTTCTCCCAACATTGCCTTTCCCTCCTGTGACTCCCCACAATTTCTTCTGTTCAAAGTGAACTTACTGAATTTTCACCTGTGCTGTGATGACCCATGAGTTTTCTTCTTGCTTCTGGTAAATATTCGCTTCCCAAGGACAGCTCTTGTATTGTTATTGTATTAGTCCATTTTTACGCTGCTATGAAGAAATACCTGAGACTGGGTAATTTATAAATGAAAGAGGTTTAAGTGACTCACAGTTCCACATGGCTGGGGAGGTCTCAGGAAACTTACAATCATGGTGCAAGGCAAAGGGGAAGCAAGGCACATCTTACATGGTGGCAGAAGACAGAGAACGCACAAGGGAAACTGCCACTTTTAAAACCATGGGATCTCTAAGAACTCACTCACTATAACGAGAACAGCATGGAGGAAACTGCCCCCTTAATCCAATTACTTCCCTCCTTCAACACTTGGGGATTACAGGTCCCTCCCTTGACACGTGAGGATTACAATTCGAGATGAGATTTTGGTGGGGACACAGAGCCAAACCATATCAGTTATCCATGCCCCTTTCACAAGGACTTAACTTCAAAAGCTCGTTTAAGAGTTCTACTTCTGGGATGGCAGCATGAGGAGCTCCACAGACCCGCTCCCTAGTGAAGCAAGCATAACTAATGAAAACTAAAACCAAAAATAAATAAATAAATAAATAAATAAATCTGAAAATTGTCCTAAGGGCATACAGCAGGAAATATTTATTTAAAAACATCTAAAACTCAGTAAGAGCAATTAGAATCTTTGGCACTCTATTCGTGATCCACTTCCTCTTTCACCCCTCCCCAGCTCAGCTTGATAGAAGCTTTACTCCAGGTGGATGTGGCCAAGAAATCAGGACTCTCTCTCTCCTCAGCTCCAAATCCAGGGATATGGTAATTTACTGGTAGGGGCAAGACACCAGCATTTCTTATCTGATCCAATTTGGAGTTGAAGATGCTGAATTCCTGGTGTGTGGCTGAGAATGGAGGGAGCCCTTCCTTCATCCAGCCCACATTCATAGGGTAGAAACTCTACACAAGGCATAGGAGAATTAGAATACTGGAGATGCAGCTACGCTTGCTCTAGCTCACTTGTAGGGCAGAGGTTCCATGCTGGGAGAGACAAGCTGAGAAGATCAGAAGCTAACACTCCTGCCCAGTGCTTGGAGTATGGCTCAGAGATTTTGCTCACATGAAGAGACAGTCCATAAGAACAGACATTTCTGAAGCTTTCCCAAAAGACTTTATTGAAGCAGAGTGTGAAGAAGTTCAAGCCTAAAAGCCTCTTTAATATAACAATGCAGATTTTCGTAGTTAACAAATAGGAGGCTGGTAGCTCCTTTTAATTAAGAACAGCAAGCAGAACCATAGCATAGCTAGTTCACTAGGGAAAAGCAAGGAAAGACACAGCTAAAAAGAGCCCTCTTGGGGTCAGAACAAACCTCAAAAGACTGGCTCAAAAACTAGTCCTGCTCAAATTTAGCTGGATTAGGCTGTGGAGCAATGCTGAAAACAATAGAGAAATCAGCCCCACTTAGTGGAGCATAACAGCTGGATGTGATACTAAGGCACACAGCCTAACAGAGAGATTAGGGAAAGAGACTAAGAGAGCCCTGCTAAAATCACAGTCATTCCAGGACAACTGACTATATGCCTAAGGTGGTATCCTCTGAAGAATGACACCAAAATCTACACACTATGAGAAAAAGAGCTTTCATTAAAATAGCCTAGCTAAGTCACAAAATAAACAAGCAAGTGAAAACAAAGAGAAGCCTCAGAGAATGGAGAAGGGAATCAACATCTAGAGTTACAACAATGGATTGCCTAAAATATCCAGGTTTTAACAAAAATTACAAGATACGCAAAAAAGAAAAAAACCAGAAAATGTTACCCATATACAGGAAAAATAACACCTCAGGCAGCAGAAACTGCCTGGTAGATGGCGAAGTTCTTATATTTAACAGAGAAGACTTCAGAAAAGCCAAAATAAATATGTTTAAATAAATAAACTATGCTTCAATAAGTAAAGGAATCCCAATAAGATAAAAGCTGATTTTTCATCAGAATCAATGGAGGCCAGAGGCAGCAGGATGACATATTTAAAGTGTAGAAAGGAAAAAAAAAGACCCCTATCAATCAGGAATCACAGATTCAACAAAACAGTCTTTCAAAAATGAAGGCAAAAATAAAATATTCCAAGATGAACTAATAATGAGTTTGTTGCAAGAAGAGCCACTTTATGAGAAATACTAATTGAGATTCTTTAGTATAAAAGCAGGTGACCACACAATGTAGAGTTGCGCCATGTTATCTGTGGAGGATTCGTTCCAGGATTCCCTGAGGATGCCAAAATTTGTGGATGCTCAAGTTTCCAATATGAAATGATGTAGTGTTTGCATGTAACCTACCCATATCCTCCTGTATACCTTAAATCATCTCTACATTATTCCTATAGTAATAACTAATACAATATCTGCACATCACTTCATTCACAAGGATTCAATGTAGTACTCAGTGCATGGCAAATTCAAATTTTGCCTTTTGGAACTTAGTGGAATTCTGTTTTTTTTCCTCTAATTATTATTATTATTATTTTCTGAGACAGTTTCACTCTTTTTGCCCAGGCTGGAGTGCAATGGTGCAATTTCGGCTCACTGCAACCTCCACCTCCCAGGTTCAAGTGATTCTCCTGCCTTAGCCTCCCAAGTTGCTGAGATTACAGGTGCATGCCACCAGGCCCGGCTAATTTTGTATTTTTAGCAGAGATGGGGATTCACCATGTTGGCCAGGCTGGTCTTGAATCCCTGACCTCAGGTGATCCATCCACCTCAGCCTCCCAAAGTGTTGGAATTACAGGCATAAGCCACAGTGCCTGCCCTCCTCAAATATTTTAAATCTGTGGTTGGTTGAATCCACAGATGTCAAACCCATGGTTGTGGAGGACTGACTCTAATGTGAATCCACATGAAAAAACAAAGGTAATTATGTAATTTTGAAAGGCAATATAAAAATATTTTCCTTTGTTCTCTTTACTGATTTAAAAAGCAATGGTATAAAGTCATTGTTGTTGCCTTATGACATATAGAAATGTAACATACTTTGCAATAACACAAATGAAGTGGGTAGGAGCAATGTTGTATTAAAGTAAGAATATGGCACCAGATGGTAATTCAGATCCATGAGAACAAATGAAGAGATTCAGAAATGGTAAACAAGGTTAATAATACAAACTATATAACATATATTTCCTTTCCTTTCTTCTCTCAGCTTCTTTAGAAGACATAAAATTATATACAGTAATAATTATAACAATGCATTATTGGGTTTGTAACAGACGTAATATGCATGACAATAATACAAAAATGGAGAAGAGGGAACAGAGCTATATAGGACTAGCATTTCTACATATCACTGGAATTATGTAAATATAAATCTGAAATAGATTCTCATAAGTTAAGATGTATTTGGCAAGCCCTAGAGCAACCAGTAAGAAATAGTTCAAAAATATAATAAAGAACTCATAAAAGGAATTAAAATGTTGCACAGAAAACATTACTTAATGCAAAAGAAAGCAGTAAAGAAGGAATAGTGGAAGAAAAAGACATGAGACATAGAGAAAGTAAAATGGCAGATGTAAATCCAACTTTACAC
Source organism: Pongo pygmaeus (assembly GCF_028885625.2). Taxonomy (NCBI): domain Eukaryota; kingdom Metazoa; phylum Chordata; class Mammalia; order Primates; family Hominidae; genus Pongo; species Pongo pygmaeus. Next base: position 108,681,071 of record NC_072396.2, read on the forward strand.
ACACACACACACACACACACACACATATGCACACATACACTCACATTTTTGCTTCTTTCATTTTGGCCCTAGGGAAATAGGAGAATGATGAAAGTAGAAAAAAAGGAGGCCTAAATTGAAAATTTGAACTTCTCTATGTCAATTTTCATTGCTGATGTATATATATTAGTCTGTGTACTCCAGTGTGTAGGTAGTATGCTATAGTGGAAAAACCATAGGCTTGGAAATAAGACAGACAAGACCATAAACAAGTTACTTAATCATTCTAACTTCTAGTTTCCTCAACTACCAAAAAGAGATGAAATAATTTACCTGGCAATATTGTTGTGAAGATTCAATCTGTGATTCCCAAACCTGGTTGATAATTGGAATCCACAAGTATTTAATGAAACTTAAATTTGCCTCCCAGTCCAGATAGCAAACTCCCTGGTCCCGCTTACAAAAAATCACCACTGTTGTCAGTTTCTTTTTCTCTTTTTTTTTTATTATTATACTTTAAGTTTTAGGGTACATGTGCACAATGTGCAGGTTAGTTACATATGTATACATGTGCCATGCTGGTGTGCTGCACCCATTAACTCGTCATTTAGCATTAGGTATATCTCCTAATGCTATCCCTCCCCTCCTCCCACCCCACAACAGTCCCCAGAGTGTGATGTGCCCCTTCCTGTGTCCATGTGTTCTCATTGTTCAATTCCCACCTATGAGTGAGAACATGCGGTGTTTGGTTTTTTGTCCTTGTGATAGTTTGCTGAGAATGATGGTTTCCAGCTTCATCCATGTCCCTACAAAGGACATGAACTCATCATTTTTTATGGCTGCATAGTATTCCATGGTGTATATGTGCCACATTTTCTTAATCCAGTCTATCATTGTTGGACATGTGGGTTGGTTCCAAGTCTTTGCTATTGTGAATAGTGCCACAATAAACATACGTGTGCACGTGTCTTTATAGCAGCATGATTTATAATCCTTTGGGTATATACCCAGTAATGGGATTGCTGGGTCAAATGTTATTTCTAGTTCCAGATCCCTGAGGAATCGCCATACTGACTTCCACAATGATTGAACTAGTTTACAGTCCCACCAACAGTGTAAAAGTGTTCCTATTTCTCCACATCCTCTCCAGCACCTGTTGTTTCCTGACTTTTCAATGATTGCCATTCTAACTGGCGTGAGATGGTATCTCATTGTGGTTTTGATTTGCATTTCTCTGATGGCCAGTGATGATGAGCACTTTTTCATGTGTCTTTTGGCTGCATAAATGTCTTCTTTTGAGAAGTATCTGTTCATATCCTTTGCCCACTTTTTGATGGGGTTGTTTTTTTCTTGTAAATTTGTTGGAGTTCATTGTAGGTTCTGGATATTAGCCCTTTGTCAGATGAGTAGATTGCAAAAATTTTCTCCCATTCTGTAGGTTGCCTGTTGACTCTGATGGTAGTTTCTTTTGCTGTGCAGAAGCTCTTCAGTTTAATTAGATCCCATTTGTCAATTTTGGCTTTTGTTGCTATTGCTTTTGGTGTTTTAGACATGAAGTCCTTGCCCATGCCTATGTCCGGAATGGTATTGCCTAGGTTTTCTTCTAGGGTTTTTATGGTTTTTAGGTCTAACATTTAAGTCTTTAGTCCATCTTGAATTAATTTTTGTATAAGGTGTAAGGAAGGGATCCAGTTTCAGCTTTCTACATATGGCCAGCCAGTTTTCCCAGCACCATTTATTAAATAGGGAATCATTTCCCCATTTCTTGTTTTTGTCAGGTTTGTCAAAGATCAGATGGTTGTAGATATGCGGCATTGTTTCTGAGGTCTCTGTTCTGTTCCATTGGTCTATATCTCTGTTTTGGTAGCAGTACCATGCTGTTTTGGTTACTGTAGCCTTGTAGTATAGTTTGAGGTCAGGTAGTGTGATGCCTCCAGCTTTGTTCTTTTGGTTTAGGATTGACTTGGCAATGCAGGCTCTTTTTTGGTTCCATATGAACTTTAAAGTAGTTTTTTCCAATTCTGTGAAGAAAGTCATTGGTAGCTTGATGGGGATGGCATTGAATCTATAAATTACCTTGGGCAGTGTGGCCATTTTCACGATATTGATTCTTCCTACCCATGAGCATGGAATGTTCTTCCATTTGTTTGTATCCTCTTTTATTTCATTGAGCAGTGGTTTGTAGTTCTCCTTGAAGAGGTCCTTCACATCCCTTGTAAGTTGGATTCCTAGGTATTTTATTCTCTTTGAAGCAATTGTGAATGGGAGTTCACTCATGGTTTGGCTCTCTGTCTGTTATCGGTGTATAAGAATGCTTGTGATTTTTGCACATTGATTTTGTATCCTGAGACTTTGCTGAAGTTGCAGTTTCTTGTATGTTCATCGAGCACCTGAGGAACTTATGTAAAAATGAACAAATTGTATTTTGTTTTTATTTATTTATTAATTTATTTGATGGTCTTACTCTGTCACCTGGGCTGGAGTGCAGTGGTGCAATCATAGCTCACTGCAGCCTTGAACTCCTAGGCCTCTAGCAATCCTCCCGCCTCAGCCTCTCAAGTAGCTGGGACCAAAGGTGTGAGCCACCATGACCAGCTATTTTTTAAATTTTTTGTAGAGACTGGGTCTCACTAGGTTGCCCAGGTTGGTCTCAAACTCCTGGCCTCAAGTGATCCACGTCAGCCTCCCAAAGGACTGGGATTATGGGCATGAGCCACCACGCCCAGCTAAATTGTATTTTAAAATTAATTTTAATTATTTTTGAAGAGGAAATGTACTGATATGGTTTGAGAGAAGAAAAATGAAAGTATAAAATGTACTCAGTGATATATCTCCCTTCTATCTCTACCCAGTACAACCCTCTCCCCACAGGTAAATAATATGATAAATTTCATGCCTATTTTTCCAACCAAATACATATTATTCTTCTCCTCAACTTTTTTTTTTACACAAATAGAAGCATTCTATGCATGTTGTTCTGTAACCTGTGCTTCTCCTTTAACACTACACCTTGCAGGTACTTCTATATCAGTACATAGAGTTTCCTCATTTATTTTTCAAGCTGCATAGCACTTCATCATATGGATGTTTCATAGTTCATTTAATCAATGTCCTAATGATAGATACCTAAGTTGCTTTTTGATCAAAGCAAGCATTTGTTAAATGGAAGTAATAGATGCACATAGTGAATATTTCTAAGTGTAAAGTGAATTGTCTTAGTTATTCGTGCAGTAATGCTTTGTAACAACCCCCTCCTCCCAACACAAGGTATAAGTGGCACATAACAATAAATATTTATGTTTCTTGCTCACAGGTCTGTAAGTCCATTGGGGTTTAACTGAGCTCATTTGGGCTTGACCTAAAGCTATGGGTTGCTTTCAGATGTGCACCACATATCTCATTATTCTCCTTGGACCCGGAGCTACCCAGGACTATTGGTGGATGGCAAAAGCACAAGAGGCCAAGCTGCTAACATCAAGTCTGCTAATATTTCTTTGGTCAACTCTAGTGGAGTGGGAGGTATTCAAAGTCTCAAGTTAAAGAGTGTAAATGTACAGTTTTTTAATAGTGATGGTGTGAAGAACTAGAAACAATAATCTAATGTCCCACATAATACATAATGAAACATAAATTGGCCTCTCACCCCCACATTGCCAATCACCTCCCCTTCCAACAAACAACCATTATTGCCAGTTTCTTCAACAAACAACCATTATTGCCAGTTTCTTGGGTATTCACCCAGAAATACCTTTGTATATATGAGTATGTATATATCTACAATTTTAATAGATGTTGTCACTTTGCTCTCCAGTGTGGTTGCACTAGTTGACATTCTAGATAACTGAATGAGAGTGTCTATTTCTTCACATGCTTTCCTACATTGTATGCTATCAAACATTTATTCTTTGCCATTATGGTCTAGGTTGCAGTTACTTCTCAATTTATGTGTGCCCATTTGCATTGTTTAAACATGTAGTATCTATTCATGTCATTTGCCTATTTTTCTATTGGGTTGATTTTTTTCCCCAATTGATTTGTAAGAGCCCTTTATATGTTTATAATTTTCCCTTTGTTTAAGGAATTTCAGTTTTTCTCCCAATTTATAGTTTGCCTTTTGACTTTGTGTATGGTGTTTTTTTTTTCTTTGCAGAAATTTTGTGTATGGTGTTTTTTTTTCTTTGCAGAAATTTGTACATAGTAAAAAGTATCAATCTTTTTCTTTTTGGTTTATGGATTTTGAGTTTTGCTTAGAAAATTGTTCCCCACCTGTGGAAGTCCACTCCTTGAGATTCTGATTTAACAGATCTGAGGCATTGTCCCAGGAGTCTTTAACAAGATGCTAAACCAGTAATTTTGGCCATCAGCCTGGTCTAGGAACATGGATGATATAAAATCAAGTATGTAAGGTACCTGGCATGCAGTAGACACAGAATCACTGTTTGTAGTCTGGTCTCTCCCCTTCCTATCCTAAGAGGTTACTTTGAGATTTACCTTGTGCAGAGAGAATAAAGTTCAGCATACTTTTTAGTTACTTTTTTTTTTGCAAGGCTATTTATCCCAATTGATAACATTTTTAAAAAGTTTGGCCTTTCTAAATGATTACAAGCTCTTCTCACCATTAATCATGAGAATATACCAAGTGCCCAAGATTTGGCAAACTATGTAAAGTTCTGTTCTTAATATTATTAGGAAGATGATATACTAACTCTACTCTAGTGGGCCATGGGATTTGATGTATTTCTTCAGCAGCAGTAATTATTTCATGTAACCTAGGGAATTTTTGCCAAAAAGGCCATCTGTAGGTAGGGGCACTAACCATAATTTGATCAACCTTGGTCATGAAATAGATTGGGTCTAATTGCCCTAAACAGATATGACCCTGGCCTTGTTCTTAGGTGCTTATCATATGACAAGATTTCATTATTAGCAATTGGGATAATTACACTCACTGCTTCTTTTCCTTTCCTGGGCTAGGCAGAATTGAAAGATTTTCTTGAAAAGCCTTCTCAAATGTTAATGTGCATACAAAGTTACCTGGGGATCTTGTTAAAGTGCAGATTCTGGAACAGTAGGTCTGGGGGTGGGGCCTGAGACTGCATTTCTAACAAGGTCACAAGTGCTGCTGGTCCATGGAAAACACTTTGAGAAACAAGGTGCTAGACCATGAGGTCTCACCCAGTCTTTTCTAAAAGTTCACTGGTTCCTTCCTCATTTTCTTGGCATCTTATTCCTTTTTGGATTCTTTATTCTTACTTTCCTGAACTCCTTTAAGATCACTTTTAAAACCATAAAACAGACTGGTATGATTGGCCAAACAAGCAGCCCTCTTTGATGAATACCAAGAGCCCATCCCCCATCCGGAAAAAAAAATCCATTGATCTACCACGGTGCGTTAAGTTTCCAATTCTCGGGAGTCTTCTTGAAGTTTCTGGTGAAGGGTGATGTAACCCAGGAAAGGTTAGTTATACTAGTTAGGCATTAATTAGACTGGAGCACCAACCATCCTCAGCAGAGAGAGTACTGAAAAAATGGTAGGTACACAAGGGAGTAAGTTTTGGTAGGGTGGGAGGTACAGAACTTGATACATAAAAACACTGGGTATTAGAGTGAAGTTGGGTCAAATTGGTTGTATGTGCCACTGCACTCCAGTCTAGGTGACAGAGTGAGACCCTAGATATGGAAAGACGATGAAACGAGAAACCAACAGGACAGGAAGAGGTTTGTTTTTTATTTTAAATGTATTATCTACTTGATGATTTGCCTAGGGATCTTATTGGCTAGGATCCTGAATGAGCTCCCCTCACCCTGACTGCTGGCTCCTTAACACCCCAATGTAAGTGAAGGGTCCCGTGGCTTGATTAAATGGTCTCATCCATGGACAGCCCTGCTGGTCAGCTAAGGCCCAGGGCCCGGGGGCTAGTGCCATGCTAAAGGCCAGACTGGAGGTGCCAGGGATCCAACCAGAAAGGAAAGACTTGACCAGGTGGTGTCCTTCCACCAAGGGTCCACCCCGTGTTGCTGCCTGCCGTACCCAGCTGGTTGGAAGCACCTAGCAGTAGGCATTGAGGACCACTAACAGTAAAGTAGGTGCGGAGGGGGTTGGCGGGAGGTGGTAGTGAAGGTTGCACAGGGCCAGCCGGTAAGCGTAGGGAAGTTTGCATGAGCTCCGTAGGCAAGGAGAAAGAGAAAATTTGCTGGCTATCTCCCTTCAAAAGAATAGCCTGTTAAAAAAAAAAAAAAAAAAAAAAGGAAAAACAGAAGCAGAAACGGCAGGACATCTTCTGTTTCAAAAATACAGACCATTTTCCCCCTCCCATGTATATAAACGAAAACCAGGAGGGTAGCTTGGTATTGGTTACCTCCCGAAGGTCCTTTCCTTTCACACCCGACCTCTCTAGATCCCCGACTTAACCCCGATTGAAGAAGAAATTTTCCAGGATGGGGGTGGGGTTTTGCTGGATTTGTCGAAAGAGATGGTCCACAGGGGAAGAGTGCATAAACTTAGCAAGAGAGGCGAGAGAGGGAGAATAACCTTAATCATGCACAGGCTCCGGCCTTAACAGTTGAGTGGGTGGTGGACTGAGGCCAAGCGGCCAAATAAGTGGAGTAGAAAGGCGCGAGTCTGCGCTGCGTGCTACGTACCAAACGCTCAATTCTCCCTCCTGGGCCCTGTATCCATCTCTCGTTCGCTCTCTGTGGCTAATGCAGAGCGATGGAGCAGCCTCGGGAGAATAGCTGGAGAAAGCTCAGAGAAAGACAAATTAAAAGGAGCTCAGCGCAGCAGCAAATGCTGGAGAACAGCGCTCAGCTGACCCGTTAAATGAGCAATCCTGTAAAGGTGTGTTAATCAGTGCGGCGCCCCGAAAGCCCAGCGAAACACTCTGGGAAGATACCTGGCGCGGCAACCGGACTCTTCAACGCTGCGATCTAGGAACGCTGCTAGTCCTGGGTCGTAGTCCCTCTCCCCCGTCTCGCTTAAAGAGAGGGGTTCCTGGGTTACAATACGTTGGAGAGCAGGTGATCAGATGCATGGTTGACGAGCCCCTGGCGCATGGCAGAATGATTGAGGCCAGGGTTCTAGCTGAAAGCCCATCCCTGCGTCCCAGTACGTTACCTGCCTGCCCCATGATTGGCGGGGCTGGAGAACCCTGAGACTTAAGGATCTTATGGGTGGCAGGGGTGGAAAAGAAGAGTTCTCTCCGGTCCTGGAAAGCTCTAATTATCAGAAAAATTCGGTGGTTTGCGTCTTTAAAAGCAAGTTCCAGTCTGCGGGGAACCAAGCAGGTGAACTCCTGACTGAACTAGATACCTGTTCAGCGGCTAGAACTGGAGACCGGGAGAGCTGAAAAACTTTTAGTGGCTTTCCATACCTGCACTCAGTTGAGCGCTCGCCCCAATCTTGTACGCCGGCCTACTCTGGTAAGGACGCTAGACGGCGCTGCCGGGACACGCTTTCCTTCTCCCGAGAAAGGTAAGAGAGCGCTTTTTTTTTTTTTTTTTTTTTAAACCAGGGGATGGGGGACTTGGGGTTGGCAGCCTTTCTCAATCTGCCTCCCCTCCCCGCGCTCCCAAATCTAAAGGGGTGTGGAAGAGGAGGAGGAGCAGAAGCAGCTCTTTTCGTGACGCGCCAGAGCGCTTCTCTCTAATTCCCACCTCCTCCCCGGTGCAATCAGTCAGCCAGGAGGCACCAAACTGTTAGCGACAAAAACGCAGCTCTCGGTCACTCCCACTTCCCTCCCACCCGCACTCCAGGCATATTTTGGAGGCGGCAGCAGCGGTGGCAGGATGTGAGGCGAGCCTGGAGCTCATTTCCAGGCGCCCCTCCCTCTTCGGAACTAAGGGAGACTTGTGGGCTTTTGCGCACTGGCTGTAGGGTTCCCGGGAAAGACTGGAGCAGCGAACAGGAGGGAGAGAGGTGGACAGGCAGAGTCTGCACCTGCCGCCTGCACCTCCGTTAGGGCGACAGGGCAGCTGGTGTTTCGCACTTGGAGTGTGCCTACCTCGCAAGGGGGGCGAGGGCCACAGGCTGAGGCGCCCGCGTCCGGGAGTGCACCGCTTGGCAGAGGCAAGGTGTTGCTGGAGCAAGGCTGCTCCGAAGCGAAGTCGCGCAAAAGGAAGAGTCTGGGAGGCAGGCGACTTAGGAGAGTCTAGTCACTGAGAGACAGAGGCGGCATCTGCCATTCTAACTACGGAGCTGAGTGATTTAGAAACCCTCCTTAACTCTCCCTTTCCAGCTCTCCCCAAAGTCCACAGAAGCTCTGCTGAACTCTAGAAATCTTCCCTGGCTGGGGGGAAGTTTCCTAGCATCCTCTTTGGCTAAGACAGGGAGTGGAGAAAACAGGCGGGGCTGTACTGTCCGCTGTTTGGGAAGACGCGGTCTTCCTCGCGCCCCCTTCAGCCACTCCAACTGCCTGGGAAGTCCCAGCCCGCGCTCTCCGCAACCCGGCTCGCCGTCTCGCCCTGGACATGGAACTACGCATCTGAGACCTGCTGGACGTTTTGCTGGCCGTTTTGCAAGACTCAGGTAATGTCCACTCGCAGAGCTGGAGAGTTGACTGGCAAGGGCCAGGGGAGAACGCGTTGCACTCTCAGTTGGCAGCGGGGCAGGCCGCAGCCAATGGAGGCTTTATCTCTCCTGCAGCTCTGGTCTCTGCGCCTGGAAATTTGCCAGTTGTCTTTCTCTTCCTTTAGCCTTCCCAGAAAGTTTAGGGAATAGAGCTCCGAAGGCCAGGGACTCTTCGCCTGGGAGGAGCGTGCGCGGTCCTTCAGGTGCCCGCGAGCCCAAGCGTTGCGTTTCCGCGGCGGGATCTTCGTGCTCTCTGCAGCTGGCGCGCGGGCTCTGCAGCCTGGAAGGCAATTTCCAACTGGGCGCTTCTGACTGCCCACATTTCTGCCGCAGCTGGGAGAGCAACTGGAGCTGGGAAGAGGCTCAAGGCGGCTCCTGGGTGGAGCAGAGAGGGGTTCCCCAGCAATACGCTGCCGCTCCTGGGATTCCCACCAAGCACTAGACAGGGGAGATCACTGGATATCTGGGGCCATCTCTGTGCTCCTGCACTGAGATCCTGAAGGTACTTCCCCTGCGGTTCCCGAGACGCCCCCTTTCCTCTTCCCGCAAGAATCCCCGATACCCCTAGAGTGGGTTTCCCAGATCCCCACTGCTGCTCAGGCGTGAGGATCTGCCCGCGCCAAGTTGCACTTCAGACTCCTTGTGAAGGAACCCTAGAGTGGGAGAGTAGGGATAGCCACTCGCGAGTGGCTCGCCTTGCCTCTCTGGGCCTGGGATTGGAGCAAACAGCTTGATCTGTCACTATCAGACGTTTAAGAAAAACGCTTTGGCAAGGAGACCCTGGCAAGGGAAATGTGTATTATAACAAATGTCTGCTTCAGGGGTTTCTCCTGGTCCCTGCAGCCATCCCCTCGCCATCTGTGCCACCCAAGGACTTAGAGACATTAGTAAACAAGTATTCAAGATTTTCCCCTTGCCACCCACAAAAGTTGTTACTGCACAGAAGTGTTGGGAAAGTACTTCTCAGTTGAAAGCTACTCTAGAGCCTACCACAGGCGTTTTTTTTAGGGGGAGTCTATTTAGGAGTATCTTGTCCCCGAATGAGGAAGCGGGACCTGCCCACCACCACTACATTCAATCGAATGTGTAGACTTCCAATAAAGAATCCTTCTTTCTTTTCCTGGCCAGGGGAACCAAGCTGTAGATTATTAAACATGCGGCATAGCTGGGAACAGACCCGAAAGAAGTAAGGGAGGGAGGAAAGAACACTTCTCTGAGCCTGCAAGTTCAGCGCGGGCGTCCTACAGTTCAGGAAGACTACCTCAGTTACAGAGTCCCTGGGAATGAAGGAGTTAAGTTTTTGGGACACGTGTCTGGGACTAGGGTCCATTTTCCCACTGACATCCTCATCTCCCACCCCACCGCAGCCGACCCAAGGTTTTGGCTCCATCTCTGAGCCGCCCCCTACGGTGTGAACTCTAATTTGCGGGCCGCCCTGGGCTAGACAGCCCACAATTACCCGCCGTGGAAGCAGATTATTTGGGGCACTAGTATCCATGCATTGTTGTATCACTGGGCTCTTTGCCAGCAGGGTCTCGGATACTTAGTCTTCCACCCCTTCTTGCCGCACAGAACGCGTTCTTCTCCATGCTTCCGGCTTCCCCAAAGATAGCAATTGGGCAACTACCCTGGGACTTAGGGAGGGTGAAATTCCCAAGTATTCCTGATCCGACGCTTCAGCAGAAGTGCCTATCTTCGCCACTTGCATCCCTTCTATTCCTCTCCTCCGTGGAGCAACCCCTGCTCTATGGCCAGTACAGTCGCACCGCGCGGCTGCTGGACCCGATGCAGCGACTCCAGTTTTAAACCACCTGCTTACAGTTAGCTCTCCAATTTGAGGGCTGCCCTGGGGTAGACAGCCTGCAATTACTGAGGTGGAAGCAGCTGATTTAAATAGCGTTTAAATGTGGATAAAGGGCTATGGCATCAAAGGCTCCTGGCTTGCCCACTCTAACCCCAGCTGGTCTGAAGGAGAGGCAAGTTGCGACCAAAACTGCCTCCATGACAGACAGCTGCGGCCGCTTCTGCTTCTGCCCTATGGGTCAAGGCCAGACCTTTAGAGCAGTAGGGTTGAGGATTTAAATCGAGCTTTGTGGAATAGCCTCTGCTGCCCTCTCTGATATCTGGCCAGACTTAACTCAGGTTGAGCAATTGGCCATTTTTAGTTTCTGCGGGGCTTCTACCACTTCGATCTGTCTGTGCAGAGGCTAAAGGCACTGGTCAGGGGTGGTGGATATCAGGGTGCCCCTGGACTGTGGCATTTACAGGTAAAATCAAGTCTGAATCTTGATTTACCCATTCATTTCCTGAGAAATAGTTCCTCAATGGTGTAGAACATTCTTGTTTGCCAATAACTGGCAATAGAGTCCATACACACATATGCTGCTTACTAGGGTGAACTGATGGTGAGATAACCTGGGGAACAGCCCCTTATAACCATCTGAAACATGTCTCCACAGCTGCAAAGCCCATTGAAATTTTATTTAGCTTTAAAAAGACATGCTGTAAAGAATCTGACCATATAAAAAAGATGAATTATGAAGTGACTATTTCAGTTTTGTTTAAAACAATAAACTTCACTTTATCAAATACACTGGCTTTCATAGTTTATTGAAGTGTCTCAGTGCAAACATTTGCTATTTGAGAAGCAGGGGAAAGATTGGGAAGGTGAAATGAGTTAAAATATGGTTGAAATGATCGTATACTTTGGTAAAACAGAACTTTGTGTTCACATCTGTGCCTTAAATAAAATAATCACTGTGTGCAATGTGAGGGCCTGAGTAGATTCTGTGACAGGTTGCAGCACTATGATGAAACCAAAGGGGAACATATATTTATCCTTTGTATTTGGAAATTTCCTGTAACTGCAGCAGTAATGATTACAGCTGGGACTGTTGGAAGACAAATGTACACACTGCCTTCTTCATTTGAGAAGTACCATAACCTCCTTTGTGAAAATGCACTGTAATCAAGTGGAAGAGATAAAAAGTCCCAAGTTTGAGGTCTTCACTAATAATATATAAAGGAAAAATCATTGCCAAACCTCAAGATGTAGACTAACAGGGTTTTTTCAAGGCTGGTTTCTAGCTGTAGTCAGAAACTCACACCTTTTAATCTCTGAGAACTGTCCCTTGATCCTAGGTCAGAAAGCTGTGATTGGAGCCAACTTGGTAGAGAAAGATAAATGTGGAATGTGCAATATGTGCTTTAATTATCCTGAGCTAGGACTTGAAAATAAGCCTCTCATTATCTTTAGACTTGGAGCTGCAAGTGCCAAGGAATTTGCCAAAATAAAATGTGTCTGTCCAGGCTGGGCATGGTGGCTCACATCTGTAACAATCCCAGGCTGGGCATGGTGGCTCACATCTGTAACAATCTGGGAGGCTGAGGCAGGAGGATCACTTGAGCCCAGGAGTTTGAGATCAGTCTGGGCAACATAGTGACACCCCACCTCTATTTTAAAAATGTGTCTAATGTAAGGCCTGATGCAAAGATGTAACACATGGATCCATCTGGCCAAAGCTACCACTATTTGGGCTGGTTCACTTTGAGTTATCTCCTAATGAGATCAGAGGCACTAGAGAGAGTCCACTGTGGGGCAGTTTCTTTTGGGCTTCCCCAGCCACAGACATGGTTCCAAATCTTTTGTCAAATGATCTAAATACATATTCTCTGTGCCAAGGAGTCTAGATTTAGTAGCCTTCTTGCTTTATTTTTCCCATTAATCTCACAGCTTCGTGTAGCTATACCTTGGCTTCTCTCTTGAGTTTCAAAATGCTTTTTAGCTGGTTTGCTTTATTCCTCTATTTGGGTGTTCTGTTGGCATGAAAATGTATTAAAACACTGACTTGACATTTTCCCCAAGCAAACTTTTGTTTTTTATCTCTTCCTTTTAATGAGGTCCTCATTCTCTAACCCTAGCACCTCTGATCTCATTTATCTGTGACTGCTCCTGCGTGCCTCATCCATCACTACCTCGTGCATCCTGTCTTTTATTAAATGCCCTGAATTCTGTCTCTAGAATAGGTTTTCTCCTTTGCATTTGTACTGCCACCACTTGCAGTTAGGTCTTCTAGATTCTTGATCTGGCCTGCTACAAAAGCCTTTTCTTGCTGTCTTTGATCTGCTCTCTAATTCAGTATATCCTACATGTTAGGATTAATCTTCCTGTAGCTCATGCAGTTCTTTACTTAAAAGTGTTACTTAGTGAGTGGTTGTTAAGTCATACAGATTGTTATTGAATCTAAAATAATCTCTAACCATTTGAGTTGCCTGATGCGTTAAATAAGTTGCATTGTAACCTTAGGAAGTGATATGGTTTGGCTGTGTCCCCACCCAAATCTTACCTTGAATTGTAATAGTCCCCACGTGTCAAGAACGGGGCCAGGTGGAGATAATTGAATCATGGGGATGGTTCCCCCTCTACTGTTCTTGTGGTAGTGAATAAATCTCACAAGATCTGATGGTTTTATAAATGGGAATTCTCCTGAACAAGCTCTCTTGCCTGCCGCCATATAAGACGTGCTTTTGCTTCTCCTTTGCCTTCTACCATGATTGTGAGGCCTCCCCAGCCATGTGGAACTGTAAGTCCACTAAACTTCTTTCTTTTTTAAATTACCCAGTCTTGGGTATGTCTTTATTAGCAGTATGAGAACAAACTAATACAGGAAGTTCTCTAACATTGCAGGTGAGTACATAGCATGGCCAACCATTTGGTGGGAACTCAAACATCAGATTTGGGACATTTGTTGCCTAACCCAGAAAGTCCATATCATCCTTTCAATATCCAGGGACCCAAATAGTGTGTTGTTTCCTATCAGTTGGCCTGCTGAAATTACACCTTTTAAAAATTATTAGAACTGTGTTTTATAGTCTTTTGTTTGTTAACAGTCTATTGCTATGCCCAAATAGGTCATTTTGCTCTGGCTTACTTGGGTGTGTGTCACTCTAGGAATCATCTAGATCATTGTATTATGTTACGAATTTTTAACATTTATGTTGTGCTTGCTTTATACTTTGGGGAATGCCCTTACGCTTTCTTTACCTTGCTTAATATTTATAATTATTTGTGAGGTAGGTGGTCTGTCCAAGTTGGGAAACTTTGTTTTATTGGCATCACAAAGCTATTATTGCTCTGGGGTCCTGGCTCAGATAGCACTAGACTAAAGGGATTTTATTCTCTCCTCATTAGCTGTAAAACTAAGTCCAAATTCTTTGGCCAGAAGTTTAAGGCTCTTTAATATTTAGCCTCAGTGTAACTAGTAAGCCATATTTCTCACTACCTTCCTGTTCACATAATCTAGCCAGACTGGATCACTCACCATTATCCAGTTATAACCTTTGTTATATATCTTTTGTGCCCTTGCTTATGCCATTCTTTTCCCTGGAGTATTTTTCTTCCCAATTTCCATCTCTATGTCTCTGCCTGTTGAAAACAAACCATATTCAAGAAACAGCTTAATGCAACCCTCCCTAATTTATCTCTCATACCTCATAGCTAAAATAATCTGTCCCTTTTCTTTTTCTTTCCTTTTTTTAGACAGAGCCTCACTCTGCCACCCAGGCTGGAGTGCAGTGGTGTGATCACAGCTCACTGCAGCCTTGACCTCCCAGGCTCAAGCAATCCTCTCACCTCAGCCCCCCCGCCCCCAGTAGCTGGGACTACAGGCGCATGCCACCGTGCCCGGCTAATTTTTGTATTTTTTTTTTTTTTTGTAGAGATATGGTTTTGTCATGTTGCCCACACTGGTCTTGAACTCTGGGCTCAAGCCATCTGCCTGCCTTGGCTTCCCAAAGTGCTGCAGTTACAGGTGTGAACCACTGTGCTCAGCAATCTCTCCCTTTTCATAACTCTCTTGGCACATTGTTGATCCCCCTTTTATGATATTTACCTTGTTCTGCAACCATTATTGTTATTTGTGTATCACTGTATCTCCTCTACTACATTTTAAACTTTTGGAAGGCTGTCTTTTGTTCTGCAGAGTGCCAAGGGTATAGGAAGCATCTGTTACATACTTATTTAATTGAGCTGCCTTTGAGATCTCAGTGTTAGCCTTAGCATTTTACTATGTAAATGATAGTTTCAGGTTAAGTAGGAAACTGCCAAATCTATTATTTGCCAATAATGTCATGAAGCAGTATAATAGGGCACTGATTATTTTTTTTCAAACAGCTATGCTCTAGAAGTGCTCTATTCAATAAATATGCAGTTGTATAAATTTAAACTGATTACGATTAAATAAGACTAAAAATTTCGGTTCCTCAGTCACCTAGCCACATTTCAAGTACTTGATAGCCACATGTGGTCAGTGAATACCATATTGGAAAGTACAGCTATAGAGTATTCCCATCACCAGAGAAAGTTCTATTAGACAGCACTATTATACAACAATGATTCTCAACACTTGTTTCCACCAAAAACATGTTCACAAAGGTGACTGCTTTCATGGGTTTATGCAGAATTCCCAGTGCCATAGTGCTGCCACTTTTCTTCCTTCTCAGAACACAAATTAGTAACATTACAGGAATCACCTTGACTCTGTTTGGGAGACAAATTAGATATTTATGTCACATGAAACACCAAAATAAATTCCAGATAAAACTCTGAAGAAGAAAAAATTATAAAGAACTTGATCTATCACGTATAACTTATATTGGAAATTATAATGATTAAAATACTATGGTACTTGTGTAGGATCAGACACATAACTATAACAGAACAGTGTCCAAAGCAATAATAGTAAGTATATTATGGATTTTAAGAAATGACAAAGAAGGATTTCAAATCCATGGGTTTGAGGGAAAAGATAGATTTTTTCAGTAAATGTGATTAGGACAACAGCTGGTCATTGATGGGAAATTTAATAAAGCTACATCTATACTCACTATTTAAACCAAAGTTAATTCCAGCTGACTCAAAGATTTAAATGTAAAAAAACTATAAAGACACTCAAAGATATTTTAGATTATTTGAAAATCTATATAATTACAATTTAACATTTTATTTTATAATATGTTTATAGTCTTGAGATGGAGAAGGTTTTTCTAATTATGAAGACTGAAGGCTTAAAGGAAAAGATTGATACATTTAATCTTCAAAAAAGTCTTTATGGTAAAAAATTACCATAATCAAGGTTAATTAAAAAACTAGGAAAAATATCTGTGACACATAACAATGGGTAGATATTCTTAACATAAAAGAACTTCCACATATTAATTACAAAATAAATCTCATAGAAAAAATGGGGAAAATTCATGAATAGAATACTCACCAAAAAAGGAATACCAAACTCACTTTGCAAATAAAAACTAACAGTTTTCACATATCAGATTAAGAAGGCTTCAAAAACCAACATAAAACAGTGTTGGCAAACCTGTGAGGATATGGATGATCCAATGTACTGTTTAAATTGGTCCATTTCCAAAGATTGCATTGGCAATCTGTATAAAAATGTAAAATACATTCTATGATTTAGCAATTTCACTAAGTATTTATTCTAAGCAGATAAATGTAAGTACTAAAACATGTATACACAAGGATGTTCATTAATGTTTCATTTATACTGGCAAAGCTTTGAAAACAACTTAAGTGGCTCTAATAGTGTATTGACTAGGTCAATTGGGATGTATCATTTTAATCAGTTACTTGGACACATTAAAGACAATGCAGATCTACATTTATTGATATGGAAATATATCCGTAAATACAATTTAATGGAAAAGGTAGCTTACAAAGCAACATAATTCAATTTTTTCACTTGTTTATGTATTTGTGTACATCTATGTGTGCATATAAGCATATGAAATGTATAGAAAGTTTTTCACCAAAATGTTAATTATGGGTGGAAGGACTTTGAATTTTCTTTAAAAAATCAGCCTGTGCTTTTGTTTATTTACAGTGAGAATAATACAAGCATATATTTTATAATGCATTTAAAATGCTTATGGTACTCAATACTCTGCATAAAGCACAGTGGCAGTTATTATGCTTATATAATTTATAAGATAAGCTAGTCAAAGTTAAATGTGAACTTCAGAAGGATTCAAGTGTTAAATGTAAAAAAAGGAAAGTATATAATAACTAAAATATAATAAAAGTAACCTGGGAGCAGGACTTTCTAATAATAATAAAAGAAGAAATCAGAAAAATCAATAGAGCATTTTACATAAACATAGAAAATGTATATGGATAAACATAATAATAAAGATAAATTGGAACAAATAATTGTAATATTTGATATGTAAAGGTTTATATTAGCTCAAAAATATAAATTTCCATCAGCTAACCACCCACAAATAATAAGGTGTTATTTGGACTCTTATTTTTTATATTATAAACATATTGTATATATCCTATAAATATATACAGTTATTGAAGTATTTTACATGCTAGCTCTGGTAACACTTGCAGTGATTCTAGAGGAATATGGATTGGGGAATATGGGGAAAGGACCATGTAGTATAATTTTCTGCTCTAACTAGACAAGGATAAAGCCTCATAAGATAGGGGCAGATGCTGCATATCTTGGCATGAACTTACCTGCTCCATTGTTCTCTATAGATTTACAGCTGCCAGTGCCACTGCCTGTACAGGGAATGGTCTTGCCAGTGCCACTATCTATACAGGGAATGGTCTTGCCAGATCCAAAAATACAGCTGACTTTTTCCCCCATACACCATTAGTTTTTTAATACTCAGCATCTATGTCACCATATTTCCATTTAAGGGGATGTTTAGAACTAGCAGCTCTCCTGGTTCTTGAACCAAACTCAGAATCAAAAAGGTCACATCCTCATCTGAGGAAAGAAAACCAGATCGGGGCCCAGATATCCTTTAGTGAAATATCTGCTTTAACCTTTCTAGAAAATGGAAAAATCAATTTCCCTAATGTCTATTTCCTAGGTCTTATTTAATGCCCCTAATAATGGGTAGTTGTGACACAGAATTTAGACTAAGGACTATGACCACAAATAATGATAGCTAACATTTAGTGGAGACTAATTATATTCTGGGTTCTATTATAAGTACAGCTTTATATGTATTAACTCATTTCATATTAATAATCTATTTTACTGTGAGGTAGGTGGTATTTTTATTACAATTTTTAGATGAGGAAACTGAGATACAGAGTTCAGTAATTTGCCTAAAGTCACAGAGCTATTGAAACGGCTGTTCTGGGGTGAGAACCCAGCCAGTCTCGCTCTAAAACCCATGCATTTAAACGTGACACAAAAGTATGTATACTAAGAGTAGTAACAGATACTATTTAGCTCAATTATGTAGCTTTCAAATTTTCTACAATTAAGATATGTTACTTCTATAATCACAAAATATATGATATTAAAAATTAAAGCTTCAGATGGAGCCATAGACATAGCCCTCTCAACTCTTCAATTTTGTCTTTATGTTTTTTATAAAAGTATCCTAAGGCATTGTACCATAGGATACATCATTTAAAAAGCCTACTTAATATTTGGAGGTGGTAATTGCAATCTGCTGACCAAAGAAAATTGCATTTTGCAACCAGAAGGGATGATGGGGTAAAACCTCTGAAACTTTTGCTTCGGAGTCTAAAATGTACAATTATTTCCCAATTGAAGCTAATAACTGCTTTATAATATCATTTCCTTTGTTATCCAGCCTAAACTTTGCAGTATTGTCCTTTTGCTAATATCTTCATCTGATTCTAGACTCATTATCTTGTCACTAAATCTGCCTACAACACCTCCCTCTCCGTTTTTGGATCAATCTAACCACTACTTTCTCTGTTCCAACATCTCTATGGCTGAACTCCTCTAGAGAAGTTCATACCTGTGCCAGAAACAGTACATGGTCTAAAACCTCATTTGGGCCCTGCAGAGGTGCTAGGAAGACCTTTTACACGTACATATTCAGCTTTCTTTCCCATCTGTTTCCCATGGTAGTTATTTCAAACACCCACTGCTCATCTCAGACTACATTTTTCTATTCAGGCAGTTCTTGCTTTTGACTTTATTTTCAGACTTGACTTTCTAACTCCATTCATTCTCTTGCCTCCTCCCCTTCCCTTCCCATACTCACCCAATTCCCTAGTGTTTTGTTCAAAGTGAGTAATTCCATTGGATCCTGTGTTTAAGAGTTCCATGTCCTCAGTTATCCTCTGTTTTCTCTGGGAAGTAGCAGTAGTTGGGAAGGAAGTTTGAATAGCCAATTGGAGCATTGGAGCTTGGTGGAAAGAGATCATTAATAAATGCAGAAGAATTTAGTTAAGAGTGAGAGTTCCAATGAGGTTAGGGATCATAACTTTATAAGTGAAAACAGTCTACACAGCTGTGCAGTTTTTTCAAGCTCTGCTCAGGTGTAAGAATGGAGGAAGTGGAAAGTTGTGTTGATCCAAAACTGGGTTGTGCCAGGATCCATCGCAGGGACAAAAGAATGAGAAGGTGAAGATATTAGTACAAGTTGTGGAAGTGATAGATTATGAATTGAAACTGTATAGGGAAGGAAGCATCAGGGACTGATAAGGTAAAAACTGGTTGTGAGGTGGGAAGAAAGCACAAGGGTGGTCGGGGTCTGTATGAGGAGGACACAAGAGCAGGGTGATGATGCAGCCCAGCAATGGCTAGGGCTTATGTCAGGAGAGTATCTGAGGGACGGTAGCCTTGCAGGGGTCAGGACCCATACAGGGTGGGGTGGCAGTCTGGCAAGGCCTGATAGTTGACTACATGCTGGGAGAATGAGCAAATAAATATATTAAGAGTAATAGGAGTGGGCTTCTCAGTGTCATAGAAGGCAGTTACAAATATGGAAAGGCGGGAGGCTAGAAGGGACTCTGTGGTTTTGAATTGGAATTATCAGAGTCATTCATGGCTATTTCTGTCTCCATCTATGTATATATTTATGTTTCATTTGTCTATGTAAATGATTATATATCTTACACATATGTATATTTCCTAACTTTGTCCACTGAGAGGGCCAGGAACAGCAACACGTTAGTAGTGATAAATGTAACAAACACCCACATCTTAGTTTGTCAATAATAATCTTCACTAAAACTAATCAGAGTTCTTTGAAGAAATTGCTTATCTCAGGCCTGGGGCAGAGAAGCAAAAAGATGAGGGTGGGCACATCTTGTGCTGCCAGAAAGTAAGAAGTGCTCAAACAATGATAGGGGCATGTGAAAAGACAGAAAGAGAGTTTGAAGGGGCTCCTACTAGTGCTATCTCCAAGAATAGAGACAATGCTAAAGCTGAATGGCATGAGTCTCAAAGAGGCAGAGGTTTTTACATGAAGGCAGAGATAGAAGTGGCAGTGTGAAGACACCTTACACATTTCTTGATCCTGAGCTGGATCTACCAGAGAGGGCTGAAGGGGGTTCTTTTAATGTGGAATCAGTCCCAAGGCAGAGATCATATGCAGAATTGTGGAAAGGGATCTGGAGGGGCACACAGAGGGGATACAGCACAGTAGTAAAGAGATATAGGCAACAGGGAATACAACAAAAATAAGAGGTGAAGAGAAACTCTAGCATTTCAGTTGTGCAAATAGGTCAAGGGAACAACTTATTGAGATTTTCAGCAGGAAGAGAGAGGGCTCCAGGAGGGATGTTCCAGGAAAATTATTTTCATGAGTTTTTAATGATCTGTTGGAAAGTTTGGGGGCACTTGGTTATAGAGATATAGAAAAATGAGTCATGTGAAAATTAGACAATTCTCATATTCTCATTATAACTGCAGGAAAAACAAAAAGTACAAGAAAGGAAATGAAATCATATACTATTTGGCTCACAACTTAATACTCATAATAATGTAAAATGATCACATAGCTATATTTGAATAATTGACAGAGGACAACTGGTTATTATCTTCTGTATTAGGAACTCAATAGATAATATGTAATATTGACTAAGAAGCAGAAATATGAACATATTGTTTATAAACATGGAGATACATAACAGATGAGATAGCTTAAAAAGTTGAAGTTGTCTTTAAGAAAAAGGACTTGGGGTAGGAGCAGAGAATTGCTGTTTCATATGTGTTATAGAATTATGTATAAAGATACGTGTCAAAAAGTTATGGTGCAGAGAAATCAAAGACCTAAAAGCAAAAATACCATGCAACTCAGCAATTCCATTACTGGGTACATGCCCAAAGAAATATAAATCACTCTATCATAATGACATGCATATGTATGTTCATTGCAGCACTATTCACAATAGCAAATACATGGAATCAACCTAAATGCCCATCAGTGGAAGATTGGGTAAAGAAAATGTAGTACATATATGCCATGGAATACTATGCAGCCATAAAAAGAGAATGAAATCATGTCCTTTGCACCAACATGGATGGTCCTGGAGGCCATTATCCTAAGCAAACTAACGCAAACTAATGCAAGCTAATGCAGGAACAGAAAATAAAATCCCACATCTCCTCACTTATAAGTGGGAGCTAAACAACGAGAACACATGGACACAAAGAGGCGAGCAACACCCGCTGGGGCCTACTTGAGGGTGGAGGGTGGGAGAGGATCAGAAAAAAATACTCATCAGGCACTAGCCTTAGTGCCTGGGTGACAAAAATAATCTGTATACGAAACCCCTGTAACACATAGTTTACCTATATAACAAACCTGCACATGTACCCCTGAAGCTAAAATAAAAGTTAGAAAAGAAACTTAGGGCAAGACCAAAGTGAGGAGGACTACTTTAAAAACAGAACAATCTACTGGGGAGATTTGAAGCGGGGAGCCAAAGGAGCAAGAGGAAAAATTATGCATGTCAAAATCTATTTTAGCCACTTTTCTCAAACCAGAGCTCACTCTGTGCTGCCCTCAGCACTATTTATATTAGAATCTTCCCCACCCCTATCCCTACACAAACATCCATTGATGTGCAGGACTCCTAATTAATTGCCCAAATTACCTGACTCTACTCTTCTGCCACAGTTTCAGTTACATTCTACAGCACTTAGAGCCACAAAATACCAAGAGGAAAACAAAGCAAAACATGTTTATATTACCTCTCACTATATTCAGGATTGATGTATTGATTAAACCTCTCTGTCACTTCCATAGTGAAAGGTTGTCCTGCCATTGGTCCATTGTATTATTTTCTTCCCCCAGTACTTTCTGGCTTCTTACATTGCATATACTCACTGTCATCCTTCTCCCACTATGTCACCTTCTATATAGACATCTGTGTTCTGTCACAGCTTTTACATTTGAACAACTATTCATTTTATAGACATTACAAGTAAAATACATGGTCCTGCAAGGAATATTACAGTTGTACTTCAGGCACGCCTGCTTTACAATGTCAACAAAAGGGATCCATTAATTTATAGTTTTGTGTTTGGTAGGGGAACCATATAATATTCTACATATATTTAGTTCTCCAGAATGTAGCTTAATCAATATGGCACCTCAGGCAACCTGAAATACTGAAGGCAACATAAAATAAGATTGTCAGACCAAGAAATTTTATGTCTGCTGATGGGGGTTTAACTGCTTTGGAGGCTGCAGAAGGTGTATATATTTAGAAGATTATAGTAAAGTCAATGATAGGAAAGAGTCAAACTGATGTGTATAAAAGGTACTGAGGGAGAAAGAAGTCTGTATTTAGGACCCCAAGGCAGAAACTTCCAGGTTCTAATCCTTGCCTGCCAACCTTGAGCACTGTAGAGGTTTCAATAATATTTTCTATCTCTGAGTGTCATTAGACATTTATAAAGGGAATGCCTCATGTAGGAAAACCTGCAGTACCACCTTGAGCCAACCACTGACCTCTATGCCTGAGTTTTGGCACCTGCCAAGTGAGATGGGCAGTTGAACTATGTGCCTTTAGGTGCCTTTGAGTCCTGTGGTTCTATGATTTTAGTACCATGCTCTGCTTATCTCAAAGAGCTATTCTGAGGCTCAAATGAAATACTTGACATGCAAATGCCATAAAAGTTTCAAGTGCTATACGAATGAATGTAAAAGTGTTTTAAATTATGCATCTCTAAATATAACCAACAACTTGCACAAGCTCTCCCAAACAAAGCAAATGGGCTTCTGGGCTTCGATTTTCAATTAGTCTCAAAACATATGATTTTACTTGTTCCAACTTTCAGAAGCAAAAGGAGCAAAAGATTCAAATTATGATCTTTATTAAGAAGGTACTAAGCCACTTAGAAATGCTGGGCACAT
The DNA here is from genome assembly GCF_028885625.2 of Pongo pygmaeus. Classification (NCBI taxonomy): domain Eukaryota; kingdom Metazoa; phylum Chordata; class Mammalia; order Primates; family Hominidae; genus Pongo; species Pongo pygmaeus. Next base: position 108,703,782 of record NC_072396.2, read on the forward strand.
TATGTGGCTCGGCCATTTTTTTCACTGTTGTATTGTGTGGATCTCCCAAATAGCTTTTACTGTGAAGACTAATAAAAATGATAGGAAAGTTAAAATTGAGCAGAATTAGATTAAATTTCAATCTGTATTCTCCAAGGGTTTTTATTTGTGTGTGCATACTTTTCTATAAGCTTCTAATCTCTTCACATGGTTTATAGATCAGCTATTAGTTAATAGGTTCTGACATGTGATTAATATGTAGGTATTTGAAAATTCTTGTGGTGCATTCCTATGTCTATGGAGCAAGGTGCTGAATCTGCACATTCACCTCAGGAACATTGGGGATGGAAAGTCAAGCCCAGAATTAACTTTTGCATGAAGGATGCTAGCTAGGGCCTTTCTAGGTCCCCAAGGGAGACACTGAAGATCTTTTTTCATTAAATAAACATCCACTAAGAACCCTATAGGCTTCATATACTATACTATTAGCTGGGAACATAAAGATGAAAAAAAATTGCCCCTTCCTTAAAAGTTCATCATGAATTCTCAAAGAGAGACACAATGGTCAGCTCCTATGACACTAAAATTTAGATACCAGAATAAAGAATGGAAGGTAAAAACTGCCCGAACTCTTTCTGGGGTGGTGGTCAGGAGGATCAGTCCCTGAGAAGACAGAGAACTTAAAGGATATACTTGAAATTTTTATTTAATCCAAAGTATAACACTTTCTGCCTAAATACTGCTGCATCAGAAGCATTTTATTGTAAAATCTCTTTCCAGGCACGTACACTCCGCTGCTATGTACACAACTACAAAAACAGGCAAGACCAAGAGCAGTCACACCAGCTGCTGTGGTTTGTTAGTGGACAGAAATGCTTGAATTTAATTAAAGCAAATGCAACAAAGGTTTACATACTGTGAGTAAAAAAAATGCTTCAGAGTACCCAACTAGCAAACAGGATGTGCACACCTCAGGCCTACCTGAAATGGAGAGCAAAGAGTGATGTAAAGTGTGTTTGCATGAAAAAAAGACTGCTAAAACCGGCATTAGGCTGATTTTCAATTTATATTAAGGGTTGGTATACTTTTTTCTAACTTGGTGAACAGTCAACAAGTAATCATACAGCTTTTTCTTTTCTCTCTCTCTTTCTTTCTTTTTCTTTCTTTTTCTTTCCTTCTTTCCTTCCTTCCTCCTTTTCTCTTTCTTTCTTTCTCTTTCTCCTTTCTTTCTTTCTTTCTTTCTTTTCCTTCCTTCCTTCCTTCCTTTCTTCCTTCCTTCCTTCCTTCCTTCCTTCCTTTCTTTCTTTCTTTCTTTCTTTTTCTTTCTTTCTTTCTTTCTTTCTTTCTTTCTTTCTTTCTTTCTTTCTTTCTTTCTTTCTTTCCTTCTTTCCTTCTTTCCTTCTTTCCTTTCTTTCTTTCTTTCTTTCTTTCTTTCTTTCTTTCTTTCTTTCTTTCTTTCTTTCTTTCTTTTCTTTTCTTTTCTTTTCTTTTTTCTTTTCTTCTCTCTCTCTTTCTTTCTTTCTTTTGTATTGAGATGATGGAGTATTACTCTGTTGCCCAGGCTGGACTACACTGGTGTGATATCGGCTCACTGCAGCTTCGACCTCCAGGTTCAAGTGATTCTCCTGCCTCAGCCTCCCTAGTAGCTGAGATTACAAGCATGTGCCACCATGCCAGGCTAATTTTTGCATTTTTAGTAGAGTCGGGGTTTCACCATGTTGGTCAGGCTGGTCTAAAACTTCTGACCTCAAGTGATCCGCCTGCCTCAGCCTCCCAAAGTGCTGGGATTATAGGTGTGAGCCACCATGCTTGGCCCAGCTTTTTCTTTTAGATAGACATGCATATACACATATATTATCATTATTGAGGTACAATTTACATAACATAAATTTATCCATGTAAAGTGCATAATTCAATATTTTTTAGTATATTCACAGTCATGCAACCATCACCACAGTTTTAGATATTTTTATCATCTCAAAAAGGAACCCAATACCAATTAGCAGTTACACTCCATTTACCCAACATTATGCCTCAAGCCCAGACTTAGGCAACCATTAATCAACTTACTGCCTCTATAGATTTGCCTATTCTAAGCAATTCATATAAATGGAATCATACACTATGTGGCATTTTGTGTCTAGCTCCCTTCGCTCTAGCATGATGTTTTCAAAGCGCATCCATTTTGTAGCAGGTGTATTTTATTCCTTTTTAATTGACATAATATTTCATAGTATCTATATATCACAATTTGTTTACCATTCATCAATTGGTAGACATTTAGATTGTTTCCACTTTTTTGCTATCATGAGTAGTCTTACAGCTTCTTACATCAGTTTCTAATTAGCATGCACATCACTAAGCACTGATCCAGATATTAAAAGATACTACTCTTCATAAGCTGGCCATCCCCCAATTCCTTGCCAAGTCACCAAAATCAGTTAAACATATTTGGACAACTAGACAATAGGTATAGGCAGATAATAGGCACTTAATGTTTGCTGACGCAGGAATTAATGGATGAGAAAAATCATTCCTTCAGTTCTAATTCTCCTTACAATAACATCCCTACCAGTGCCACCTGGATATTGTGTCAAGGTATGTTAGAGCTGGAATGAACGTGGAGTCCCGGGTTTCTCAAAGTGTGGGTCAAGAACCACATGTGTCAGATCCACCAGGGGAGCTTTTTAAAAATACCTATTTCTGTACCCCCACCCCAGAGAATCTGATTCAATAAATCTCGGGGTGAGGCCATAGGAAGCTGCCTTTGTAACAAGCACCCCAGATAATACAAATGCATGTTAGAGTTTGAGAATCATTGATGTAGTCCAACCTCCCTACTCTATAGGAGAAGAAGTTTAGGACTTGGGTGGGGAAGGGACATGCTCAAGGTTACAGGGCATGGTAAAGATAATGAAACAGGGAGTTGAGGTTATGAATCCTGATATAGCACTTTCCATTACCTTGGGTACTCTTCTTTATCACATCTTCTTTTCCTGGTGAATACATGCCTCCCTCACAGACTTGCTCCATAAGTGTCAGTGTCTGACATACCCTAAGTGCTCAATAAATAGTTATTTTTTTTTTTTAAGCTTAGTCCTGTGTGAACTGAATGACTAAAGGATCTCCTTTTGGGGCAGTGTTTGCTAAAAGTATAAAGTAACAAGTATAAGGCTTAAGAAAAGAATACCAGACCCAGGAGGGAGATCTCAGTGGTTCCTGACCCAAATGTTGAAAAGCTCCTAAGTGAAAAACTGTTCAACCATGGGTTTTTGGTGGCCGAAGAAGCTATGTAGTGACATTTCCTATCCAAGGTCCTTAAACCACTCTGTACACCCACTGTGATCTATTTAAAGGAGCCAGGTCTTTTTAGAAAACAGTTTCTGCCAAGTTTTCTATCAGAGGAAAATCATAAAGTAGGTGAGCCATGACTAAAAGGTAGTGGAAATTTTTCTAACTGAAAGTTGTTATGCCTATGAAAAAGACTCAGTAAAAACCCATTACTGTGCAGTAGAGGAAAAAATCATGGGAGCTATTTTAAAATTTTTTCTTTTATAGTTTTTTAAGTTACAAAAGTAGTGATTTGTTGTACCGAATCAAACAAAACAGGAGTGAATAAAGAAAAATTCAATTATCTTTTCTTTTTCCTTCTGGTCTTCCTCTTTAAAATGGATTCATTTGGAATCAATCCTCCCACATTTTCTCTATCTTTATATAAACCATACATAACATATGCACAAAAAGACATATATCCACACACACATATATATACACACGTATGTATATATACACACATTCACACACATATGTGTATATATGTATATATATACACATATATGTATATATATACACATATATGTATATATATACACATATATATGTATATATGTATTATATATATAGATGTGTGTGTGTATATATATATATACAAATGAAATCATGCCCCCTTCAGTTCTCTGCACCTTTTAAGTTCAGGGGTACATGTGCAGGTTTGTTACGCAGGTAAACTTGTGTCATGGAGGTTTGTTGTACAGATTATTTCATCACGCAGGTATTAAACCTAGTACCCATTAGTTATTTTTCTCGTCTTCTCCCTCTTTCCACCCTACACCCTTTGATAGGCCCCAGTGTGTGTTGTTTCCCTCTATGTGACCGTGTGTTCTCATCATTTAGCTCCTACTTATAAGTGAAAACGTGTTATTTGTTGTTCTGTTCCTGCATTAGTTTGCTAAGAATAATGGCCTCCAGCTCCATCCATGTTGCTGCAAAGGACACGATTTCATTCGTTTTTTACGGCTGCATAGTATTCCATGGTGTTTGTGTACTACATTTTCTTTATCCAGTCTTCCATTGATGGGCATTTAGGTTGATTCCATGTCTTTGCTATCGTGAATAGTGCTGCAATGAGCATATGTATGAATGTGCCTTTGTGATAGAGTGGTTTATATTCCTTTGAGTATGTACCCAGTAATGGGATTGCTGTGTTGAGTGGTATTTCTGTTTTTATGTCTTTGAGGAATTGCCACACTGTTTTCCACAATGGTTGAACAAATTTACACTACCACCAACAGTGTATAAGCATTTCTTTTTCTTCATAACCTCACCAGCATCTGTTATTTTTAAACTTTTTATTAATAGCCATTCTGACTAGTGTGAGATGGTATCTCATTGTGGGTTTTGATTTGCATTTCTCTAATGATCAGTGATGTTGAGCTTTTTTTCATATGCTTGTTGGCCACATGTATGTCTTCTTTTGAAAAGTGTCTGTTTGTGTCCTTTGCCCACTTTTTAATGGGGTTTGATTTTTGCTTTAAAATTTGTTTAATCCTTATAGATTCTGGATATTAGACCTTTGTCACATGCATAGTTTGCAAATATTTTCATTTATTCTGTAGGTTTTCCTGTTTTTTCTGTTGATAGTTTCTTTGGCTTTGCAGAAGCTCCTTAGTTTAATTAGATCCTATGTTTCAATAAACAAGATTTTCAGGTCAATATTTTAAGAGATGTTGCTTAAATTCATCTAAATTCACTTTGTCTATGGCTCCACCCAACTCTTAAATAATTGCTACCAAACTAAACTGCTATTTGGACTGTGAAATTTCATTTCCTGCAGTAGCCAGCTGTCAGATCACAAGCAACTTTACTGAACACCCACAAGAATTTTCTTTGGGTTGTAAAGTCAAGCATCTTAGTTATCAGGTAAGTATTAATTTTTAATGCTTTAATTTGACCAAAAGCATTTTGTTGTTTGTGAAAGGCCTCCCCCTTCTTTTGCTGTGGAAAAAATCTGGAGTCTGAGTCCAAGCTTTTTTCCTTTCTTAATTCCAAAAGCAATTCTCTCATCTTATTTTCTTTCTCCTGAGAAGGACTGAAAGTGTTTGACTAAGAACCTTGGGCACCTCTTCTTTTTTTTAGTTGCTTTTTGTTTTATTCATTGGCTCAATCCTTCTTAGGTTGTTGAAAAACAGCTCCTCAATTCTGAACCCAGTAAAGGGAAGGACAGCATCATTCTGGGATCTGTAAGCCTTGCAATTTGGGAGGATTAGAGTACTTTTAAGATGTAGGGGCCCTAAAATAAATTTCTAGGACAGGGGTACTGAACCAGCTTCACAAAGTATCACCACTTACTAGCTCTGCAGCTCTGGGTAAGTTGCTTAACTTCTTTGACCTTGTCCCAGTTACTATACATGCACAATGAAGACAGTAATGATACCTACCTGAAAGGATTGTGTGGGGAATAAATGAGGTGAAGCATATAAAGGATTTAGGGCAGTGCTTGCTTTGCTATTATCACATTATTTGTCTTCTGCAACCACCACCACAGATGGCCAGGCCTGTCCTCAGAAGACATCTTGACATAGTAGTCCTGGAACTATGGCACAGGCATGTGCATTCTAAGAAATCTCCTTGGGGATTCTGATCACTATAGACAGTGATTCTCAAACTTTAATGTGTATTGGAATCACCCCACTCTTAGAAATTGTGCTACTCTAGTTCTGGAAGTGGGGGCCCAAGAATGTGCATCCTTTGGGAAACACTGCTATAGAGGAATCACATGAGCACCCCTCCTTCTCCACTGTATATATCTATTGTGATAATCTTTTAAGACTGCTGACATATTGTTGGAATAGACATACCATACAGGTAATGCTGCCAACTCACTTTCAGTGGGACAAAAGGCATAAACTACAGAGTATTTTCTTTCTCAATCATAGTAATAAATTAGCACAGATATGCATCCTCTATCTCCTGAACAAAGGCATGTAGTTGCAAAGTGACTGCATGGGGTATAGTTGTATAGCCAGTTTACCATGTGGGAAGATCACCTTTGACAATAGAAATAATAACTTTGACCATTATCGATATCCATGCAGCAGCCACAAGTAACTGTAAGAGGAAGGGAGCAGGATTGCTTAGAGTTTATATTAGGTATTCATTATGTACCTGGTGCTTAATGGGCCTGGTGATTTTTTTTGTTTTAGTGGAAAAATGTTTTGTCTGATTGGTTTGAAATATTTTTCCATTCTGTCACACCTGAAAAGAGAAAAATGAGGGCTTTGAGGAATTTTGAACCCTCATTTGTTCTTAGCCCATGCTGCATATCACCTGCCTCTCTACTCATTGTAGAAATGGAACTTTTCATTCAGTAATTTTCTAGATTTCTATAGCATTTTGAAAACCCACTAACCACTAAGTTATGCGTGACTTAATGACTGTACTCCCCTCCCCGCCCCTCCACACACTCACTCATTTAAGTTTATCATCTCTACTTCTTGAGCCCTGTTCCTTTTCAAGTCAACAGTACCACCCCTGAACTTTCTGAGCAGTATGTACAAGGCAGGAGTTTCTGGAGGTATTTATCCCCCACTTGCACATTCTTATGATTCAAGTCATATCTAGGATCATCCCCTGGCTGCATTGGTGCTAAGAATTGAAAATAGGGAAAGAACATTCTTGAAAGTTCATCTTTTTGAAACTTAGTAGAAATCTCCAGTCTTAAACTTACTTCTAGAACTTAGAAAACCAAATTATCTTAATGCCCGATAAGTGTTGTTTACTCAGATTTTTCAAGCGTTGCAAAAAAAAAATTGTTTAGAGGTTTGGAGAATTAACTCTTTGCTTTTAAAGCATGATCTATTTTGAATAGTATACCAAGCAAAGTTTAATAAAGTAAATGAGATTAATGAAGGATAGTCTCCTGAATATAAGCAAACAAGTTGCTTGTTTACACAGATCTCTATATTTCTTAAGTCCAGTGGAAAACTTGACTTCTGAATAATCTTCACTGTGGCTTTCACAGATAACAGCAAACCTTGCTTTCTCAGTGCCTGAATGTTTGCTTTGGGGAAATCATGTTTCTTGAAGTATGCATGCAATTTGAGTTTTAAGAGGTGAAAAAAAGATTGTGTCCAAGACATGGTTTATATAAATAGAAAAGATTGGTTTTTTAGTTTCTTCATTTTTGTAATGGTATGAAATATAGCTGTCCAACAGTCTTGTTTTTGGAGGTTGTATTAGGGTTCTGACTGGGATAGAATTAATCTATCTATGCTGGAGGTTGCAAATTTTTTTGTGTGAAAAATCAGACTTTGGCGATGACCTTGAGCAGTAGGATATAAATAACTCCTACAAGTTTAGCATTCCAATAATGGAACACTAGGCAAAAATGGGTTAATAGGCTCTGCATATAAAGGGGAGTTCATTAAGCAGTATTAACTCACATGATCACAAGGTCCCACAATAGGCCATCTGCAAGTTTAGAAGCAAGGAAGCCAGTCCAAGTCCCAAAGCTGAAGAATGTGGAGTCTGATGTTCGAGAGCAGGAAGCATCCAGCACAGGAGAAAGATGTAGGCCGGGAGGCTAAGCCAGTCTATCCTTTTCACATTTTTCTGCCTGCTTTATATTCTGGCTGTGGTGGCAGCTGATTAGATGGTGCCCACCCAGATTAAGGGTGAGTCTGCCTTTCCCAGCCCACTGACTCAAATGTTAATCTTTGGCAACACCCTCAGAGACGCACCCAGGATCAATACTTTGCATCCTTCAATCCAATCAAGTTGACACTCAGTATTAACCATCACAGGGGTATTGAGAAAACACTTTGAGGTTAATTATATATTTTTGTGCCATGTAGGCATAACCTTATCTCTTAATACCATTTGATTTTATGATGTCTTTTTTTTTCACTTTGTGACATGGGGAGGGGATTTGTATAATTGTTAGTAACCGATGTTTGTTATGTGTAAAGACTCAAAAGGGGCTAACCTGACACATTTTGTGTCAGCATTTTGTTTTGAGAAAGCGAACCACATGTTTGCCTTAGTAAGACCCTCTAATTTGAGACCAGTTATCAGATTGACCCTTTGTCCCTAGAGTGAAATAAAAGACTCAGTGAAATTTTAACAAGTTAGCATTTGCTCACTTACACTGAAGAAGGCAGGAGGCTTTAGTTGAAAAAAATTGTTGGCATTGACGATAGGAAGAAAAGAAAATTCTAATTAATATAATAGTTACCCTTTCTACCATCCATAGTAGCCTAAGTTGGGTTTTTTGTTTGTTTGAGACAGAGTCTCACTCTGTCGCCCAGGCTGGAGTGCAGTGACATGATTTCAGCTCACTGCCACCTCTGCTTCCTGGGTTCAAGTGATTATCCTGTCCTGGCCTCCCGAGTAGTTGGGATTACAGGTGTGCGCGACCATGCCCAGCTAATTTTTGTATTTTTAGTAGAGACAGGGTTTCGCCATGTTGGTCAGGCTGGTCTTGAACTCCTGACCTCAGGTGATCCACGTGTCTTGGTCTCTCAAAATGCTGGGATTACAGATATGAGCCACTGTGCCTGGCCTAAGTTGGCTCTTTATCCTTGACACACTTATCAGACTAGTTTTGAATATTTTATCACATGATTTTTGATGACATTCTTTTGAAAAATCACAGTTTCTTGAATGAATGAATCTATTGTTCTTATCTAGATGGAACATTCTCAAAAAGATGATGGGCACTCTAAATCATAGTCTTTCTTCCCCTATCTAAATAGAATCCAAACTGGTACCAACAACACTCAGGAAAGAAACATCTGCATGTGACCTTCTTGTGTATTTTTATCAAAGTGCAGCACCTATCAAGAGAGACAAACTGTGATCTGCATCTTACCAGTAACCAGAGGTGCTGGGCTATCGGTCAGGAGGTTTGTGTTCTAGGCTGGCCTTTGCCGCTGACCTCCTGTGTGACTTATCACAGATCATTTTTGGCCTCGGTTTTCTGACTTGTTTTCAAAAAGAAAGATTGTTTTAGATGACTACTTAGGTCCTTCACAGTACTAAAAGCCTATAGTCTGTACTTTTAATCACAGTCTATGAGATGATTCCGTTGTCTTAATTTGTTCATGCTCTCTTCCTTTAATCCCACTGAGTGTCCTTAACATACAGGTAATGGAACACATTGACCTTTATTTTTGAAGATAGTCCCAGATCAGGAAATTTCTCATAATGCCAATGATTTCTTAGAATACAGGACTCTTCTGCATCCCATTACCAGTAAAGGTACACATACACAGGCAAGGAAAATAAGTATATTTCTCAGGCTATGGGGGCAAGTGTCTGAAATTATTCTGATCTACCTAGAATCTATCTAACTTTTGTTCCTTCTCTGCTTTATGAGTTGAGAGAGCCTGGTTGATCTGCTTCCTTTCCTTTGACTTTGTAATTATTGTTCAGGCAAATATAAATAGTACTAGTATTGGGCTAGTAGGTAGCCAAGAAAGAGAAACTGGAACAGCTATATGTGCCCACCTCCCCACTCCCCACTCCCATAACCAACAGAAAGTATAGCAACAAAAAAGGAATAAGCACTACAGTGGATTTCCATGCCCCGCTAGCATGCATGTGTAATATACTATAGCCTATCAGATGGTTTCCACATTTGTCCTAGCTGTAAGTCGCAAGTCATTTTGATACAAATAATACTTGCGAATAAGCTGTATAAAATACTCACCAAGCAACATTGAAGCTGTCCCTGGAAGTGACAGCTTGCTGTCATGAATGATGAAATATCCTTTGTGTATAAGGCAATTGTGTTGGTTGTAGAAAAAGAAATGAGACTTCCTAGGTTTCTTCCTTCTGTGGCTTGCTTTTTTTTTTTTTGGAAACAGGAAAACTTCCTATACAATGATGTTAGGACGTATATTTCATTTCATTTCAACTTTCATTTACAGTTGTTGTTGTTGTAAAGGAAAAGCATTTTAATCAGTTTCTGCATGAAGGTCAGATAACACTGTGAACAAAAGTAATTTCTTTATGATATCAAAACAAAAGCATTGCTGCACTTAAATTATGAAGCATGTTTCACTTATCTGCAGTACAATTGTATGACTTAATAGAATCTGGGAGTATATCTTATTTATGCTACTGGTAAACTCAAGAAATTCTCTTCCTTTTAAGGTCTGAAGTTGTGATATCGCCTAAGAATGAGACCAGATAATATTATGTCCTGGGTATAAATTAAGTTACTTTGAAAAGGTATGAGAATTATTTTAGGTATTTGTTTGTTTGTTTGTTTGTTTTGTAAACTGAAGCAGTGTTGACATTTTCTATCCTTTTGTGGCTTAGAAGATGCCATATGATTTTTTTTTAATGCCCATGTATGTATGTGTGTGTGTGTGTGTGTGTGTGTGTGTGTGTATGTTATTGGAGGTAATGCAGTGGGGCAGAGGTATTCATAATAAAGTCACTTTTATCTGGTTTTGGAGTGCAAAAATATTCACATTTAGTAGATACACACAAACACGCATATCCTGAACTTCTGCCTGTACACATCTTCTTCTTCCCAACCTCCTTCTACATTGTGCTTATCAGTTGCCTGCAGAGGAAAATTTGAGACGGTCTACTCCAAGATCGTGGAGAAATTGATTAGAGTTGCAAATGCAGACTATTGCCTGAAGTACCTTCAGGAACATGGTATAGAGCTATGTGATGCATAGTGATAATACAACATATGCATCCACCCACCCACTTCCATACTTTCACATTCTCCAATATCCTTTCTGGTCCATCATTTTAAGAAGTTCCATAAATTTAGGCTGCAGTTTAAAGCACAAGAACAGTTTTAACAGTTGCACAGGATGTCACAAAAATTGTGGTACTTCTAAGAATTTAATCCAGGACAATTATTCCATCCCATTCTTAAACTGTAACCACAAGGTATTTCCCCAGACCCTTAAATTCTTATCCATATCTTTATGGCACCATATATGTTTCTAGAAGTAAGAAACATAGCCGGTTCCATTTTGGAAGTCTTCTTAAGCATTGTGACTTCATATTTCACTAGTGAGAATGCTGGGGAAAAGTAACATTTCACCTTTCATGAACATTTCTAGGATTATGTAGAGAGGAAAGAATATTTGAAATGTTCTCTAGCCACTGAAAAGTACTGTAGCACTCAGACAAATCCCATCTCCCATGATATCTAAAAGTGATCCAGAGACTTATTACAGTAATTTTAGATGGGGTCTCTGAACCACATTGATCAGAAACAAAGATTATCTAGTAACATAGGCAAAACAAATTAGCTGTCCTTAATATCTAGTTGAAATCCTTAAAAAGGAGAATTACTGTCTTTCAGTATCTGCAGGGCTGCTAACATTGGAAATTATAATGGTGACTATATACATCTTTATAATATTATATCACCAGGTCCCTGGGCTACTCTATCACTGAGCTTCTTAATCTCCTTTGATCAAATAGCAATTTAAAAGGGAATTGGTAGCATTCAGGCATCTGCTACCCCGTAGAAATATTTTAAAGCATTTTCATCTTGCCTTCAAGGATCCAATGTAATGATTTAAAAAAATATTTTGGGGAGAAACCAGTGCTAGAAAGAGCACTAAACTTCAACTTCAGAAAACCTGGATTCCATCAATAAACAGTTGAGTAACCTTGAGAAAATCACCTAGAAATTTGAACCTGAATTTCTTTATCTGTAAAATTGAGTAACTAAAACTAGGTGAGTTATTGTGATAACCTCCTAATTGAACTGTCTGCTCCTGGGCTCAGCCCCATCCCCTATTTTGCATCCCTGTTGTCAAAAATAACATACAAGTCTGACCATTTCATCTCTTCCAAGGACTGTTACAAATTTCTCCCCATCCTTCTTTCACTTCCAGTTTTATTTCCTACCACACACCCATTTTTGTTTTATGCTACAGTTATACCAAAAAATTGAAATTTTCTGAGTTTAACATGCTGCTTTACCTTTCCACGTATCTGCACGTGTGTTATTCCACCTGCGTGGATGACCCTTCAACAGTGTACTACACTCTGGTATTCCCAATAAATTTCCTTTAGTCTTTGAAATCCAAGCTCAGATTGATGCTCCCTAGTGAAGCCTTTTCTATCTACCAAAGACCCCAATGTGGACTATCTTTGTGATTTTTTTCACATTTCTATTATTGTATTTATCCCAAAATGTTGTAACATATTTATTTCTTATCTGTCTTCTCTTTAATATTTTTTCAGCCAGGGCTTATGCCTGCTTTCTTGCCTGCCTTCCCCCCAAGAAATACTTAATAGAAGGCTTACTTTTGCCAGACAGTGTTGTCAGCCCAGAGGGATACAACAGTGAGCAAAACAGACAAGAATACCCGTCATTATGGAGCTTCTGTGTCTTATTCATGTCTGTATCCCTAGAACCTAGCACAGAGACTAGCATTTAGTATGTAAACAAGAAATAATTTTGGATTGAAGCCAAGAAATCAGAATTATGGTTACATTGGAAACTCCCATATCTTTCTCTTTCTTACTGCCTGCGCTATGCATTTAGTGTTCTACTTGTACATACATTAATATTTAGTTATAATACTTAATCAGTGTTTCTTACTTGCATAAGTTTCTATATAACTTTGTTTCCATTGGTGCTGTCTGTCAAGCACCATTGTCTGTCAATTAGCTTCTGGGGGTGCTATGCTTTCTTAGTTGTTCAGACCCAGCACACTAAAAGGGGTGCTCTTTCATTTATTCAATCAATAAGTATTTATTGAACATCTACTATTATGTCAAATAAGACATACGTACTCCTGCCCTTTTAGAACTTACAGTCTATTGAGGAAGACAAGCAATGAGCAAGTAAATAAATAAATATGTTATTACAACATATGATTGTTGCTATGGAGGTAATGACCATGAAGCTGTGATAGAGAGTAATGGGGACAGCTACCAACTTTAGAGTAATTGAGGAAGGCCTCTCAGAAGAAGTGACATGTAGGTCACCCCAAAGGATGAAAAGTATCCAACCATGTAAAAGGTTGGGGGACAGCATCAGGGGACAAAGAGACAGTAGGTGCAAAGCTCCTGAGGTGGCAAAGAGCTTAGTGAATTGGTTTTGGGGAAAAGAGCAGTGTAGCTGGAGTTTAGATAGTGAGGAGATGATAAAATTAGATGATTAAATTAGAGAAGTAGCAGGTAGCTTCGTATGGCATGTTGAGGCACTTAGAGTGTATCCTAATGGCAAGCCGTTGAATGAATGATTTTAAGCTGGAGACTAACAATCAAATTTATGTTTTGAAAATCCCATTCTGAAGACTGTGTAGAGAATGGACTGTGTGTGAGGATGCAGGGACAGCAGTATGGATCTGCTGCAGTGGTCCAGGAGAGAGATGGTAGTCACCTCAATGAGTGTGAATCCAGGAGAGATGAAGAGAAATGTCATGTTTGGGAAACATTAATTAGACTTACAATTGTATTTAATGTTGAGGTGGGAAGGGGAAGGAGTCAAAGATTATGCCTAGGCTCTGGCTTGAACTAGTAGCTGGCTGGAGGTGCTATGAACTGAGATAGGGTTTATGGGGGGGGGGTGCAGGAGACAAGTTGGGTGGATGGAAAATGCATTTTAATGATGACAAACGTGGTGGTGGCAATGATAGTGGTAGTGGTGGTGTTGGATTTACTATAGTTGGAGGAAAGATTTAAAAATCTGGCAATTGTCAATAACTTTCTTTAGTGTATTGGAGAAAGTCCAGTATATGTAATGTATTTAAATTTTGCAAGTCTTCTGGATGCTTGACCTAGAAAATATGCCTTTTTCCTGTCCTTTATCCCTTCCCAAAGTGACTAGGATTACATTTTCTCTAAATATACCATTAGGAATTAAAAGATCTCTTACAATTCAGGAAGCTATGAAAATATTTAAGACATAAGGAATAGAGAGAGTAATTCTTAAAAGGTAACAACTTTTCATTTGTTTTCATCTTGTGCAAATGGTTTATTTTCTCAAAGTTAGGTAACATTTTTAGGCCAGTCTCTATCAACGTAATATCCAAGGATCTCCTACATAAAAATCACCTAGGGATGCTGGTTCAAAGTGAAGATCCTTGTCTACACAACTAATCAGAATCTCTAGGGTTGGGGCCCAGGAACCTTTTTTATTTTTTTTTCAGGCTGACATTTAAAAAGCATTGCTTGAGACAAGGTATTCTTAACCTTTTTGGTGCCCCAGCTCTTTGGTAGTCTGGCGAACTCTGTGGATCCCTTCTCAGAAAACTGCTTAAACATGCATTCAATAAAATACAAGGAAAACAAGTATATTGAAATATAATGATCAAATATTTAAAAAACAAATTTTATATAATGTTTTACATGCTTTTAATTAACATATTAATAATGAGATCTAATACTGGGTCTAATACTACCATAATTTGAAGTAATAGGTGAACATAAATATTATTTTAAGTCACTTGCCACAATTCTAATGTGATATGAAATTATCTGTAATTTCTATTAGTGACAAAGTTACAGGTTCAGCTAAAACCACTGTGATTTGTTTCCTAGATTCATAATGGAAGGAAATGCTAAATTTCAGTCAGAAGTGAATGAAAATAATGGTATAATGTTTTTCCCATTCAAGTTCACAGATACCAGGCTTAGAATCCTTGGCTTTGAGATTGTGACCAACTAGTACAGAGACTGGTGAGGGTATAGTGAAGACAAACTGGAATCCAGATACTAGTCAACAGAACAAAACTCAGGGATGAAGTCAGTGAGCCTCAATATTTGGTATTATTAATTTAAATAATTAAAAGAAGATTCAGGGACCAAAAAAATTGTCCCTGCATTGTTTGGCTTTTAATTGGTTGGTTTGGCTGTTTTGCCTGAGTGTACCTGGAGACGCTTGTCTGTATACCCTTGTTATTGTCCCCTTCTCTTGAACCCTGGCTCTTTCAGAGGGTAGCTATGGAGAAAAGTTTAGATTTTGACCATGTTGTAATTTTAAATGAAGAACATTTTCCAGAATGGAGAGAGACATTCAAGGATGAGGAAGTAACATGCGCAGTAATGACAGAGTCAGGAACAGGCTAGTATTAGAAAACAGAAAGAAGTTCAAAGTAGCTGAGGCATACAGTGGGTGAGTGAGAGAGAGGCAGGAGATGAAGCTGGAGAGATGGATTAGCCTAAGTCCAAAGAGGGCCTTCAGACTTCATGTATATGTACGAGTTTGGGTATCATGATAGAGTCAGCAGGAAGCCAAAGGAGAACTATATGCTGAAAAGAGACATGATAGGCCAGGCGTGGTGGCTCACGCCTGCAATCCTATAATCCTAGCACTTTTGGAAGCCGAGGCAGGTGGATTGCCTGAGTTCAGGAGTTCAAGACCAGCCTGGGCAACACGGTGAAACCCCATCTCTACCAAAATACAAAAAATTAGCTGGGTGTGGCGGTGTGCACCTGTAGTCCCAGCTACTCAGGAGGCCGAGGCAGGAGAATTGCTTGAACCTGGGAGGTGGAGGTTGCAGTGAGCCGAGATCAGGCCACTGCACTCCAGCCTGGGGCAACAGAGTGAGACTCCATCTCTTAAAAAAAAAAAAAAAAAAAAAAAAAAGAGAGAGAGACATGATAAAGTGTATTATTTCTTAGGAAAATAAATCTATAAATCTGATGGCAAAATGAGGGATGGGTTAGAGGAAGGCAGACCACTTTTGAGGCTTTGGTAAGAATGCAATTGGGAAAAGTATGGTTCTCTGAAGTAAGGCTATGGTCATGAGACAGAGAAGAGGGAACAGCTATGAGAGACGTTAATGACTGATTTGGATATATGCCATGAAGAAGAGTTTGGGATGACTTTGAAGCTTCTAGCTTGAGACTTCAGGCAAATGGAAGCACCATTAACAGAGGATACCAATCATGAGAGGCACAGCAGGTTTTTGGGGGAAGGTTTTTAGTTTCTTCCCCCAAAGAAGAAGAATAAGAGTTTGGGATGACTTTGAAGTTTCTAGCTTGAGACTTCAGGCAAATGGAAGCACCATGAACAGAGGTGCCAATCATGAGAGGCACAGCAGGTTTTTTGGGGAAGGTTTTTAGTTCAGTTTTGGATAAGCTGAGTTTTAAGTGCCTATTGAACATCAAATGAGAAATGCATGGAGTTTCCATTTTAACCATTTTTCATAGTAATCTTTTAATGTAGGTAAATGATGTGAGATATTCTTTTTGTCTATAAATTGACTGACTTTGTGAAAATTGTGGGGCAGTTATGTTTCAGAAATATGTAGGATTGGGTATTATATTGTCTTTTTATTCTAATTTTGATGAAATGTCAACCAATGGCTGTCCTCCAAAGAGTTATAGTTGTATAGTTAATTCTTCTGGATTAAAGAAATTCTTCGTATACTTATGGTAATTAATTCTAGCAACATGGAATATCAGTAGGCTTGCCTTCTTATATCTGGAGTTTAGACATTTTTTTTGTGTGTGTTTTGTATTACACATTTTTTGTTGTTGTTCTTCACTTGGCTTTCTATCATGACTGCTGGAAGGCAGAGGGTTGTAGGTAGGATGGGAACGAGAAGCAGTGGAAGTGTTTGTGCAGTCATTTTTTGTAACAGCTCCATGGCATGAAAACTACTCTCAGCAACTGTTGTGAACACAAAGGGAACTGGCTAGTCGTAGCCATCACCATATTCATTGGCCTTTTAGGTTTTGGGGTCTAGAATGAGGGGAGAATTTCAGTGTGAATGCAGGATGTTGAAATGCAGAATTGGCTTTTAACAAAATTATGAGGGAAGAGATATTTGTCTTTGTGTTCCTTTTACCTCTGCCTCACTATTCTGAATCCCTGTACCTGATGCCTCTGTGTTAGGTTCTGGTTGGATCATGGGCCACACTTTAGCATCTTGCTTAGACTTGTCCTCTCTAACAAGCATTGTTCCTTTGACCTTTCTCTTTTTGTGATAAAATTTCTTATTCCTATTTATATTTGATAAATTATTCTATGCGAATATCTGTGGTTACTTATGGCTTAAAATATGCTATACCTTCCAAGTAGCAACTACATTTTAAGAGGGGTCTTGGGACAATGCTTTAACCTAGAGTTACTCTAATGGTAGGGACAGTACTTATCATAGTAGTTGGGGTCCACAGGTCTTCTCTAATATTTTTAAAATAATATTGATAGCATACACATGTGAAAGACATGTAGCAAATACAGAAGAAAATGTCTTCATTTATAAAGGCTGAGGGAATAGTGAGTAAAAGTAGATATACCAGGCAGAAGTCATTTGTAGAAGCTTGACTGAAGTAGATGAGTTATTTTTGAGGATAGTGATAGAAATGGGGTGAAGTGGGATAAGGAGAAGTTGCAAATTTTCATTGAAATGACTTTGAGGGCAGGGACCATGCCTTTATATTTATGTCCTCCATAGGACCTGGAAGAATGATCTGTATATAGTGTGTAGTAATGGTTAGTTTAAATGAATGAGCAAATCCATGTGGGGAACTATTGATTTTAAATTTTTTTAAATAATTATTTTTTTGAGACAGGGTTACCCAGGCTGAAGTGCAATGGCATGATCATGGCTCACTCTAGCCTCCACTTCCTGGGCTCAAGTGATTCTCCCATCTCAGCCTCCTGAGTATCTGAGACTACACGTGCATGCCACCATGCTCAGCTAATTTTTAAATTTTTTGTACAGGCAAGGTCTCACTATATTTCTGAGGCTGATCTCGAACTCCTGGGCTCAAGTGATCCTCCCTCCTCAGCCTCTCAAAGTGCTGGGATCACAAGCATGAGCCACCATGCCTGGTTGATTTTTTTTTAAAGAAAACTTCTGCATGTTTATTTTTCCCTTAAGAATCTCCTAAACCCAGATCGAATTTAGAAAGGAAAAGGAAACTTTTGATGGATTTAGCACACACACACACACACACACACACACACACACACACGTAATCATTTAAAAAGGTTGGTGGAGATATCAAATGACTTAGGCAAAAATGAAGCCCATTTATTCATCAATGAACTTCAGGTTGAAGAAAGTTCTATGACTCATAACAAGTTGTGCTGACGAGGGAGTCTTTAAGTTGTCCATTCATCCCTTTGTGAGATGTGAGTTTTTTTTGTGTGTGTTTTGTTTGGCTTTTTAAATGTTGACAAGTCTCAGGTGTATGTTAATAGAAATTCTGTGATCATAGGTCCATTAGAACAGCATCTGGGAAGGAAAACTGATGCTAAGAAATCAGTAGTAAGAGGGAATAAAAATGCAAACAAAACCCTTTCGTTGATATGCAGCACAAGCTGGTTGGAAGCAAAGGGAGTGATGAGATGATGGAAATCCTCATTAAAATTAAAAGCCATAGAAAGTGGGGAATAGTATCAAAGGCAATGCAACATAAATCATTATCTACAGGGATAAATAAAATACAAAAGAATTAGTGTTTCCAGTTTATGCTTTATGTCAAAAATAAAAATTTATTTCTTAGAGGTATCTTTGACATGAAACCTAACAATGGCAAACTGCCATTGAGAGTCCAGGCCTTGTTTTAATGAGTACCTCATAACAGTACAGAACTAGAAGCTACAGAGCTCTCCAGAGTATTAGTAAATCCAGTTTTATGCTATGAAAATAGAAAGTGAAAGCACATTCACTGTGCCTATTCAAAAGTAGGAACAATATTAATATTCTATTTCATTACAGAATTTCAGTTAACCTAGGTTTTAGATATGATATGCAAACCACAGAGCAATTTTCTATATTGCTATTTTTAATTTTTTTTCAACTTTTTTTTAGATTAAGGGGATACATGTGCAGGTTTGTTACATGAGTAAATTGTGTGATGTTGAGATTTGGGTAAAGAATGATCCTGTCACCAAGATACTGAGCATAGTACCAATAGTTTTTCAACACTTGCCCCATTCCCTCTGCCCTCTAGTAGTCCCCAGTGTCTATTGCTGCCATCTTCATATCCATGAGTACTCATTGGTTAGCTCCGAATTATAAGTGAGAACAAGTGGTATTTGGTTTTCTGTTCCTGCATTAATTTGTTTAGGATAATGGCCCCAGCTCCACCCATATTTCTACAAAGGACATGATTTCATTCTTTTTTATGGCTGCATGATATCCTGTGGTGTATATGTATCACATTTTCTTTGTCCAATCCACCATTGATGGGCACTTAGGTTGATTCCATGTTTTTGCTATTGTGCATAGTGCTGCAATGAACATGTGAATTCATGTGTCTTTTTGGTAGAAAAATTTGTTTTCTTTTGCTTATATACCCAGTAATGGGATGTTAGTAAATCCAGTTTTATACTATGAAAATAGAAAGTGAAAGCACGTTCACCGTACCTATTCAAAAGTAGGAACAATAGTAATATTCTATTTCAGAATTACAGAATTTCAGTTAACCTAGGTTTTAGATATGATATGCAAACCATGGAGCAATTTTCTTTTTTTTATTATACTTTAAGTTTTAGGGTACATGTGCACAACATGCAGGTTTGTTACATATGTATACATGTGCCATGTTGGTGTGCTGCACCCATTAACTCGTCATTTACATTAGGTATATCTCCTAATGCTATCCCTGCCCTCTCCCCTCACCCCACAACAGGCCCCTGTGTGTGATGTTCCCCTTCCTGTGTCCATGTGTTCTCATTGTTCAATTCCCACCTATGAGTGAGAACATGCGGTGTTTGGTTTTTTGTCCTTGTGATAGTTTGCTATATTGCTATTTTTAATTTTTTTTCAAGTTTTGTTTTAGATTAAGGGGGTACATGTGCAGGTTTGTTACATGAGTAAATTGTGTGATATTGAGATTTGGGTAAAGAATGATCCTGTCACACATATCACCATTTGACCTAGGTCAAATGGCAGTTCTCTTTTAACTTCTTTGAGAAATCTCCAAACTGTTTTCCACAGTGGCTGAACTAATTTGCATTCCTACCAGTAGTATGTAAGGGTTCCCTTTTCTCTGCAGCATCACCAGCATCTGTTGTTTTTTGACTTTTTAAAGTCACTATTCTATGGCTATTATTAAGCCACATTATGAAAAAGTTAAGAAACAACAGGTTGCAGAGAAAACAGAATGCTTATACACTGTTGGTGAGAATGCAAATTAGTTCAGCCATTGTGGAAAGCAGTGTGGCAATTCTGCAAAGAACTTAAAACAGAATTACCATCTGACCCAGCAAATACATTATTGGGTAGACCCCCAAAAGAATATAAATCATTCTACCATAAAGATACATGTGTCCATATGTTTGTTGCAGCACTATTTACAATAGCAAAGACATGTAATCAACCTAAATGCCCACCAACAGTAGATTGGATAAAGAAAATGTGGTAGGGATTTCCTGGCAAGATGGCCAAATAGGAACAGCTCCAGTCTGCAGCTCCCAATGAGATCGACACAGAGACGGGTGATTTCTGCATTTCCAACTGAGGTACCCCATTCATCTCATTGGGACTGGTTGGACAGTGGTTGCAACCCATGGAGGGTGAGCCGAAGCAGGGTGAGGCGTCGCCTCACCTAGGAAGCACAAGGGGTTGGGGAATTTTCTCCCCTACCCAAGGGAAGCCGTGAGGGACTGAGCCTGAGGAACTCTGGCCCAGATACTGCACTCAATACCATGGTATTTGCAACCCACAAACCAGGAGATTCCCTCTGGTGCCCACCCCACCAGGGCCCTGGGTTTCAAGCACAAAACTGAGTGGCCATTTGGGCAGACTCTGAAGTAGCTGTAGGAGTTCTTTTTCTCCATACTTCAGTGGCACCTGGAACACCAGTGAGACAGAACCAATTACTCCCCTGGAAAAGGGTGCTGAAGCCAGGGAGCCAAGTGGTCTGACTCGGTGGGTCCCACCCTCACGGAGCCCAGTGAACTAAGATCCACTGGCTTGAAATTCTCGCTGCCAGCACAGCAGCAGTCTGAGATCAACCCAGTACATTCGAGCTTGGTCGGGGGAGGGGAGTCCGCCATTGCTGAGGCTTGAGTAGGCAGTATTATGCTCACAGTGTAAACAAAGCCACTGGGAAATTTGAACTGGGCAGAGCCCACTGCAGCTCAGCAATGCTGCTGTGGCCAGACTGCCAGATTTCTCTTCTCTGGGCAGGCATCTCTGAAAAAAAGGCAGCAGCCCCAGTCAGGGACTTATAGATAAAACTCCCATCTCCCTGGGACAGAGCACCTGGGGAAAGGGGCAGCTGTGAGCGAAGCTTCAGCAGACTTAAATGCCCCTGCCTGACAACTCTAAAGAGAGCAGTGGACCTCCCAGCACAGTGCTCAAGCTCTGATAAGTGTCAGACTGCCTCAAGTGGATCCCTGAACCCCATGTATCATGACTGGAAGACACCTCCCAGATGGGGCAGACACACACCTCATACAGGAGAGCTCTGGCTGGCATCTGGCAGGTGACCCTCTGGGAGGAAGCTTCCAGAGGAAAGATCAGGCAGCAATCTTTGCTGTTCTGCAGCCTCCACTGGTGATACCCAGGCAAACAGGATTGGGAGTGGACCTCCAGCAGACCGGCAGCAGAGGGGCCTGTCAGAAGGAAAACTAACAAACAGAAAGGAACAGCACATCCACTCAAAGACCCCATCTGAAGGTCACCAACATCAAAGACCAAAGGTAGGTAAATCCACAAAGATGGGGAGAGACCAGTGCAAAATGGCTGAAAATTCCAAAAACCAGAACGCCTCTTCTCCTCCAAAGGATGACAACTCCTCACCAGCAAGAGAACAAAACTGGATGGAGAATGAGTTTGATGAATTGATGGAAGTAGGCTTCAGAAGATGGGTAATAACAAACTTCTCCAAGCTAGAGGAGCATGTTCTAACCCAATGCAAGGAAGTTAAGAACCTTGACAAAAGGTTAGAGGAATGGCTAACTAGAATAATCAGTGTAGAGAATAACACAAATGACCTGATGGAGCTGAAAAACACAGCAAGAGAACTTCGTGAAACATACACAAGCTTCAATAGCTGATTCGATCAAGTGGAAGAAAGGATATCAGTGATTGAAGATCAACTTAATGAAATAAAGAGAAAAGACAAGGTTAGAGAAAAAAGAATGAAAAGGAATGAGCAAAGCATCCAAATAAATATGGGACTATGTGAAAAGACCAAATCTACATTTGACTGGTGTACCTGGAAGTGATGAGGATAATGGAATGAAGTTGGAAAATACTCTTCAGGATACTATCCAGGAGAACTTCCCCAACCTAGCAAGAAAGACCAACATTCAAATTCAGGAAACACAGAGAACACCACAAAGATACTCCTTGAGAAGAGCAACCCCAAGACACATAATCATCAGATTCACCAAGGTTGAAATGAAGGAAAGAATGTTAAGGGCAGCCAGAGAGAAAGGTCTGGTTACCCACAAAGGGAAGCCCATCAGACTAACAGCAGATTGCTCTGCAGAAACCCTACAAGCCAGAAGAGAGTGGGAGCCAATATTCAACATTCTTAAAGAAAAGAAATTTCAACCCAGAATTTCATATGCAGCCAAATTAAGCTTCATAAGTGAAGGAGAAATAAAATCCATATTTTATTTATGGATAAAAGACAAGCAAATGGTGAGAGATTTCATCACCACCAGGCCTGCCTTACAAGAGCTCCTGAAGGAAGCACTAAACATGGAAAGGAACAACCGGTACCAGCCACTGCAAAAACATACCAAATTGTAAAGACCATCAACACTATGAAGAAACTGCATCAACTAATGGTCAAAACAACCAGCTAGTATCATAATTACAGGATCAAATTCACACATAACCATATTTACTATAAATGTAAACGGGCTAAGTGCCCCAGTTGAAAGACACAGACTGGCAAATTAGATAAAGAGTCAAGACCCATCAGTGTGCTGTATTCAGGAGACCCATCTCATGTGCAAAGACACACATAGTCCCAAAATGAAGGGATGGAGGAATATTTACTGAGGAAATGCATAGTAAAAAAAAAAAAAAAAAGGAGTTGCAATCCTAGTCTCTGATAAAACAGACTTTAAACCTACAAAGATCAAAAGAGACAAGGCCATTACATAATGGTAAATGGATCAATGCAGCAAAATAACTAACTATCCTATATATATGTGCACATAATACAGAAGCACCCAGATTCACAAAGCAAGTTCTTAGAGAACTACAAAGGACTTAGACTCCCACACAATAATAATGGGAGTCTTTAACACCCCACTGTCAATATTAGACAAATCAAAGAGACAGAAAATTAACAAGGATATACAGGACTTGAACTCAGCTCTGGACCAAGCAGACCTAATAGACATCTACAGAACTCTCCACCCCAAATCAACAGAATATACATTCTTCTCAGCACCACATCACACTTATTCTAAAATTGACTGCATAATTGGAAGTAAAACACTCCTAAGCAAATGTAAAAGAACAGAAATCACAACAAAGTGTCTCTCAGACCACAGTGCAATCAAATTAGAACTCAAGATTAAGAAACTCACTCAAAACCACACAACTATATGAAAACTGAACAACGTGCTCCTGAATGACTGCTGGGTAAATAATGAAATGAAGGCAGAAATAAAGATGTTCTATGAGACCAATGAGAACAAAGACACAATGTACCAGAATCTCTGGGACACATTTAAAGAAGTGTGTAGAGAGAAATTTATGGCACTAAATGTCCACAAAAGAAAGCAGGAAAGATCTAAAATTGACACCCTAAAATCACAATTAAAAGAACTAGAGAAGCAAGAACAAACAAATTCAAAAGCTAACAGAACACAAGAAATAACTAAGATCAGAGTGGAACAGAAGGAGATACAGACACGAAAAACCCTTCAAAACATCCATGAATCCAGGAGCTGGTTCTATGAAAAGATCAACAAAATAGATAGACTGCTAGCCAGACTAATAAAGAAGAAAAGAGAGAAGAATCAAATAGATGCAATAACAAGGGATATGGGGATATCACCAACGTTCCCACAGAAATACAAACTACCATTAGAGAATACTATAAACACCTCTATGCAAATAAAATAGAAAATCTGGAAGAAATGGATAAATTCCTGGAAACATACACCCTTCCAAATCTAAACCAGGAAGAAGTCAAATCCCTGAATAGATGAATAACAAATTCTGAAATTGAGGCAGCAATTAATAGCTTACTAACCAAAAAAAGCCCAGGACCAGATGGATTCACAGCCAAATTCTACCAGAGGTACAAAGGGAATCTGATATCATTCCTTCTGAAATGATTCCAATCAATAGAGAAAGAGGGAGTCCTCCCTAACTCATTTGATGAGGCCAGCATCATCCTGATACCAAAACCTGGCAGAGACAACAATAAAAAAAGAAAATTTCAGGCCAATATCCCTGATGAACATTGATGTGAAAATCCTCAATAAAATACTCTCAAACCAAATCCAGCAGCACATCAAAAATCTTATCCAACATGTTCAAATTGACTTCATCCCTGGGATGCAAGGCTGGTTCAACATATGCAAATCAATAAACATAATCCATCACATAAATAGAACCAATGACAAAACCACATGATTATCTCAATAGATGCAGAAAAGGCCTTCAACAAAATTCACCACCCCTTCATGCTAAAAACTCTCAATAAATGAGGTATCAGTGGAACATATCTCAAAATAATAAGAGCTATTTATGACAAACCCACAGCCAATACCATACTGAATGGGCAAAAAGTGGAAGCATTCCCTTTGAAAACCAGCACAAGACAAGGATGCCCTCTCTCACCACTGTTATTCAACATAGTACTGGAAGTTCTGGCCAGGGCAATCGGGCAAGAGAAAGAAATAAAAGTATTCAAACAGGAAGAGAGGAATTCAAATTGTCTCTGTTTGCAGATGACATGATTGTATATTTAGAAAACCCCATCATCTCAGCCCAAAATCTCCTTAAGCTGATAAGCAACTTCAGCAAAGTCTCAGGATACAAAATCAATGTGCAAAAATCACAAGTATTCCTATACACCGATAACAGACAGAGAGTGAAATCATGAGTGAACTCTCATTCACAATTGCTACAAAGAGAATAAAATACCTAGGAATCCAACTTACAAGGGATGTGAAGGACCTCTTCAAGGAGAACTACAAAGCACTGCTCAATGAAATAAAAGAGGATACAAACAAATGGAAGAACATTCCATGCTCATGGGTAGGAAGAATCAATATCATGAAAATGGCCATACTGCCCAAGGTAATTTATAGATTCAATGCCATCCCCATCAAGCTACCAATGACTTTCTTCACAGAATTGGAAAAAACTACTTTAAAGTTCGTATGGAACCAAAAAAGAGCCCGCATCGCCAAGTCAATCCTAAGCCAAAAGAACAAAGCTGGAGGCATCACACTACCTAACTTCAAACTATACTACAAGGCTACAGTTTTCTTTCTAACAGGCCCCTCAGCTGCAGGTCTGTTGGAGTTTGCTGGAGGTCCACTCCAGACCCTGTTTGCCTCAGTATCAGCAATGGAGGCTGTAGAACAGCAAATATTGCTGCCTGATCCTTCCTCTGGAAGCTTTGTCCTAGAGGGGCACCTTCCAGATGCCAGCCAGAGCTCTCCTGTATGAGGTGTCTGTCAGCCCCTACTGGGAGGTATCTCCCAGTCAGGGTATGCGGGGTTCAGGGACCCACTTGAGGAGGCAGTCTGTCCATTATCAGAGCTCGAACACCATGCTGGGAGAAACATTGCTCTCTTCAGAGCTGTCAGGCTGGGATGTTTAAGTCTCCAGAAGCTGTGCCCACAGCTGCTCCTTCCCCCAGGTGCTCTGTCCCAGGGAGATGAGGGTTTTGTCTATAAGTCCCTGTTGGGGCTGCTGCCTTTTGTTCAGATATGCCCTTCCCACAGAGGTGGAATCTAGCAGCAGTTGGCCTTGCTGAGCTGTGGTGGGCTCTTCCCTGCTTGAGCTTCCTGGCAGCTTTCTTTACACTGCAAGCATAAAACCGCCTACTCAAGCCTCAGCAGTGGTGGACGCCCCTCCCCTCTCCAAGCTCCAGCATCACAGGTTGATTTCAGACTGCTGCACTAGCAGCAAGAATTTCAAGCCGGGCGCGGTGGCTCATGCCTGTAATCCCAGCACTTTGGGAGGCCGAGGCGGGCGGATCACGAGGTCAGGAGATTGAGACCATCCTGGCTAACACGGTGAAACCCTGTCTCTACTAAAAATACAGAAAATTAGCCGGGCATGATGGCAGGCACCTGTAGTCCCAGCTACTTGGGAGGCTGAGGCAGGAGAAGGTCGTGAACCTGGGAGGTGAAGCTTGCAGTGAGCTGAGATTGCGTCACTGCACTCCAGTGCAGTCACACTGGGCGACAGAGTGAGACTCCGTCTCAAAAAAAAAAAAAAGAATTTCAAGCCAATGGATCTTAGCTTGCTGGGGTCCATGGGCATGGGACCCACCGAGCCAGGCACCAGAGGGAATCTCCTGGGATACAGACCATTTTAAAATGTTTGTTGGCCACTTGTATGTCTTCTTATGAGAAGGATCTTTTCATGTCTTTGCCCAGTTTTTAATGAGGTTGTTTGTTTTTTGATTGTTCATTTGTTTAAGTTGCTTATAGATTCTGGATATTGAACTTTCATTGGGCGTATAGTTTACAAATATTTTCTCCCAATAGGTAGGTTGTCTGTTTATTCTGTTGATAGGTTCTTGCTGTGCAGAAGCTGTTTAGTTTAATTCGGTCCCACTTGTCAATTTTTGTTTTTGTTGAAATTGCTTTTGAGGACTTAGTCATAAATTCTTTCCCAAAGCCAATGTCCGGAATGGTGTTGCCTAGGTTTTCTTTCAGGATTCCTATAATCTCAGGTCTTATATTTAAATCTCTAATATATCTTAAGTTAATTTTTGTATATGATGAAAGGTAGGGATCCAGTTTCATTCTTCTGCATATGGATAGCCACTTATCCCAGCACAATTTATTGAATAGGGAGTCCTTTCCCCATTGTTTATTTTTGTTCACTTTGTCAAAGATCAAATTTGGTGCACAGCCTTATTTCTAGGTTCTCTATTCTGTTCCATTGGTCTATGGATCTGTTTATGTACCAGTACCATGCTGTTTTGGTTACTATAGCCTTATAGTGTAGTTTGAAGCCAGGTCATGTGATGCCTCCAGCTTTCTTTTTGTTTAGGATTGCTTTGGCTAGTTGATCTCTTTTTTGTTTCCATTTGAATTTTTTAATAGTTTTTTTTTCTAGTTCTGTGAAAAATGACATTGTTAGTTTGATAGGAATAGCATTGAATCTGTAGATTGCTTTAGGCAGTATGGCTATTTTAATGATATTGATTCTTCCAATCAATGAGCATGGAATGTTTTTCCATTTGTTTGTATCTATAATTTCTTTCATCAGTGTTTTATAGCTGTCCTTCTAGAGATCTTTCTCCTCCATGGTTAGCTGTATTCACTGGTATTTTAATTTTTTTTTGTGGCTACTGTAAATGAGATTACCTTCTTGATTTGTCTCTCAGCTTGAATGATATTTGTGTATAGAAATGCTACTTATTTTTGTATATTAATTTAGTCTTCTGAAATTTTACTGAAGTCACCTATCAGTTCCACAAATATTTTGACAGAGTCTTTAGGGTTTTCTAGGTATAGAATTATATCATCCATGAAGGGAAATAGTTTGACACCTTCTTTTCCAAGCTGGATGTCTTTTATATCTTTCTCTTGTCTGATTGATATGGCTAGGACTATAATGAATGGGAGAGGTAAGAGTGGGCATCTGTGTCTTATTCCAGTTCTCAAGGGGAATGCTTCTAGTTTTTGTCCTTTCAGTATAATGTTGGCTGTGGGTTTGTCATAGGTGGCTCTTATTATTTTGAGGTATGTTCCTTTGATGCCTAGTTATTGAGGGTTTTTAACATCATGAGTAGATGTTGAATTTTATTGAAAACTTTTTCTGTGTTTATTGAGATGATCATATGGTTTTTGTTTTTAATTCTGTTTATCTGGTGAATTATGTTTATTGATTTGCATATGTTGAACCAACCTTCCATCCCAGGAATGAAGCCTACTTGATCATGGTGAATTAACTTTTTGATGTGCTGTTGGATTTGGTTTGCTAGTATGTTGTTGAGGATATTTGAGTCAAAGTTCATCAGGGATGCTTGTCTGTAGTTTGTTGTTGTTGTGCCTTTGCCAGATTTTGGGATCAGAATGATGCTGGCTTTGTAGAATGAGTTATGGGGGAGTCCTCCCTCCTCTGTGTTTTGGAACCATTTCAGTAGAATTGGTACCCACCGTTATTTGTATGCCTGGCAGAATTTGGATGTAAATCCAGCAGGTCCAGGGCTTTTTTTTTTTTGGTTGGTAGGTTTTTATTTTTATTTTGATTACTAACTCAATTTCAGAACTTGCTGTTGGTCTGTTCAGAGTCTCAATTTCTTCCTGATTCAATCTTGGGAGAGTGTGTGTTTCCAGGAATTTATCAGTTTTCTCTAGATTTTCTAGTTTGTGTGCATAGAGGTTGTTCATAATAGCCTCTAATTATCTTTTATATTTTTATGGGTTGGTTGTAATTTTACCTTTGTTGTTTCTGATTTTGCTTATTTGGACCTTCTCTCTTTTTTCCTTTACTAGTCTAGCTAGCAGGCTATTGATCTTGTTTATCCTTTCAAAGAAACAGACTTTTGGTTTTGTTGATTCTTTGTATGGATTTTTACATCTCAATTTCCTTCAGTTCGTCTCTGGTTTTAGTTATTTTCTGCTAGCTTTGGCGGTAATTTGTTATTGTTTTTCTAGTTCCTTTGGGTATGATGTTAGATCATTAATTTGAGTTCTTTCTAACTTTTTGAGGTAGGTGTCTTCTATGTAATTATTTGGTTTTAAGAGATCTTGATATTAATTTCCATTTTTATTTCATTATATTCCAAGAGTATGATTTTATTTTTTGAATTTATTGAGACTTGCTTTATCGCCAAGCATGTGGTCAATCTTGGAGTATGTTCTGTGTGCAGATGAGAAGAATGTATATTCTGAGGTTGATGGATGGAATATTCTGTAGATGCCTATGAGGTCCAACTGATCAAATGTCAAGTTCGAGTCCAGGATTTCTTTGTTAGTTTTCTGCCTTGATGATCTGTCTAATGGTGTCAGTGGGGTGTTGAAGTTCCACACTATTATTGTGTGGCTAAGTCTTTTTGTAGGTTTAGAAGTACTTGTTTTATGAATTTGGGTGCTCTAATGTGGGGTGTGTACATATTTAGGATATTTTAGTCTTGTTGAATTGAGCCCTTTATCAATAGTGTTGTTGGTTTAAATTCTGTTTTATCTGACATAAGAATCATGACCCCTGCTCTTTTTTGGTTTCCATTTGTCTGATAGATCTTTCTCTAATCGTTTATGGGTGTCATTACATTTATATGTGAGATGGGTCTCTTAAGACAGCAATGGATTTCTCTCATTTTTTAATCCACTTACCACTCTGGGCCTTTTAGATGGGGCATTTAGGCCATTTGCATTCAAGATTAATATTGATATAGGAGGTTTTGATCACATCGTGAAGTTTTTAGCTGGTTGTTTTGTAGTTTGTATTGTGTGGTTGCTTTATAGGGTCTGTGGGCTATGTACTCAAGTGTGTCTTTGTCGTAGTAGGTATCATTCTTTTGTTTCTATGTTTAGAAATCCCTTAAGGATCTCTTTTAAGACTGGTCTAGTGGTAAAAAAAAATTCCCTTAGCACTTACTTGTCTGGAAAATACTTTAATTTTAATTTTGAGTTCTGGGGTACATGTACAGGATGGGCAGGTTTGTTACATAGGTAAACATGTGCCATGGTGTTTTGCTGCACCTATCAACCCATCACCTAGGTATTAAGCCCAGCATGCATTAGCTATTTTTCCTAATACTCTCCCTCCCCCAACCCCACCCCCCAACAGGCCCCAGTGTGTGTTGTTCCCCTCCCTGTGTCCATGTGTTCTCATTGTTCAACTCCCACTTATAAGTGAGAACATGAAGTATTTAGTTTTCTGTTCCTGAATTAGTTTGCTGACAATAATGGCTTCCAGCTCCATCCATGTCCCTGCAGAGGACATGATCTCATTCCTTTTTATGGCTGCATAGTATTCCATGGTATACATTACCACATTTTCTTTATCCAGTCTATCATTGATGTGCATTTAAGTTGATTCCACGTATTTGCTATTGTGAATAGTGCTGCAATGAACAATTGTGTGCATATATCTTTGTAACAGAATGATTTATATTCTTCTGGGTATATACCCAGTAATAAGACTGCTGGGTCAAATGGTATTTCTGGTTCTAGATCTTTGAGAAATCACCACACCATCTTCCACGATGGTTGAATTAATTTACATTCCCACAAACGGCATAAAAGCATTCTTATTTCTCTGCAACCTCACCAGCATCTGTTGTTTCTTGACTTTTTAATGATCACCATTCTGAGTGGCATGGGATGGTATCTCATTGTGGTTTTGATTTGCATTTCTCTAATGATCAGTGATGTTGAGCTTTTTTTCATAAGTTTGTTGGCCACATGAATGTCTTCTTTTGAGAAATGTCTGTTCAGGTCCTTTGCCTACTTTTTAATGGGGTTGCTTTTTTTTTTTTAATTTGCTTAAGTTCCTTGTAGATTCTGGATACTAGACATTTGTCAAATGGATAGATTGCAAAAATTTTCTCCACTCTGTAGGTTCCCTGTTCACTCTGATGATAGTTTTTTTGTTGTTGTTTTGTTTTGTTTTTGCCATGCAGAATCTCTTTAGTTTAATTATGAATCTGCCTTTGCAACATTATGATGGAGACAGTGAAATAGATCAAACTTAATCAACTCCATCTTGCTTCTAACCTCCAAGCTGTCCTTGTTCATTCATGGGTATAGGCTGAATTAACTTTGGGAGAAGCTTACTTCATAGTTTATAGTTTAATATGAAGACAATAACAGCCCTTTCCCAAAGCAGACCTCCTTCATGCCTGGGAATTAGATTGCCTTTGTAGGACTAACATTAGCCACAAGATTAGAAATTATGGTTTGAAAGTCATGCAGCTGGAGGCTACAAGTTTCTGACCCTTCCTAAACTGCTCCTAAGATCAGTGCTTGAAATATTTTGCAGACCCTGCACTTGATGGATCAGCTGGCACTACCCAGGTTGATAAGCTGTCTCATCTAATCATCAAATATTGTGGCCCCCACCCAGGTACTGACTCAGTACAGGAAGACAGCTTCGACTCCCTGTGATTTCATTTCTGATCAATCAATGCTTCTGGCTCACTGGCTTCCCCCAAACCACCAAGTTGTCCTTAAAAACTCTCCTCCCTGAAGAAAGTCATTGGTAGCTACCAATGACTTTCTTCACAGAATTGGAAAAAACTACTTTAAAGTTCGTATGGAACCAAAAAAGAGCCCGCATCGCAAAGTCAATCCAAAGCCAAAAGAACAAAGCTGGAGGCATCACGCTACCTGACCTCAAACTATACTACAAGGCTACAGTAACCAAAACAGCATAGTACTGGTACCAAAACAGAGATATAGACCAATGGAACAGAACAGAACCCTCAGAAATAACGCTGCATATCTACAACTATCTGATCTTTGACAAACCTGACAAAAACAAGCAATGGGGAAAGGATTCCCTACTTCATAAATGGTGCTGGGAAAACTGGCTAGCCATATATAGAAAGCTGAAACTGGATCCTTTCCTTACACCTTATACAAAAATTAATTCAAGATGGATTAAAGACTTAAACGTTAGACCTAAAACCGTAAAAACCCTAGAAGAAAACCTAGGCATTACCATTCAGGACATAGGCATGGGCAAGGACTTCATGTCTAAAACACCAAAAGCAATGGCAACAAAAGCCAAAATTGACAAATGGGATCTAATTAAACTAAAGAGCTTCTGTACAGCAAAAGAAACTACCATCAGAGTCAACAGGCAAGCTACAAAATGGGAGAAAATTTTCGCAACCTACTTATCTGACAAAGGGCTAATATCCAGAATCTACAATGAACTCCAACAAATTTACAAGAAAAAAAAAAACAACCCTATCAAAAAGTGGGCGAAGGACATGAACAGACACTTCTCAAAAGAAGACATTTATGCAGCCAAAAGACACATGAAAAAATGCTCACCATCACTGGCCATCAGACAAATGCAAATCAAAACCACAATGAGATACCATCTCACACCAGTTAGAGTGGCAATCATTAAAAAGTTAGGAAACAACAGGTGCTGGAGAGGATGTGGAGAAATAGGAACACTTTCACAGTGTTGGTGGGACTGTAAACTAGTTCAACCATTGTGGAAGTCAGTGTGGCGATTCCTCAGGGATCTAGAACTAGAAATTCCATTTGACCCAGCCATCCCATTACTGGGTATATACCCAAAGGACTATAAATCATGCTGCTATAAAGACACATGCACAAGTATGTTTATTGCGGCTCTATTCACAATAGCAAAGACTTGGAACCAACCCACATGTCCAACAATGATAGACTGGATTAAGAAAATGTGGCACATATACACCATGGAATACTATGCAGCCATAAAAAATGATGAGTTTATGTCCTTTGTAGGGACATGGCTGAAGCTGGAAACCATCATTCTCAGCAAACTATCGCAAGGACAAAAAACCAAACACCACATGTTCTCACTCATAGGTGGGAATTGAACAATGAGAACACATGGACACAGGAAGGGGCACATCACACTCTGGGGACTGTTGTGGGGTGGGAGGAGGGGAGGGATAGCATTAGGAGATATACCTAATGCTAAATGACGAGTTAATGGGTGCAGCACACCAGCATGGCACATGTATACATATGTAACTAACCTGCACATTGTGCACATGTACCCTAAAACTTAAAGTATAATAATAAAAAACAAAACAAAACAAAAAAAAAACAAACTCTCCTCCCTGAATACTCGGAGACACTGATTTGAGTAATAAAACTCTGGTGTCCCACACAGCCGGCTCTGCATGAATTACCCTTTCCCTATTGCAATTCCCCTGTCTTGAGAAATCAGCTATGTCTAGTTGATGGGAAAGGTGAACCCATTGGGTGGATATAATTAGATACAATTTGTCAAATTTTGTTTTTGTTGCAATTACTTTTGGTGATTTCATCATGAAATCTTTGCCTGTGCCAATGTCCTGAATGGTATTGCCTAGATTCCCTTCTAGGGTTTTTATAGTTTGGGGTTTTACATTTAAGTCTTTAATCCATCTTGAGTTAACTTGAAGCTTAGGTTGGTGGGATATGAAATTCTTGGTTGGAATTTCTTTTCTTTAAAAATGTTGAAAATAGGCCCACAGTCTCTCTTGGCTTTTAAGGCTTCTTCTGAGAAGTCTGCTGTTAGCCTGATGGGGTTCCCTTTGCAAGTGACCTGTCTCTTTTCTAGCCATCTTTAAGATTTTTTCTTTAGCATTGACCTTGGATAGTCTGGTGACTATCCAAGGTAGTCTTGGTGATGTTTCTTTTGTATAGTATCTTCCAGGTGTTCTTTGGATTCCTTCTATCTGGATGTCTATCTCTAGAAAGATTAGGGAAATTTTCTTGAATTATTCCCTCAAATATGTTTTCCAGGCTGTTTACTTTTTCTCCTCTCTCAGGAATGCCAATAATTTGTAAGTTACATCATTTTAGATAATCCCATATTCGTTGAAGACTTGGTTCATTTATTTGATTTTTGTCTGGGTTAGTTTGAAAGACCATCTTCAAGCTCTGAAATTTTTTATTCTGCTTGGTTCAGTCTGTTGATAAAGATTTCAGTTACATTCTGAAGTTCCTTAACTGAGTTTTTGAATTTCAGAAGCTCTGATTGATTTCTTTTTAAGATGTTTATCTCTTCCTTCATTTCCTGGATTGATTTAGAAGTGTCTTTGTGTTGATTTTCTACCTTGTCTTGGGTCTCAGTGAGCTTCCTTACAATCCATGCTTTGAATTCTTTATATGTCATTTCTGAGTTTCCACTTTGGTTAGGGACCATTTCTGGAGAGCTAGTGTGATCCTTTGATCATGTCACTACATTCAGATTTTTTATGGTGCCAGAATTCCTGCACTGTTTCTGTCCATCTGGAGACACTGGCACTTCTAATTTTTTAATTATTTTCATGCAGGTAGGATTTCTTCTTCTTTTTTCCCTGTAATATTATTTTTTTTCTTTCCCTTTCCCTTCTCTGCAGGGGGTACAACTGTAGAGAATGCTGGGTAGGATATTTTGGCTTCACTTTCATAGCCCTATGTACTTTTGTGGGGCAGGTTTTATATTGGGCTGTCTAGTTTGACCTATAAGGTAGTCGATGGTACTTACAGGTAAGAGCTGGCTGTGGCCAGTGCAGTGGGGTATGTACTTGATCCTTGTTCACTGGCACAGGCTCTGTGTTGCCTCAGGCAATGGGCTGACTCATGGAATGCACAGTGGTCTGAGCTCCCTGCTCAGGCCGGGGACAGGGGGCCCAATGGGTGGGGCCAGACCAGGCAGGTCCACTTACAGGTTCTCTGATGGCAGGCATAAGCACTGAGGTTGAATCTAGTGGGTGGCCACCAGACACCCAGAGGTGTGCCTATGTATGGAGCTGAGAAACCTCCTTAGCCCCAGGTTCTTTGCATAGGGATGGTGGGTAGCTCATGCTCCTATTCCAGAAGAATGGGTGCTCCAGATACCTGGAGATCTGCCTGGGTGTGGAACAGAGGGACCCCTGCACCAACATTTCTGCAAAGGAGGGGTGGGGGTGACTCAGGCTGCTAAACCAGGAATGCAGGTGCTCTAAATGCCTGGAGCTCTGCCTGGGCGTGTAGCAGAGAGGGCCCTTCTGTACCAGGTTCTCTGCACAGGAAGTGTGTGGTGACTCAGGCTGCTGATCCAGGCAAGCTGGTTCTCTGAATGCCTGGAGTTCTGCCTGGACATGGAGTGCAGGGGGCCTTGACCTATGCCCATGAAGGGTCAGGAAGCTCAGGCTGTTGGTCCAGGCAAGTGGGTGGTCCAAATGTCTGGATTTCTGCTTAGGGGTATACCAGATAGTGCCCTTGAGTGATACACCATCTCAAGGGGGAAATCTGGAGCACCCAGCAATGGCATAAACAGACTGGTTTCCAGTCATCAAGCTGGCCTTGGCTGCAAGTGTCACTGTCCAGGAGAAACTGCAGCTGTAGCAGCTCTCCTCCTGCCTGAGGCTTGCAGTGGAGGAGAGCAGAATACCAGTGCCTACTTCTGAAATCCTTTCCACAGTTCTGGCTGTGGATGTCCTTACCCCAGTCCAGAGCAGGCACTCTAGAGGTCTGGTCTGAGACTGCAATGCCTGTGTGGTCATGCTGCCAGGTTGCCACAGAATGGCTGACTTTGTATGTGCCCAGATTAAAAATGATATCCTGCTCTCAGTCCCACATCTGGGAAAATGCCTGCAACTTTTCCTGGTGTCTTTCCCTTGCAGAGTCTCTAAGCCTCTCCTCAACTTACCTCCAGGTCTTGGGAGAAACAAAGTGTTCTCTCTTGGTCTTGGTTGCTCAGATTCCCAGTGGAAAGGTAAGTCACAGAGGGAGGCTCTCTGCTTCTCTCACATGCTGGAGCTTCACTCACTTAATAGCTAAATGCTGTCACAGGGGCTGTTTGCCAGTGTTCTCCACAGGACCAGGGATATCTTTCATGATTCTAGTGGATTCCCATTTTCCTCCTTGAATTAAAGTGCACAGAGTTTATATTTATGCACTGTCTTGCTACTTCCAAGTGGCTGAGGCATGCTAAAAGCCTCTAATCCACCATCTTGGAAAATGAAACTGTATTGCTACTGAAGACCTGGGATGTCCAATATGGCATTACAAATAAGCATATATCTATAGCCCAACATTTATGTATATAATACTGTGTTAAATACTACAGGGAAAATATTAAAAAATAAGCAAAGATAGGCATTGAAGAAATATTTACAAGCATGCTGAGTGTTATCATGGAGAAGTACAGGTGCAATGGAAATGTTAAAGTGAGGGATCTTGTCAACTCTGCAAATCAGAGGAAACACTCTGGAGGAATTATCTACTTAAATGAGACTTAATAGATGAGAATGTTAACCAGGTGAGGAAGTACTAGCATTCTAGGTAGAGAGGAAGCATGTATGGGGCCCTGGAGATGAGAGAGGAAATGGCATATTCTAGGAAACTTAAAAAGCCCAGTATGGCTGAAGAGTAGGAAACCATGAGCAGTTTGGCTGGAAGTAAGATTGGAGAGTAAGTTAGAAGTCACATTGTGAGGGACAATGGGAAACTATAAAAGGTTTTAAGAACAGAAAATGACTGGTGAGAAGTGCATTAAAAGATGTGGTGTAATTGGCCACAGTGTACACTGCTGAGGTAACAGGTGTACCAAAATCTCAGACACCCCCACTATAGAACTTCTCCATGTAACCAAAAACCACCTGTTCCCCCAAAACTATTGAAATACAAATTTTTTTTAAAAAAAGAGATGGTGGCCGGGCGCGGTGGCTCACGTCTGTAATCCCAGCACTTTGGGAGGCCGAGGCGGGCGGATCACGAGGTCAGGAGATCGAGACCCTCCTGGCTAACATGGTGAAAACCGGTCTCTACTAAAAAATACAAAAAATTAGCGGGGCATGGTGGCGGGCGCCTGTAGTCCCAGCTACTCGGGAGGCTGAGGCAGGAGAATGGTGTGAGCCTGGGAGGCAGAGCTTGCAGTGAGCCGAGTTCGCGCCACTGCATTCCAGCCTGGGCGACAGAGCGAGACTGTCTCAAAAAAAAAAAAAAGAGAGATGGTATACTCTTGGGTGAGGCCATCTTGGAAGACAGTAATAGGTAGTTGGTTATTTTTTGTTAGTCAGTTTAGTACCCATACTTGGCTCTTGGACTGTGCTTATTAGACCTTGATATAGAGTAGTCCATTTGTGTTCCATGAAACTTTTGAAACCAGCTGATTGTCAAATGTCAAGCACCTCAAGAGATTCTGCCTGGGTTGGTTTTATGGTTCCATTTATATGTATGTTCTATATGATATATAAATTCTATAATTTATATAATAATATAATATAATAACGTATACATTCTATAATTCTAGTACCAACTGCTGACATGTAATATTACATATATATAACTGCTGATCTGTAATATATATAACTGCTGACATGTAATATATATTACATATATGTAATAATATGTATAATACATGTGTATGTAATATGTAATGTATTACATAATGTAATATATATTTTATATAATGTATATATTATATATCACATACATAATGTAATATATATTATATATTAAATATACAATGTAATATATATGAGACGTAACATATTACATCTTATAATGTATACATCTCATACATTTTATATATATATATTACAAGGTCTAATTAGAGAAGTCTAACTAGAGAAATCACATCAAGGTGTAATTAGAGAAGTATGTACATCTCAGCAGTTATATATATATATAATATTACATCTAGAATTACATTACAATAGAATATACATATATATGTGTATATATATATAATATTACATCTCAGCAGTAGGCACTAAAATTCTGCTCTCCCCCATTGCAAGCCTGGGGTAGGAGGAGAGCTGGCATCCAGGACCAGCTTGGTGACCTGCAACCAGTCTGCGTGTGCCATTGCTGGGTGCTGCAGCCTGCTCCCCTGAGAAAGTGGTGCAGCAGGGTGCTCTCTCTGCCATACCCCCAAGCAGAAATCCAGGCATTTGGAGCACCCACTTGCCTAGACCAGCAGCCTGAGCTGCCCCACCCATTATGGACATAGGTCCTGGTACAACAGAGCCCTCTCCACTCCACACCCAGACTGAGGCAGAGCTCCAGTTTATATATGTATTAGGAGATGTCGGTAATAATTTGGAGTGGTTATTAGCCAATCAGGAGACAAATTGATAATTTTTTTCTCCCAAAATAGAAGAAAGACAGGAAAGAAATGAAAAGAGAGGAAAGGTAGAGCTATATAACCCAATAGCAAGACGGACTATGAACAGTACTCAGTAGCTTTCTCATATGCTGTCAGTGGATGGAGTGTGGTTCAGGAGGTTTGGATTCAGTTATATTATTTTCACTTGACTTACCATTTTAACTTCCTTAGGGAATCACTTAAATTAGTCATGCCTTAGTTCTTTTCATGTAAAGACATTCTGGCTCAGAACCAACCATTGTGCAGTTTCACTTGAGGAAATCATCTCATTTAGAGCATCTTGAACTCCAGAGAGTGGTATCTCATGCGAGAAGTTTTTATTACAATTGTTATCTTCTGCTTGTTTGCACCTCAGCTCCTTAGAAAAGAAACACATTTTGAAGAAATTCCTTTAATAAGGACTTGGCAATGTAGGCAGACTGCCTTGTGATATTCACACTTCTCTAATTGCAATACTGAGTGTGTGTCTTTGATGGGTCTCTTATGGCAGGTGTACTGACTTTTTTTCCCCTCCTGGTGTCGGTGTAATATTTTTACAGAATGGCAGAGGGTATGTGAATAGATCCTGATGTAAGGTGTGAACAGGAAGAAAGATGTTTGCTCTGGCTTTGGCTTATCTTCTAGCAAAGTTGCCTAGAATGTGGTTGTAAATGACTGTCATGTAGTAAACTCTGCCTACCTTCCCTGTCTCTTCTCTAAGCTAAGATAACTAGTACTGTTTTGCTCATTTATGCAAACTTGTGCTTTTTCTTAATATGTAGAGAGATGATGCTAAGTCATCAGCAGCATTGTGGCTCTGACTTGTTTTTACTAGTAGATGGGTTGCATCTGAGCTTTTCACTTGCCTTACTTCACTGAGGACCAATATAGTGTCTCTGGGGGACAATGGTCAAGGTGAGGCTTTTCATCTGTGGCTGTGGTATAGAGTGAGTCTCATTGGCTTACACAGGATATAACTGCAATTTTGACCTCAGTGCTGTGCTCAATTTAGTTGAGTGAGGTTGCTTATGGGGTACCAATGAATCCCAGAGGGCAGAACTCACTCTCAAAAATGTAACTTGTCTATTAGTCAGTGGACAAACATATAGCTGAAGAGTACACAGATGTTTCCCATTGAAATGAGAAAATAAATTTTAATAACCTATTTTTTTGTATCTTTTAAGGAAGATCCTGGAATTCTCCATTCAGTTGCCACCCACAGTGTGTCTCATTGTTTTCTGTTATTGTGGGTTTCTAGGTCAGATGCTGATCACCAAATTATTTGTCACAACCTTCTGTTTGAAACTGAAGCATTTTTTTTAAACAAGTTTTGTCTCATAATGTCTAGAAACTGCCTTTACATTATAAAGTTTCTTGTATTTATCCACAGCCTGGAATAATCTATTGATGGTATTTTACTTCTAAACAGTAAGAAAGATATGCTGTAATCTGTTGGGAAGACTCTATGCTTTGTACTTATCTAGGTTAAAGGAAACAGTAGTAGCTTGACCTCTAGATATTTGGCTTCATATGCCTTGGCTGCTTGGTAGAAGTCATCCCATATTGAATATACATTGATTCCAAAGGACATTTCTGCTTCTGGAGTAGCTCCAAACATACACTGCTATGCTTATAAAACAGGGCTGAGGGAAGTAGTTTGCTGGAACCAGTTTGCTCTTTCTAGTTAAGAGTCGATTGTGTACATTTCTTTTCAACACTGTGTTGAATGACATAACATTGGTAGATTGAAACAGGTCATGATGGGAGTATTCACACCACAGAAATAGGCAAAGGCTACCCATCAGGGGTCCCTCTCCCCTTGGAGAGTCAGTTGTTGAATACTTAACAACACACCACTGGTTGGAGGTTGTTATCCCAGCCATTGAGGCCTACCCCAGAGTAGACTTGACATATTCCATTTTATTCCTGGAATTGGGACTGACTCAGGCCTCCCCAGGTTTTGGGGAACTATTCTAAAGGAATAAGCCAATTCAAATCCACACTTTTGAAACTGGGTGAGAAAGAGTCAAGTCATCTGAAGGATGAAGGTCTAGAATGGGGCTGAATTACCATTCAGTTTATCGCGTTCAGAGCAATGTTGTCTAACAGACTGATTCCAGGTGCTAGCCATTTACTGTAAGTAAGAAATATGAACTATTTTGTCACTGGAACAATTTACCAAACAAGTACCTTCCTGTCAATTCATGGTGAAGTAATGAGAGAAACAAGAGAAGTCCTCAACTTGAGTATACTTTGTAAGTGGTTTAGCTTCCTGGCAGGCACCGATGTATTTCATGTGTATCCATCTCATCCCTGCAGATTCTCTTAGCTTAATGATTGTCAAAACACTGTGTAAATAGTCGGTGATATTGAAGATGGCAATTTCCATAAACTGTATTTATTCTTTCTTTTTGACAAAAAATGACTTCCTATTTTTTTTAAGAATGCCTCAAACACCTGGGTTTTGGTGCTTTCATTTTTAGAATGAACATTCCTCCTACTTGGCAGTTAATATTTTTGACTTTCAGAACACTTTTGGAATACGCCTTGACTTTAAAACTTTTACTATTAAAATATTTACAACACATATAATAGGTATAGTGATACTTTCATTACAAATCATTAAAAAAAACCTGAACACCTGAATGAAAACTTGGACAAAAGATATGAGCAAAGCTATCTACAGAAAAAAGGAAATACAAGTAGTCAATAAATATATGAAAAGATGATCTATCTAATTCATATTGAAAATGTAAATGCAAATGAAAACACTACATCAATGTTGGTTGAGAATATGAAGTAAATAAGCCATCTCATATGCTATTGGTGGGAGTATACATTGGTATTAGGTTTATTGGAGAAAATAAGGCAATATTTTCAAAATGTAAAATGCATTTAGTTTTGGGCCCACTGTTCTTACTTCCAGAATTTATCTTACAAAAATATTTGTGTATGAACATTATATATACATATACATACACATGGCTATTCATTATAAAATTGTTTTAATAGCATAAAAACTGAGAAGTATCCATCATTAGGGATGATCTAACTAATTAGTTAAATTAATTATGGAAACACCAGGCAGTGGTGTACTTTGTATTCACTAGAAAGTATGAGGTAGATCTACTTACACTGGCATAGAAAGATGTTCACTAAATATAGGTGGCACTTGGTGAAAAAAATATTGTCCAATAATATGTCTTGTATTACCTCACTTTCATTTAAAAATTATATATCACTCTTCACTATATATACTTCTGTACAATTGAATATTTGAAAATAAGCAGGCATTACTCTTGTGTTTAAAATCTATTGGAAAATACTTTTGTTTTTATACTGTTCTGTAAGCTTGTTCTCCTCTATTAACAACATATTTTGAACTTATCCCTCCCTCACTCTTCCCAAGTGATGTGCAACATCATACCTCATGGATAAGCCATCCTCCATCCATCCATGCATCCATCCACATATTCATCTATCCACATACCTGTGCAACAAATTATTTCTTACTTACTTGTTTAAACAACTTCTTTTTCCAGTTATAGAAGCAATGCTTACCCTTGGCTAAAACAAAACAAAAAATGAACAAGCAAAAACAATAACAAAATGGTACAGTTAGAGAAGGGTGCATAAAAAAATACAGCTTGAACTCATTCTCCAGAGGCAACCACTTTAACAGTTTTTGTTCTAGTGGTTACTTTTTTGCCATTAAATAATGTACTTATAATGTAAGTATTTATATCAACATTATATTATAATATTGGTAATATTCTTATATCCCCATTCGTTCTCTTCTTTTTCTTCTTATCTCCTCTGCTCTCTTCTCCTTTCCTTGTCTATCTGTGCCAGGCTCAGAAGAAAGTCATAATCAGGATATCTAACCCTGGCATAGTTCATGCCTTGGGACATTTGACCAAGATGGGAAGGTGTTTAAGCAGAGTACATCAGTAGAGGGTACATAGCCTTCAAAAGAAGGGAAGAACCAGAGAGGAAAATGGATATAGTCATAGAGGGGAGGACCAGTCAAGAAATGTGGCCCCTAGTCTGTGCCAGTTCCTTACCTGAAACCTGAGAAGGCTAGATTGCAGTTGGCATTTTAGCTGTGGATAAAAATTTAACCCAGAGTTCCTGGGACTCTTAATGGTATGATGAAATGGAGAAAAACATAGCTTTTGAGTCCAAAAGACTGGATTTTGAATCCCCACTCTACCAGTTTCTAGCTGTATAATCTTCAGGCAACTTGTTTAACTCCTTTAGGCTCTAGCATCCTTATCTGTAAACTGACAATATTTTACTCAGTATTATACTGTGGAAGTTAGATGATGATAATAACTAGCGTTTGCTTATTACTATGTGTCAGATATGATTCTAAGTGCTAGATTGGGTCTCTGACTACAATGTGTGTCTCCTTCTCATGCTTACTATAATTATGATTAAATAATTTATTGTTTAATGTGTGTCTCTCCCAATGAATGTTAGTTTCATGAGGGCAAGGATCATGTCTGTCTTCCTCACAGTACTGTATTTTGAGTACCTGCTAAGTATATGTATTGATTCTCAGTATTTATTGACTAAATTAACTTAAGAGATATCTGGGTCGTGACTGTCTCATGCGTGTGTGTGTGTGTGTGTGTGTGTGTGTGTGTGTGTCAGACTTTTATGACCCTGTGGCATAATTCGGTATTTGATTTCAAAGTGAGATGACCAGATGGTTTGTTTTTTATTTTACCAATGTCCTAACAGTCCTTTGGTAGCCCCAAATAAATATGAAATATAGAGTTGAAAATATTTGGGATTAATAATTCCTTATAAAAATAATTCTGCATTGATGGTCGCCAAGTAGTAATATGTGCCCAGAACTTGGCTGTTTTATTAAAGTTTATTTAAGGAATAGGGAAATTTGGTAGGAAAAACAGATCAGTGTGCTCAATAAAAAATCTTGCCAACTTTTCTATCTGTAAAGTGTATCTTTAGGCTATAACTCATAAAAAAGTAATGTTTTAATTGCAGATGACATATCAGTTTCTACCAGTTTGTTGTTATATAGGTAATGCAATTGATTAAGCTCAATTGGACCAGATCATTCTTTTACTGAATCTTTGTTCCAATTGTACTGTTTTGTAGATATCTCTCTCTCTCTCTTTTTTTTTTTTTTTTGAGACAGAGTCTTACTCTGTCGCCCAGGCTGGAGTGCAGTGGTGCAATCTCAGCTCACTGTAGCCTCTGCCTCCCAGGTTCAAGCAGTTCTCCTGCCTCAGCCTCCTGAGTAGCTGAGACTACAGGCATGCACCACCACATCCGGTTAATTTTTGTATTTTTAGTAGAGACGTGGTTTCACCATTTTGGCCAGGATGGTCTCCATCTCCTGACCTTTTGATCCGCCCGCCTCGGCCTTCTAAAGTGCTGGGA
Source organism: Pongo pygmaeus (assembly GCF_028885625.2). Taxonomy (NCBI): domain Eukaryota; kingdom Metazoa; phylum Chordata; class Mammalia; order Primates; family Hominidae; genus Pongo; species Pongo pygmaeus. The sequence goes on from NC_072396.2 coordinate 108,747,299, forward strand.
TTACAGGCATGAGCCACCAGGATATCTTTGCTCAACTGGGTTGGACAGTGGAGAGCTGATTTTAATTTTATTGAGGGAAGCATTGGCTTGTATTTGTCTCTTTAAAACATCAATCTCATTGTTCAATTCCCATCTATGAGTGAGAACATGGGGTGTTTGTTTTTTTGTCCTTGCGATAGTTTGCTGAGAATGGTTTCCACATGGACACAGGAAGGGGAACATCACACTCCGGGGACTGTTGTGGGGTGGGGGGAAGGGGGAGGGAAAGCATTAGGAGATATACCTAATGTAAATGACGAGTTAATGGGTGCAGCACACCAACATGGCACATGTATACATATGTAACAAACCTGCACATTGTGCACATGTACCCTAAAACTTAAAGTATTATAATAATAATAAAATAAAAAAACATCAATCTATGTTTCTATTTTAACACCAATTAATTATGTTAACAAAGACCACAGACAACAGTTGCTTTTACTTATCCTTAATCACTTCCCTAAGTATAAAGATTTTGGTAATTCAACTTTAAGGCTATCTATTCCTATTGTGAAAATGGACCCCCTCCCCACATATTCCCATGTGTCAATGAGGGAGCATAAGGCTGATATGGTGAAAACTATGATGACCTGGTACATTTCAAGATGTTTTATGGTACCTGAAACCAAAGGGATCTGAAAAGGGAGCCTAGTGATACAGGAGGTTTAAACCAAAAAGACTCTGGGTTGAATGTGACCAGTAATTGCTCAACCTGCCTGGTATGTCTAAAAGGAATAACACACTTGGTATATAATCTAGAACTGTGATTTTAATGTGTGAACATATCATTGAAAAGAAAAAAAAACTGATTTTCTATTATGATGTTAAATTACTTATTTGACCAATTTTAAATAATGTTAAGATGAAATTTACATATACTTCAATGATTTAAAGGATAGAACTAAATAGTTTTATATTTATTTACTTTTCATGATACATAATATTTTTACATATGTGTGGAGTACATGTGATATTTTGTTACATGCATAGAATATGTAATGATCAAGTCAGGATATTTAGGGTATCCATCCCTCAAGCATTCATCATTTCTCTGTGTTGGGAACATTTCAAGTTCTCCTTTCTGGCTATTTTGAAATATATAATATATTGTTGTTAATTATAGTCACCCTACTCTGCTATAGAATATTATAACTCATTTTTTTCATCTAGCTATATATCTGTTCCCATTAACCAACCTCTCTCCGTTCCTCCTCCCCTAACACACACCCTTCCCAGCCTCTGGTATCTATCATTCTACTCCCTACCTCCATAAGATTAACTTTTTTAACTTCCACATATGAGTGAGGACATGCAATGTTTGTATTTCTGTGCCTGGCTTATTTAACTTAACGACCTCACATTCCATCCATGTTGCTGCAAATAACATTATTTTATTCTTTTTTTATGGCTGAATAGTATTCCATTGAGTATATATACCACTTTTTCTTTGGGAATAAAGCTGCAATAAATATGGAGGTCCAGGTATCTATTTAGTATACTGATTCCTTTTCCTGTGGATAAACACCCAGTAGTGGATGGCTGGATTGTATGGTAGTTTTATTTTTAGATATTTGAGAAATCTCCATACTGTTTTCCATAGTGGCTGTAGTAATTTATGTTCCCACCAAGTGTATAAGAGTTCTGTTTTCTCTGCATCCTCACCAGGGATTCTTTTTGTATGAATCTGTACTATAGCAATCCAAATGGTTATGCATAAAAATATGTGCACATACAAGGATAGCCAATGCAGTATGCATTGTGATGGTGAAAATCTGGTAACAGACTAAACACATTTTCATGGGTGGTGGTGGTACATTCATACTATGGAATACTATACAACCATTAAAGAGATGGAGATAGACGGGTTTGGATAGAAATGGGTAGATCTACAAGATATATGAAAAACAGGTATGATTCCACATATAATGGAAAAATCTATGTATGCATGCATAAGAATGTGTGTATATCTGTATGGAAATCTATAGAAAAAGGTTTGGAATTTTTAACATTACTATAACTCTTAGGAGGGGAGTGGTTAAAGTCTCGGGTTGAAGGGTAAATTTCACTTTTGTCTTTTTAATAATAACCATTCCGACTGGAGTAAGATGATATCTCATTGTGGTTTTGATTTGCATTTCCATGATGATTAGTGGTGTTGAGCAGTTTTTTTCATATACCTGTTGGCTATTTGTATGTCTTCTTTTGAGAAATGTCTATTTAGAGCTTTTGCCTACTTTTTAATGAGATTGTTTCTTTGTGAGGTTGAGTTGTTTGAGCTCCTTGTGTATTCTGGATATTAGTCTCTTGTTAGGGAATAGTTTGTTAATATTTTCTCCCATTTGACAGGTTGTCCCTTCACTCTGTTTATTGTTTCCTTTGCTGTCCAGAAGCTTTTTAGTTTATAATGGTTTCATTTGTCTATTTTTGTTTTGTTGCTTATACTTTTGAGGTCTTAGCCATAAATTCTTTTCCTAGGCCAATGTCTTGAAGTGTTTCCTCTGTTTTATTCCAGTAGTTTTATTGTTTGGGATTTTATATTTAAGTCTTTAATCCATTTTGAGTTGATCTTTATATATGGTGAGAGATAGGGATCCAGTTTCATTCTTCTGCATATGGTTATCTACTTTTCCCAGCACCATATATTGAAGTGTCCTTTCCCCAATGTGTGTTCTTAGAGCCTTTATTGAAAATAAGTTGACTGTAAATATATGAATTTATTTCTGGGTTCTGTATTCTATTTCATTGGTCTATGTGTCTGTTTTTATACCCATAACGTGCTATTTTGGTTACTATAGTGTTGCAATATATTTTGAAATCAGGTAGTGTGACGCCTCAAGCTTTGTTTTTTTTTTGTTTGTTTTTGAGATGGAATCTCGCTCTGTCACCCAGGCTGGAGTGCAGTGGTGTGATCTCGGCTCACTGCAACCTCCACCTCCCTGATTCAAGCAATTCCCCTGCCTCAGCCTCCAGAGTAGCTGGGATTACAGGTGCATGCCACCACACCTGGATTTTTTTTTTTTTTTTTTTTTTGAGACATAGTCTCAATCTGTCACTAGGGCTGGAGTACAGTGGCGTGATCTCAGCTCACTGCAATCTCTGCCTCCTGAGTTCAATCGATTCTCCTGCCTCAGCCTCCTGAGTAGCTGAGATTAAAGGCACCCACCACTACGCCCAGCTAATTTGTTGTATTTTTAATAGAGACGCAGTTTCACCATGTTGGTCAAGCTGCTCTCGAACTCCTGACCTAATGATTCACCTGCCTCGGCCTCCCAAAATGCTCGGATTATAGGCGTGGGCCATCGCGCCCGGCAGGCTGATTTTTTTGTATTATTATTATTATTTTTAGTAGACATGGGGTTTCACCACGTTGGCCAGACTGGTCTGGAACTTCTGACCTCAGGCAATCCACCTGCCTTGGCCTCCCAAAGTACTGGGATTACAGGCCTGAGCCACTGTGCCTGGCCACTTTGTTCTTTTTGCTTAAGATTGCTGTGGCTATTCAGGCCATTTTTTGGTTTCATGCAAATTGTAGGATTGTGTTTTCTATTTCAGTGAAAATGACATTGGTATTTTGATAGGCATTGCATCAAATCTGTAGATTGCTTTGGGTACTGTGGTCATTTTAACAATGTTAATTATTACTATGCATGAGCATAGAATATTGTTTCATTTGTTTGTCTCATTCATTAGTGTTTTTTTTTCAAGCTTCTTTTTTTTTTATTATACTTTAAGTTTTAGGGTACGTGTGCACAACGTGCAGGTTAGTTACATATGTATACATGTGGCATGTTGGTATGCTGCACCCAGTAACTCGTCATTTAACATTAGGTATATCTCCTAATGCTATCCCACCCCCCTCCCCCCACCCCACAACAGGACCCAGTGTGTGATGTTCCCCTACCTGTGTCCATGTGTTCTCATTGTTCAATTCCCACCTATGAGCGAGAACATGTGGTGTTTGGTATTTTGTCCTTGCGAGAGTTTGCTGAGAATGATGGTTTCCAGCTTCAGCCATGTCCCTACAAAGGACATGAACTCATCATTTTTAATGGCTGCATAGTATTCCATGGTGTATATGTGCCACATTTTCTTAATCCAGTCTATCATTGTTGGACATTTGGCTTTGTTCCAGGTCTTTCCTATTGTGAATAGTGCCACAATAAACATACGTGTGCATGTGTCTTTATAGCAGCATGATTTATAATCCTTTGGGTATATACCCATTAATGGGATGGCTGGGTCAAATGGTATTTCTAGTTCTAGATCCCTGAGGAATCACCACACTGACTTCCACAATGGTTGAACTAGTTTACAGTCCCACCAACAGTGTAAAAGTGTTCCTATTTCTCCACATCCTCTCCAGCACCTGTTGTTTCCTGACTTTTTAATGATCGCCATTCCAACTGGTGTGAGATGGTATCTCATTGTGGTTTTGATTTGCATTTCTCTGATGGCCAGTGATGATGAGCATTTTTTCATGTGTCTTTTGGCTGCATAAATGTCTTCTTTTGAGAAGTGTCTGTTCATATCCTTTGCCCACTTTTTGATGGGGTTGTTTGTGTTTTTCTTGTAAATTTGTTTGAGTTCATTGTAGATTCTGGATATTAGCCCTTTGTCAGATGAGTAGATTGCAAAAATTTTCTCCCATTCTGTAGGTTGCCTGTTCACTCTGATGGTAGTTTCTTTTGCTGTACAGAAGCTCTTTAGTTTAATTAGATCCCATTTGTCAATTTTGGCTTTTGTTGCCATTGATTTTGGTGTTTTAGACATGAAGTCCTTGCCCATGCCTATGTCATGAATGGTATTGCCTAGGTTTTTTTCTAGGGTTTTTATGGTTTTAGGTCTAACATTTAAGTCTTTAATCCATCTTGAATTAATTTTTGTATAAGGTGTAAGGAAGGGATCCAGTTTCAGCTTTCTACATATGGCTAGCCAGTTTTCCCAGCACCATTTATTAAATAGGGAATCATTTCCCCATTTCTTGTTTTTGTCAGGTTTGTCAAAGATCAGATGTCAAAGATCAGAATACTTCAGAAAGATATGTGGTATTCTTTCTGAGGTCTCCGTTCTGTTCCATTGGTCTATATCTCTGTTTTGGTACCAGTACCATGCTGTTTTGGTTACCATAGCCTTGTAGTATAGTTTGAAGTCAGGTAGTGTGATGCCTCCAGCTTTGTTCTTTTGGCTTAGGATTGTCTTGGCAATGTGGGCTCTTTTTTGGTTCCATATGAACTTTAAAGTAGTTTTTTCCAATTCTGTGAAGAAAGTCATTGGTAGCTTGATGGGGATGGCATTGAATCTATAAATTACCTTGGGCAGTGTGGCCATTTTCATGATATTGATTCTTCCTACTCATGAGCATGGAATGTTCTTCCATTTGTTTGTATCCTCTTGTATTTCATTGAGCAGTGGTTTGTAGTTCTCCTTGAAGAGGTCCTTCACATCCCTTGTAAGTTGGATTCCCAGGTATTTTATTCTCTTTGAAGCAATTGTGAATGGGAGTTCACTCATGATTTGGCTCTCTGTTTGTCTGTTATTGGTGTATAAGAATATTTGTGATTTTTGCACATTGATTTTGTATCCTGAGACTTTGCTGAAGTTGCCTATCAGCTTAAGGAGATTTTGGGCTGAGACGATGGTGTTTTCTAGATATACAATGATGTCATCTGCAAACAGGGACAATTTGACTTCCTCTTTTCCTAACTGAGTACCCTTTATTTCCTTCTCCTGCTTGATTGCCCTGGCCAGAACTTCCAACACTATGTTGAATAGGAGTGGTGAGAGAGGGCATCCCTGTCATTGTGCCCATTTTCAAAGGGAATGCTTCCAGTTTTTGCCCATTCAGTATGATATTGGCTGTGGGCTTGTCATAGATAGCTCTTATTATTTTGAGATATGTCCCATCAATACCTAATTTATTGAGAGTTTTTAGCATGAAGCATTGTTGAATTTTGTGAAAGGCCTTTTCTGCATCTATTGAGATAATCATATGGTTTTTGTCGTTGGTTCTGTTTATATGCTGGATTACGTTTATTGATTTGCATATGTTGAACCAGCCTTGCATCCCAGGGATGAAGCCCACTTGATCACGGTGGATAAGCTTTTTGATGTGCTGCTGGATTCTGTTTGCCAGTATTTTATTGAGAATTTTTGCATCGATGTTCATCAGGGATATTGATCTAAAATTCTCTTTATTTTATTGTGTTTCTGCCAGGCTTTGGTATCAGGATGATGCTGGCATCATAAAATGAGTTAGGGAGGATTCCCTCTTTTTCTATTGATTGGAACAGTTTCAGAAGGAATGGTACCAGCTCCTCCTTGTACCTCTGGTAGAATTCAGCTGTGAATCCATCTGGTCCTGGACTTTTTTTGGTTGGTAAGCTATTAATTATTGCCTCAATTTCAGAGCCTGTTATTGGTCTATTCAGAGATTCAACTTCTTCCTGGTTTAGTCTTGGGGAGAGTGTATGTGTCAAGGAATTTATCTATTTCTTCTAGATTTTCTAGTTTATTTACATATAGGTGTTTATAGTATTCTCTGATGGTAGTTTGTATTTCTGTGGGATCGGTGGTGATATCCCCTTTATCATTTTTTATTGCATCTATTTGATTCTTCTCTCTTTTCTTCTTTATTAGTCTTGCTAGAGGTCTTTCAATTGTGTTGATATTTTCAAAAAACCAGCTCCTGGATTCATTGATTTTTTTTGAAGGGTTTTTTTTGTCTCTATTTCCTTCAGTTCTGCTCTGATCTTAGTTATTTCTTGCCTTCTGCTAGCTTTTCAATGTGTCTGCTCTTGCCTCTCTAGTTCTTTTAATTGTGATGTTAGCGTGTCAATTTTAGATCTTTCCTGCTTTCTCTTGTGGGCATTTAGTGCTATAAATTTCCCTCTACACACTGGTTTGAATGTGTCCCAGAGATTCTGGTATGTTGTGTCTTTGTTCTCATTGGTTTCAAAGAACATCTTTATTTTTGCCTTCATTTCGTTATGTACCCAGTAGTCATTCAGGAGCAGGTTATTCAGTTTCCATGTAGTTGAGTGGTTTTGAATGAGTTTCTTAATCCTGAGTTCTAGTTAGATTGCACTGTGGTCTGAGAGACAGTTGGTCATAATTTCTGTTCTTTTACATTTGCTGAGGATTGCTTCACTTCCAACTGTGTGGTCAGTTTTGGAATAAGTGTGGTGTGGTGCTGAAAAGAATGTAGATTCTGTTGATTTGGGGGTGGAGAGTTCTGTAGATGTCTGTTAGGTCTGCTTGGTGCGGAGCTGAGTTCAATTCCTGGATATCCTTGTTAACTTTCTGTCTCATTGATCTGTCTAATATTGACAGTGGGGTGTTAAAGTCTCCCATTATTATTGTGTGGGAGTCTAAGTCTCTTTGTAGGTCTCTAAGGACTTGCTTTATGAATCTGGGTGCTCCTGTGTTCGGTGCATATATATTTAGGATAGTTAACTCTTCTTGTTGAATTGATTCCTTTACCATTATGTAATGGCCTTCTTTGTCTCTTTTGATCTTCGTTGGTTTAAAGTCTGTTTTATCAGAGACTAGGATTGCAACCCCTGCCTTTTTTTTGTTTTCCATTTGCTTGGTAGATCTTCCTCCATCCCTTTATTTTGAGCCTATGTGTGTCTCTGCACGTGAGATGGGTTTCCTGAATACAGCCCAGTGATGGGTCTTGACTCTATCCAATTTGCCAGTCTGTGTCTTTTAGTTGGAGCATTTAGCCCATTTACATTTAAGGTTAATATTGTTATGTGTGAATTTCATCCTGTCATTATGATGTTAGCTGGTTATTTTGCTCGTTAGTTGATGCAGTTTCTTCCTAGCCTCGATGGTCTTTACAGTTTGGCATGTTTTTGCAGTGGCTGGTACCAGTTGTTCCTTTCCATGTTTAGTGCTTTCTTCAGGAGCTCTTTTAGGGCAGGCCTGGTGGTGACAAAATCTCTCAGCATTTGCTTGTCTGTAAAGTATTTTATTTCTCCTTCACTTATGAAGCTTAATTTGGCTGGATATGAAATTCTGGGTTGAAAATTCTTTTCTTTAAGAACGTTGAATATTGGCCCCCACTCTCTTCTGGCTTGTAGAGTTTCTGCCGAGAGATCAGCTGTTAGTCTGATGGGCTTCACTTTGTGGGTAACCTGACCTTTCTCTCTGGCTGCCCTTAACATTTTTTCCTTCATTTCAACTTTGGTGAATCTGACAATTATGTGTCTTGGAGTTGCTCTTCTTGAGGAGTATCTTTGTGGCGTTCTCTGTATTTCCTGAATTTGAACGTTGCCCTGCCTTGCTAGATTGGGGAAGTTCTCCTGTATAATATCCTGCAGAGTGTTTTCCAACTTGATTCTATTCTCCCTGTCACTTTCAGGTACACCAATGAGATGTAGATTTGGTCTTTTCACATAGTCCCATATTTCTTGGGGGCTTTGTTCGTTTCTTTTTATTCTTTTTTCTCTAAACTTCTCTTCTCACTTCATTTCATTCATTTGATCTTCCATCATTGATACCCTTTCTTCCAGTTGATTGAATCGGCTACTGAGGCTTGTGCATTCGTCACATAGTTCTCATTCCATGGTTTTCAGCTCCATCGGATCCTTTAAGGACTTCTCTGCATTGGTTATTCTAGGTAGCCATTCATCTAATTTTTTTTCATGGTTTTTATCTTCTTTGCCATGGGTTTGAACTTCCTCCTTTAGCTCGGAGTAGTTTGATCGTCTGAAGCCTTCTTCTCTCAAATCGTCAAAGTCATTCTCTGTCCAGCTTTGTTCCATTGCTGGTGAGGAGCTGCGTTCCTTTGGAGGAGGAGAGGCGCTCTGACTTTTAGAGTTTCCAATTTTTCTGCTCTGTTTTTTCCCCATCTTTGTGTTTTTATCTACCTTTGGTCTTTGATGATGGTGATGTACAGATGGGGTTTTGGTGTGGATATCCTTTCTGTTTGTTAGTTTTCCTTCTAACAGTCAGGACCCTCAGCTGCATGTCTGTTGGAGTTTGCTGGAGGTCCACTCCAGACCCTGTTTGCCTGAGTATCAGCAGCGGAGGCTGCAGAACAGTGGATATTGGTGAACAGCAAATGTTGCTGCCTCATCGTTCCTCTGGAAGTTTTGTCTCAGAGGAGTACCTGGCCATGTGAGGTGTCAGTCTGCCCCTACTGGGGGGTGCCTCCCAGTTAGGCTACTCAGGGGTCAAGGACCCACTTGAGGAGGCAGTCTGTTCGTTTTCAGATCTCCAGCTGCATGCTGGGAGAACCACTACTCTCTTCAAAGCTGTCAGACAGGGACATTTAAGTCTGCAGAGGTTTCTGCTGCCTTTTGTTTGGCAATGCCCTGCCCCCAGAGGTGGAGTCTACAGATGCAGGTAGGCCTCCTTGACCTGTGGTGGACTCCACCCAGTTCAGGCTTCCTGGCCGCTTTATTTGCCTACTCAAGCCTTGGCAATGGTGGGCACCTCTCCCCCAACCTCACTGCCACCTTGCAGTTTGATCTCAGACTGCTGTGCTAGCAATGAGCGAGGCTTCGTGGGCGTAGGACCCTCCAAGCCATGCACGGGATATAATCTCCTGGTGTGTCATTTGCTAAGACCATTGGAAAAGCGCAGTATTAGGGTGGTAGTGACCCGATTTTCCAGGTACCGTCTGTCACCCCTTTCTTTGACTAGGAAAGGGAATTCCCTGACCCCTTGTGCTTCCCGGGTGAGGCGATGCCTCGCCCTGCTTCGGCTCATGCTTGGTGTGCTGCACCCACTGTCCTGCACCCACTTTCTGACACTCCCCAGTGAGATGAACCCAGTACCTCAGTTGGAGATGCAGAAATCACCCCTCTTCTGTGTCACTCACACTGGGAGCTGTAGACTGGAGCTGTTCCTATTCGGCCTACTTGACTCCACCCCTCTCATTAGTGTTTTATAGTTTTCCTTGTAGCGGTCCTCCACCTCATAGGTTAAATTTGTTCCTAGGTAGTTTGGGAGTTTTTTTTGTTTTTTGTAGCTATTGTAAGTGGAACTAACATTTTTGTTTCTTTCTTGGCTGGATCATGATTGGTGTATAGAAACATTGCTGATTTTTGTACACTGATTTTGTATTCTGCAACTTTACTGAATTTATTTATCAGATCTAATAGTTTTTTGGTAGAGGGACTATTTGACTTCCTCTGTTCCAATTTGGATGCATTTTTATTTCTTTCTCTTACCTGACTGTTCTGGCTAGTACTTCCAGTACCATCTTGAATAGGAGTGGTGAAAGTGGGCATCCTTGTTCCAGTTCCCAGAGGAAGACTTTCAGTTTTTCCCCATTCAGTAAAATGTTAGCTGTGAACTTTTGATATATAGCCTTTATTATGTTGAGGTATGTTTCTTCTGTACCTGGTTTGTTGAGAGTTTTTTTTTGTTGTTATCGTGAAGAGACGTTGAATTTTACCAAATGCTTTGTCTGCATCTATTGAGATGATCGTATGTTTTTTTCCTTCATGTGCTATATCACCCTTATTGATTTGTGTATGCGGAACCATCCTTGCAACCCTGGAATAAATCTCACTTGATGATGATGTATTATCTTCTTGATGTGTTATTGGATTCCATTTACTAGCATTTCGTTGAGGACTTTTGCATCTATGTTCCTCAGGGATATTGGCCTGTAGTTTTTGTGTATGTGTGTGTGTGTGTGTGTGTGTGTGTGTCTGTGTGTGTGATTATATGGTTTTGGTATTAGAGTAATGCTGGCCTTGTGGAATGAGTTAGGGAGTATTCGTTCCTCTTTAATTTTGTTGGAATCATTTCAGGATAATTGGTGGTTTTCTTTACAAGTTTGGTAGAACTTGGCAGTAAAGCCATCAGGTCTTGGATGTTTCTTTTTTGGGAGACTTTTTATTACTGATTCAATCTCATTACCCATTATTGGTCTATTCTCATTTTCTGTTTCTTCCTGATTCAATCTTGGTAAGTTGCATGTGTCCAGGAACTTATCCATTTTCTCCAGGTTTTCCAGTTTGTTAGCATATAAGTATTCTTAATAGTCTCTGATCATCTTTTGTATTTCTGTAGTATCAGTTGAAATGTTTTTTTTTCATTTCTGATTTTATTCATTGGGTGTTCTATCTTTTTTGTTGGTTAGTCCAGCTAGTGGCTTATTAATTTTATCTTTTCAAAAAAGCCAGCTTTTCATTCTATTGGTTCTGTATCCTTGGTATTATTCTTGTAGTCTCTATTTCATTTAGTTCTGCTCTGATCTTTATTTTTTTCTGCTAATTTTGAGTTTGGTTTGTCCTTGCTTTTCTAGTTACTTGAGGTGCACTATTAAATTATTTATTTGAAAGCTTTCTACTTTTTCATTGTAGGCATTTATTGCCATAAACTTACTTCTTAGCATTACATTTCCTGTATCCCACAAGTTTTAGGATGATGTGTTTCCATTTTCATTTATTTCAAGACATTTTTAATTTACATCTTAATTTCTTCATCTACCCAGTAGTAGTTCAAGAGCATGTGGTTTAATTTCCATGTATTTGTATAGTTTCCAAAGTTCTTGTTTGTATTGATTTCTGGTTTTATTCCACTGTGTTCTGAGAAGATACTTGATATAATTTCACTTTTAAAGACAATTTGTTGAGATTTGTTTTGTGGCCTAACATATGGTCTATTCTGGAGAATGTTTCATGTACTATGGAAAAGAATATGTATTCTGAAGTTGCTGGACAGAATGTTCTGTAAATGTATATTGGTCAATTTGGTCCAAAGTCCAGTTTAAATATAATGTTTCTCTGGTTTTTCTGTTTAGCTGTTAGGTCTAATGCTGAGAATGGGATGTTGAAGTCCCCCACTCTTCATTGCAGTCTATCTTTCTTTATACATTTAGTAATATTTGCTTTATGAATCTGGGTACCCCAATGTTAGGTCTATACATGTTCATAATAGTTATATTTTCTTGCTGGATTGATACCTTTGTCATTATATAATGAACTTTTTTTTTGTCTTTTTTTTAACTACTTTTGATTTCAAGTCTGTTTGATATAAGTATGGCTACTCCTGCCAGCAGTGGACTGGGTGGGTGGGTTCTTAGGCCCCTGAATAGCAGGCATGACATAAGTTATGTCAGTAGTACATGGCTTTTTGTTTCCATTTTTGTGGAATGTCTTTTTCCATTCCTTTACTTTCAGTCTATGTTCATCTTTACTGGTAAGGTGAGTTTCTTGTAGGAAGCATATAGTTGGATTATTTAAAAAACCCATTTAACTATTCTATATCATTTAACTGGAAAGCTTCATTCTTTTATATTCAAGATTATTATTGATCTGTGAGGCTTTTCTCCTGTCACATTGTTAATTGTTTTCAGGTTGTTTTATATATTCTTTGTTCTTTTCTTTTTCTGTTATTTTTTGGCATTGTGGTTTGGTAGATTTCTGTAGTTGTACCATTTGCATCCTTTCTTTTCATTCTTTGTGTGATTGCTTTACCAGTGAGTTTTATACTTTCATGTGTCTTCATGATGGTAAAAGTCCTTTTGCTCACGGGTTTAGGACTCCCTTAAGTATTTCTTGTGGGTTTCATCTAGTGGTAATGAATTTACCCAGAATTTACTTGTCTGGGAGAGACTTTATTTCTCCTTCATTTATGAAGGATACTTTTGCTGGACATGTTATTCTTCACTGGCAGTTTTTTTCTTTCAGCACTTTGAATATGTCATCCCATTTGCTAAATCTGCTCTTAGTCTAATGGGGGAATTTTCTTATAAATGACTAGATGCTTTTATTTTGTTGTTTTTAGAATTCTCTCCTTTTCTTTGAGTTTTGGCAGTTTCACTATAATGTGCTATGGAGAAGACCTTTTTGAATTGTATCTGATGGGATGGCTGGGCTTCCTGTATCTGGATGTCTAAATCCCTTCCTAGACTTGGGAAGTTTTCAGCTATTATTTTGTTAAATAGGTTTTCTATCTTTCTTTTTTTTTTCACCTTTTGGGGACACTTTAAATTCAAACATTTGGTTGCTTTGTTGTATCCCATATGTCATGTAGGCTGTGTTCATTCTTTTAAATTCCTTTTTCTTTATTTTTATCTGACTGGGCTATTTCCAAATACCTGTATTCAACTTCTGAAATTCTGCTGCTTGACCTAGTCTATTATTGAAGTTTTCAAATGTATTTTTTGTTTCATGTATTGAATTCTTCACTTCCAGAATTTCTGACTGGTTCCTTTTTATGATATGTATCTCTTTGGTAAAGTTCTCATTCATATCCTGAATTGGTTTTTGGATTTCTTTGTATTGTATATCTGAGTTGTATTGTACCTCACTAAGGTTCTTTAATATCATTATTTAAAATTATTTTTCCATGATTTCATAAATTTCTTTTTCATTGGAATCTGTTGCTGGAGAATAATTATGTTTCTTTGTAGGTGTCATATTTCCTTGCTTTTTTGTGTTCCTTTTGTCCTTATGTTGATGTATGTACATCTGGTATAATAGTCACTTCTTCCAATTCTTTTTGAATTTGCTTTCATAGGGGAGTACTTTTTCCTGAAGACGTATCTATGATGCTGGTTGGGGAGGACTCGTTGGCTTTGATCTGAGTTCATGCAGTAGTGTAGTAATCTCCATATGATTTCTTCTGCTATATAGCATCGGTAATGTCTGTGATTTCCTTAGTAGCTTAGGGTATGATTGTTAATGGAGACTGTGATGAAGTTGTGCTGGGGACTGGGATGACAAATGGGCCAGTCTTCTGGCCCTGGTGGTGGCAGTGGCAGGCCAAGTATGCCTGTCCTTGGGCCCCATGGCTGTGTATGCTGGCACCTGTGTTGACAATTTCTGGCAGGTCAATTCTTGGGCCTTCAGGTGGCTTGCTCAGATGCCAGTTGTGTCAGCAGTGACTGGGTAGGTGGGCTTTTAGGCCCCTGAGCCACAGACAAAGCATGGGTAATGTCAGTAGCAGTGATGTGATGATTCTTTGTCTCCCAAGAGGTATTCATTGATGTTGGTAGTGGCTGTGATGGGCTGGGTTGGTTACACTTCAGGCCTGCAGGTGGCACTTGCAGGTAGATGCCAGCTGAGGTGGTAGTGGCTAGGAGTTTAGGCCCAATATTATGCCTTTGGGAAGAGTGCTCAGGTGCCCATGGTGGTAGACTGGGTTGGGTAATCCCCAGGACCCCAGGCTACGTGCTCTGCCTTGGGATTGGGAATGGCAAAACTAGGCTGGGTAAGCTGCTGCTCAGGCCCCCTAATGGTGAGAGATGGTACCACCTGTGGTGAGTAGAGGTGTAGTGATCCTCAGTCCCCAGGTGGAGTGCTCAGGTGAGGGATGATAGCAGCTGTGCTGAGTCCCTGCCACTGGAGAGGGTGGGACCGTTTTCAGTGGCTATAACCTGGGCTGGTGGGTGAAGAATGTGTATTCCTTTTATGTTCCGGTCCCATTGGGGCTTGGCTCCCAGCCTTGCCAGTAGTAGCCTATGTCTAGGTCATGACCCCACCCCAGATGCAGGAGTCCCCACTCAGCTGGCAACCAAGTCCCAGTGGAAACTGATGCCTTACCCACATCCCATTCTTTATCCCAGCAGTGCTCGCTTCCCAAGACCGGCAGCTGCAGCCCACACCTGCATGCCTTATTAGTCCTGGTTGTGGAATGCTCCTAGCTTGCTCCTCAGTCACAGCATTGACAGCCTGATAGCCCAAGTTTCCATAATGCCTCAGTTCCAGTGCTGTTGGGCCCCAGGACTGTGTTCACTCTGCCAAAAACTATGCTTGAAAATGATGCCTTTTTGTAGCTGCTTAGGTCTCAGAAATGGTGTGGTACCCAGCACAGACTCACTCCCTGGAACACTTCCCTCCCATGGTCTCCTGGCAGCTCCATATGTTAGTTTCAGGGTTTGGGGGGGGGTCAAGGGGTTCTCCCATAGCCAGGATTGCATGATTCCACAGTGTGGATATGGGTCACTGGCAGTCTCTCATTTACCCTTTCCCTCAATTGAAAAGTCACTCCCAGCTGCCACTCAATCCTGGCCAGGCAGCCTGCTTCTCTCCCTCTCCTTTCTCCACTTTTGATGTTTCTTGTCATTTCTCTGTTGAATTCCAGTATTCTCTCTTGGATAATGTATTTTAAGTGTGACTGTACATACACTATTTTCGTTCTTCTAAGTGAAGGAAGAGGACATGAAATACTTCTCATCAGCCATCTTGAAGCTCCTCCCTTAATTGTTAATGATGGTGTAATATTCCACCATATGGGTATGCCATAATTTATTTAACAATCTATTATTGGACATTTACATTATTTGCAGCTTTGGTAGTGTAAGTATTGTTGAGATGGACATAATAGTGCATAAATCCTTAGTTACATTTGGGATTCTTTTCTTTCTTTTTTTTTGATGCAGTTTTACTCTTGTTGCCCAGGCTGGAGTGCAATGGCGTGATCTCGGCTCACTGCAACCTCCACCTCCCAGGTCCAAGTGATTTTTCTGCCTCAGCCTCCTGAGTAGCTGGAATTACAGGCACCCGCCACCACGCCCAGCTAATTTTTTGTATTATTTAGTAGAGACAGGGTTTCACTATGTTGGCCAGGCTGGCCTCAAACTCCTGATCTTGTGATCTGCCCACTTCGGCCTCCCAAAGTGGTGGGATTACAGGTGTGAGCCACCACACCTGGCTGGATTATTTTCTTAAGATATTACTGGGTAAAAAGTTTGAAATTTGTTTTTGCCTGAAATTTTGCATTAAGATAGAATCGTGCTCCATCATAGAGACACACTGTAACTGACATAACCCTTGCTGTATTTTCGGATATCTTTTAATTTTGTTATTAGGAATGTTAGAATAACATCCGTGTACATGAGTCTGACTGTATTTTCTGAGATAAGTAATTTTTAAAGGTTATTATATAAACATAACAGCTAATTTGTTCTCCAGAAAAATGAATGACAATTTATATTCTCATTGCCAGTATATGAGAGTGTTTTGCTGCAGGCTTTCTAACATTGAGTTAGGTTGTTACTTTTAAACCATTGCTAGTTTGATAGATGCTACCAATGTTGATCAGCAAAAGGGGGATCAAAAAATAGGATATCAGTTGGGAGAAAGAGGTAAATTTTTTGAAGGCTTTAAGAAACAATTAGTATGATCCCAGGGTGTAGTTACATATTTGCACGGACTTTTCTGCCTGTATTGAAAAGATATGGGAACACCAGTGATCTGGAAATAAGATATCCAGGCTAGTAATCATTATGATGATGGCTATTATTATAAAAAGACCTACTGTTCATTTATTGAGTTAATCCCTAGAAGACTAAATTAAAATACATATCACTGAGGATTAGTCTTTTAACTTTCTCCCATTGGTTCATTTTTAAAAACAATTATGTGTGGTGAACCAGCTGCTACCTGGGGCCTTAAAGAGGTTAAAACAGAAGTTTTAAAGGGGAAAATATCATTTTTTCACAAAGAAGTGAAGTAGGAGTGCCCAATTGAAGGAGGCAGCAGATTCCTGGTTTCCTGATTTGTGCTGAATACAAGTTGTAGGGCAGCAGGATAAATTTTACTCAATTCTGAAAATGGAGGGAGGTGAGAGAGATACTTGCACTTTTCTTTTGCCTAAGTGTAACTTCAGAGTATATGGTTATTGATCAGTGAGGAGAAAATATTAAATCATTAATATTAATGATCCCTAATAGACAGGAAAGAAACTTTATAAAATGTGAATTAATTGATTTGCCTCCAATTGATTTCTTGCTGTAGTAAAATTACTTAGTTCACTAAGCCTCAGTTTCTCTGTATTTTACACAAGGGTAATGAGGTTGATCCACTTCTTAAAATACTATAAAACCTCAATTAGCTGGAGTGTGGAAAAGGGAAAGTGTAAGGATTAATGGGGTTAGAAAAGTTTTTTGGCATGGTGGTAAACAGAGAAGGTGCCCTTTCAGCTATTGCAATTCTTGTTGAAAACATTTTTGAAGTCATAGAACAAATGGAAATATAAGAATATTAGATATATTTAAATTACTCAGTTGGAAACAAAGCAAAAACAATAACTTGGCCTCCAGAAATTTGAATCAGTGAACTTAACATTCAATGCTAGAAAAATCCTAGAATGAACTACTTAACTATTGAGAAGATATATGCCTCCTCAAACCTCCAACTCTTCCTTGTCTACAGATAAACTTGCCGGCTGTTTCACAGAAAATGTAGAAGCCACAAGATGGCAACTTCCCACCATAAGATCTACACACTTACCTGCACCATCATCTGCAATTTCTGCCTTCCTCCCATTTTCAATCGAAGATCAGAAAATCCTCCCGTGTATGTCAAATTCTTCCACTTGAGCTCCAGAAATCTTTTTTTAATCTGTTTTTTTTTAAGTGTCCTTACTCCATACAATAACCCTGTGTTTTCTTTTTTTTCGACCATTCCCCTTTTTCTGGTTCCTTTACCTAATCATTTAGAGCTTGTTCAAGTCCCTCCTATTCACTAAAGAAAAAAAAGTCTGATGGTATTCCCCCAAACCAGTAAATTCAGTCTAATCACGAGGGCAAACATCAATTAAAAAAATTATTCTCTGACCTTCTGCCATATGCTTACCCTATCTCTCTCTTTCCTATCACAGCTAATCTTTGTGAGTATTGTCTCCACTCGGTGTTCTGCTTCCTTACCTTCAGTTTACTCTTCAATCTATACAGTCTGATTCTAACTCCACCGCACCACTGATCTGTTTCTGACAATCTTCTTTTGGTTAACAGCCTTTTTACTTGGCTAAATATAAAGGACACTTTTGAACCTCTGACTCACTTGATCACCCAGTGTTTAACATAGTTGTCATTCTTGAAATATGTTATTCCCTTGGTGTTCCTCCTGGTTTTCCTTGTACCTTTCTTGTTACCTTTTTCTCAGTCTCTTTTGTAGGCTACTCTGAACCTTCCCAACTCAAATGTTGGTGTTTCTCAGTACTTTATCCTTTGCTACCTTCTTATTTTGCCTCTATCTTTGGTAGTTCAGCTACTCCTATGACATTAAATACCATCTCTGAGCTTAAGACTACAAAATATTTATACCAATTCTGTTTCCTTAACTTCTATTACTATCCTCAATTTTTCTCCAACATCTATTCTTAGATGTACTATAGGCAACTCAATTTGTACATGATCTTAACCCCCAATCACCTCACCAGTGTCAATTCTCTCTATTCCTCCTATCTATTAATAACACTCTGTGATTCTGCCATATTGAACTCATTCTACTTCAATGAACATTCCATGCCCTCTCAGCTCCAGGCCTTTGTCCAGGCTATTACCTCTTTTTGGAACAATCTTTCCTATCACACTTTAGGTTTCAACTTAGAAGTCACTTTCTCCAGACACCTTTGTCTTTCTCATAAACATGAGTTTGATTTCTTCTCTCTTTCCTTTCAAAACACTCCATATTTCCCCTCTTATTGCATTTAAAATACTTCATTGTTGTCTATGGTTTTTTTTCTTTTCTACTAGACTGTGATCACACAAAAAGTAGATACAATACCTATCATGTTCCTGTTGTATTCCCATCATAGGCATACATTAAATTTATTGAATAAATAAATTAATGGATCTTAGGAGCAAATCAGACTAAACAAAGTTACTATTTTCCCTTGGTAAAACTGTTAGAATGATATATCACTATGAAAGCCTAGTCTATCACATGCATTATCTCTCATGACAAGATGTACCAATATGGTCTAGTTAAATGGATTTTAGTATAGTTAAATGATTCATACCAAATTGGTCAACCAGATTAATGGATTAATGCTGACATGTAGAGAGATCTATGGTGGTAGGCCACAGATCTCTGTTATATGTCATATCTTATTCAGAATTTTAAAAATTATTGACTTGATTGAAGGCAGAGAAAGCAAGCTTATGAAATATTCAGATGACACAGAAGTAGGTGGGAGAGTTAATAAAATGAATAAAAACCTTATGCTTTGAAATGGTCTTCATGATTTGGAAAAATAGAATAAAACGAACATAATGACATTTCATAGGGATTAATATAAATCTATAGGTTTAGGATAAACATTTTAAAATCCATTTAATATTCAAGAAGAATGGATTGCATACCTACTGTGTTCTAGTCAATGGTGCTGGGGATGCAAAAAAAAAAAAAAAGAAAGAAAAAAAAGCATAGCCTCTGCCCTTGAAATAGTTAAATTTTGATGATGATATTGAATCTAGATCATGGTAAATAATAGGCTCATTGCACTTTGTATTTTCTACATAGAGAATGTTGTATGCTGTTGTAGGTATTATATTAATTTTACAATATACGCAGAAAGTATACTATTTAGTTTAACATTTAAACATTTCAATGGTATCAGCTAGAATAATTTAGATTATGCTATTGTAATAATCCCCAAATCTTGGTGGTTTGTAAAAGCAAAGTTTTATTTTTCACTTATGTAATGTGTTGGCTAGAAGCTCTGCTCTGTGACTCTTCATTCTGCGGCCCAGGGTGATGGAGCAACCACCATCATAAACATTACCAGTCACTGTGGCAGAAGGAAAGATAGCTGTGGAAGGCATCACATTGACAAATAAATGCTCTGGCCTGGAAGTGACATGCAACTGTGAGCAATGACTTTGGTCACAAATAATTGACCAGAGCCAGATGCATCACTCCATGAATCACAATGGGGCCAGGAAGTGCTGTCATATCATGTGACTGAAGGCAAAGAGGTGTAAGTATTTTGAGAACAGAGTTAATGATCACCATTACTATATTGAGTAAAAAGTGAAAATTACCCTTCAACCTTAGACTTTATCCACTCCCCTCCTAAGGATTATAGTAGTGTCAAAAATTCCAAACTTTTTTTTTTAAGAGATCTGAAGTGATTTTACCTTTATTTCCTTCACTTTAAGCCAATGATGAAATTTCACAGTGATTTCTGGGATAGGGGCAGAAGGAAGGTGGTGTTAAGAATCATCGGGGCTGTGGCCTAGTCAGCCAGCAGAAGTGCAGGCAGGGTGGGCCCTCACTGGGACAGCTGGAGGAGGCAGGTAGGTGATGTTCTCAGAGCTGAGAGCTGGTACGCGATGTCCTCTGCAGCTTCCAGAGTGCTCAGCTCGATCAGGCTGTCCCCTGCGGTGGCCAGTGAGTTGGGGATCAGCTTGGCTGCCATGGAGTCACCCTCAGCAGAGATGATGGCTGCTATTTTCTGCTGCTCAGCCTTTTCCACCACAAACCTGGCCCTCTCTGCTTCCTGCTGATCCACCTCTTTGGCTTCCACCGCTTCTGTGAACTCCTTCCCGAAGGTTAGATGTGTCCAGGACACATCGTCCAGGATGAGCCCAAAGGTGGCTGCTCACTCCGTAAGGTTGTCACTCACCTGCCTGGAGAGCAGCTCTCTCTGGGTGATTAGTTCTCCAGCATCAAAGCGAGACACCACTGACTTGAGGATCTTGGTAGTGATGGATGGCAGCACACACTCATCATAGTCCTCTCTGATGCTGGTGAAGATGCAAGGAAGCTGGCTAGCGAAGGGCCAGGAGAGGATGTGCAGTGTGATGTTGACATTCTGTAAGTCTTTGCTACCAGTGATGACTGGTACATTACGTGTTCGAGAACGGCAGTCAAAGATAATTGGTTTCTGTACCCATGGGATAGGAAAGTAAGTCCCTTCCCCTACCACAATGTCCTGTACTCCACAGAATTGGTCAAAGATGACAGCTCTGTGACAAGCATCCATATTATATAAGGCAGAGTTCAGCATGCTTCCTGCAACAGCTAAGGCCAGGCCAAACTTGCCAATGGACACAAACACTTTGGCAGCCATGTTTTCTTCTGCTGGACCCTCTCACACCTGCTTCCACTCTGACCTCCACATGAATTCCCCAGCCACACATACTTCCAAACCTCTTCCTACAGATTTCCATACACATACACACACATTCTTAAGCATGCATACATACATAGATTTTTCCATTATATGTGGAATCATATCTGTTTTTCATATATCTTGTAGATCTACCCATGTCTATCCATACCTCTCTATCTCAGTCTCTTTAATGGTTGTATAGTATTCCATATATGCATGTATCACCCCTACCCATGACAAAATGTTTAGTCTGTTATCAGATTTTCACCATCACAATGCATACTGCATTGACCATTCTTGTATGTGCATATATTTTTATGCATAATCATTTGGATTGTTGTAGTGTAGATTCATACAAAAGCAATTCTTGAGCACTTTAATTTTTGCCAAATACTATCAAATTGCCTTGTAAAATGCTGTCCTAATTTATAATGTCATAAACAGAATATGAATGCGTACATTAAATTTTGAGAAGACTATTGACAAACACTTTTATTGATGGAAGAAAATGTTAGATGATGAGGGATTTAGACACCATATCAAAAATTGAGTAAGACTAATTGATCAATCAATGAGTGTGATTGAAGACTTTTTGTCTAAACTGCTTGTAACACCTTATACCTACTACTTCTAGGTTTCCTGGCTGGAGAAACCCTGAAAAAGACTAGTCCCTGTCACACATAACACTTTTGATTTTATCTTAATGGTCAGAACTCCAGATTTTATCTTAATGATCAGAACTCAATGCCTTTCCATATCCAGCTGCTAGGGAGGCTGTGAAATGAAATTTTCATTTTTGTGGACTATGTATGGAGCCCAAAACTGGGGACTGTGATCACTACAGAAATCAAAAAGAAACCCTATAGTTACTTATGCCAGTTTTTTCCTTTATACTTGCTTCTCCTTGTATTCTCTCCTGAGATAGTCCCTTCTGCTGTCTCTCAATGGTTCATCACTCACTATTCCTCTTATCTATTCCCCTTCTTTGCTATGTCAACTTTTTGAGTCTCCACTTCTAATTTTTTCTCTCTCTGCTTCTTCACGTTTTTTCTCTTTCTCCTCTATGATTTTTTCCTTCCCTTTCTGTGTCCTATCCACCTAACTCTATCTTTTGCTGTCTCTGTTTTCTTACTTGTGTACCTTTGGCTATGTTGATTTCAGCCTCTGTGTCTCTTTATTTCTACCTCTGATTCTAATGGTTAGGGCTAACAACAGACTTGGCTGCCACTTTATGCAGTTATTTTCAAATGACAGAAGTGCTTGAGAATAGGCTAGATATAGGAATGCTGTAAAAAGGATTTCTTGATTGGTTGAAAGTTGGACTAGGTAACTATTGAGGTCCTTTCCAAATTTGAGTTTGAGAGCCAAATTTCCCTCCATAGTAGATAGAATCTAGTTAACATTATTGCATCTCTGTTTTCTGATTGAATAGCTAATAGGACCTCAGGGCCATCTCTATGTGAATACCAGACTTCATTGCAAATTACTATAGAATTTTAAAATGAAAGAGATAGAGATAAATGTGTGTTGACTAAAGAACTGCCTTTCTCTGTGTATATGTATGTACGTGTATGATTTTGTACATATATATACATATATGAAAACCTTGTGAATATACCAAAATTTTCTCTGATTGCAAAAATGTAATAAGAAATGATTATAATTGTGTGCTATTTGAAACTAGCTGATATTTTAGATTGGGTCTATTAACTGTGTCCAAATGTATCCATAAGTTAAATGCGTTTTGGTTTCTAGAATCAAGAGTTTGCCATATAGGTACTGTTAAAAATTAGCATGAACCAGAAACCTGACATATCTGGTACTTTGAGGGAGGAAGGGAATAAAGTGAAAAAGGTAATTTGCAAACTATACTTGAAAGTCATTGAAGCATAACATCATCATTACAATTATCTGTCGAAAGATTTAGTTCAATTACATTTTTAAAGCTCTCTCTTCAATATGGCATTACTCATATCAGGATTTGATACTCCAATGAGAGGAATACTAATGCCTTCATTAGCCATTGTCTTAGCAGCTTCATTCTTTAGAATTCATCACATGGCCTTTTGGGATTTTTATATACTAACCCTAGGGAATCAGTAAACACAAAACTCTCAGGGGAATATGAACTTCAGAAATAAGAACCATTGCATATTTATAGCCATGGCATGGGGGAAGACTCTTTTTAGGAAAAAAAGTAATTTTGAAATAATTGAATAACAGTATAATTGCCATGATAGTAGGTATTATACATGCTCCTGTACACTTTCTTCATACAGCAGTAAGTTGGTTGTAAAATCACCAACAGGAAAAAGTTATAATGTAATAAACCTAAATTTCAGTGTAAGGTTTCCAGGAGTAACTCGAGCTGCTTCTGAAACTTTTACTATTGAAACAGATGTGTGGGAACCATATGTTGGGAGCCCAGTGGTCACTGTTGTAAGACATTCCTTGATCAGTGATGATATTTCAGGCCAACTGATGTTGTAGATGAACACTGCTAGTAGATTGATTACACTGGCCTTTCTCTTTGACTGTTTGAATTGAGGCAGTTTGACATATTTTCCCTTTCAGTGGGAAATCTGAATCACCTACTGAACATGCTAAAAAAACACTTATTTTACTAGGTATTCCCTTAGCACTTAACAAATATAGGTTGCTCTTCATTGTCTTGCACTTGACTAAGTACTCTACTATGCATGTATCTCCACAGTGAGGTTATAGTTCCTTGAAGAAAAGAAGCTACATTTTATAATCTTAGACTTGGTTTATGACTCCCATAGCATCTAACTTCTAGGGCAAAAATCGTTCAGTAGTGGTTAAGAGATTGGGGTTTGTAGTCACACAGACCTACATTCAAATCCTTTTTCCATAATTTATTAATGTCATGACCTTGGGTAAGTCACAAATGTCAGTTTCCTGAAAAGTAAAATGGAGATTATAGTAACTCATAAGATTGTTGAGAGGATAAAATGACATATAACAGTTTAGCACAATGTCTGGCCCACACAAAGTGCTCAATAAATTATAATTATTATCATCATAAAGTATAATCATTGTTCAGCAAAGTTTGTTGAATTAATTGACTCTTCTGTGGAAATGGGATTGGTAAATATATGGACTTAAAAACTTTATATGCTCACTTTTTCTAATTCTGACTGATTTTAACGGACAGGAAAAGTAGCATATGAAATAATTCTGTAGTTAAATTATACAGTTCCAATGATTATTTCCCTATTCAAGGTCAAACATTAACTATTTTATTTCACAAAGAATAGGGAGGGGTGAATTAAATAGGGAAGTAGAAATATTTCTGCATCAGTTATTTTCCACATATAATATCTCTGAATATCAGTTATAAAATATAGTCCATGTTTTTGGTGAATATGATCACATAATGTCCACTGGGCAAACAGAATTTTTAAAGGGCTTTCTCAAATCATCTTTTTTTGGCCACCATTTATAAAATATCAGAATTCTAAAAGTGATATTCGATTTTAGCAAGTTATGGTCCTTACACACTGTCAGCTTTCAGACAGAAATCGTGAAGGTACAATCATGGATAGAATAGGTTTGGGGTAAGGAGAGCTTGGCAGACTCCTAAAATCTAACCAGTATGGTTGAGTTGGTAACTAAGTGAATATATATAGCAGGAAGAGCTATAGCAGAGATGAGCCAATGTTCTTAACAAAGTCACTGGGGTTATATAAGTTCTAAATTGGGGGATAAGACAGAGGAGCTAGAATGGGCACGTGGTTCAAGAAAATTTTGAATCGGAAGCCTTCCTTTGAAAGTTCAGAGCCTACATAATCATCTGGAGATCTGACAGATAAGGTCTATGGAAAACAAAGAATCCTGTGGAGTACTTAATGGTCTTTTCAGTCTTGGCTTGGGGTCTCCAAAAAGCAGAACTCTAAGGATTTGGATGTAGGTAGTTTATTTGGGAGGTGATCCCAGGAAGTACTGCAAGGAAGTGGCAAAGTCAGACTGGAAGGGAGGTAAAGCAAATAAGCAGGTTGCCACTCAATATTACTGGAACATACCAAAGGGTGAGGGAGCTAGGGTATTTATTCACCAACTTTCACAATTGATTGAGAATCATTTAGTGAATATTAACAACCTGGCACTTCTAGTCATCTCCTATACTGGCCAAGCTGCTTTTGCAGTTAAAGAAGCTCCTCTGGCAGAGAAACATAGGAAGACTTCTGCAGATGACTTTTAGAATGGGTCAAAGAAGACATGGGCAGAGCACCAACAGTGTTTATGACAGCAGGAAATATGGTACCTCTCAGATTTGGATAATCCCATGTTAGACAAGAGATGTTCTATTTCAAACAAATGAGTAACTTGAAAAAACACCAAAAGTTTCTACTCATTTGCATTATTTAAACATTTGATAAGATGTTATTTACATAGATTTTGTTCTTTTATTCATTAAAATATTTATTAATTAGTTATGTGTCAGGCTCTGTGCTAGGTGATGAGAATAAAACAGTTAGTGACTAAGTGGCTGCCCTCATGAAGCTTACATTCTAGTGGGCAAGGAGTAGGCAAAGACAACTAAGCTAATAAATTTAACTGATTCATTAAGTGTTTCAACTCATTGGAGTATAAACTTGAAATGGTATTATTTTTCCATTAATTGCTATTTACTGTGTTCTGTTGTATTTACCCTCTTCCACTGAGAGATTAGGACAATGATAAACATTTCAATATGATTCTATGACTTTTTAGCTGCTTTCAGATATTAGGAGAGTCTCATGCTGATTTTAAAGCTTTGGCTTGCTTACTCCAAGCCCCTATCTGATGCAAATGCTTCTCTTCTTTTTTCTTCAAACAGACGGGACATACGGCTCTAGCAGCTAGGAGTTTGGGGACGTGTATGGTAGCCTTTCATACATCTCTTCTTATTTCTTCCCTTTCCCCTGTGCCTGTTTTGGTATTGCTTTGGGAGGAGAGTTGCTGGGGAAGAGGGAGAGGAAAAAGACAGATGCTTGTGACTGTGTGTGTCTTCTCTTTCGTTGGTCACAATTGCTCTTCTAGCTGTCTATGGGCACTATATAAACAGGTAGTTATAACAGCCTGCTGATGGGAGGCTTCTCCAAGCATCTCCTCTGGACATTGGAAATCCCTTGCAAGATTATTACACTTTCTGTCAGACCTTCAGCTGGTGCCATCAGATCACTTTATTTTCACATGCATTCATCTTGCCCCATGTTGCAAAGCCTCTGGCAAGAATTATGCAGTTACCTAGTCCAGCTTGGACCTTTGGGCATATGCCAAATTCATTTTCCATGTCTCTTGGGACCCAGATATGGCTGTGTGTTGGGAGTAGGTGAGAATTAGTCTCGGTCCTCTTGTCATCTGGAAATCTCCAACATGCCACCTCTCCCCAGGGTTCTTTATCCTAGCTCCAGTGGTGCAGGGGAAGTTCAGCATGTCTAATGGTAAGTATATGGTTAACTGGGAAAGAAAAAGCCTGTTTTCCTTGTCAAAACGTAGCCTTCTCCTCCTTTTCAGGTTCCTTTGTTTATTGATGGAGTTGGGGTGAGGTGATATGGAACTAGCTGCATTGGTTCATTGTGCTGGTGGCTTCAGACATCAAACTGGAAGTTTTCTGAATTTAGGATATCAGATAGGTCTTTGAGGTCAATTCTGGGAAAAGAGGATCCTACCAAGCACTTGATATCACCCTGTTACTCTTATATTCTGGGTAAGGCTCTATACCTTTACGTACAAACTAATTATTTTTAAAAATCTTTACATAGAATACTGGACCTTTACATGTCATCCAGAGGCTATTCTTGCCTTTCCAGGTTTTCTTCCATTCATTATTTCAGTGATTGCTGTAGTTTCACCCTCATACCTCCCATTGCCATTTTTGTATCTTGAATTTATCATGAGCCCAATGTACCTCAGTGGTGCTTATATTCTGATTATTTTAAAGGACCCTAGTTGAACCACCATATAGGTAACCAATTTACTGATTTTTTTTAACTCAATGGGGACAAAAACTTAAAGATGATTTCCCCCCCACCCCCAATGCCTACTGGTGGTACTTTACAAACTCCTCTCCCTGTTATGGGATGCGGAGATTTAATAACAGCTTGGTTCAATTCCATACCCTTTTCAGTTATTTTTGATTTTGGAAGAGTTTCATTCTAATTGCTTGAGACTCAATACTGTTCATTTAAAAATGAACTCAAAGTAGTGTAAAAACTCTTCCTATTACATAAACAACTGTAAGTGCTGATCAGTCTTATGAATAAAACAAACAAAGAGGTGAGCTAGAGATTGACAGAGTTAAGACTGGGTAGTTGAGAAAGGCCTTTTTGTGGGACTCAGACATGTAGGATGTTAAGAAACTGTGTGAAGAGTGGAGAGTATCTCAGGAGAAAGACAAAGTGCAAACGCCGTGAGAAAAAAAAATGCCTTGGCACATTCCAGGAATAGAAAAAATGACCATCATGGCTGGAGCATAGCCAGCAAGGAGGAGAGCTTTGTGAAATAAGATCAAAGAGGAACCTGGGGGCTCCACCTATAGGCCTTTGAAAGTCTAATGATTTGAAATTAGGTACAGTGATACCTCCAGCTTTGTTCTTTTTGCTTAGGATTGTCTTGGCAACGTGGGCTCTTTTTTGGTTCCATATGAACTTTAAAGTAGTTTTTTCCAATTCCATGAAGAAAGTCATTGGTAGGTTGATGAGGATGGCATTGAATCTATAAATTACCTTGGGCAATATGGCCATTTTCACGATATTGATTCTTCCTATCCATGAGGGCAGGATGTTCTTCTTCCATTTGTTTGTGTCCTCTTTTAATTCGTTGAGCAGTGGTTTGTAGTTCTTGAAGAGATCCCTCACATCCCTTGTGAGTTGGATCCCTAGGTATTTTATTCTCTTTGTAGCAATTTTGAATGGGAGTTCACTCATGATTTGGCTCTCTGTCTGTTATTGGTGTATAGGAATGTCTGTGATTTTTGTACATTGATTTTGTGTCCTGAGGCTTTGCTGAAGTTGCTTATCAGCTTAAGGAGATTTTGGGCTGAGATGTTGGGGTTTTCTAAATGTACAATCATGGCATCTGCAAACAGGGAAAATTTGACTTCCTCTTTTCCTAATTGAATACCCTTTATTGCTTTCTCCTGCCTGATTGCCCTGGCCAGAATTTCCAACACTATGTTGAATAGGAGTGGTGAGAGAGGGCATCCCTGTCGTTGTGCCAGTTTTCAAAGGGAATGCTTCCAGTTTTTGCCCATTCAGTATGATATTGGCTGTGGGTTTGTCATAAATGGCTCTTATTATTTTGAGATACGTTCCATCAATACCTAGTTTATAGAGAGGTTTTAGCATGAAGGGGTGTTGAATTTTGTCAAAGGCCTTTTCTGCATCTATTGAGATAATCATGTGGTTTTTGTCATTGGTTCTGTTTCTGTGATGGATTACATTTATTGATTTGTGTATTTTGAACCAGCCTTGCATCCCAGAGATGAAGCCGACTTGATCATGATGGATAAGTTTTTGATGTGCTGCTGGATTTGGTTTGCCAGTATTTTATTGAGGATTTCCACATCAATGTTCATCAAGGATATTGGTCTAAAATTCTCTTTTTTTGTTGTGTCTCTGCCAGGCTTTGGTATCAGGATGATGCTGGCCTCATAAAATGAGTTAGGGAGGATTCCCTCTTTTTCTATTGCTTGGAACAGTTTCCGAAGGAATGGTACCAGCTCCTCTTGTACCCTTGGTAGAATTTGGCTGTGAATCCATCTGGTCCTGGACTTTTTTTGGTTGGTAGGCTATTAATTATTGCCTCAATTTCAGAGCCTGTTATTGGTCTATTCAGAGATTCAACTTCTTTCTGGTTTAGTCTTTGGAGGGTGTATGTGTCCAGGAATTTATCCATTTCTTCTAGATTTTCTAGTTAATTTGTGTAGAGGTGTTTATAGTATTCTCTGATGGTAGTTTGTATTTCTGTGGGATCGGTGGTGATATTCCCTTTATCTTTTTTTATTGCATCTATTTGATTCTTCTCTCTTTTCTTCTTTATTAATCTTGCTAGTGGTCTATCAATTTTTTTGATCTTTTCAGAAAACCAGCCCCTGGATTCACTGATTTTTTTGAAGGGTTTTTCGTGTCTCTATCTCCTTCAGTTCTGCTCTGTTCGTAGTTATTTCTTGTCATTTGCTAGCTTTTGAATTTGTTTGTTCTTGCTTCTCCAGTTCTTTTAATTGTGATATTAGGGTGTCGATTTTAGATCTTTCCTACTTTCTCTTGTGGGCATTTAGTGATATAAATTTCCCTCTACACACTGCTTTAAATGTGTGCCAGAGATTCTGGTACATTGTATCTTTGTTCTCATTGGTTTCAAAGAACATCTTTATTTCTGCCTTCATTTCGTTATTTACCCAGTAGTCATGCAGGAGCAGGTTGTTCAGTTTCCATGTAGTTGTGCAGTTTTGAGTTAGTTTCTTAATCCTGAGTTCTAATTTGATTGCACTGTGGTCTGAGAGACTGTTGTGATTTCTGTTCTTTTATATTTGCTGAGGAGTGCTTTACTTCCAAGTATGTGGTCGGTTTTGGAATAAGTGTGATGTGGTGCAGATAAGAATGTATATTCTGTTGATGTGGGGTGTAGAGTTCTTTAGATGTCTATTAGGTCCACTTGGTACAGAGCTGAGTTCAAGTCCTTAATATTCTTGTTAATTCTTTGTCTCATTGATCTGTCTAATATTGACAGTGGGGTGTTAAAGTCTCCCATTATTATTGTGTGGGAGTCTAAGTCTCTTTGTAGGTCTCTAAGGACTTACTTTATGAATATGGGTGCTCCTGTATTGGGTGCATATATATTTAGGATGGTTAGCTCTTCTTGTTGAATTGATCCCTTTACCATTATGTAATGGCCTTCTTTGTCTCTTTTGATCTTTGTTGGTTTAAAGTCTGTTTTATCAGAGACTAGGATTGCAACCCCTGCTTTTTTTTGCTTTCCATTTGCTTGGTAGATCTTCCTCTATCCCTTTATTTTGAGCCTATGTGCATCTTTGCATGTGTGAGATGGGTCTCCTGAATACAGCACACTGATTGGTCTTAACTCTTTATCCAATTTGCCAGTTGGTATCTTTTAATTGGGGCATTTAGTCCATTTACATTTAAGGTTAATATTGTTATGTGTGAATTTGATCCTGTCATTATGATGTTACAAGGCTGTAGTAACAAAAACAGCATGGTACTGGTACCAAAGCAGAGATATAGACCAATGGAACAGAACAGAGGCCTCAGAAATAACACCACACATCTACAACCATCTGATCTTTGACAAACCTGACAAAAACAAGAAATGGGGAAAAGATTCCCTGTTTAATAAATGGTGCTGGGAAAACTGGCTAGCCATATATAGAAAGTTGAAACTGGATCCCTTCTTTACACCTTATACACAAATTAATTTAAGATGGATTAAAGACTTAAAAGTTAGACCTAAAACCATAAAAACCCTAGAAGAAACCCTAGGCAATACCATTCAGAACATAGGCATGGGCAAGGACTTCATGTATGAAATGCCAAAAGCAATGGCAACAAAAGCCAAAATTGACAAATGGGATCTAATTAAACTAAAGAGCTTCTGCACAGCAAAAGAAACTACCATCAGAGTGAACAGGCAACCTACAGATTAGGAGAAAATTTTTGTAATCTACCCTTCTGACAAAGGGGTAATGTCCAGAATCTACAAAGAGCTCAAACAAATTTACAAGAAAAAAAACCAACCCCATCAAAAAGTGGACAAAGGATATGAACAGACACTTCTCAAAAGAAGACATTTATGCAGCCAACAGACATATGAAAAAATGCTCATCACCACTGGTCATCAGAGAAATGTAAATCAAAACCACAATGAGATACCATCTCACACCAGTTAGAATGGCATTCATTAAAAAGTTAGGAAAAAACAGATGCTGGAGAGGATGTGGAGAAATAGGAACGCTTTTGCACTGTTGGTGGGAGTGTAAACTAGTTCAACCATTGTGGAAGACAGTGTGGCGATTCCTTAAGGATCTAGAACTAGAAATACCATTTGACCCAGCAATCCCATTACTGGGTATATAACCAAAGGATTATAAATCATGCTACTATAAAGACACATGCACATGTATGTTTATCATGGCACTGTTCACAATAGCAGACTTGGAACCAACCCAAATGTCCGTCAATGATAGACTGGATTAAGAATATGTGGCACATATACACCATGGAATACTATGCAGCCATATAAAAGGATGAGTTTATGTCATTTGTAGGGACATGGATGAAGCTGGAAACCATCATTCTGAGCAAACTATCACAAGGACAGAAAACCAAACACCGCATGTTCTCACTCATAGGTGTGAATTGAACAATGAGAACCCTTGGACACAGGGCAGGGATCACCACACACTGGGGCTTCTGGTGGGGTGGGAGGCAGGGGGAGGAGTAGCATTAGAAGGTATTTATAGAAATATCTTCTATAAATGACGAGTTAATGGATGCAGCAAACCAACATGGCACATGTACACCTATGTAACAAACCTGCACATTATGCACATGTACCCTGGAACTTAAAGTATAATAAAAAAATACAAAAAAAAAATTGAAAAAGAAAGTCTAATGGAAGGAGTTCAGATTTCACTCTAAATCCAGTGGGAAGCCACTGAAAAGTTTTAAGCAGGGAACCTGACATGGTTTAACTGTGAACATTCATGTTTTCTTCTATTTGCAAAAAATAAGCCAGAAGTCACCAGATTATCATTGTTTCTATAATGGAGTTTTGAAAAATGTAAAATTATAGGTGCTGTTTTGTTGAGGCCAAGATCTGTGGTTCAAACTTCATATCCTTTTTTTTTTGACTTTTCAGCTGTCAAGAAAAGTGAAGGATGAAGCCACCATTTCTTTTGGCCCTTTTGGTCTGTTCTGTAGTCAGCACAAATCTGAAGATGGTGTCAAAGAGAAATTCTGGTAAGTTGCTGGCAACTTGCCACTATTTGGTCAAAAATGTATGGTTTTGTGAGCATCCAGAGGGCACCTGTGCCTTTAACTATGAATATCTTTAAATAGAAGCACTCGTATTCCAGTTATGTCGGAAAGTAGCCAAAATAAAAATGATGTTTAAGCCTACCACCGAGAAATTGTTGGGAAATCAGTGGAATTTTGTTAAACTTCAATGACCAGTATACTCTCAGCGGACAATGAAATGTTAAGGGCCTACTTAGAGTTGGTTACATTTGCTAGTGAATAAATACCTGGGAGCAAACATTTACAAATGAGAAGGTAAGAAACCTTTAAAAATATACATCCTTTGCCTCTAATTGAGTGTGTGGCATTACAATTTAAAGACTTTGATAAATATCTGAGTTTTAGTTCCTTATAGTTGTACCCAATTGCTAACAGGCAGAGGTCTATTGCCTCCAAGTTCAGAATTATTAGCTAATTGCCCGAAGAGGAATTTCTTGAGAAGAAATATCTATTCCTAGAACATGTTGGTCTGGCAGGCAGCCATGACTGTACTAAGATTAGCTGTAGCCAGTAGATAGTCCAATCAAAGCTTAATCATTGTTTAATAATACTTGGATATATATGTCTTTCAGTTTTGATTATACATTCTAGCTGTAATTACAAACTTTGCATGAGATTTTAAGAATTGATTTTCTGTCTGTAATCATTCCAGTAAGACATTGAGGAATGTGTTATTATATGGAAACAAAAGATTATGTTGAGGCTTTCTACTGGCTTCTAATTCAGTTATTTCTGAGAATGAAATGTATTTGCTTTACTTTCTCATTAAGTATCAAATCTAGGCAATGAAATGCATGCTTACTTTTCAAAGCAATAAATGCGGATTGGAGGGAGGTGCTTGGAGTTTGGTTAATGTTTGTTTCCTGAGGTAAGAATACTTACTAATTGAAATACCTAACAAATAGTTTTGTCTTCAATTGATAGCATATTAATAAATCTTTCCAAAAGTGGGAGATTTATCACAGACTATAAAATAGAGTAACACTGCTGAAGTCCAAAGGATCCTGGGTGATAAAGATAGGGCAGTATATTGTCTTTTTCTCTTCTTATAGACTCAGGTTTATATTTAAATTACTTTTGTATGTTGTGACTCTCTTTCAGCTGAATTTGTGTTTAATATTTTACCTATTATCTCTCCAGCTCAGCATATCATTCATGACTGCCTTTCCTTGCTTTACCTTTGAAGTCCCATTTTACTTTCAATCTTGGTTTAAATTGATAGTTGCTGAAATAAAATATTTGGAGAGATTGCTTAGCAGCAAACATAACCTGTTGAACCAGATTGCGTTTTCCTCACTCAGTCATGTGATAATGTCTGGAGCAGATTCAAAAGGAAAAAAAGAAACGAGGGTTTAAAAAGTCATCTGTATTATGGTAGCTTAATTGAAGTAAAATCCAAACTGAAAAAAAATAAGTTGCTGTCAGTGTATTCTGTCTTATAGCTTGGTTTGCTTATTATATAAGAGAAGAGAGGCTGTTAAAAAATATATATATATAAAAAATATATAAATATATATACACACACAAATATATATGTGTGTGTATACACACACACACACACACACACACACACACACATATAGCTGGGCTATTACAGGTGGCTCACACCTGTAGTAATCCCAGCATTTGGGAGGCCAAGGTGGGTGGATTGCTTGTGCTCAGGAGTTTGAGACCAGCCTGGGTAACATGGTGAAACCCTATTTCTACAAAAATGTAAAAATTAGCTGGCATTGTGGTGCACACCTGTAGTCCTAGCTAATCAGGAGGCTGAGGTGAGAGTATGGCTTCAGCCTGTGAAGCAGAGGTTGCAGTGAGCCGAGATCATGCCGCTGCACTCCAGCATGGGCAACAGAACCAAACCCTGTCGTTTTATATATATATATACACACACACACACATACATATAGAAGGTTATCATTAATGCACAGATGTCATTAAAAGATCAACTTTTTAATGCTTTGCCTCTTTATTTTTGCTTGTTAAGCGTGAGGCTATTTGTGGCTTACTAGGGGTTCTTAGCTTTGTTTTCTTAGCGTGGACAAATGGTATCATATCTGCAGTCAGCTTCATTGAAGAAACATTACCCAAAAAGATATTTCACTTAGTGTCAAAGTGTTAGAATGGTTTCAGTCTCTGCTTCCCCATCCCTTTATGCTGCACCCCCCCTCCATCCCTGCCAGGACAATAGCATTTGTAATATTGGAACAAAACTTCTTACAGGTCTGTGCAGTCAAAACCATTTGAATGTACAGCTGGTTCTTTTATTTTATGCCTTACTGCTTCTGTTTATGGTGTATACGGAGTAGGCAGAAAAGACTATTAGGTTAGTGTTGGTTTGTGCTTGTCTCTGTGTGTTTTTTGTTCATATGTTTGTTTATTGTTTCATAATGCAAAAAAGATAGGGCACGGGATGAATAAAAGACATCTTAAGTTGCTGATGAAAACGAGGATACTTTGGAGCAGTTCTTTTCAACTCTACCTTTCTATTTAGCCACCCCCATCATAACCCCCTCTCCAGCCCTATACCTCTGTTAATATTATTTTATGTAGAAAATATAATTATTTGCACTTTCATTATCATAGTCCTATTTGAGTTACCTTATCTTTTGAAGAACATTAAAAATGCTTTGGCAAATCTGCAGTACAAATTTTTGCTTCATATAGCTTGTGAAGTCCTTTGCTCATTGCCAATCAAAGAGATCCAGGTTTAAGCTCGCATGGATGTTCTTCATGGAATCACTAATGGAACTCATAACTTTTATATTTTTCCCCTCTTCCCTTCCCTCAAGTCAAGAAATGAAAAACAATTGTACCCTTTATTCATTAACATTTATGACTGTTTAGTGCCAGATGTGAAGCTAGTTATAATGATTTCTATGCAGTTCATTGTAGACACAAATCCCTTTCACTGAGATCCCTACAACTGCTGTTGCTAATGGCCACCCTTATGCACGAGACAGAGAGAGGACCAAGGGTGGAAGTTTTTTCTTCTGTACTTGTCAAACATGGAAAAAAACTTAGTAACAGACGTGAGTTAGGTTTTTGGTTTTGGAGGTTGGTTTGTTTGTTTTAATCTACTCTGGGCACATATTGGAGCAAACCTGCTTTTGGGTGGTGTACAATTTTTAGAGGTGATAGCACAGGCTGTGTTTCCATGTAATGCCCATTCACACTGGGCAAATCCAACAATCAACACTGGCTTGGGAAACAGCAAAGATGGCTCTGAGACTGCATCTAGGGCCTGATTGCTTTAGAACATATTAAGATGCACAGCATTTAATTTTAAGGACTATAGCTGATTATTCAAGTGTAAGTTTTTGGTCTTCTTCACATAACACTCCTTCGGTATTCACTTTTTATAAATTTAGGACTGGGTAGATAAAAGTCATTTGGAAAGCCTACTCTATCAAAAACAAGTTTACTTAAAGGTGTAATTCTTTATGGCAGGAAATTGGCTAATATCTTGATGATCAATAGTGGAAATGGCCATTTCTTTTTCCTATAGAGGACACAGGTACCTAAAACTAATTTTTAGTAGGGTGGGTGGGAGAAATTACTCTTCCTCAAGAAGTCACTCAAGACTTTCTATTTAGCTATTTTTTAACCTGAAAAACATGTCCCCAGAATATACATGGACTTTATTATTTGGGACATTAAATCATCCCCTTAACTTTCTTTTGGCTTTTGCTGCTGCTGCTCCTGCATGAAAATGTGAGCCATGTTATGCAGTTGTTGGCATTCAGTTCTTCCAGCATGGACCTCTGTATCAGAGAAAGCATCATTCTGATGAGTGGGTATGTTAATATTCAACCCAAATTGGGTCATCTTGCAGTCAGTTCATCTGGAGGATGACCTAGCACAACAACTTCTCAGTGTTGGGAGGAAAATTGCAGAACTACCTGCATATCTCAATCAGCTAGAAAATGTAGTCCCCAGTGGTAAGAAGAATGTGAAGACTTGCTGGCACACAATGGGTATTTAAAGATATATTTTGGATGGACTTGAAAGAACCACTCAGTTCCACGTAATGAGAGAATGGCTTTATTTGGGGCTTTGGTTTATAAAATTATGATATTTTCTGATTGTTGATGAGGAAATAACAGCTTGTTTTCACTAAAATACATCTGTTTTAGAATTTCCAGTTAGATAACTGAGGACGACCATAAAGGCAAAAGTAGAGGTTATGTGAGCTTACATTTCTGGCCAAAGCTAGAAAGGGACTCTTATACCACTTCCAAGTAAAAAGAAAATAACTTCTTTTGTGAAATTTATTGTTATATACTTAAAAATATAAGGAACCATGCTTTGAACCCTCAAAGGAAACAATAAAATGTTTTATTTAAAAATGCTGGTTAGAAGTAATGTTGCTCTGTGGATATTCACACTGTGCTTTTAGCTGTAGAGTGTAAGAACACTAGAAGTTAGAAAATCAACAATGTGATATTGAGATCTCATCTCCTAAATGTATTCTAATGAGCTAAGATCAAGGAGGAAAATATTTCCCTATGATTTGTTCTTTAATTGAAAGGGACAATCTGAGACTTGGTACTTTTATCTCTTTAATTAGGGTGACTTCTCTGGAGGAAACTGGATCTTTGAAGGAAGGGAAAGTGGTACTAGAAGAATTGGTTAGGTCACTGGAAGTGATATAGGACAGTGTTTGGACTATAAAACAAAGTTTAGAGCAACTAGATAATAGGCAGGGATGAGAGATATCGGTCAGAAAGAACTTGTGGCCAGAATTGAGCTGAGTGAAACACACTTATTGAATAAGTTGAAGGGGAAATAATTTTACAGTTCTTATCATTGAATTTTATATGGCCAAAGGTATACTTGTTGAACTGTTACTGTATGTGCAACATTCCACTAGTCCTGAGGTGGGGCTGACGGGGAGGGAAAATAAATCAAAACTCCCTTGTTTAAAATACTTAATATCATTGGGTTCAATGAATGGCTAAGCAAATAATGGTTTTAGGGTTAGGGAGGGTGGAGTGTAGGTCCTGTTCTCTGGAATGTTCCATTCTCTAAAAGTAGGACATTTCTGAAGTTTTAGCTGGATGCCCAGATGTTAACAAGATATTCCCTAGCACTGCTAATCCTTTAATATCTTCTTCCGTTATCAACTCTGTAGTAGTCATTCTGCAATGATAAGCTCTTGGTAGTCTTTTCCAGGGCATGTTCAGTCCAGTTCTCAATCAGGGATGCATAGAGAACCTCTACACAGATCTCATGGGCTCCCCTCTGGGAAGCTCTCTCCTTTTACTGGAAATTCTAGCCATTTTAAATGCCTTGAACTCTGATCTCTGTAGCTCCAGCTCAATGATACCACTGGGCTCTGTTAGGACTCTAACTCATCAAGCCATAGTTGGGGAATTGTCCCCAGTCGGAGAGCTGGGTTGATTGTGGGGCTCACACCATTAGTCTTCCTTTTCTCTGAGATCACAGCTTAACACTTCCTGAATACTATTGCTTTATACATTTCTTCCACTTTTGTTGTTGCTTACTGTGGGAGAGTTAGTCTAGTTTCAGTTACTTCCTGTTACCTTTGATACCCCATCATTCTTTGGGTGCTTTCTGTCATAAAGAAATTGTGCTAGGGTTACCTTGATACTGATTATTTTTAGTGGAAAATGAATTTAGAAACCCTCTTTTTTCTTTTAAATTGTTATTTCATTGAGATACTTCCAATTCAAATCCAGTATCACAGGGCTCTTCCTTACCTTTCTCCATTCCATATTTGTATTTCCTTTTTCCACAATGAGAACACTCATTCTCATCAACATCAATATATTTACTTGTTTTGTCCTGTAAGTTATATAAAATAGTTTTAGAATGTGTACACCAAAACCACTACAAACAACAGACTTACTAAAGTACAAGATATTTTAAAATTCTTTTTGTCTTTAGAATTCATCCCACTAAAGTTGTACAGTCAGAGTGATATGTTCAAAAGTTGCTTGAATTAATTTCTTTTTCTCTGTGGTCATGTTATTAATTCAATATACAAATAAGTTAATTTGTGTTTCTATGCAATTTGCTTTTTTATCCTTTTGGATTAAATTTTATTTTTGAATACATAAAATGTTTACATCATTGGAAATTCAAAATTATAGAAAAAATAATAAATCCAAGAAGTCTTACTCCCATGCCTATCCCTTCTACCTGGTCTCACACATGTCCTAGTTGTAACTAATTCCTTTAGTTTCTGATATTTCCTTTTTATTTTTTGCACAAATCAATGTATATATTTTTAGTTCCACTTGTTTCATA
This sequence comes from Pongo pygmaeus, assembly GCF_028885625.2. Taxonomy (NCBI): domain Eukaryota; kingdom Metazoa; phylum Chordata; class Mammalia; order Primates; family Hominidae; genus Pongo; species Pongo pygmaeus. The sequence continues at coordinate 108,785,461 of NC_072396.2, forward strand.
GTAGCAAAAAATAATTATCTATTTAATTTTTTGGTTCTTGATTTTTTTCACTAATGTATCTTGGAAGTCAAGGAGTTTGGATTCTGTTAATATTTTTTTCTTATTACAATTGTGCTTAATGAAAGTTAAAATAATATTAAAATAGAAAACTCTCTTGTTTATATCCCTAGAGTTAACTCATGATTAAATTTTTTATAGATTCTTCCAGATAGTTTCTTTGGATATATATGTATATAGATGATTTATGTATCCTAAATCATATGCATTTTTCAAACTTGGAATCATACTGTACATACCATTCTCCAACCTGATGTTACTTCACATGATATTTATATCTGTAACTTCTAATTCTTGACACTATATAACTAAATCATATTTTTAAAATATTGTGAAAATACTGTGAAATATTCCATTGTGTGGACTTATGATAAAATTAAAACCAGTGCTCTATTTATGGAAATTAGAGTTTTATCTCTAGGTTTTGCTATTGCAAAACAATGCTGCGAGGAGCGCCCTATTACATAGATCTTAGTACACTAGAAGAGCAAACATTTTTGTAGGCTAGATTCCTAGAAGTGGAAATGTTGGATAAAGTTTTTATTTAAATTTTTAAATGATACTGACAAATTGCCCACCAATGTCACTGTGCCAATTTTGCCAATCTAAATCCAAATGAAAAACATTTCATTGTTTACTAAAATCCCCAGGTTGGCTACTATGAGTATGTTCTTTGGATGCAAATAACCTTAGAAGTGTATGTGTTTGTGTTTGTGTGTGTGTGTGTGTGTGTGTGTGTGTGTGTGTGTCTGAGAGATAGATCAGCAGCAAAACAATCCATACAGTGAAAATCTCTGCCTATTCCATTAAGTTCGGCAACAAAGAATGGCAGAGAAGATAATGTGAGTTAAAGACTAAATTCATTATTATTTTGGTTGTTCTACAACATCAACGTCTGATATGATTGAAATATTAAAGTTTCTTATGACACTGGTTCTCTTTAAATGAAAAGGTGTGGATAATTAAGCTAATTATTTAATGAAAGCTGGAAAGTCTGAAAACAATTCCATGTGGGGATTTCATCCAGCTCTGTAGCATCATCCAAATACAGAAGTCACCGAGCTTGGTATCATGTTGGATTTGTTACTGTCCATAAAGTTAAAGGATGAGAGAGAAGGAAGAATAATTGAGCCTTCTATTAATTTTGATGTTGGGATTTATCCCATCCATAAGAACGGCCAAGAACTGTAGTGAATGAGCTCCTTTCTACTCTGTTGTTTTGGAATGAAAAGATATTTTATCTGCCAGAGTGGAGACATGCTTTGAATGTCTGTTATTTCTGCCAGGTGAGTTTCTATCATAACCCAACTCATGTAGGCACATCAGTCTAAAGTGCATCCCTTGTGGCTTTGCTGACTTCTACAGGTGTAATTTGCCCTAAACGAAGTATGTGCTCTGCAAAAGCACACCCTTAATGCCTATTGTAGTTTGGTCCCTGGAGAAAGCTAGCACCCAGAGATTTCTTAGAATATGCATGACTTTCCTAGTCTATGAGAGGGACACTGAATATGCAATTTTAAACTTCCATTCATATTCCTATTCTTGCCCCATTTTTGCTTCCATATATTTATTTGAGACTGTCATAGAGAAGCATGATATTTTGTGAGGCTTGCACCAGGACTATTTTTTAAAAGAAATGGTTTGACATTCCATGACCTTACCCCAGGCTAAGAAGAGTCAGGCCCTGCCTCTCTCTGTGGGTGTGAGTTATAAGCGCTGTATTGTAAGTGTGCTCTCCCTAAATGGTTACAGACAAGAAACACATGGTTTTAAGAGGCACCCATTAAACCCTTAAGACGAATGGCATGTATTTGGCATCTCTACTTTGTGGAGAAACAAGACAGTGGTTTCCTGAAATCAAATTCTGCCAAGGATTGTCTTAGAAATAGGGCATTTATTAATTCACCAAACATGCAAGCAAACTAAATGCAAGCAAGCAAAATAAAATGTCTTATGATGGGTCCCTCTCAGTGATTCAGAAATTGACCAGACATGCTTTTTGCCCCCCAAGAAACAAGTAAATCATAGGCGGAAGGGAGAAACTAACATGCATCGAGTGCTCCTATATGCCAGGTACTTTACATACATTTTTTCCTAATACAAAGACACTGAGGTAGGTAGGTCCAACTCTTGTTCTCCATATAGGGAAACTGAGGCTTAGAATAGCTAAATAATTTGACCACTCTCTTACATAGCTAGTAATTGGCAAAGCCAGGATTTAAACCCAGATTTGTCTGACCCCAGAGTCCTGCTCTTAAACACTCGTCCATGTTGTGCCTTTGTGTGGACATCGTTAGCCTCATTTTAAAGATGAGAAAACTGAAGCTCAGGGAGGGTGAGTTTATCTGAGGTCCCCAACCATTAAGTGGAAAATTTAGGTTTCAGATGATCGACTGATTCCAAAGTTTATGCTCTTTCCACAACACCATGGATATGTCTTATTTACAACTCTTATAAAAGGCATAATAAGAGTCATATAAGAGGCATGGACATAGTTCATATCAAGGAGATATTTTCACCTGGGTGTGAGGGTGATTAGGGAAGGCTTCATGGGACAGGCATCATTTGACATTGACTGTGAAGACTGGATTGGGCAGACTGGATTGAGAATAGTGACGGGGGATGGTATTCTGAGCAGAGGTTATAATAAGAGCAAATATGTGGATGCGTAAAGTGCAGGATATTTTTGAATATCAAGTGGCCTAAATTGACTGGAGGATAGTATAAGATTCAACTAGTTAGGAAACATATTTATTGAGAAACAAGTAGCTAGACAGATGGTATTTTGAATACCTCCACAATTTTAAAATTATAGGATATATATTGAATCCAGAAAGGAAATGTTGGTTAAGGCGCTTTAGATTGGAAGGCAGGGGGCAAGGTTGCTGAGACATTCTAGCTCTGCGCTAGTGTTTCTGTTCACGTGCTTTACATTTGCTATAATAGGAAGGTTCAATCAAAACTTTGTTTTCAATTATGAAAATGCTTTGAATTAAAAAAAACTGAGTAAGGCATTACCCTTAATTAAAAATCAGAATAAAGCTTATTTGTATCTTCAGCTTCAGAGAATTAATGATTTTTTTTTTTACAGTAAAGGAACTTGTTTCTGGTCTTAACATTACCAGCAGGTGGCACTGTAATACATTCCTTCTGCATCTCTGAAGTAGCATTTTACCATCCCATGGCTGTCTTCAGAGTCTGAAATTAGAAGGAATAACAGCTTTATAGTCACCATAGTGTGATTGGTCTAATCTTTGAACACATGTACTAAGCACCACCCCCACAACCACGATTCTTTAGTTTTTGAGAGCTATTCTGCTTAGGTTCTCACCGAACTACCTCTGAATCTTTTCATTTTTTTCCCAAGAAGGTGACTGTGAGGCATAGCTCTCGTTACTTTTCAAGCAGTTCTTCAAAGTTAGGTATTCAAAAGCCAAAGGCAGGAGAAGTTATGAGACTGGCAAATTTCACCTTTGGCACTCCCCTGGCTACTTTGCTTTTAATATCTTTGCTTGTTTCTTGTGCATTTGGCCCTCCCCAAGGCTAAAGAGAATTCAAATGATTCACAATTTTCTTGATCTTTACTCAGAACTTTCCTATTCTTTGATAGGTGACAGCTAGTTTAATCTTTAAACCAATCCAGACTGATACCCTGAAACACTACTGAGCATTCGGTGTTATTGGACACACTTCTTCCTTTTTGACACTCTCTTCTTCTGCTCTAGTGACATCATTTTATCTTGGTTCTGTCTATATCTTTCCGGCCATTTTTTTCCCGGTCTCCATCATTATCTCATTTTCCTCTGCCTGTCTCTTAAAAGTCACTTTTCTCCATCATTTCCTCCTTGTTACTCTTTTAACAAACCACTCCATACTTTCCCAAAGTTTCTACTCCCTTGGTATTAACTATCTACCCTCTTGTTGCTTCTCAGCAGTGTCTGCATATTGGAACCACCCAGGGAGATTTTAAACCATATTCTTGTGCAAGTACCACCCCCAGAGTTACTGATTTATTTGGGCTGGGGCCTCGGAATCTGTTGGTTTTTTGTTCATCTATTTGTTTTAACTCCAAGGTGATTCTAATGTACAGCCAGGGATGAGAACCCCTGACCTATTGAGGTTTCTAACAATCCAGTCTTTATGTCTCCTCTGAGTTACATGCATTATTTTCCTTCTAGATATCTTCCCTTGGTTTCCACAGGCACTTTGAACTTCAAAACTCAATTTTTAATCTATTTAAATTCCACCCTTCTTGTGTACCCCATCTTGGTTAAAATTACGTTATCATTCTATTTGGGCCAGAATATATGGTGTGACTCTCAAATGTACTGTAAGTTTCCATATTCAGTAATCACCAAGTACTGCAATTTGAATTCTCAAATATCTTCTAAACTACCTGTATTAGTCAGAGTTTTCCAGAGGGAAAGAACTAATAGGATAGATGTATATATGAAAGGGAGTCTATTAAGGAGAATTGACTCACACGATCACAAAGTGAAGTCCCACGATAGGCCATCTGCAAGCTGAGGAGGAAGTCAGTAGTGGCTCAGTCCAAGTCCAAAAGCCTCAAAAGCAAGAAAGCCAACAGTGCAGCAGTCAGTCTGTGGCTGAAGGCCTGAGAGCCTCCAGCAAATCACTGGTGTAAGTCCAAGAGTGCAAAGTCCAAAGAACCTGGAGTCTGAGGTCCAAGGGTGGCAAGCATCCAGCAAGGGAAAAAGATGAAAGCCAGAAGACTCAGCAAGCCAGCTTATCCCACCTTCTTCCACCTGCTTTGTTCTAGTTGTGCTGGCAGTTGATTGGATGGTGCCCATCCATAGTGAGGGTGGATCTGCCTCTCAAGTCCACTGACTCAAACGTTATCTCCTCTGGCAACACCCTCAAAGACACACCCAGAAACAATACTTTACCAGCCATCTAGGCGTCCTTCAATCCAATCAAGTTGATACCTAATATTAACCATCACACCACTCCAGTCATGTTTTTTTAGACAAATTTTGACTTTTATTTTAGATTCGGGAGTATACATATGCAGGTTTGTTACCTAGGTGTATTGTGTGATGCTAAGGTTTGTGGTATAAATGGTCCTGTCACCCAGGTAGTGATCATAGTACCCAATAGGTAGTCACCCCACACTTCTTCATCCTATCTGTTGCTGACCTAGTTCAGCCTTGCATAATTTCTTCCAGCCCTTCTACATTACTGCCCGTTTTCTATAACACTTGCAAATGGTGTTTTTACTTGTTTGCTTGTTTTTAGTTATAGATGTACAGCAATTTCAAGGATTTATTCCATTGTCTAATGAACATTTGTAGATGAACTGCTAGATGCAAGACCTCTACTTATGAAATAAAACTCCTTTGACTCCCTATTGCATACAGGATAAAGGTAAAATGCCTTGTAGCATATAATATATGGCATACAAGACCCTTAATTTATTCCTTGGTTCACTTATTCATTCAATAATTAAATATTCAATGGCCTGTAATAGGTGCTATGCTAATTTTTATATAAATATAAAAACACATGTGCTATTATATATGTATGTATAGGTATATACATATGCATGTGTATACACACACACACACACACACTTCATTTAGGCTCCAGGCTTCTCAGCCCTATTTTTGTGCCCCTCAGCCCTATTTTTGTACCCCTTGCATAGGCCACACACCTCTTCACACAAGAGCCATCCTGAGTTATTTATCATTCTGAAAAAAGAACTGTTCATATTCCCGGCTCTGAGCATTTTATCTTATGCTTTTCTTCACATGTGAATCACTTCCCACCTTCTCTGACTTTTGATACTATTCATCTTTGAAGAACCATTTCAAATGTCATTTTCTCTGTGTACCTTTTGTTGGATTGCCCCCATCCACCCACCTCTTCCAGGCAGAATTGATTGTCCTTCCTCTGTGCTCCTGTAGCATTTTGTTTAGACTTCTATAGTGGAACTGGTCATATTGTGATTTAGTTTTTTGTACGTCTGTCTTTCCCACCATACCTGGGAGCTTTTTGAAGGCAAAAATTGTTTCCTTGATTCTCCATACCTGGTAGACTGCCTTGTACATAGTAGTTGATCTACGAATGTTTATTAGATAATTGAATAGATGCTTGTGGATTACTGGCACCCTAGCAGTCTTTAGGAGCAGAACACATGCGATTGAAAGTCATTAAACAACCTTGAAAAACTGAGTATTCCACCTATCACAGTTTGGAATTGTGGCCAGAGCACAGCCTGCCTACTCTCAGGTTTTACTGTTTTGACAGGGAGGATTTATCAGTGCAATCAGGGCCTTTGAAACTCTATCCTCATCTACAGAGCCCACATTCACATAGACTTTATAGTTTATAATGAGATTTTAATGTCTGAACACCACCCACCTTAGTGGTCAGTGACTTGGCTTATTTATGATGCATGTGGTATGAACTAGCTAAGAACAGAGAGTGGGCTGGGAAAGGGCAGGCCAATTGCTTTCTTTTTATTAAGAGAAAATATCATCTATATAGCCTGGAATTACAAAAAACCTTAAGAAAATGCTGTGTAAATGAACAGCCAAAGTACCTTCCTGCAATCTAGACCCTGGGATCCCATATTTAAACTTATGCCTGTGCTACAAAATGTTAGACAAAACAATACCAGAGGCAGAATGGTGGTGAACAGTTCTTAAACCTATGTAGAGTAAGTGTTTGTGGTAGTGTTTTCCTTTACACAGCATATGCAGTAGAATGACAATATAAAGGAAGTAGAACCCCAGTTGTCAGGGGAGTAGGAAGGCCTGATTTTTATCAGCATGCTTCTATTGGCTACGTCTAAGTTAGCCTTTTTATAGAGCCATTGCATCTCATTCTTCCTTTTTACTTTTGTTCAAAGTCAAGTCTCCCAGCTCTTTGAGCTCTTCCTCAGTCACTCTAATTTCTCCTTTGATAGTAGATCCTAGACTTCTTTTACCTCTTTCCATTTTATTCAGTCCCTAAGTGTCATTCTCAAATCCTTTGTGTTTCACCTAACTACAACTTGGCCAAAACTGTTGCTACTAATTTCAGTTTACTTAGAATTAGTTCAGTTGTTCAATTCCCACTTATGTGTGAGAACACATGGACACAAGGAGAACAATGAGAACACATGGACACAGGGAGGGGAACATCACCCATGGGGCCTGTTGGGGGATGGGGGGCGAGGGGAAGGATAACATTAGGAGAAACACCTAATGTAGATGACAAGTCGATGGGTGCAGCAAACCACCATGGCACGTGTATACCTATGTAACAAACCTGCATGTTTTGTACATGTACCCCAGAACTTAAAGTATAATAATAAAAAAAAATTCAATTTTCTTAAAGAGCTGATCAATTTGTGTGAAGATGTATAAAATCTGATTTTGAACTAAAGAAACCTACCTTACATCCTGATTAGATCTTTAGTGTCATAAAAATGAAAACTATACAGTGAAGGGGCCCTTAGCACATAATTGTTTAAAATCCACTACCCGTTGTGTACTTTTGTCCCTTCCTTTTCTAGCTGTTCCTTCAAGATATGGACTAGAGCCCATGAATGACATTAAATGTGGCTCACCTACTCATCCTGCTGATTAAAAAAATAAACAGGAAACATATCACTTCTGGTGAATGTCATGACCAAGATGTTAAATAAAAACACCCTTAGGGGCCTTAACAATTTGTGGCCAGAATGACCTTTGTTTTTGCAGTTGTTTTTCAGTCTGCAAGGGGCCTTTCTATTTCCTCTTAGAAGGTATGAACACTGACCACAGCATTTTGAGGCCCAGGCTGTGCAGCTTAACTCTCTTGCATACAAGAACAAGGAATCTTGTTTTGGGTAATCTTACCTTCCTCTTTCCTAATGTGGTTTTAGAATTTTTATCTTTGCACTTTTATTCCTTGAGTTTTATGATGGGGATTGTCATATTCTCTGACTTTTCATGGATTTTATTAGAAATCACTTGTATCATCAGGCTTCTTGGATCTACCACTTTGGATTTGGTGCCCTTTTTGCTGCTCTTGGTAAAAGCTTTGTCTGCCATTTTCACATTCTTGATTATTTATGCTGCTTTGAATGTCCATTTGAGAAAGTGATCAGATTTTTTTCCCTCTGAGAAAGCAGGGGAATGATCTTTTGCATCACTTTGCATAAAATTAACATGTTGATTTTCTATAAACCCATAGGTTACAGGTTAATTTACATAAACCTGGCATTCAGGAAGCTCAACCTTTATATTGTCAAGGAAAATGAAATAAATCAGGACAGCTGAAATTAAGTATATTCAAGCCATCAGAAAATGGGGTGGGCAAAGAGGAGCTATGGGGTAGAAAATTTCATAGTTCCTTATAGTTACACTCACAAAATCTTAATGTGTTAAGGGACCAGACAGGTTTTTCAATCCAGCCTTTTCCCAGTGTAGGAATCCCATTGAGAGCACACCACGCAAGTGATGGTCCAGCTGACAGTTACACTTGCAAAACAAAGTACCTAGTAAAGCAGACTCTTTACTTTGGAATGCCTTTAATTGTTAGGAAACTAAAATCTGTTCTTTTGTGAACTCCTATTAATGGGTCTTAGCTCTGCCTCCTGGAATCAATCTAATCCAGTGGTTCTTAATTTAGAGTCCCTGGACAAGGCTTAAATGAGTCCACAACCCCCCTGAAACTGTATGCAAAATTGTATGTGTGGGCATATGTGAGTGTATGCATGTATCGATAGCTTTCATAAAATTTTCAAAGGGGCATATGATCCTCAATCAGGGACAACTTTATAAGCATACAATTTGTGCAGCTGCACTAAGCCCCACACTTAAAAGGAATCTGTACTTGGATTAATGCTTTTCTGTTGCCATCCTGAAATTCTTAATAATTTTTAAACATAGAGTCCGAATTTTCATTTTGCTCTGGGCCCTGCAGATTATTGGGGAACTATCCCCAAAGACATGAAGTTATTAAAAAAAAACACTAAAATTTCTATAAAATGAATCATTGGATAGTTCTACTTTCAGGAGGCCTGTACCACCCTTCTGTTTACCTTCTGACCGTCTTGTGTTTCCAAACATTATCTTCTTGATTTAGAATGAAATGAGGGCAGTCTACTTCCTCTTTAAATTCTTTCCAATTTCTTGCCTGCCCTATATGAAAGATTCTTAACTTGGAATATTAACTTGGATTCATAACTTGGAATCCATGCCCATTATTTTATTTTACAACTTATCTAATTTATCTATATAGTATTTCAAACTTTGAAACCAATTTAACACAACAACTGTATTGTGTCTGAAGAAAATTAACCATTTTTATTAACACTGGGACAGTTCTTATCTTTTTATCCTTGGGTATCTGAAACTAGAGCACAGCGAGTTCTGTCAGAACAAAAATATACTTTTAAAGCAAATCATTTAGATGTATCGAATTCAATTTTACTAACTTCTGTCTTGCTTCATATGAAAGCTTTTAAATTGATCTCTTTCTTTGATTGATCAGGGTCTTTCCCCCTCACATATAATACTCTCAATAAATTTAATACACTGAAATGTATATTCTCATACCAAATAATTCACTTAATTTATAACATCAAATGCAGAAAAACTTAATTTAAAATTTTAATTGCATATTTTATGTCAGCATGTTATTAAAACGAAGTTCATAACACATTAGTAATTTTATTGGAGAAGTACAAGTTCCCCTGAGGGTCAATAGGTAAATGTGCTATTACTCTTTGGTGACCTTGGACTCTGCTGTGGGAAGAATGCAAATCATAGCCACTCTGAACAACGTGAGAAAAAGAAAGAAAATAAGCTCTAGGATAAAAGGTTAAAAGTACTGCAATTATTTTTCCTTGGAATAAAGAAGTCTAAGGATAACCTGAAACAAATGAGGTATTTTTGATGAAGAGGAGTTGTCTTCTATATTCAAGAGAAATAGATGATTTGAGACTTAGGTTGACATTTGAAGAAATTTTCTTTTAAACTAATAGAATCATGTCCTGTGTAGGTTAGAGACTTACTTACCTAAGGCAAAGGCTTCAGCCAGATGATCTCTTGAGGTTCCTTCAAATTCTAAGTTTCCACCCTTGGGCTTAAAAATCCCGCTTCTATGATACACCAAGGCTGGCATGGACTCTTGCTGATTTGCCTTTCATCTTGGACTCTTCATTTTCATTCTTAATTATGTGTTGAACACATGTCCCTCCTGGGGAAGAATGAGTTTGGAAGTAATGAAGTTAATTTGTTGAATAGCTAGAATGACCACCCATAAATATCTAAGTGAGGATTGTCTCTTTCACCTTCATCATCTGGGAGGCCAAAACTGAAATACAGTTATTTCAATTTTGTTGTCACTACTCAAATGTTTTTACATCTATTATTTGAGAACTCCCTTCAGAACCCATGGCATAATCTGGGTAACTCCAGTTTGGACCTAACCTTTGAGTGTGATTTACTTCTTTAAGATAGCCAACAACAACAAAATAACCAACATACATTTGCACCCATATCTTACTAAGTAGGTCAGTGTGGTAATATATTTTCTGTGAAAATCATGTTATAACTGTAAGGTAATAGAGGGTTTCTTTGGCTTGCAAACAAATTGGATATGAAGGCACAATTAGGACAGAAATTTCAAAAAATTACAATAGATCCTAAAACTGTGCTAGTTGGTAGACTATATGGCTGGTGACTAACATAGGTGACTACTTTGTTAGCTAAAGGAAAATATTCATCCCAAATTTAAAAATCAAAATAGTCTCATTATATCATATATATACAGTCAGTCAACAGAATAGAATCATAGAATAATGGAATATTAGCTTTTGAAATCTCTTGGAGATCATTTTGTCTAATGTCTTCACCTCCACCTCTGTCATTCTCACATTCATGTTTCAGCTGAAGTTTCATTCTGAGAAGACTGTCAGTGGACTCCCAAGAATAGCTTAGATTCCTTAGTGCCTGAGTTAGGGCCTAATAAATAGTAGCTACTCAATAAATATTCATTGAATGAATGAGTATATGAACATATTTAGAGGTTTGGAAGAAGCTAGAAGAAGCTGGAAGTTACAGTGTCTTGAAGTTATTATCATAAATGTTAATAAGTATTCAAAACAGCTAGGGGAGAGGAAGTAATCTGGTTGTATGAGCATTCTGATTGTTGCAATTCTAGTTAAATGAGATTTTTCTATAAACATATATGTAAAGATTGTCCTATCTCCTCAGATATTAAAAAGGGTTTTATTTTTTTAAGGCTATGTTTGGAACTTGAACCAAATTCGAATGTGACTGCTTCTTGCTCTTATAACTGCTAATTGCCAAGCACTGTATAGAATCATTTGGCCTGACATTGCTTCTGAAAGGAGCTAACCATGCTCTGGTAAGAAGGGACCGGATCTATGGAAAATAAACGCTCTGCTGTATACCTAGCTTTCACCTGATATACACTTCACTTCTTGGGATCTACACTTGCTGTATACTGCCCCAGTGCACAATCTTCCCCACTTTTCTCCCTGCCTGGCATAGTTGTACCCATAGAACAGAGACCTGACCTACTTCAGCCACATGTAAAGAATCCATATAGATCAAGTGCTGGATGAAGATTCTGTACACCTTGATTCTAGTCCTGGGAATATCACTCTATCTATAGCACTGTGGTTAAGTACTTTCTGAGCCTTAGCATTCTCATGAAAAAAATAATGAGGGGTTTGGGCTTCATCCAAATTGTTCTCAAATTGTATTCTGTGCATTCCTAGGGGTTCGTTGGAGGCACTTCTGGGGCTAATACAGAGGTCAGAGAAAGAAGCCGAATGAGGGGGACTTTGGACTCACCCACTCCACTTCAACCACAGCAGCTTCACTTTTGTTTGATATGCTTCCGTGAAAGATTTTGTTTGAAAACCATAGGCACTGACATGGTGAGAGTGCATAATAGATATAATTTAGTCATTCAGGTAGGTGAAATGATTCCACCGACTGTTTCATGATCCAATATTATGGCTTTTTGTGTTGCTGATTGAACTGAATGATCATGCAGCAATCTGATCAACTGCTGTAAGCGGCTATCTTCTTGGCCACCTGGCTGCGTCTATTCATGTCAACTCAGCAGTAGCTTTAGATTAAAGATGTGAAAATTATGAGCCCAGGAATAGAAGAGTCTGGCTTTCCTTCTCATGGAGATTGAGGTGGGGGTATGTGAATAGTTCTGGGCAGGACTATGTGGAGTTCTATTAACAGACCCTCCACCTCACCTACTTTTCCTTTCCTAGACCTGGAGCTGGACTTTCTATAAATGATTGCCTGCTTATATACTAAAAGCTAAATTGATCCAAGTAAGAGTCACCCCCAGGGTACATTTTATCATTTTATTATCTCTCATCCTTTCAAACTCAATCGATCATTTACTATAAGAAGCATGATTAGTGCTCCTAATAGGCTGACAGGAAGACATACAGTACCCTAGAGATGGACCAGAAACGGGGGAAATATATTTGGTCTGAAATATGAGTTTTATTTTCAGGTATCCACTGATCTGTGGTTCAAAGTTTGATGATTTCTCAATGGGAATGACCTGATTTTTTCTTGGATTTTGTTACTATTTAGCATTGATTGTGTGTAGCATTTTCCATTTGCCTAATGGCTAGAGGTCATACGACCAGTCACCACTCTCATTCCAGCGTCACAGATGAGGAGCCAGAAACCCAAGGAGAAACTGATAAGTTGGCTCTAGCTCATATGCTAAATTGATGCAGAGGTGCAGGGAACCTACATCAATTTTCTAAAACCCCTAATATACATCTCCTTACTGGTTCCAATCTCCTCCTGCAGGGACACCATATAGTACAAATAAACCCTTCCACTAAGCTAGTTGGAGGCCTTGATTATAAAATGTCGGAGTGGTGCTTGTGCCTTGCCCTGATCTTTAGGGTCATCTGAAGAGCTTGCACTGTGGCTTGACCTTATGGGAATAAAGCAGCAAATGCTTTAGGCTTCTTGTTGAAAACTTGCAGGAGAAGACGATTGGCAGTACAATTGTTGTGACATTGTTCATTTATAAAGCATCAGAAGTGGGTGTCTAGGCATGGCAGAGACACTCACCAAAAATTATTTGGTTTTGCTGGAATAAAGTGCATCTTGGATTACTTATAGGAGGATTGTATTCAGGGTTCATTTGACAATCTACCTTCCATACTCTGATTTGCCCAAAAAGCTGTGGCAGCACTGTGTTTAGAGTTATGGATTCTCAGTTTTGTCAGCCAAGATAGCTTCTGTTTTCCTCTTCAACTCAAGGGTCAGCATTCTTTGCTCAAAAATATTTAAATCCATTTTAAAGTGAGCAGAATGAGGCAGCAGAAGGAAGGCAAATTGAGACAGGACGGGAAGGGAGTGGGTAGATTATACATAGAGTTAATAGTTGCTATGTGAAATTCAAGCTTCTAGGTTTATTTGTTCAATAAATATAAATTAAACACTCGTTTGCCAGATGCATGCAAGAGGTAAAAGATTATTACCTTTTGATTCTTTTAACTGACAGAAACAGTAACCTTGAAAGTCCACTCAGGCATTACCCCTATCCTCGTCTTTCAAGACTTCCATGACTAATTGAGCAGTAGGAAATTGTTCCTGTTCCATTTCAACTTAATTGTGAAAATTTGTTCTCTTCTTGCTGTAAGATATGCTTTTATCTATTTGCACCTGCACAATATACATGCATTATTTCTCTGTAATGTGGGTACCTGTTCAGCCAAGTTAGATAACTAAGAAAGAGGTAATTGAGGGGGCCTTGCTCTGGAGCTGTACCTACTTAGATTTAAATCTGATATATGCAATAGGTGACTACCTATGAAACCTTGGGCACATTGCTGAATCATCAGTACTTCTTCTCTATAGTGAAGTTATCTCCTGGGCAAGAGTCACTGTAAGAACTAGAGAAAACATGTAGAAAGAACATCCTGGGGTGGGGGAAGGGGGGAGGGAAAGCATTAGGAGATATACCTAATGTAAATGACGAGTTAATGGGTGCAGCACACCAACATGGCACGTGTATACATAAGTAACAAACCTGCACGTTGTGCACATGTACCCTAGAACTTAAAGTGTAATAAAAAAAAAAAAATTAACCAGGCGTGGTGGTGAGCGCTTGTAGTCCCAGCTACTCGGGAGGCTGAAGCAGGAGAATGGTGTGAACCCAAGAGGTGGAGCTTGCAGTGAGCTAAGATTGCGCCACTGCACTCCAGCCTGGGCAACAGAGCGAGACTCAATCTCAAAATAAATAAATAATAAATAAAAAATAAAAACTTAAAAAAAAAGAACATCCACACAGGCCTTGCTATATGACATAATGCACAATAGATGGCAGTTGTTTTGTTGTTGTCATATTCTTAAGTTTCTTCTTTTTTTTTATTTTTTATTTTTTATTTTTATTTTTATTATTTATTTATTTATTTATTATTATTATTATACTTATTCTTTAGATCAATATTTCCTTAGTTATTGTAAACAAAATCAGAATGTGAGAGTAGTCCCAAAGAGGGGTCTTTAGTTCTGCTTTTCTGGTCAGAGAGAACGTTTTGTGTATTTAAGTTTAAAGGGTACCACCAGACAGTAGGTTTTATTATTTCTCTTATTTCACTTTTCCACTTTTCCATAACTAGCGGTCATCTGTAGTTTTCTTTAGTGCTTAAGGTGTTATGAAATATTCATATCATTTTATGAAAGGCTATTTACACAGAGGAACCAGATGTAACCAAGTGTACATACAAATACTGGCCTTATTTTTTACCCTTGGTAAGTAGAGCATAACTTGAAAGCTAAGAGAAGATACTTTTTGTTTTGGCACCAAGTAATTCCAGAAGAAGGGCATCCTATTAAAAAAATCTATTGATCTAAGAGGGACTAGAAATTTGGCTGAATATTTTAGAAATTGTTTGTTTGCCCTGAGCTTCAAAAACTCATGGCTTAGAGTTTCCTGGGAAGGGTAGAATCACTGAATAGATAGGGTCCAGGTAGCTAAGGTTCCTGGTCAGCCCCTGAAGAAAGTTTCATTGCATAAAAAGTGTAGGTTTGTCTTCAAAGTTTTCCCCAACACTTTATCTCTGAGGTTTTCTCTATTCATCTTGGGAATAAAGCCCTGCTGGTGAACATAAATACACTCCCAGAGTTGCTTATCAGGCAAGACAGAATTGAGCAGTTGGGCCTGAACTCTCCCACCATTGAAACCAATGTTCTCAAGGAGTTGTTAGAGCAATTTATGCTTCCAACATCTGTTCCTAGATGTTATGACTTGTTTCTGGAAGCAATGTAAATACCAATTCTAACAACAACTACAACAACTAATACTCAATGTTTACTCCATGCCAGATCCTGTGCTGAGCACTTGACACATAAGACTTCCTTCAGTGCTTGCAACAACTGTACAATAGGTGCTACACAAAACAGAAGATTCTATGGTCAAAAAAAGCTCTAGAGCAGTGGGTAGAAAAAGTTGAAGGTGTTTCTTTACTATAGGACTTACCAAGGACTTGGAGTATGCGGCTTTTCCAAGTGTATTGGAGCATGGAGACATTTTTTCTCCTGTCTTAGTCCATTTGTGTGGCTATAAAGGAATAACTGAGGCTGGGTAATTTATAAAGAAAAAGAAGTTTATTTGGCTCAGGGTTCTGTAGGGCATTCAGGAAGCATGGTGCCAACATCTGCTTCTGGTGAGGACATCAGGCAGCTTCCAGTCATGGCAGAAGGTGAATGGGAGTTGGCATGTGCACATCACACAGCCAGAGAGGAGAAAGGAGTGGGGGGAAGTGCCAGACTCTTTTTTAACAATCAGTTCTTGTGGGAGCTAATAGAGTGAGAACTCACTGATTACCTCAAGGATGGCACCAAGCCATTTATGAGGAATCTGCCCTCATGATCTAAACACCTCCCACCAGGCCCCACCTTTGACACTGGAGATCAAATTTCAACATGAGATTTGGTGGGGACAAATATCCAAACTATATCATTCCCCAAGGGCCGTCTGGAGAGATGGAACACTATTTGGGACATGCTGTCCTATGGGTTTCTTATGGAACCCATGCTTATTAACTTTGGAAATTGGATCAAATTTCAAAAATTTCTGTCTTTGCCCTGGCCTTATCTTGTCCTTAAATAACCCATACTACCTAATCTCAAAACAACTTATAAGTTTATATATGTCTCCTGGAGAACTGGATCTATGTTCCTTATCTACCAAGTCCAAGCCACCATCATCCCTCAGCTAGACTATTACAGTTGCCTCATACTCATTTTCCTGCCTTCATTCTTATCTTGTTATAAACTCCTATCTATGCTGCAGCCAGGTTTGTTCTAAATAACAAAGAAACAACAAAAAACCAAAACTGTGCCGCACTACTATTTTGCGGCAAACCTTTGAAGACTTACCATCACATTCAGGATTTGAACACTGTACCATCGCCTACACAACTATGCATGACCTGAACCATGCCCATCTCTCCCCTCCAGGCTCCTGCTGCTGTAGCCAAACTGTCAGTTCTTCTAGTGTTTCAGACTAATTCCTGCTCAAGGCATATTCTAATTCCCTCTGTCTGAAATAATCTCTCTCCTGTCTTTCTGTTCCTACTCGTCCTTCGTTTCTTTGCTTAAATGCTGTTTTCTCAGAGAGGTTGTCACTAACCACCCCAAAAATTAGGGGTACCAAGTTTTTGTGTTCAATAAAGTTAAAGGGATTTTTTTTTTACAGTAGGACTTCTCAGGGCCTTTGATATGTTAACATGTATTATGAATTTCAAGAGGGACATGGAGTATCCTGCTTTTTTTTCCCTTCAAATCACTTATCACAATGTTTATTTGTTTAATGGCTATCTCCCCACTAGAATCTGGGTTCTATGAGGGCAGAAATCATGCCTCTCTACTGATCCTACACCCCCAATGCTTAATGCAGTACCTGGCACATGGTAGGGGATAAGTGTATGTTTGTTGAATGAATGAGGAAATGAATGTGATTCTTCGTGCTGCTGGACTGCCTTTTTACAGTGGGGCTGCCATGGAATGATTTAATATTTTTCATATAACCTCTTCCTACTAAGATTTTCACCTCTCTTATTTAACCCATGTCACTTTTGGAGGAAAAACTAGAATTATATTCAGCACTGATTGGTAACAGTTGAGGGTTAATGAGAGCAATACCTGGCTCTTATATTTTTAAATATTAATCTTTTAAAATTATTTAATATTTTATTAACTATTTTAACTTTTTTAATATTTAAAATGATTTCCAATTAATGGAATTCTTTAAAACAGCTTTTTAAATTTTAAAAGTTCTAGTTCAGAGCAAAATAACAAAGTAAGATAATGCGTTACAACTGTTGTTTCCCAATTAGCCATATCTATGGGAAGCAATCCTTAGGCCATGAAGTCTAAGCCCCATGTGCACCTAGTACCATCTGACCTTCAAAGTGGGTCCAGAAACCTGAGAGAAGGAAATGCCTCTATGAGTGCTGAGTCTGCAAATCCAAAAACCAACGTATAAGTACACGCTAAATATGTGTTGGTAGATTTTTATGTAAGACCTTGGTGGTGTTATATATATTCTTTCATCTGATCTTTCTTGTTACTTATGTAACACATTTTCATTGCTACCAAGCAGGATTACAAGTTCAATTGTGACCTATGGAACAAAACGACTGACTAGACCTTGTGATATTTTAAACCATGACGTGGGGTGCATTAACTGGGTCCTGCAACCAAATGAGGCAAATGCTTACCTAATTTTCTGGGTCCTCTGGGCCACTTTGAGAGGGCTAGTGCAGGTAGAGCCAGCAGGATAACAGAACAGTGTACAGCCCAGAAGGTCATTTTCTGGTAGTTGGAAAGGGCAAGCTGTCCAGTGTTAGTTCTTTGACAAGAGCTGCCCCTAGATCAGTGTACACACACATAAAATGTGTGTGAAAAGATGTAGACAAAAGGAATTCTCTGGGAGGTTATTAGTGTCAGTTACTTCTCAGTTACATCCAAGGGCCACAGCACTGCCAGGATAGCTTGCGTTGAGTTTCTGTGCCATATTTTGGTTTTACGGGCAAGCAGCCTTCACCAGGATAGGCTAAATAGTCATCAATGGATTAGTAGCACTAACAAAAGGAAGATTCAACTTAATGAGAGAAAGTGTGCCTCATTAATGGCTTGGAAATTAAGCAGTTTCTAATCAATGCTAAGTGATGGACCTTCAGTGGAGGCTACAGCTCATTAGTAGAATACACATAGATGGTAATGACCTCAAAGGTATTTAAAATATATGTGAAAAGAACTACATTAATAAGGCAAATCTATTCCACCTGTCCGTGACTTGGCACACTGTTCCCCTGTGTTATCTGTATGTCATTTGGTACATTTATTTATGAGAATAAATTTGCATCTGTGTGACGCAATTGGTTGGTATGCTTGGCTCCAACTCTGGAGAATAAATTTGCCTGATAAAATCTATGATTTTCAAATTTCTATATGGATAATGGATTATGAGCAACACTCACAATAATTTGCTTTCATGAAAAAAGTCTATAGGAAGAATTGACTTATAATAAGGGCTTTGTTTATTCAGTAACTCATTTATTCAAGAATAATTGCCTTGAGGGAAAAATGGATAGCAAGCCTAATGCAATAAACGTTTATTTGGAATTGTATTTAACTATTTCTTCCTTTTCTTCCTTGTGAAATGCTTTCTCAAATGTGATCTGTTAATAAATTATGCCAATATCGCCAAGGGCCTTGCTGAAGATGTTCATACTGAAATGTTCCCAAAATATGCCTTAGTTTCTCTGGCAGAAAGCCAGCGGTGACATCAGAGATGGCATGACTATACTTCAAACAGGACAATGCATATGACAGCCAACTTACTAGCTCTATTCTTATCCCGCACTTGCCAAGCTACTGCAAAAGCTTCAAGTGGTAATGCATAGGTAATTTGTAAGTCTTGTATCTCCTTTCTTTCACCTGGCCAATCTGTCCTCCTTAAGATGCAACTTGAAGACTACAACGAGGAGTTTTAATAAAATCGTACTCTCCTATCTTCTCTTCCTCTTGCCTATCCTTTAAAATTTCCTTTTCTTGTTCATTCTTCTCAGAAATCCTCAGTTGGTTCTGGCATCTTTAGTGAAAACAGCCAGATGAGGTGTTTGTCAATTCCTAAGGCTCCTTTTGTTTTCATTTAGATAAGAGACTCCCCAAGGGTAAGACCTTTATTTCTTGTTTGGCGAAGTGCAACATTTGTTCACAGCTCTCTATCCCTGATAAATGGAATTAGGAAATATGTCTTGAAGTAGAGCCAAGCACTGATACAAAAGCATCCAGCTTGCTTTCCATGCCCTTTGCTTAGGAGAGTGGTGCTGTGACAATAAATGGCCCCTGGTCATTTGTAATTGGTTAACATCCAGGGGTAGAGCAATTTAAAAGTCTAGAGAGCAAAGTGCAAGAACGATTTTGCCTCTTTTGAATATTTCCCCAACCAAGATCATCGGTAGATTGTAAGATCTGCAATCAGTAGAGGTTCCGGATATTTGCAGGCTTTTAATTAATAAGGTTAAAGAATGGAATCAACCATTTTAGGAGCTCTGCAATGGTTACCATGTGTATCACAGTGCTTAAAGCAGATGCTGCCTCTTGTCACGTCAGGGCCTAGCTTCTCCCTGAAGCCTTCTTCCCTTAATCCTGTCTCTGTTAGTTTTTCTTCTCTGTCATCCTCTACCACTTTCATACTTACCAGGCTCTGGGATTTCTTTAAAGGTCTACCATGTTGGATGCTCAATGTCACCTCAGTTGTGAAAACAGACTCATTTATACCTCAGGACATATGGCTGTTTTGGTTAAACTCCAAGGGCCTTGGTCTATTTATTTGTTGGAATCTTTCTAGCTTATTATTAAATGACAGACAAGACAAATGAATACCACCTCTGGGTAAATTTACAAATTTTAGTGACATTTCTCTCCATTAAGTTTTGACCTTAATAAGACAGCAGGAACCTTCATATAATAAAGTAGTCCATGCATTTTGTTTAGCTTTATAGACAGAGGAACACCAGAAGCATTTTCTCTTGAAACCAAAATGAGCTGTAAGCATCTGTACTGAGTCTCTAGAAAGGAATTAGTTTTGCCAGTGAGAGATGAAACAAGGACACGACTGCTATGTTCTGAGACCCTAAATTCTGATCCAAAATAGATAAGACTGGATCTTGGCATTTGACTTTTTGTTTTTTCAGTGGTAGTCTATTTTGAGTCACCTATATCTGTATGGTAATGATACAGTGAGGAGCCATAAGTATTCATCCAGACAGAACAAGGACCTGAACAGTCAGGTCTTCTCAAGCACCAGATGGCTCTATTTTACAGAAAAGGAAAACAATGCCTAGTTAGGTAAAACAGCCAGGCCGGAGTCACTCTGCAAGTTAGAAGTGGAATCTTGCTCTCTTGCTTGTGTGTTACTGGTTAGCACATCACTATCCTGAAGAACAATTAATATTATCTCATTTCTTGCCTTAGGAGAAGTCTTTTAAATTACTGGTGCCTCAATTTCCCTTTTATAAAGATGGGACAAATGACATCATAGTTTATTCACTAATCCATTCAGCAAAAATAGTCTAGGTACTACAAAGACAGAGATATATCAAATGTAGTCCATATCTGGAGATATGCACTTTTTCTATCAAAAAGCTACACACAAAAATTACAATACAACTCATTTTGCACTGCTATAGAGTTTAGGACAATGTACTTTAAGAGGATTATATATATATTTTTTATTATTATTATACTTTAAGTTTTAGGGTATATGTGCACAACGTGCAGGTTTGTCGCATATGTATACATGTGCCATGTTGGTGTGCTGCACACAGTAACTCGTCATTTAACATTAGGTATATCTCCTAATGCTATCCCTCCCCACCCCCACCCCACAACAGTCCCCAGTGTGTGATGTTCCCCTTCCCGTGTCCATGTGTTCTCATTGTTCAGCTCCCACCTATGAGTGAGAACATGCGGTGTTTGGTTTTTTTTCCTTGCGATAGTTTGCTGAGAATGATGGTTTCCAGCTTCATCCATGTCCCTACAAAGGACGTGAACTCATCATTTTTTATGGCTGCATAGTATTCCATGGTGTATATGTGCCACATTTTCTTAATCCAGTCTATCATTGTTGGACATGTGGGTTGGTTCCAAGTCTTTGCTATTGTGAATAGTGCTGCAATAAACATACGTGTGCATGAGTCTTTATAGCAGCATGATTTATAATCCTTTGGGTATATACCCAGTAATGGGATGGCTGGGTCAAATGGAATTTCTAGTTCTAGATCCCTGAGGAATTGCCACATCGACTTCCACAATGGTTGAACTAGTTTACAGTCCCACCAACAGTGTAAAAGTGTTCCTATTTCTCCACATCCTTTCCAGCACCTGTTGTTTCCTGACTTTTTAATGATCGCCATTCTAACTGGTGTGATTATATTTTTAACAGTAGAAGCAGACTTTGCTGGACTCTTTCGAGCTCATCAAAGAAATATGTAGGGTGTACATGCACAGGTATACCCTAAAACTTTTTGAAAATTGTGTATAAACATACAGTGTTTTCATCTCTATTTCATCATTATCCCCTGTCAAGCATGCATCATGTTCATACCATTGTGCATGTGATAGGAAACAACTGGACCATTCAAAGATTGGCGAGATTGGCTGGACCCTTCATCCCATTCTTCTGTCTTTGCCTTTCTTCATTCTGTCAGTCCTCCTTAGAACCCTCTCCCCTGTCTATCCATATCAGCTTTGTTTTTCAAGGATCCACTTGAGGGACAAATAGGTTTGTATTTAGGTTATCTGTAGAGGATCTTAAATGCACATAGGACATTACATTTTAAAGTTAGCTAACTCTTATTTTAAAGGCACTTGTCAAGCACTGGCCAGTACTCAGGGGTTTGCTGCATGATGGGTCACCTTCATTGAGGAGCATTTGCAGAAACGGACTGCCACATGGTGATAACTTGGCTGGACTAAAGCACACAGATGTTTGAGCTGTTCTTTAATCATAGATTTAAATTTCCTATTTTCAGAGAATTCACTTTGGTTATAAGAAGAACCTTGTAGCAGGAATGGACCCCAGTCATCCTTTTATTGGGGAAAATTTTATGTTTTGAAAATGTTAACTAAGCCATAAAACATTCAGCCATTCAGTTTTTAGGACTGAAATATGGGAATCATTTCTTGATTTAGCTCTGCCTTTGTAATTCAGCTCCCCCAATATTAGAGCAGCCTCCATACATCCCAAATAAGTGGCCAAAGCTTGGCTTCTGTGGATTGATTCCATAATGCAGACCGTAATGGCTCATAATGACTCTGAAAGAACTGTCTAGCCAATCTTGCCAAAACTAAAATTGCCTTTCATTTTTAATATCCCTAACTGTTCTCACCCTGTTGGGGATAGTAAATATATTTGCATTTGGGGGGAACCTCATATGCAGCTCTGTGGAAAACATGGCACTTCTCTCTGTGATTTTATGAGCTCTATGTAGCCAAGCCATGCATATTGTGAACATATCTGCACACAGACTTGCCAGGACCTGTGATTCTTGCAAGCCTTTTCATTGTTCCTCAGAATTTGTCAATAGGAAATTGGTGAAATACATCTGCCCACCCTCCGCCTTATTTGGGAGCAGAATTCATACCAGGCATTTGGTTTCTTCAGACTGTAATTAACATCTATGGACTTAGAACTATATCCCCCACCCTGGCTGGTAGTATAAACAGGACACATGGCCAATATCCTGACCATTCACTAGTCCTGTTATCTAGTGCTGCTAAGACTGGTTAAATGTTCTGACCTGAAATATAAGTATTTTGCCCTTCTCTATTGTTCTGTACCATCTATTCTAGTTGATGTCACTTCTGTTTGTAACCTACAGAACTCTTTGTAGATGGGAGAGAGATTTTGACTATCCAGAAATGAGAGGGGTAATTAATGCAGTAAAGACCTTTGGAAGATGAAGGGCGATGGGGTCCAGAGCCCAGGAGGGAGGGCTAAAAATTAGACACAGTTCTTTGATTCTAAAAGTAGGGAAGGAAAAAAAGTTGAGGATACATACAAGATAGGTTTGGGTGACAGTCAAGGTGACTTCCATTTTGTAAACTAAGTTAGAGGTAAGGTTGATCAACTGAGGGGGAAAGGGGGAGTGTAAGAATAAAGCTTGAGAAAGTGGCTAGAATTTGGATAGATCCTGCTTTTCCCCAAACTAATTGTCTCTATCAGCAAGGACTGGGCCAGCTACCCTGAAATGATTCTGCCACGCAGTGACCATATTAAAAATCTTGAAAGTTTCATCAGTAAACTGCTTTAATGAGTAGGGCTCTGCAGCACTGATCCCACAATATGAGTTGGTCCCATTACAAACTGATAATGTCCAGCCTCAGCTGGGCTCTCACTCTCACCCAACAACCCATTGATGTGTCTTGGTCTGCTACTTCTGCCATTACACACTACCTTCACTCCCAATAAATACATTAGGTGGTAATACTTGGGCTAGAAAATTTTCAGTGAGATGATTCCTTTGCCATGGCAGGGACCTAGCTTCTGTGACCATCACCTAATCTTTAATGCTAATTGTGAAAAGGCATGAGTCTTTCTGGACTTCTGAGGGAAGAAAGTCTTCTATTCTTTTCAGTTAAATCAACTGGGATGCAAAGCAGAATATAATTTCTCTCTAAAGTCCAGATTCCTTTGCCTTTTGTGGGGCGGCAGGAGAGAGAGAGAAAGAGAGAGGGAGAGCACGAGAGCACATGACATTCCTATGAGTGACATTAGTAGAAGAGCTAGAATCTTCTACCATAACAGGAATATGTTTATGTATGGCTAATGGTTTATATGAAATGAATGTGCATATGACTAAGGGAAGACTTTGAGATGAAAAAGTGAGAAACTTTGGGACGAGTGAACTTGTGATGAATCTAATGGGTGGCCTAGCATCAGAACCATAACATGAGTAGTAGCCAGGTGGGCCAGGTAGATATATCAGGTCAGATGAAATCCACTTTTCAGAATACAGGACTAATATTGAGCTGAGGTATTTGAAGAACAGGCATCCAGATGTAATCCAGAGGGATTACTGTGTTTCAGGCACTGTTCTCAGTACCTTATCTGTGCAGTATTAACTCATTTAATCCTCACAACAGCCCTGTGAAGTAGGTACTGTGGTTTTTGCTTTGTTTTGTTTTGAGATGGCGTCTCACTCTGTCACCCAAGCTGGAGTACAACGGCCTGATCTCAGCTCACTGCAGCCACTGCCTCCCGGGTTCAAACGATTCTCCTGCTTCAGCCTCCTGAGTAGCTGAGATTACAGGCGCCCGCCACCACACCCGGCTAATTTTTGTACTTTTAGTAGAGACGGGGTTTCGCCATGTTGGCCAGCATGGTCTTGAACTCCTGACCGCAAGTGATCCGCCCTTCTCAGCCTCCCAAAGTGCTGGGATTATAGGCGCGAGCCACTGCGCCCAGCAAAGTAGGTACTGCTTTTATCCACTGAGGAGTGGGGAGTGTAAGTAACTCACCCAGAGTTACAGGGCTAATTAACAGTAGAACTACATTTCAAGCCCATGCATTTAATTGGGAAGACAGTGAAGAAGCTATCATCTCTGTTTTTAAAAGAGAGGGGTAAAGCAAATTACACAAGGTTAAACAGCTAATGGAACTAACTTGTTCAGGAACCCAGGTGTTCTGTCTGTAAGGTATTGTTTTGTTACTGCACCCTTAGTACTCAAAGTACCAGCAGCATTGGCATCACTTGGGAGCTTATTAGAAATGCAGGCTCTCAGTACACTTCTCACACCTGCTGAATGCAAGTGTGCATACAGTTATTTGTGTGCATATTAAAGTTTGAAAAACACTGAGCTGTTATTTCATTGGCACTAGTTTGCGGGACAGATATTTACAAATACTGTTAGCCAAAGGCAGAAACTTCATCCCAATTATCCATCTAAGACAGGGAAAGTATGAAATTTGGCAGGGTTTGGGGGTGGAGTTCACGTAGTAGGAAACACAGGGATTTGAATAGTTGACCAGCCAGTATTGGAGAGGTTAGAGTTCAGAGGTAAATAAAATGGGATTCTACAGGAAATGAAGTTCTCTGCAGTAACTTCATCACATAAGAGTTCCTGACTCAGTGAGGTATGTAGGTAGGCAGTACCAGCATCTAGCCCTTCTAGAGCTCCTGTTGTTTGTCAAAGGGCAGAGCTAGTTTTGAAGTGAATCTGACTTTTGCAGTGGTTGCAGCAGGGAGGGTCAAAGGATAGATTTGGCACACCCTCTAGTTGATTTTTCAGCTTCCCTGTCCTGGGGGAATCACAGATTTCTCTGCTTTAAGTAAACTTGATATGTGAATATCTGGATTTATAAAACAGTAAAAATTACAGGTGTGGCAATCTCAGTTTATAGACTTTGTAACTAAATTATTCATTTTATTAGACAGCACATGATATGTTGCTTTTTAATAATGAGCTCCCCTAACACATTTAAGATAGAATTCAATTTTCAGCCCTGTTAAAAATTCAACCTAGTAAAAACATATACAATATAAGTAAGCTGTCCTTGCATGAGCCAGGATAATTTGCCTAAGCAACTGTGTAAAATGGTCTGAATGTTTCCTGAATTCAGGACAAATAGGATTTTGGTATATGCCACCCTTTGAAAGACAGGTGCTTTCTGGAGAACACACTGCTCTTGACTTTAGGCCTCCTTCAGTTCTGTTTCACAGTTTTTATTCTTCATGGTCTGTTGAACTGAACTTGTGACTTCAAGTGGTTCACTGAACTGAGATTTATTGCAGTTTGAGGAAGGAAACAGTAAAATAAGAAGGCAGTTTTGTTATTTTTGTACAAGACCTCCTAAGCAACATTTCACAAAACACATGGTTTCAATTACCTCTGTGGCATCCACCCACCCACCCACTCATCCATTCAGCCAGTATTGTCCAGAGTCACTATGTTAGGGCTGGGAATGCAGCAGTGGACAAGATACATACAGTTTCTGCTCTTTGGAGCTTATAGTCTAGTGTGAGATGCAGCCAAGTTAACCAGGCAGTTTCCAGTAGAGTGTGATTAACAGCTAGGATGATTGAACTCGAGGCTGTCATGAGAACATAAAAAAGGTGTCTATGACCCAAACCAGCTGCAATGAATAGACAGAAATTATATTAGCTATCTGTGGCTGCATAAGAAATTACCCCCAAAATTAGTGTTTTAAACAATATGTATTTGTTATTCCACAGATTTCTGCGAGTCAGGCACCTGATCATGGTTTAACTTAGTCATCTGCTTCAGTGTTTCTCATTGGTTGCAATCTAGGGATTGACCAGGGCTACAGTCATCTCAAAGTTTAACTGGGGAATGATTCAATTCTAAGCTCACTTGCAGGATGGTTGGCAGGATTCAGTTTCTAGTGGGTTGTTGGACTGTGGGCACCAGTTCCTTGATGGCTGTTGGCTAGAGGCTAGCCTCAATTATTTGCCATGGGGCCCTTTCCATAGGGCAGCTGACAACATGGCAGCTGGGTTCATCCAAGTGGGAAAGTGAGGGAGAAAGAAAATTCCAGCAAGACAGAAATCAGTATTTTGTAAATGAATCTAAGAAATGACATCTCATCAGTTTTGTCAAATACTGCTCCTTAGAAACAAGTCACTAGGTCCAACTGTACTCAAAGGCAGCAGCCCAACACCCAAAGAAAAGAGAAAAGTTTTATATAAGGATGTGTCTGTCAGGAGGCAGGAAACATTGAGAGCCATTTTAGAAGCTGGCTACCACAGAAATGCCCTCCTGTACAGAGATGTAAGTTGTAGCTCCTTAATGGCTCTGTTGCACTATTCTTAGTCTCATTCTTACTCAAACTCAGTTTGTCACCAGGCTACCCTGCCTCTGGTTCATAGTATATTGTCATGGTGTTACCTCGATTGGCATGAAAAATAGTTATTAACTCCCTTATTTCTTCCATCATTTCAATCATAATGGTTGGGAGGGTCAGGAAAATGCCTTCAGAAAGCAAGGATATTGGAGCAAGCACAAATTTAATGCCAGCTTTCATGATATCTGTCTAAGATTTCTGGTAGGCCTTTTCTCTGAGACACCTGTTTTTAATTAGATTATTTTGCTTTCTATGGCTTATTCAAGGTACCTTTAGTAATGGATAATGTAGAACAAGTATATCTGTCCATTGGGATCTGGAAAAAGCTTGAAAACCAGCTCTCAGAAGAGAGGTATATTAGTTAGGGTAAGGGCTATGCTTCTATAAGAGACTACAAAATAGAATGACTTAAATGAGATGACTATCTCTCTCTTATTCTCACTCTGTAGTCCCTCTCCCTCCTCATCCCCTTCCCTGCCTTGCTCTCTTCTCTCTTTCATTACATTATAGCTGGTATAGGCTGGTAGGGAAGTTGTGCTCCATGCAGTAGTTCAAAGCTCCAGATACCTTCCATTGTTGTTCTGCCATCATCTGGACCAGCGATCCCCAACCTTTTTTACCAGGGACTGGTTTTGTGGAAGACAATTTTTCTGTGGACTTGGTGGGGGGATGGTGTAGGCATGATTCAAGTGCATTACATTTATCGTGTACTTTATTTCTATTATTATTTCATTATAATATGTAATGAAATAATTAAACAACTCACCATAATGTAGAATCAGTGGGAGCCCTGAGCTTGTTTTCCTGCAACTAGATGGTCCCATCTGGGGGTGATGGAGATAGTAACAGATCATCAGGTATTAGATTCTCATAAGGAGCCCACAACCTAGATCCCTCACGTGCATGCACAGTTCACAATAGGGCTCGCACTCCTATGAGAATCTAATGCCGCCCCTGATCTGACAGGAGGCGGAGTTCAGGCAGTAATACCAGCAATGGGAAGCAGCTGTAAATGCAGATGAAGCTTTGCTCACTTGCCCACCACTCACCTCCTGCTGTGTGGCCTAGGTCCTAACAGGCCACTGACTGGTACTGGTTCACGGCCTGGGGCTTGGGGACCCATGATTTAGACCACAGATTGATAGATTATGACTGGCAGATCAAATCTGGCCTGCTGCCTGCTTTTGTAAATAAAGTCGAATTGGAACGCAACCAGCCCCATTCATTTATATATTATCTATGTCTACTTTAGCACTACAACACCAGAGCTGAGTAGCTTTTGACAGAGACCTTACCATCTGGTCCTTTATAGAACAAGTTTGCCAGCCCCTACTCTAGGGCATGGTCCTTGTGTGCATGTTTTCATTCCAGATTGTGGGAAGAGGGATGGGCAAGAGTTCAGAGTAAATAACTGTATTTTAAGAAATGGTTGAGGAAGTTGTATATATGACTTTTGCTCAGAAGCCATTGATGAGAACTAGTCATGTGGCCACATCTGGCTGTAAGGGTGAAAGGAAAATGCAGATTGGGTGGCTTTACATTCAGACAGTACTCATGACAAGAGGATAATGTATACTGATGTACCAATATTATTGACATTTTTCAATTAAACAATCTACAGATAAAGCAAATTTACTTTCTTAACGACACAGAGGCAGTAAGAAGTACTTTCTGACATCAGCAGAAAATATAATAGAGTTGAGCTGCTAGAAGAACAAAAACAGTTAAAGAATTGGGCTACATAGAGATTGAAGCTAGAATACTATTCAGAATCCAAGGCAGCTTCAGAGACCTGAATATCAGGATAGGTGATTTTCAGAGGATCTACTTTCTTTCTCTCCTCCTGAAAACTGGCTTTCTAATTTTGTACTTGGTATGGCTTTTCTCTGTATCCCCTTTTCTACTTACTCTTGTATTTTCTCCTCATTTTTCTCTTGACCATAATTTCCCCATGACTCTAGTTTTATGGCATGGCATTTCTTGATTGATCTTTTCAGTCTCACTTCTCAAGGTCCTCTTTGTTCATTGACTTGTTTTCACATTGTTACCCTGTTCACATTTCTAAAAGGGAGAGTGAATTCTGTCCAGATTGTTGTCTTCAGAGTTTCTGGCCACTTTTGCAATGGCTTCCTGAGGGTTAAGAATTACGCTTCTTTGGGGCATTGGTGACTACAGAGGATGGGGTCATTTGGTATGAAAGATGACTTTCAAGGGCTTTCCCTTGAACAAGGGAATGGATATGGGCAGTTGACAGGTTTACTATAATACCATAGTCATAAGAGCTACAGCCTCTCTTAAACACTTAATACTGCCCAGGGCCATTATGTGTATCTTTTTATTTGTCATAACTAAAGCTTGTCAGTCTGCTCTTATTTGTGAATAAGCCAAATATCACCAATTCTTGGCATTATGTATTTGTAAAAAACAATTCTTTGAAGTTTGAGGATTCCCCTAGTGTAGATAGCAGCTGGCAGTTACAATTTGTTAATGAACATGAACCTCTTGGTAGGTTTAGCTGTAATAGAGGGACTGAGTAAAAACTCAGACTTCTCAGATGTTTGAGAAAGTTGGATTTATAACTTCACATTTTATTGTCTTCATCTTATCACTTCCCACAGCAGCAATTTTCACCTCAAAATTCTCCTGCATTGTAGGAATGAAGGCGTAGTGTGTGGAAGGCACTGTGTTGAATGCTCTACAATACATTTATTTAATTTTCACACAAATGTTGCAAAGTGGGTACCAGTATTATCCCCATTTTACAGTTGAGGAAACTGAGGTACAGAAAGGTCAAGTGACTTTCCTCAAAGTCACAGAGCTAGTAAGTGGCAAAGCCAGAATTCAAGCTCAAGTGGTTTGAATTCAGAGGCAAGTACTTCACCCCCATAGTTCATAAAGCACTTGAGTATCCCATACCCCAAATTTTCCAGTGACACAGATTGTAATCTGTTTTGGATCCCTTTTCTCCTCATAAACTACTTTCAGGAATGCTCCAAGAGCTCTGTGTTTACCAGCTACTGATGACTCTAGAAAAACCATCAGAGTCCATCAAGTAAACTATGCATGTTAAAAAATATTTAGTGATGTGTATTCATGATGGATGCTAAATCTTCCAACGGAGCCATGAAGGTCCATTGGCTAAATGAATGTGCTTCTAGATTTGTCTAAGTAAGTACTTACTGTCTAGCATAAATAGTTCACATTATCTTGGTAAATGCAGAGGGTTGATTTTCTTAGTACAGGTTATTTATACAGCCACAAATAGTCCCAGTTAGTAAAGACTTTTGGGTGAGTAATATGGGTTTTAAGTCTTTTACAAATATATGAAATTTTATGGTAAGTATGCAGTGTTACATTAATATACAACTAATGTCAGAATGGCCTTTGCTGGGATAGTAATGCTGATAAAAAATTTTTTTGAAAACATTCAGGCTGCAAATGTAACAGTTGGTCTGCAAAATTTGAATGTACTCCTTATCCCTATTTACTCTCATCTTATTCTGTCTATAAATTATGCTCTACCCTTCCTTTAACACCTGGTACAAAATGCACCTCCAGGAATCCAGTCTCAATTAACTTCACCTAATGCATCACTCCCTCCCTATGTGCTCTTAGCACCTCTAGATACAGTTCATAGAGACATTTGCTTTTGTTTTCATGTTTTTTGTAAGTGGTCTTCAGTCACTTCATGTATGTTTGTTTTGCCACATTATATAAATTGAATTATCTTCATGATGTCAGGAAGAGCCATTGCAAACAGAAGGTGAACAGTAAATAATGTTGACTGACTGCCTTTAAAGAATAGAAACATCTGTTTGCTTCAGGTCAAGACTTTTAGAATACTCATTGAATACAGATTTCCTTAATCACAAGGACATGCCAGGAAGAAGGAAAGGAAAGCGCTTATAGTTTTTACAACAAAAAATATAAAATAAAAAAAGAATAAAAATCCCTCACTGTTTGATTTTCTTCAGGCCCACTCTGATTGCTTCAGACTGACTGATTAAGGCTGTCCAACAGTATTTTGTAAATAAAGGATAAAGTCCTCCTACACATTAATTTCTTGAAAAGAATATATGGAGATTTGGATGTGTTTGATTCCTCCTTAAAGTTGCCATAATGCTTTGTGGAATGTGCTAGTGCACCACCTTGCTTCTGTGGTCAGGTGAAGAAGTGAACAGGAGGTGGTGGTGGTGTATGTGTGTGTGTGTAGAGTCTTCTCTCATAATATTGACCCCCTTCTGCTGAGATTTGTGTGATCCCTGATTTATCATCAGAAATTGATCACAAGAGTTTATCTGTATAGGAGAAAAAGCAAAGCCTTGGAATTGAAGCAAGGAAATTAAGAGCTCAGTTTTGCTTGAACTCATAAATTGTAAATTATGAAGGGAAGTTGACAGGCCTGAATTTGGTATGATGGAGAAGTATTTTAGAAAAGATCAATGAAATTCATAGGTATTTAATAGAGAAGCATATGGACAAGTATGGCTCCAAATCCAGAAGCTTTGGGGGGAAATATCCTGGTGATCATAATTCTCCTATACCTTCCCTGGTCCCCAGCTGCATCCAAAGAATTAGCTCAATTATTTTCTAGCTCCAAGGATGCTGGTCTAGCCTAGGAATGACCTAATGAGTCAACTCTGCAGAGGCTTATTGTTGCTCTCTTAAGACTAGTTTAAGTTAGGATACCCAGTGCTGTCCTTCAAACATGAAGGCAGACCAATTAATCTGCCATCCACAGGATTTGTGCAGCTGATCAACTATAAAGGACTGGGCATTCTTGATCTTCTACTTTTTCTCACTTGATCTCCTTTATGAGCAGTACAACTTTGTGCTTGGTCCTATGCTCACAGCTCTTTGTGTGTTCCCACTATCACAGAATGTGTTCCATTTTACTTGGTAAAATAATTTGTATGCAACTAGTAAATATACTTAGCTATTTATATGACTGTTTCCTTCATCAGACTGTCAGCTAAGGACAGGGTCATGTCTTATTCTCCTCTGTATTGCCAGCACCTAGTAAAAAGCCTCTTCATAAATGTTCTATAAATGGATGAGCCCTAGTTGTGGCCTAGGTGAAGTTAGTTGCAGTAATGAAAATAGTAACAGATAACTGATATTTAGCACTTACTAATAACAGACCTTGTACTGAGCACTGAAATGAACTATATCACTTAATCCTCACAAACTACTCTGTGTGGAGTTATCATCTACATTCATAAGTGAAAACACAGAGGCCAAGAGATGTTAAGTCATTTGCCCAAAGACACACAGCTATTAAGTATTAGAGTGAAAATTCAAACCAAGGGATGTCAGATTCCAAACCTTCAACATTACACTGCCTGCTAGGATGTCAATCTCATGAGAAGAAAATAAGCTTGGCCCATTTGGTGGAGAGCTCAGAGTGACTTCAGGTTTCTGAACCCAATCTAGTTTCATATTAGAATAGATTTTGATCCAAATTATCCCAGAAATCTGGGGACTTACTAGTGAAATCAGATTTTTTCCAGAAGAGGTAGACTACTCCTAATTTGGGGATAAGGATGCTAGTGCTAAAAGAGACTTCTGTGGCATGGTGGCATTTGGTTTAAATAGTTTATTTATAATTCTCCCTCATCAGACTCTGCATGTTTTCTCTGTTATATTTTCCTAATGTCAGGGATTGGACCTCTAAGAATAGGTGAAAAGTGTCCCTGGCAGAAGGAATATAACTTATGATGGTCTTGAAGTGAAAAGGAGCTTGACATAATCAAGCAGCACAGAAGTGGCCAGTGTGGCTAGAACACAGGAACTGACTGGCAGAAACGCTAGATGAGCCTGGGTGCAGGAGGGTTGTGGTAGTGGTGAACTAATTCAGAGCCTCCACAGTACTTGGGGTGAGTTTAGTGGGACAGTGTTATGAATGAATAAATAATAATAGGTGGAGATTCTCCCTTACTCTCAGTGAAGTAAATCCCTTGAATATATTGGACATGGCCTCTTTATTGAATTATCTGCTATAATGGACTGTGTTCTAAGGAAATCCAGAGTGCAGTCAGGCCCTGAATTATACTCAGAATATCTTCCTAAAGAACATAGTCTCTATGAAAAATTCAGGAGTAGAGACTTTGGGCCAAGATTATACAGATAGATCTACAGAGAGATATAAATATACAGATAATTTAATGAAATGAAATTATTTAAACTCAATATACTCTAATAGATTTATTAGGTGTGTTGAAACCTTTAGTCACTAATTACAACTTAATGAAATAACAACTTAATTCTCGTTCCTACTCCCTTCTTTTTCAATCTACAGGTCACATAGCAAATTATTCATCTAATGGTTAATCATCTGACTCCCCTATTAGACTCTGATGAGATAGCCTGAGGTTTGAAGAAAATGATTCTTGAAAGACACAAGGATTTATGAAACCCAGGGGTCTCCAGGCAGCTGAGCTTCCTTACTTTTCTATTGGGAAGGTGGGAAGGTGGGAAGGTGGGGAGGTCCCACATTTTGTACTGTTCTCCACAGAAGCATTGGAGGGGGAGGAGAAGGTATGCTGGGAGGTGACCCGGCAATAAAGGGAATGGAACTAACAATTACTGAATGCATACCATGAGTCAGGCATCTTACATTCATTATGCCATTTAACTGGCACAACAACCATTTGATACAGGTACCATTTGTTATCATTTTACACATGAGGAGATGGAGACTCGGAAAGGCTAAGTGACTTGCCCAAGCTCATAGAGCTAGTTAGGTTGTGGAGCATGGAATCTAATAACGTGCAACTGTGGGTGCCTGCAAAGTTTGCCCTTCCAACTTACTCTGTGCCTGCTTCTCATTTTTCCTAATACCTGAATTCTCCTTGTCTCTCAGATTTTCATCAGGAAGTGGCTTCTCAGTTTGGAAATCAGGGCCCATGAGGGAGGAAAGCTCTAGTAAATATGCTTTGGTGAGCAACTAGCTTTTCTAAAAGTTCTAGGATATGAACATCTCATCAGC
The DNA here is from genome assembly GCF_028885625.2 of Pongo pygmaeus. NCBI lineage: Eukaryota > Metazoa > Chordata > Mammalia > Primates > Hominidae > Pongo > Pongo pygmaeus. The sequence goes on from NC_072396.2 coordinate 108,819,404, forward strand.
TGAATAAACTTAAGGTTATTTCTGCCCACCCACCCACCTACACTGTCACTATTGCTACCTGACACTTCATGATAACATCACCCTTCAGGATTCTCCAACTGCACGAAATGGAACCCCAGAGATAATTGGAGGCTGAGCTCAGAATTTATGTACCATGTATCAAAAATGAAGCGCTTTAGTCAGGTTTCCTGAGACCTGATAGCCCCAGCTAAACTGGAGGCGAGAGGGAAATCTTTTTGAGTATGGTTGGTTAGGGAAAGTTCAAGCCTCTGTAGAACATGGTGGTGAAGGACCTTTGACAGCCGAAGGCCAGAATAAAGGCAATGGGTGCTTGGAGTCACTGGGATTAATAATTCTTTAAAGGCGGGGACCATGTTTTGTTTTTCGTTTCTAGCACCTAGTACAGTGACTTGCATTAAGTAGGTGCTCAACAGATGTTTATTAAACATTCAAGTGTAAAATTCTATAAAATACTAATACTTGAAGATAAGTACCTATTTGTTAATAGGCATCTTTTAAAGTAATTCAGGCTATAAGAACAAAGTCAAGAAAGTATAGTGGTCCTTTGGGGGAACGGCTATGATTAAGAGATAGGGATACTGGCAATGATGTTGCAGAGCCCTAGATTTTTGCCCCAACTCTGCCATTAACTGGCTGTGTGCCCATGGACAAGTCACTTGACTACTCTATGCCCCAGTTGTCTTATCTGTAAAAATAGAGGGTAAAATGTTTCTACAAGTGTTTTATTCATATGTTCATTATTTTATGCACATAATAAAAATACCCAATATTCATTTAGCTCCTCGCAGATTACAGACTCGTGTATATCACCTCGTTGAAGCCTTCCACAATGTTGTGAGGTAAATATTATCTAAGTTTTACAGATAAAGAAACTAAGATTCCGGTTATAGAAGTAATTGTAGAAGACTACTGCTAAGTAAGTCTTTTGACTCAAATCCAGTCCTCTTCCCAGGTACCACAGCTCTTTTCACATAGTAATTAGCTGTATGTAAATAATGCTTCCCAAGTGCTTGAAAAATCATTTGTTCCCTTAAGTCTTCAAACATCTCTCCTCCAATTGTGTTTGATTGTTAATTTACTCAGCAAATTCGTTTCCAAATTTCAAGCCAGCTGAAGTTGACTTAATAGGAATTTCACATTCTCTAGGTCATAATTAACAAGGCTTGCCTTTATTTTTCTGCAATAAGCCTTGGCTTTTTGGTGAAGGAAATGCACATGCCCTGCTGGAAGCTTAGGCAGATTATGAGGGGCCGTACTTTTTAGCTTAGCTAGAAATGGAATCCATGTGGGAATTGAACTACCTCTATTTCAGCTAACAACAGAAAGTACGCCTGCCTTTGCTTGTATGTAGATTCATATATATTGGTGCAGATATGACATTATTAACAAACCTGTACGTGTACCCTTTTAGAATATTTTGTCTTCCATTAATGGAAAATTTATATATCCAATGACAAAATATCAAATCTACTACTGGACATTTTAACATATATTATGACAAATCAGATTCCCTTACCATTTTGTCCCGTTGGGAATGAGTCCTCAAATGTACCCTCTTTCCCTAGGGCATGACACACTGGCTACATTTTCATAATTTAACAAAGTATAAAGGGACTTTGGCAGATATCACCGAATCTGTCAGATTTAACTGCTTGTAAATTCAATTAGTCGGGGGAAAAACAGCTCTGGAGAATATATCAAAATTCAATTAGTCAGCAAATCGGGGTTGTTAGCCTACTCTTTGGGGTAATCTATCAAAAGGGAAAGGGTACTTTACATTTATGATCAACTAATTAAATGCATTAGGCCCTGATGGGATAGTTTTTAATATTCACCACCCTTTCAAGTCTATTTGGCCAGAAAACCTAGTATGAAAGAGTTCCAACAGTAGGCGTTATCTAAATAAGTGTATAGAATGTCTAATTAAGGTACAGGCTGAAGGTGTTTCCTTGCCTTCTTCTTTTAATTGATTGAAAGCCTGGCTCTAAATTTTCAATACCTTTTATAACCAATTTAAGTGTTACTGGGATGATAATTTTATTGTACACCAAATACTGCTTTCTTTTGAAAATCTTATCACTAATGAAGGTGTTTATAGCTATTAACTGATTATAGTAGTGCTCCTTCAAAAAATGGGTTTCTAGTGTGCTAATGATATATCTTAAGTGTTTTGAATGATGTTTAGAGGAATTACAATGTGGAGTGACTAAACCAGAGGCTGCAAACATTGTATGGGAGTGTTCTTTCAAAGTAAATATGTCATTTCTGTGACTCATAACTTAACTTTGAGTAGATTTATCATAGGCTTGCTGTAATTGAACTGTTGCAAGGCTGTATTTTCTTTTGTTTGAAATTCATCCCACAGTAGTGCAAATGTTAACAATATTGTTTTGCTTCTTTATAATCACTTGTCACCCTCCCCACTATTTGGGCAAACATTTACTGGGAAGCTTTACTCCCTCATCCCTGAAAGGAGAGGAGTGTGGCAGGTCTTGTCATTCTAAGACAGCAGTTAAGAACAACAACCCATGAGGAACGGTCTGGATTAATGTTTTTGCCACTTGCAGCTCTGTGAATATCCCTGCTTGCTCTCTGACTTTGGTGAAGTTACAGCTTCTTTCAACTTTGGCTTCCTCATCCATGAACTCCCAATCTCATCCAGTTTAACATTTCCATTCCTTTTTATCTGTTGGCATTCATATCATCACACAGTTGTTCTTACCTTTCTTTAGCCTTTTGCTTTCTATCTGACTGTCTTTGGGTAACCTTGGTCTTGTAGTCCCTTTCACCTTGAAACTGACTCACCTTATTTTTATCTCCTCACGCCTTCTGTTTATTAATGCAGGACAGCAGAGCCACCTGCCTTCTAATATTTGCGCTAGGCCCTTTTTTGATGATATTGCTTTCCAGCCTTTCTCTCTGTAATGGGGAGACCTTTTTATCTGTCAAGTGTCACTACCCTACAGGGGAATAAATAAATTGAAGGCAACACAGAAATATAAATTAAACTAATTTATACTTATCTGATTTTTAATTAGAGCAGGACACATCAAAATTTGATCTGTGGGTGGCAAATACATGTATTAGCTAGATATTGCATCAATTTGCTCCCTGCATAACACATCCAGTTGAACTGTGGTGTGACTGAGAGGTGGAATGATATAGGAAGCAAGGAAAATATTGTAGAACATAGGAATTAAGGGATTGTTATCATCTGAGCAGGGAATTGGGGAACATTGACCTTAAAGTTGTTATAATCAGCCTCAATTATCAACTCTATCTAGGGCAGATCTTTCAAATCCAAGTTAGTTTCTCTCTGGCTTCTAGAACACTCCTGGGTTGCTTTTCTGATTGGTAGGTGCTTGGGGAATACAAACTAATTTTAATACTAGCCTGCCAAATTTAATTGAGAAGGAGTATCTGCTACTGAAAATTAAAAATTTGTAAGATAGATGATTGGTTTTGGATAATCTGCCCTTTCAGATTAAATGTATGCAATGAATTTAACATGTTATAAGGAAGATCTATATAGCACAGTGCTTAAGAATGTATCTCTGGAATCAAATAAGTTGAATTTAAACCACAGGTACACTGGCTCGTTGACCATAGGTAAGCTACCTGTCACTCTAAACACTGCTGTGGCAGCCCAGACAGTGTTGTTTTTTTTTTTTTTTTTCCGTAGCGGGCTGTTGAGCCTGTCCCATTCAGAGAAGACACTCTGAAATTTTAAGAATAAACAGCCTGGATAATGGCAAACTCACTAAGTGATGTTTCACAGATGACTGTACCAAGAGGTGCTGAGGCTCCAAAAGTAATTTCCATAAGTAAAAAGCAGAGAATGGGGAAAAGTAGCCTAATACCTTTGAACCAACTCAACTTCTCTCTTTTTTCACACCTTGCTTGAATGGTCATACTGACGAGTACTTTCTATATGTTACCTCTCTCCTCTCCCTTTTTGTGTCACTTGCACTTTGTCTTCTCTGCCATTCACTTCTTACCCATCCCTCTTCTGTGTGTATTGCCTTTCCCCTTCTCCCTACATTCCTATCTTTGTGTCTCCTCTATCATTCATGACTCTTCTCTTTTTGGCATGTGTAATATTGAATTCGAGTTTAGTTAAAATATTTGTTAACATCATCAAAACAAAACACTTTTATGTATAACTGTGATCAAGAAAGTGAAAAAGATAATGTACAGAATGGGAAAAATATTTATAAATTATATTGCTAATCAGATATTAGTATCCAGAATATATACAGAACTCTTACAACTCAACAATGAAAAGATAAGGGAAACAGCTTTAAAAAATAGCAATGTTCATTGTTTCAAAGAAGATACATAAATTGCAAACAATCCTGTAAAAAGATGCTCAACATCATTAATCATGGAAATGGAAATAAAAAAAAAACAGTGAGGTACCATTTCACATCCATTTGTATAGCTATAATAATTTAAAAAGAAGCAAACAGCAAAGTTGTGGGGAAATTGGAACACTCCTGCATTGCTGGTGGGGATGTTAATTGGTTCAGTTACTGTGGAAAACAGTCTGGCAGTTTCTCAAAAGGTTAAACAGAGAATTGCCATATGACCCAGCAAATCTGCTGTTAGATATATATGCGAAAGAACTGAAAACAGAGACTCCAACAAATACATGTACAGCCATGTTTGTAGCAGCACTACTTAAAATTGCCAAAAGGTGCAAATGGGCCAAAATTTATCAGTGGATAAATGGGTAAACAAATTATGGTATATACATACAATGGAATATTATTTAGCCATAAAAGGTAACGCTGCAATGTAGATGAACCCTGAAAACATGCTATATTAAAGAAGTCAGATGCAGATGTAGAAGGCTACATATTGTATAATCCACTTGTATGAAAATCCAGAATAAGCAAATCCATAGAGACAGAAAGCAGATTAGTAGTTTCAAGGGCTAAGGTGAGGCAGAGATGATAAAGAAAATGCTTAATGGCTATGGGGTTTTGCTTAGGGATTAGTGAAAATGTTCTGGGACTAGATTGAGATGGTGGTTACGCAGCCTTGTGAATGTACTGAATGCCACTGAATTGTTCACTTTAGAATGTTTAACTTTATGTTACATGAATTTCACTTCAATACATTTTATGTACAGATGCACGTGTACTCATTTGCTGCGTAACATGGGTCAATGATGAATCACATATAGGATGATGGTCTCATAAAATTATAATGGATCTGAAAAATTCCTATCATCTAGAAAAGTCATAGCCATCATAGCACAATGCATTCCTCACCTGCTTGTGATAATGCTGGTGTAAACAAACCTACTGCATTGCCAGTCATATAAAAGTATAGCACATACAATTATGTATAGTACTTAATGCTTGATGATGATTATAAATGTCTATGTTACTGGTTTATGTATTTACTATACTCTTTATCATTGTTTTAGACTGTGCTCCTTCTACCTATAAAAAAAAGTCAACTGTAAAACAGCCTCAGGTGGGTCCTTCAGGAGATATGTCAGAAGGCATTGTTATCATAGGAGATGACAGCTCTCTGCGTGTTATTGTCCACTGTACCTTTCCTATGTTCAGATCTGTTTAGATATACAAATACTGACCTTTGTGTTACAATTGCCTACAATATTCAGTACAGTAACATGCTGTATACATGTGTTGCCTAGGAGCAATAGGCTGTACCATATGACCTATCTGTAGTAGGCTATAATCTAGGTTTGTGTAAGTACACTCTGTGAATGCATGACTGTATGCATGTTCTGAGATATACACATACCCCTTAAAGCTATTGATCTTGTGTTTTACCTTTATGTGACACTTTACCTTTAAAGTTCTCTTTGTGTGCATGTGTACAGGGGTTGGGAAGAAGCAGTTCAGTATCATTTAATAAGGCGGAGAAACCCAACCCCAAGATACTTTATGAAATCTAAGGAATACAGTCTAAATAACACCTACCTGCTCCTCCCACCAATATAAGAAGAGCTAAAATCATTAATGCATGTATGTATAGGAAAATAATGAAGGACAAATATGGCAAAATAAGGTCATTTCAAAGGATTTATTTGTGTGCTAAGAGATGAGATAGAGGCTAGTGGCATGAGAAAAGCAAAAATGGAAATAAGAGGAAAATGAATAGGTAGAACTGAGGGCAGTGACCTGGTTCATTGGAAAAAAAAAGATTTTTTGGTAAATATTCTGTATTCCAATCATGTCTAATAGGGATTTATGAAGTGGGGGAGGAGACACTGGAAGAGAGAGAGTAAATATGAATGTATTTGTATTAAAATCTCTAGAATAAACGTAGTCATAAAATCTCTGGAATACAAATTTTCACTTCAGTTCTTCATTGTGCAAAATAGTTTCTGAGGCAACGAAGGAACATACCAGGGCTATTAGAGAAAGCTATGGGATTGGCAAATCAGTGAGGGAGGACTTGCCAGCTTTGAATGCCTAGTAAGTTTATTTACAGTATACCCCTGCTTGGTCCATGAACTGTAGTCTTACCACAAAAATAGCTGGAATTTTGAGGAAAACTGTTTTTCAAGTTATAAATGATCAGCTGCTGTAATACTGGCTTATAAGACCAGAGAGTGTGGCCACAAGTGAAAGGAGAGTAACCTAGGAAGTTCCCCTCTTCTCCCTGAGTTTGTCATTAACTGTTTGATTGTTCCCAGCAGTATTATAACTCTCCCTTTTCCCTGGAGCAGTCTGCCATTTTTGCAAAGTGAGGACCAATTTAATGGGGTTTACTTAATGGATTGATAAGGCTGAGGGGCAAAGGTTTGCCACAGGGAATAAATTGATGGTTAATGTATTTTTGCCTCCAAGGCCAGAAAGGAGACATAATGGAGAGAAAAGAGTGAAGTGAAAAGATAAGACTAGGGTTTAAACGACAGCTTGTGGTCCTCTGCAGATGATTCATTTCTGCTGCTTGGCATGTGCTTTAGGACCTATATGTTTACAAGGACAAAAATGGGAAAATTACTCCCTGATCCTCTATATATGTACAATATATATAAGGACCTATTCCTAAGGTCTTTGTAAATCCCTAGCCCTTAAATAAATATACATTTGAGAGAAAATAACACAATATAGATTTAACATAGTATGGTGTAGGGAGTAGACCAGTAATTATTTTTTCTCACTGAACGAACATTTAAAACATTAATATCCTCTTGCATCACTAAGAGCAGTAAGACTGCACCATCCCCTGGTTAGTAGTATTCATAGCAAGCTGTGTAAATTTTGTTGGCAAAACTTTACTAGCCTTTGTAGCAGCCCCTGACCCAGGGGCATCTCTACAAATTCCCTTTGACAGCTGTTTTCATATTGCACTGAGAATAGACAAGAAGAGGTAGATTTTGTCTGAAACAGGAGGCATTTTGGTGAGAGTTATTTCAAGGAATTTTATTGGGAGGAAGTTTTTTTCAGATAATAAAAACAGGTCCATAGGCAAAAGCTTTATAACAGTATTTTAATGGCAAATTAGGTATGTTTGCATCAGTTCTGTAAGCTTTCAATGCTGTTGTTTTAGGAGACGAATGTCCTACTTTCCTACAGAATTGTCCCTGGTGTTACTATTGGAGAGCAAATTATGTACTGCATGGGCCCTGGGATATCTTTAATTAGTCAATGATGAAAGCTGGGAAATCTTTCACCAATATTCTTTAACTTTCAGGTTTAGGATGGCTCTAACCTGGCCTGGGTAAAGAATAATGGACTTGGTGACCCTCCACAGCCACTTCCATTTCAGTGATTCTATTACCTACCTCTGTCAATATTTCTCCACTTCCTCCCCCCTGCAGAAATGAGAGAAATACAAAGCAATTTGTGATCAGCTTCCCTAACAAGCCCCCTACACAGATCAGGAATATGAGCTCAAAGCACATTACTTGAAATTGTTTAAAATGTAATCCCTTCCACCTTACTCTTGTTTTCACTCAGGATAGAGAACCTGTTTTTGAAATTCAGACTCTTATTTCTATACTCAGAGGCATGCAACCACAATCAAGATGGGGTTTGGTTGAATTCAAGTTTTTTAAACCTATTCTTCATGTATAACATCACATCTTTTTATGTGTATATATATGTAGAATTAGATGTGTAATAAATTACTTCAGTTAAGTTATGTGAGGCTAGGGTAGGCTGCAGTAATAATCAACACTCACATTTCAGTGGTTTAACCCAATAGAAGTCTACTTCTTCTGAGAGTCCAGGTTGCTTTCCAGGGAACCCGTTTCCATACAGTGACTCAGGGGTTTAGACTGCTTTGATCTGATAGTTTCAGCCTCATCTCTGAAATGACATATGTTCACTTCCCCTCATGGGCCACTGGTCAGAACTAATTACCTGGCTTTGCCTAAATTTAAGGGGGCAGAGAGAAGCTGAGAAATAACAGTCTTCCATGTTTCCAGAAGGAGAAGAGAATTTTTGATGTAGGTGAATACTAGGGCTATATACAAGTTTAGTGAATGAGTCTGTTTAAGAAAATTTTGAGACTATGGGGTCTTTTTAGATATAGGATCATGACATCTGCAAATAGGGATAGTTTGACTTCCTCTCTTTCTATTTGGGTGCTCTTTATTTCTTTCTCTTGCCTGATTGCCCTGGCCAGAACTTCCAATACTATGTTGAATACGAGTGGTGAAAGGGGGCATCCTGGTCTCGTGCCAGTTTTCAAGGGGAATGCTTCCAGCTTTTGCCCATTCAGTATGATGTTGGCTGTGGGTTTGTTATACATGGCTCTCATTATTTTGAATTATGTTCCTTGATGTGGTTTGGCTCTGTGTCCCCACACAAATTTCTCTTTGAATTGTAATAATTCCCACCTGTCAAGGGTGGGACCAGCTGGAAAAAATTGAATCATGGGGGCAGTTTCCCCTATGCTGTTCTCATGAAAATGAGTGAGTTCTCAGGAGAGCTAATGGTTTTATAATGGGCTTCCCTTTTCCTTCGACTCTCATTCTATCTCCTGCCACCCTGTGAAGTGGTGCCTTCTGCCATGATTGTAAGTTTCTTGAGGTCTCCCTAGCCATGCAGAACTGTGAATCAATTAAACCTCTTTTCTTTATAAAGTATTCTGTCTTGCGTATTTCTTCATAGCAGTGTGAGAATGGACTTTTTAATGCCTAGTTTATTGAAAGTTTTTAACATGAATAGATGTTGAATTTTTTGAAAGTCTTTGCTGCATCTACTGAGATAATCATGTGGTTTTTGTCTTTAGTTCTGTTTGTGATGACTGACATTTATTAATTTGCATATGTTGAACAAAGCTTGCATCCCAGAGATAAAGCCTACTTGATCATAGTGAATAAGCTTTTTGATGTGCTGCTGGATTCAATTTGCCAGCATTTTGTTGAGAATTTTTGCATTGATATTCATCAAGAATGTTGGCCTGAAGTTTTCTTTTGTTGTTGTATCTCTGCAAGGTTTTGGTAACAGAATGATGCTCGCATCATACAATGAGTTGGGTAGGAGTCCCTCTTCCTCATTTTTTGGGAATATTTTCAGTAGGGATGGTACCAGCTCTTCTTTGCACATCTGATAGAATTCAGCTGTGAATCTGTCTGGTCCTGGGCTTTTTTTCATTGGTAGGCTATTTACTACTAATTAAGTTTTGGAGCTCATTATTGGTCTGTTCAGTAAATCAATCTTTTCCTGGTTCAGTCTTGGGAGGGTATATGTGTATGAGAATTTATCCATTTATACCCAGTTTTCTTGTTTGTGTGCATAGAGATGTTCATAATATTCTCTGATGGTTTTTGGTGTTTCTGTGGGGGTCTGTGATAATATCCCCTTGTCATTTCTGATCGTGTTTATTTGAATCTTCTCTTTTTTCTTCGTTAGTCTAGCTAGTAGTCTATTTTATTTTCAATTTTTTCAAAAAAAAAAAAAACAGCTCCTGGATTTGTTGATCTTTTGAACAGTTTTTGTGTCTCTATCTCCTTCAGTTGAGCTCTGACTTTGATTATTTCTTGTCTTCTGATAGTTTGTCTCAGCCCAAACTCTTCTTAAGCTGATAAACAACTTCACAAAGTCTCAGGATACAAAATCATTGTGCAAAAATCACTAATATTCCTATACATCAACAATAGCCAAGCCATGAACCAAATCAGGAATGAGCTTCTATTCACAATGGCTAAAAAAAATAATAATAAAATAAAATGCCCAGGAATACAGCTAACTAGGGAGGTGAAAGATTTCTACAAGGAGAACTATAACCCACTACTCAAAGAAATCAGAGATGATACAAACAAATGGAAAAACATTCCATGCCTATTGATAGGAAGAATCAATATTCTTAAAATGGCCATACTGCCCAAAGAAATTTATAGATTCAATGCTATGCCTATTAAACAACCACTGACATTCTTTACCGAACTAGTGAAAACTATTTTAAAATTCATATGGAATCAAAAAACAGCCTGAATAGCCAAGGTAATCCTGAGCAAAAAGAGCAAAGCTAGAAGCATCACACTAGCCGACTTCAAACTATACTACAAGGCTACACTAACAAAACATCATGGTACTAGTATAAAAACAGACACATAGTCCAATGGAACAGAATAGAGAACCCAGAAATAAGACCACACACTTACAACTATCTGATCTTCGACAAACTTAACACAAACAAGCAATGGGGAAAAGATTTCCTATTCAATAAATGTTGCTGGGATAACTGGCTAGCGATATGCAGAAGTTTAAAACTAGATCCGTTCCTTACACCACATACAAAAATTAACTAAGATGGATTAAAGACTTAAATGTAAAATCCAGAGCTAAAAAACCTGGAAGACAACATAGGTAATACCATTCAGAACATAGATACCGGCAAGGATTTCATGATTGAAGACACCAAAAGCAATTGCAACCAAAGGAAAAATTGACAAATTGGATCTAATTAAACTAATTAAACTAAAGAGCTTCTGCACAGCAGAAGAAACTATCAACAGAGTAAACAGATAATCTATGGAATGAAAATATTTGAAAACTATGCATCTGACTAAGGCCTAATATCTAGAATCTATAAGGGGCTTAAATCAACAAGCAAAACACAAACAATCCCGTTAAAAAATAGGCAAAGGACATTAGCAGACACTTCTCAAAAGAAGACATACATGCACCCAACAAGCATATGAAAAAAAGCCCACATCACTGATTATTAGAGAAAACCACAATGAGATACCATCTCACACCAGCCAAAATGGTTATTATTAAAAAGTCAAAAAATAACAGATGCTGGCAAGGTTGTAGCGAAAAAGGAACACTTATACACTATTGGTGGGAATGTAAATTAGTTCAACCATTGTATGTGACAGTGTGACACTTCCTCAAAGACCTAAAACAGAAATACCATTAGACCCAGGAATCCCATTACTGGGTATACACCTGAAGGAATAGAAATCATTCTGTTATAAAGACACATGCACATGTATGTTCATTTCATCACTATTCAGAATAGCAAAGACATGGAATCAACCTAAATGCTGATGAATGATAGACTGGATAAAGAAAATGTGGTACATATGCCATGGAATACTATGCAGCCATAAAAAACAAGATCATTTCCTTTGCAGGGGCATGGATGCGGCTGAAGGCCATTATCCTTAGCAAACTAATGCAAGAACAGAAAACCAAATACTGCATGTTTTCACTTATAATTGGGAGCTAAATTATGAGAACAGATGGACACATAGAGGAGAACAAACACACATTGGGGCCTATCAGAGGGTGGAGGTTGAAAGGAGGGAGAGGATCAGGAAAAATAAATAATGGGTACTAGATTTAATACCTGAGTGTTGAAATGATCTGTATAGCAAACCCTGTATTACTTCGTTGACAGAACCCCCATGACAGAAGTTTATGTATGTAACAAACCTGTACATGTACCCCTGAACTTAAAAGTTAAAGAAGAACATTTTGATTCCTTCTTTTATGGTCTTTATCCAAGGGTTCACACAAAAAGGGGAAGGTAGGCCTATTTATTTGTAAGTTTTCAAAACTGAATTGAGCTGAGTTGCCTGAGGAGGGGAGGCAGACACTCAATCCACAAACACATTCTTTTTTTTTATTATTATTATACTTTAAGTTTTAGGGTACATGTGCACAATGTGCGGGTTTGTTACATATGTATACATGTGCGTTGTTGGTGTGCTGCACCCATTAACTCGTCATTTAGCATTAGGTATCTCTCCTAATGCTATCTCTCCCCCCTCCCCCCACCCCACAACAGTCCCTGGTGTGTGATGTTCCCCTTCCCGTGTCCATGTGTTCTCATTGTTCAATTCCCACCTATGAGTGAGAACATGCGGTGTTTGGTTTTTTGTCCTTGCGATCGTTTGCTGAGAATGATAGTTTCCAGCTTCATCCATGTCCCTACAAAGGACATGAACTCATCATTTTTATGGCTGTATAGTATTCCATGGTGTATATGTGCCATATTTTCTTAATCCAGTCCATCATTGTTGGACATTTGGCTTGGTTCCAAGTCTTTGCTATTGTGAATAGTGCCGCAATAAACATATGTGTGCATGTGTCTTTATAGCAGCATGATTTATAATCCTTTGGGTATATACCCAGTAATGGGATGGCTGGGTCAAATGGAATTTCTAGTTCTAGATCCCTGAGGAATCGCCACACTGACTTCCACAATGGTTGAACTAGTTTACAGTCCCACCAACAGTGTAAAAGTGTTCCTATTTCTCCACATCCTTTCCAGCACCTGTTGTTTCCTGACTTTTTAATGATTGCCATTCTAACTGGTGTGAGATGGTATCTCATTGGGGTTTTGATTTGCATTTCTCTGATGGCCAGTGATGATGAGCATTTTTCTTAGTACCTGATATGGTTTGGCTCTGTGTCCCCACCCAAATGTCATGTCAAATTGTCATCCCCATGTGTCAAGGGAGGGACCTGGTGGGAAGTGATTGGATCATGAGGATGGATTTCCCCCATGTTGTTCTCATGATAGTGAGGGAGTTCTCACGAGATCTGCTGGTTTTAAAAGTGGCAGCTTCCCCTGTGTACTCTCTCTCTCCTGCGGCCATGTAAGACGTGGCTTGTTTCCCCTTTGCCTTCCACCATGATTATAATTTTCCTGAGGCCTCTCCAGCCATGTGGAACGGTGAGTCAATTAAACCTCTTTTGTTTATAAATTACGCAATCTCAGGTAGTTTTTTATAGCAGTGTGAAAACGGACTAATACGGTACCCGTGGTATATGCAGCCTCAATTTTTGAAAAATGATTTACTGCAGGATTCTTTTAAGTTAAGAGTCAGCAAACATTTTTCTGTTAAGGGCCAGATAGTACATATCTTCAGTTTTGTAGGCCATACAGTCTCTGTGACAACTATTTAACTTCCATTACAGTGTGAAAGTAGCCGTTGACAATAAGTAAACGAATAAGCTTAGCTATGTTCCAAACAAAATTTGTTTACAGAAACACAGAGTGGGCTGTAGTTTCTGACTCCTGCTTTAAATAGAGAGACTCCCTTGTGAATAAGAAAGTTTAAAGATACCTGTTTACCAAAAGGTGAGCAAGAGCAGAGAAATTTAAAAACTAAGTCAGTGACAGTTCATTAGAAACAAAGACAAAACTACTGTGAAATAAGTCAATGTGAAAATAGTTTATTTATCATTTGTCACAAGTGATTTACATTTTGTATCTAATTATATGTGAACCTGTAAGTTAAGATGCTCTTGATCACAACGAATAGAAAAAAATTCAAACGGGCTTATGCATATAAGTGTATTGGTTCATGCTATACAAAAGTTCTGAAATAGTCCTTATGTAGTTTCTTCAGAGCCTCAACATATTTCTCTTTCATTCTCTTGACTCTGCCTTTTTGCTAGCATCAGCTTTGTCCCCTGGCTGAACAACATTAATTGGGGCTACTTTCATTCATAGTCACATATTGGAGAAAGAATGGATATCTCTTTTTTAGCCATTGAACAAAAGCACTGTGCTTTCTCTGTTTTACGTGCCCTTAAAACAATTAATGTGGCAAGGGAATAGAATTACTCTGATTGACTCATACCAATCTGGGTATTGGGTGCATTGCTGGAGCTAGGAATGAGGTCAAGACTATCCAGCTGAAAGACTGAATGAATGTTTAAAAGCAACTCCATTACCTTCCACAATGACCGCTTCACCCTGTTGCAACTTATAGCTTCACCGTTTCATCCTGTTGCAATTTGTTGTAGCATATATGTGCAGAGAGGTGGGAAGGCCATAGGAGAATTTTTATTATTAGCAAGAACCTCAACCCAGAGATCTTTAAATGTGGATACCATGTTGTAGCTTTTGCTGAAAGCCATGTAGACACCGCATGATGTCCCTGAGCTGCCTCAGGGAAGATCAGATTTCTTGCTGGGAGGGATGGTGGTCACAAAGGTCATTGGATATTTCTGTGTGCTTTCTGCAGATAGTCAAACTGGATATAATTAAGGTATACAAGAACTGTGGAGAATAAATATGTTGTTAGGGGAATGAACAGCTAATGGTAAGCTGATATCCAGAGTATCCTGTACTACATCAAAAGATCTCAATCTGAGTCCATTCTAACAGTATTCTATTTCTAAATTCCATTATGCTATGCTTATTTTTGGTTGCCATATCTTAAAACAATGCATCAGAGTTGAAGAATATCCAGATAAAATTACCATAGGCATATCTGTCACAAAATCCAGAATCAGAAGCAAATCCACATTGTTGGGTTTTATTAGTGTCAGTGATATAATGGCATTGCAAATTTTCCAATGTAATTCAGAGAGATCCAAGATGAACTAAAATATTGGGGCTTTTCAGTCTGGACAAATAAATACTGAAGTAATATCATTAAAGCCTATAAAATAAATTAAACATAAGGTATACATAAACATATTTATTAAATTCTAATATATTAGAACAGATGGACACATATTTTAGCTCAAAACAACTTTAAGGCAAATGAAAAGACATGCACCTTCATAAAATGAGAAATCAGGTTGTAGAAATAATAAGCACCCCCAGCAACTGCTACTAGCTGGGCACATACCCTTGAAAAACAAGTTCATGGTAGTTAAAGACTGATCTGTCTGTATCAAATGATGAAGGGCAATGAAGATGTTTTGTAGACATCCTGGAACTTTGAGTTTAGCAGCAGTGAGAACAGCTTTGCTGTACCTTGCACTATACCCCTTTATGGTTCATGTAGCAGGACTGGTATTTTCTTCTTCTAAATATCTACTTTCTTTGCTTGCTGTATCTGTTTGTACCTAGCCTTCAAGCAGTTCCATTTTAAAACACTCTCAGCCCAATTCCCTGATGAACTGGGAAGAGCTTAAAATGGGCAAAGGGCATGAACAGACACTACTCAAAAGAAGACATTCATGTGGCCAGCATATGAAAAAAGGCTCAACATAACTGATCATTAAAGAAAAGCAAATCAAAACCACGATGAGATACCATCTCATACCAGTCAGAATGGCAATTATTAAAAAGTCAAGAAACAACAGATGCTGGTGAGGTGGCAGAGAAATAGGAATGCTTTTACACTGTTAGTGGGAATGTAAATTAGCTTAACCACTGTGGAAGACAGTGTGGCAATTCCTCAAAGATCTAGAACCAGGAATACTATTTGACTGAGCAATCCCATTACTGGACATATACCCAAAGGAATATAAATCATTCTATTACAAAGATACATGCATGCGTATGTTCATTGCAGCACTATTCACAATAGCAAAGACATGGAATCAGTCCAGATGCCCATCAGTGATAGACTGGATGAAGAAGGCATGGTGCATATACACCATGGAGTGCTATGCAGCCATAGGAACATGAGATCATGTTCTTTGCAGGGACATAGATGGAGCTGGAAGCCATTATCCTTAGCAAACTAACTCAGGAACAGAAAACCAGACATCACATGTTCTCACTTATAAGTGGGAACTGAAGAATGAGAACACATGGACACAGGGAGGGGAACAACACACGTTGGGGCCTGTTGGCAGGGCAGTGGGAGAGAGAGCATCAGGATAAATAACCAAGGGTTGCGGGGTTTAATACCTAGGTGATGAGTTAATAGGTACAGCAAACCACCATGACACACGTTTACTGATGTAACAAACCTGCACGTCCTGCACATGAAACCCAGAACTTAAAATAAAAATTAAAAAAAATGCATACAAATATAATTGAATAGAGTACCTATACAAAGATATGACCATAGAACTGTGTAATTTAACAAATACCTTTCTTTAAGACTCAAAAACTCATTCTCAATGTTATTGACCATAATAATGCTGCAATTGTCAAAGTCTGGATTTTCACACAGATAGGTTTGAAATTCAGCCATGTATTTCGATAAGCACTGTTGTATAGGAATTGGAGTGTACTTTCATTCCTGCTTGCTCTTTTATTCTTTCTGGACAATATCCAAAGCACAGTATCTTGCTCTAATAGCTATTCTTGACTGGATTTCTGGCAACAGCATTTCCTTGCATTGCTCATAGGTGCCTTGCTTAGTGCCCTGCCCATTTTTAGTCCTATCTACTTCTAATCGTGGTAAAAGAGGGTGATTGTTCATAGCAGAGGTAATAAAACATTATCTGTAAAGAGGCAAATAGTAAATACTTCAGGGTCATAGGACATACAGTCTCTATTGCAATTACTCAACTCTGCCATTGTAGCATGAAAGCAGCCATGAATGATATATAAATGAATGAGCTAGCTGTGTTTCAATAAAATTTTATTTATAAACAAAAATTTGAATTTTATATTATTTTCATTTGTCATGAAATATTCTTTAAAAAATTTCTAGGTCATTAAAAAATGTCAAAAATGTTTTTAGCTCATGGGTCATATATAGAAACATGGGATGGGCTGGATTTGGCCAGTAGGAGTAGTTTGTGGAACCCCTAGTTTACAGTGAGGATATTGAGAGGGAGACAGGGTCTATGTTTTGGCTTTGCTTCAATTCCTTTACTTGTAGTGCTCTTATATTGTGGAAGTCAGCCTTGTTTTGTGTTAGCTGTTTCCTCACTTAAGGTGATAACTCTGTCCATGTGTTCAAAATGTAAGTGAGCCTCAACTTAAAAGAACTAGAGGAGGTGGTTTCTACTTTGTCTCTCATATTGCTTTTCCATAGTATATGTTTGGAAACTGTGTAAGAAAGCAGATCAGATATTTTCTCCATGCATTGTTTTACCGTAAAAGCCTGCATGTAGCACCATGTGATGTATGAGTTGTCCCCAAAGATTAAATCCTAAGTGGACATACACATGACATGCACAGAAACCAGCAGAATCTGACAAATGAATGGATGGTATAGCAAGGAGCATATATGATAATATAATGCACAACATGCATTCTAACGAAATATATTGTTGCCAGTAGCATTATTTTGATTACAAAAATATAATTAAGCTTAATTTTAATGGTAATAATAATGAAGGAGCAGGTAAGAAATAGGGAAGCCTTCGAGAACATAGATTCCTTCTTTGCCATGCTATGGTAGGATGGTCATCCCCTTATCAGATTGCTATTCACCCAGTATGAACTTGTGTAGGCATTTCAGTTATTTACAGCTGACATCCATTTTGACAGAGCCAGTCTCCATTGTGTTTGAATTGGTACCCATGATCTATTTTGAAAATTTAATGTGTGTTAATCAAAACTACTAGATTCAGTCTTGCAATGGAGCATAAGAACAAAGCTGAAGTGTGAAGTATCATCACTGATTGTAGAAAATATTTTTAAAATGATTAATTTCCAAAAGTGTGGATGATACAATATAAATATGGTCAGTTTTCAGAAATATTGCAGATACATGTAACATCCTGTTACTAACCCTTGGAAATTCTGATAAAATATAACACCTCAGGATGACACAAAAAATTCCAACTTGCCAGCAAAAAGACTGTAACTGCCAGGGGTGGGGTGCAGTACAGTCAGACTGTGTAAATTAGGAATGTGGGTTTTCATGACCATGTAACAAAGGAGGTGAGGTCTCAGGTGTTTGTAAAGTGAGGTTTTGGAATTACAGATCCCTGAGGAGAGCTGGTACCCTTGAATTTCTAACCTTTAGTAAAAGGGTGAATAGCAACACAAAAATCCTACCCACAGAAATGGCAAGGAATTTGGCTCTTTGCCTGAGATTTGGATGGAAAAAAAAATCTCCTACAAAGATTTGTAACAATAGGCTTACAATTCGTTTGTGTTTGGAGTTTCATTTTATATGACCCCCAAACTTAGAAGGTAGCAAAAAATTGGTTCTGAGCTAGTGTCTCCCCTGAGTTTCCTGGCAGAAGCAGTCAAAAGAGCTTTTGAGGAACATACGATACAGACTACAAGGTATTGTTGCAGAAAAAGTAACCCTTTATAAGACAAATTCACAATAAAATGTTACCAACACATGACTAAACAGTTCACTCTGATGAAAGTCAGTAGACACAACAAACAATAGAATTATATCCCTAAGAATTAGACATAGGAGAATAGAGATACAGGAGATAACTGAAAATTAATGTTTATCATAGTGACTAAAAAGAAGTCAAAATCCTAAGAATTGAACAAGAGGTTTCGAAAACAAAAGATTTACAACAGAAGAAAATAAAAGTTTTAGAAAGGAAAAGTATGATTTGATTTGTGGGCTAATTATTGGATAATATGGAGCTACAGAGATTAGTAAACTGATAAATAGACTGAGGCAGTCACAATGCGACAGAGAGATGAAGGGATGGCAAAATATGAGAGGTTAAGAGGCACGCAAATGAAAAGATTCAATGTATATCTAAAAGGGGTGCTAGGATAGCATTAGGAGATATACCTAATGTTAAATGATGAGTTAATAGGTGCAGCACACCAACATGGCACATGTATACATATGTAACAAACACGTACATTGTGCACATGTACCCTAAAACTTAAAGTATAATAAAAAAATTAGCATGGTGGAGAAGCAATATGCAGAGATAATGGCTAATAGTTCTTCAACACTGATAGAAAACCCGATGCAGATTTAAGAAACTCAGCAAACATCAAGCATAGTACGTTAAAAAAAAAAAAGGAATCCACATGTGTAAGGAAACTGGAGAGCCCCAAAGAAAAATGGATAATGCTAAAAACCACCAAAAAGGCAGATCATCTATAAAGGAGCAGCAAATAGAGCAACTATAGACTTCACAACAAAAATAATTGAGGCCATTCTTGTTCATATGGCAATGCAATTTTCCCAACACCATTTATTGAATAGGGTGTCTTTTTCCCACTGTATGTTTTTGTTGACTTTGTTGAAGACCAGTTGGCTTTAAGTATGTGGCTTCATTTCTGGGTTCTCCAGTCTATTCCATTGATCTATGTGTCTACTTTTTAAATTATACTTAAAGTTCTGGGATACATGTGCAGAATGTGCAGGTTTGTTACATAGGTATACACGTGCCATGGTGGTTTGCTGCACCCATCAACTCGTTAACTACATTAGGTATTTCTCCTAATGCTATCCCTCCCCTAGCTCCCCACTCCCAACAGGCCCTGGTGTGTGATGTTCCTCTCCCTATGTCCATGTGTTCTCACTGTTCAGCTACCACTTATGAGTGAGAACATGTGGCGTTTGGTTTTCTATTCTTGTGTTAGCTTGCTGAGAATGATGGTTTCCAGCTTTATCCATGTGCATGCAAAGGACACGAACTCATCCTTTTTATGGCTGCATAGTATTCCATGGTGTATATGTGCCACATTTTCTTTATCCAGTCTATCATTGATGGACAGTTGGGTAGGTTTCAAGTTTTTGCTATTGTGAAGAGTGCCACAATAAACATACGTGTACATGTGTCTTTATAGTTGAACGTTTTATAATCCTTTGGGTATATATTCAGTAAGGGGATTGCTGGGCCAAATGGTATTTCTAGTTCTAGATCCTTGAGGAATCACCACATTGTCTTCCACAACTGGTGAACTAATTTACACTCCCACCAACAGTGTAAAAGCATTCCTATTTCTCCACATCTTCTCCAACATTTGTTGTTTCCTGACTTTTTAAAGATTGCCATTCTAACTGGTGTGAGATGGTATCTCATTGTGGTTTTGATTTGCATTTCTCTAATGACCAGTGATGATGAGCTTTTTCTCATATGTTTGTTGGCTGCATAAATGTCTTCTTTTGAGAAGTGTCTGTTCATATCCTTTGCCCAATTTTTGATGGGGTTGTACGTTTTTTTCTTGTAAATGTATTTAAGTTACTTGTAGATTCTGGATATTAGCCCTTTGTCAGATGGATAGATTTCAAAAATTTTCTCCCATTCTCTAGGTTGCCTGTTCACTCTGATGATAGTTTCTTTTGCTGTGAAGAAGCTCTTTAGTTTAATTAGATCCCATTTGTCAATTTTGGCTTTTGTTGCCATTGCCTTTGGTGTTTTAATCATGAAGTCTTTGTCCATGCCTATGTCCTGAATGGTATTGCCTAGGTTTTCTTCTAGGGTTTTTATGGTTTTAGGTCTTAGGTTTAAGTCTTTAATCCATCTTGAGTGAATTTTTGTATAAGGTGTAAGGAAGGGGTCTGGTTTCAGTTTTTTACATATGGCTAGCCAGTTTTCCCAACACCATTTATAAAATAAGGAATCCTTTCCCCCATTGATGGTTTTTGTCAGGTTTGTCAAAGATCAGAGGGTGTGTGGTGCCATTTCTGAGGCCTCTGTTCTGTTCTGTTGGTCTATATATCTGTTTTGGTACCAGTAACATGCTGTTTTGGTTACTGTAGCCTTGTAGTATAGATAGAAGTCAGGTAGCATGATGCCTCTAGCTTTGTTCTTTTTGCTTAGGATTGTCTTGGCTATATGGGCTCTTTTTTAGTTCCATATGAAATTTAAAGTTTTTTTTTTTCTAATTCTGTGAAGAAAGTCAGTGTTAGCTTGATGGGGATAGCATTGAATCTATAAATTACTTTGGGCAGTATGGCCATTTTCACCATATTGATTCTTCCTATCCATGGGCGTGGAATGTTTTTCCATTTGTTTTTTGTTTTTTTTTTTACATTTATTTATTTATTTATTTATTTATTTATTTATTTTATTTTTTATTTTATTTTATTATTATTATACTTTAAGTTTTAGGGTACATGTGCACAATGTGCAGGTTAGTTACATATGTATACATGTGCCATGCTGGTGTGCTGCACCCATTAACTTGCCATTTAGCATTAGGTATATCTCCTAATGCTATCCCTCCCCCCTCCCCCCACTCCACAACAGTCCCCAGAGTGTGATGTTCCCCTTCCTGTGTCCATGTGATCTCATTGTTCAATTCCCACCTATGAGTGAGGACATGCGGTGTTTGGTTTTTTGTCCTTGCGATAGTTTACTGAGAATGATGATTTCCAATTTCATCCATGTCCCTACGAAGGACATGAACTCATCATTTTTTATGGCTGCATAGTATTCCATGGTGTATATATGCCACATTTTCTTAATCCAGTCTATCATTGTTGGACATTTGGGTTGGTTCCAAGTCTTTGCTATTGTGAATAGTGCCCTCTTATTTCCTTGAGCTGTGGCTTTTAGTTATCCTTAAAGAAGTTCTTCACATCTCTTGTAAGTTGTATTCCTAGGTACTTTATACTCTCTGTAGCAATTGTGAATGGGAGTTTGCTTGTGATTTGGCTCTCTGTTTGTCTATTATTGGTGTATAGGAATGCTTATGATTTTTGCACATTGATTTTTGTATCCTGAGACTTTGCTGAAGTTGCTTATCAGCTTAAGGAGATTTTTATACCATTACCATGCTGTTTTGGCTGTGATAGCCTCATAGTATAATTTGAAGTCAAGTAATGTGATGTTTCTACCCTTGTTGTTTTTGCTTAGGACTGTTTTGGCTATTAGGGCTCTTTTTTGTTTTTATATGGATTTTCTATCTCTCATCATGTACAGAAACCAACTCAAAATGGATTAAAAACTTAAATGTAAGACCTGAAAATTAAAAAAAAATCCTAGAATAAAACCTAGGAAAAACTCTTCTGGACATTGGCTTTGGCAAAAATAATTCATGACTAAGACCTCAAAAGTAAACCCAATAAAAATAAAAATAGACAAATGAGATGTAATTAAATTAAAACATTTCTGCACAGAACAAGAAATAATCAACAGAATGAACAGATAACTTGCAAAATGGGAGAAAGCATCTGACAAAGGACTAATATCAAGCATTTACAAGGAACTCAAATGTCTCAATAACAACAACAAAAACAACTCCATTAAAAAGTGGGCAAAGGATGTGAACAGACATTTTAAAAACATTCAAATGGCCAACAAGCATATGAAAAAAATAATCATCATCACTAATAATCAGAAAATGCCAATTAAAACTACAATGAGATACCATTTTATACTAGTCAAAATGGCTATTATTAAAAAGTAAAAAATAACGGATCCTGGAAAGATTGCAGAGAACAGGGAATGCTTATACACCACTGGTGGGAATGTAAATTAATACAACCTTTATGGAAAATGGTATGTAGATTTCTTCAAGAACTAAAAATTGAACTGCCATTTGATCCAGCAATCCCACTACTAGGTATCTACCCAAAGGAAAATAAATCATTTATATAAAAAGATGTTTGTACTCATATGTTGATTGCAGTACTATTCACAATAGCTAAGATATGAAATCAACCTAAGTGTCCATCAATGGATGATTGGATAAAGAAAATTTGGTATGTATGCACCATGGAATACTATTCAGCCATAAAAATAAATCATTTTGCAGCAGAATGAATTTTGTTTTTTGGGTTTTTTTTTGCAGCAACATGGATGGGACAGGAGGCCATTATCTTTAGTGAAATAACTCAGAAAGTAAAATACTGCATGTTCTCACTTATAAGTGGGAGCTAAATAATGTGTATACATGGGCATAGAAAGTGGAATAATAGCTATTGGAGACTCAGAAGGGTGGCAAGGTAGTGAGGGATGAGAAATTACTTAATGGGTAGAATGTTCACTCTTTGGGTGATGGCTACATTAACAGCCCTGACTTCACCACTACATAGTATATCCATGTAACAAGATCGCATTTGTAGCCCCTAAATCTATAAAAATAAAGAAAAAGAAAAAGAATGAGGCCAAAAGAGAAAGGAATATTATCTTCAAGAGCTGAGGAAAATAACAATCTAGAACTTCTATACTGAATATCATAAAAGAGTGTGAGCAAAATAAATGTAAATGTCACTGAACACTGAAATAATTTACTACTCATAGACACTTGGTGAAAGAACTACTAAAAATATATGTGCTAGAAGAAAGAAAATTGAATCCAGAAAGAAGCTAGATGCATGAAGCAATGGTGAACAGCGAAATTGGTAAATAGAGGTACATCTAAATAAGAGGTACATCTAAATAATGTTGATGAACCACTTACAGGTTACAAGTATGATATGGTTTCCCTCAAATTCATATGTGGAAGTCCTAAGCCCCAGTACCTGTGTATTTGACCTTACATTTGGAAATACGTTTGTTGCAGATGTAATGAGTTAAGATGAGGTCATCTCATCTTGGATAGGGTGGGCACCTAATACAACATGACTGATGTCCTTATAAAAAGGGGGAACTTTGGACACAGAGACATGCACACAGGGAGGATGTCATGTGAAGATTGGAGATAAGCTGCCACATATCTGCAACAGGAACAATTAGAAGCTAGGGGCAGGGCCTAGATACAGATCTTTTCCTAAAGCCTGCAAAGAGAGCATGGGTCTGTTTTCTTAATCTTAGACTTCTAACCTTCAGAACTGTGAGACAATACATTTCTGTTAAGCCACTCAGTTTGTGGTACATTGTTACAGCAGCCCTAGCAAACTAATATAAAGTACAAAATGGATTAAGACACTTGAATACTGTAATAGGTAAGTATAATCAGAATTACATTTTCTCTAAGGATCTTGTATTATAGTCTAGGAGGAGGAGTAGAGATGTTGATCAACTTTAGACTTTAAGTCAAGTATGCATGTTAAAAATTTAGGAGTAATCAACAAAATTATTTAAATAGAATCTGTATATCCAAATCAGTAGAAGAGGACAGAAGGAAATTGTAAAAACTTAATATGAAGCAGGAAGGAGAAAAAAAGAAGAAAATAAAAAGTGTGATAAGTAAGACATACAATGGTAGAAATAAATTCAAATATAAAATTAAGTTCAAAATGTAAAAGAATTAAATTCATATGCCAAAGGCATAGAAGCTCATATCAAACATTTTTTAACAAAATTATAAAGCTTTAGAAGGCTAGTAGAGCTTGATCATAGTCCCAACTATTGGTTGGAGGGTTGTTGAGATTTCACATGAATAGTTGGAATTTTAACATGGGAGCAATATTCTAACCAAGGGGTGAGCAAACAATAACCCACAGCCCAAATAGGGCCTGCTGCCTTTTTTTTTTTTTTTTTTTTTTTTTTTTTTGTACAGCCTGCAAGCTAAGAATGGATTTTACATATTTTTAACTTTCTATTTTAGTTTCATGGGTACTTATACAGGTTTGTTATATAGGTAAAGTCATGTCATGAGGGCATGTTGTACAGATTATTTTGTCACTCAGCTACTAAGCATAGTACCCAATAGTTATTTTTTATTTTTTTTATCTTATCCCTCCTCATACTCTGCACCTTCAAGTAGACCCCAGTATGTGTTTTTCCCCACCA
This sequence comes from Pongo pygmaeus, assembly GCF_028885625.2. Classification (NCBI taxonomy): domain Eukaryota; kingdom Metazoa; phylum Chordata; class Mammalia; order Primates; family Hominidae; genus Pongo; species Pongo pygmaeus. Next base: position 108,844,087 of record NC_072396.2, read on the forward strand.
TGTGTCCATGTGTTCTCATCATTTAGCTCCCACTTATAAGTGAGAACATGTGGTATTTGGTTTTCTGTTCCTGTGCTAGTTTGCTAAGGATAATGGCCTCCAGCTCCATCATGTTCCTGCAAAGGACATGGTCTTGTTCTTTTTTATGGTTGCATAGTATTTCACAGTGTTCATATTAAATTTTTAAGATTAACTGTATGCTCTTGACCAGGGAGAAATGTAAAACAACACAGAATAACTGAAGATAAATGAATAAAAGATATGGATGAGAAATATCAACTGAAAGAAAGCCAGCATTACAATGATGATGTAAGGAAAAAATATTTAAAGCAAAAAGCCTTATTAAGGATATGGAAGGTCACTACTTAATGATAAAAGACAAAACTCACTATGAAGATATATATTTTAAACAAGTTAGTCTCAAATATATAAAGCAATATTTGAAAGAAATACTAGGAAACATTGAAATATTCACACTCATATTTGAAGACTTTTTTTTTTTTTGAGATGGAGTCTCACTCCTGTCATGCAGGCTGGAATGCAGTGGCACAATCTCGACTCACTGCAGCCTCTACCTCCCAGGTTCAAGTGATTCTCCTTTCTCAGCCTCCTGAGTAGCTGGGATTAAAGGTGTGCACAACCATGCCCAGCTAATTTTTGTATTTTTAGTAGAGACAGGTTTTCACCATGTTGGCCAGGCTGATCTCGAACTCCTGACCTCAGGTTATCCACCTGCCTCGGCCTCCCAAAGTGCTAGGATTAAAGGCTTGGGCCTTTAAAGGCACCTGGCCTATTTGAAGATTTTAACATTACTTTCAGTAATCAATATGCAAGGAGAAAATAATCAGTGCTTATGTTAAACAGACTTGATTTAATGGACATAAATAGAACTCTGGGCCCAATAATTAGAGAAAATATTAGAGAAAAAATAATTAAAGAAATAATTAGAGAAAATACTTTTTCTTTTGAGTTACATGTGAAATATTTCTAAAAATTGACTGTGTACTAGGTGACAAATCTCAAAAATACCCCAAAGCCTCTATAAACACCACTTTCTCTGACCACACTGCAAAGAACGTATACATCAGTTTAAAAATAGCAAAAAGTCCTTGTTAATTTTGAAATTAAAAATACTTTAATGTAATTCATTGGTTAAAAAAATGTTATGTGGGAAATTAGAAAATATTTAGAATTGAATAATGATGACAAAATATAGCAAAACTTGTGGGATGCTCCCACTGTCAGAGATGAATTTTCAGTGTAGAATGTGTAAGAGAAGGAGAACAGAAGCTGTGTCCACTTTAAGTAGTTAGAAAAGGAACAATATAGTTGATTAAAAAAGGGAAGGAAATAGAAGTAGAAATGAATGAAATAGAAAACAAAGAAATGATAGAGAATCAATAAAACCAGCATTTGGTCTTTGAAATTATTAGTAGACAAGCCTACCAAAATAAACTTATTGTAACACTGATTTTACAAAGAGACTTGACAAGTCATCAGTATTAGGAATGAAAAGGGAGATGCTACTGTAGATACAGTCAAATTTAAAAACACAGTAACAATACCTTGAAAAACTTTGTACAATAAATAAATCATAGAATTGAACAAATGGATACTGTCATGCAAAAATAAAATATATTAAAACTGCCTCAAGGAAGAATAATTAACCTGGATAAATCTATTACCTACATTAAAGAAATTGTATCAATAGTCAAAAATCTACATGCAAAAAAATCACCAGGCCTAGAGGATTTCACAAATTAGTTTATCAAATTTTCAAAGAACAGATAATCTCCATTTTATATAACTTCTTCAGAGAATTCAAAAAGTGGGAAAATTCCCCTGAACTAATTTTTAGAGTCTAATATAATCTTGTTACCCAAACAAGATAGATACACTTTGAGAAAAATACAGATTACCTCACATACATGGAAGCTAAATGTCGTAAATACAATATCAGCAGGTTAAATCCATTAATAACTTATTAATGAAATACCGCCTCATGCTGATCTGAATTTATACCACAAATATTTAAGAATGGTTTAACTTTTTAAAAAATTATTTAATGTCTTTGATAACCTCAAAGAAAAAAGTCATATAACCACTTCAACAGATTAAAAAAGCACTTAATATAATTCAATATAATTTGATTTTAAAAACTCCTAGCAAACTCCTAGAAAACTATACAAAAAACTTTTAAAATTAGATAAATGTTATTGACCAAAAACCATTTGAGACAAAGTAATCTTGCCTGCTATCACTACCTCTAAGCAACAGGAAATAAGAATAGAAAAATGAAAGTTATGAGTATTGGAAAGTAAACAACCAAAAACTTATTGTGAAAGAATGATTGTCTTGATATAAATTTAAAAATAATATTCAGGACCGGAAGCAGCGGCACACACCTGTAATCCCAGCACTTTGGGAGGCCGAGGTGGGCGGATTGCCTGAGGTCAGGAGTTCTAGACCAGTCTGGCCAACATGGTGAAACCCCATCTCTACTAAAAATATATAAAAACAACAACAACAACAAAAAAAAACCGGGCGTGGTGGCATGCGCCTGTAATCTCAGCTACTCAGGAGGCTGAGGCAGGGGAATTGTTTAAACTGGGGAGGTGGAGGTTGCAGTGAGCTGAGATCACACCACTACATTCTAGCCTGAGTGACAGAGCGAGACTCTGTCTCAAAATAATAATAATAATAATAATAATAATAATAATAATAATAATAATAATAATAATATTCAGGCAAACTGTTAGAATTAAAAAGAGTTCAGCAACGTTTCTTGATAAAAAATAGAAAACACAATACTATAAAACTTCTAGAAAAACATATAGGAATTCATTTTCATGACCTAGGATTAAGAAAAGAGTTCATCATCACGGAAATGCAAATCAAAACCACAATGAAGTACCATCTCATCTTAGGATGGCTGTTATCAAAAAGACAAAAAGTAACACACGCTGGCAAGGATGCCGAGAAAAGGGAACTCCTACACACTTGGACGTTTGTATGTCTTCTTTGGAGAAATGTCTGTTCAGATCATTTGCCCATTTTTAAATTGGATTGTTTTTTGTTGTTGAGATGTTTGGGTTCCTTGTATATTCTGGATATTAACTCCTTGTCTAATTTTTGATTAAAGAAAAAAATAGATTTATTTATACAAAAAAAAAGAAAAGAGTTCATCATAAAAATTATAAACTTCTGCTGTGGGAAGGACACTGTGAAGAGGATGAAAAGGCAAGCCACAGACTGGGAGAAATATTGGCAAATCACATATCTAATAAAGGACTTGAATCCAAAATATATAAAGAATTCTCAAAACTCAGGAATAAGGAAACCAACAACCTAATTAAAAAATGGGTAAAAGATTTGAACAACCACTTCACCAAAGTAGACTTATAGTTGGCAAATAAATAAAGTACATGAAAAGATGCTCAACATTATTAGCCAATAGGGAAATACAAATTAAAGCCATGATGGGATGTCACTACATGCCTATCAAAATGGCAAAAATAATAATTTTAAGAATACAATTATCAGCACTAGGCAGAATGCAGAGTAGCTGAAATTTGCATACATTTTCAGTAGGAATGTAAAATGGTACAGCTACTCTGGAAAAACAGTTTGGCAGTTTCTTATAAAACTAAACATACTACTTCCATACAACTCAGCAATTGCACTTTTGGGCATTTATCCAAAAGAAATGAAAACGTATACACACAAACCTGCACATGAATGTGTATAGAAGCTTTGTTTCTAATAACCCCCAATCGGAAACAACTCAAATTTGCATCAACAGATGAATGGATAAAACATATTGTGGTGTATCTACATAATGGGACACTATTCAGCAATAAAAAATGAACTTTTGATTCACCCATCAACTTGGATGCTAAACATCAACAGTGTGCTAAATGAAAGAAGCCAGTCTCAAAAGGCTGCATATTGTATCATTTTGTTTATATGACATTCTCAAAAAGATAAAACTACAGTGACAGAGTGGTTGCTAGGGTTTAGGAGTACAGGGAGAGTATGACTACAAAGGGATGGCATGAGGTAGTGTTTTGGGGTGATGGAACTGTTCTGTATCCTGATTCTGGTATTGGTTACATAAATCTATACATATATTAAAATTCATAGAACTATATAACAAAAAGTCAATTTTACTGTATATTAATTTAGAAATAAAATTTAAAAATTTAAAAATTACTTCATAAAAAGGAGGATATGTACAGTGTCAGAAGGTTGATCATACATCCTAGTGGGCCTCAAAGAGGCCCACTTTATGCTTTTATCCTGGTGTAATTATTAATAGTGTCAATTGTAGAATTCTGCTTGAATGGTAAATTATATGCTTATCCTAAATATGAAACTGTATTCTTACTGTAAATATGAAACAATTCATTTTAATTGTAAAGTATACAAGACAAAATTAAGAATGTATTGCTTTTGTTTACCATTTATATGCAGTAGCATGGAAATTGCATGGAAGAGAAATAAAATCTTTAGGAAGAGAGGGATAAGAAAAGAATGGAGGCTTCAGCTGACATAAATATGACAAAATTAGAAATAAAAAATTCAAAAATAAATATAAGGTGGCTCTCAATGGAAATTCCAGGAAATAAGAAAATGGTATTTTGATTAACAGCTTATGTTTATGTTAGAACCTTGATCAGTTCTTGAAGCAAATAGGTGATAAAAATGGTCGTTCTCTTGGTTTGCTGAAAAGTGAAATGATATGTGCTGATGTCACATATCCTCTGACTGTTCCTGATGAACCTACCTCATTGTCTGATGTCCATGAATGGCAGTGGCTATAGAAGTCTGTGCATGGCAGTTACATGAACAATAACCACTGTGACAAAGGGAACCACTATTACCCTAATGGAAAGAGAGAAATTAGAGACACAGTAGCCACACAAAACTAAAATATATTAAATATTAGTGTTGTCTACTTCTTTAATGGGGAAAAAGAGCATGTCATTAGTGTCAAGCACATCCCACAGTAGGCTCTCTTTAGAAGAATAACTCAGTACAATAATGTGAATTGCTTTGTCTTTGATTTTGAACATGATTAAATTGGAAGGCAGTGGGTGGGAGTATGTTGTTCAGGATAGAAGTTTGCATAACTGGTAACTGTAGCATTTTTCTCAGACACTATCATTGTGTCAAGCTATGATGCACAATGATACACAATGCTGTGATACACAAGCTGTGATACACAATGTTAGTTATCATTGTGTCAAGATCTCATCCTTAACATCTTCAGTGATTTGTGCTCTCTGCACTAAGTCAAACCTTCTTAGCCTGGTATCTAAAACCCTCCATATTATGGCCCACCCTATCTATCTAAGCTTTCATACCAATGTTTCCCATCACACACCATTTACTGTAGTCATCTGTGTCCTTCATTATCCTAGAAGCACAATGAGTTCTTTCTCCCCTCCTCACATGTTGTTTTCCTAAAGTGGAATGCCCTAACTTCTCTTCCACACTAATCTAAACCCTGCAACACTCAATCCAAACCTCTCTGGTCCATGAAGCCTTTCTTGACTAGATCAACCTTCACTGATCTCCTTTGAACTATGGCACTTACTATTATGAATACAGATTTATAATAATGACACTTTCCATTGTTTGTTGTTGTTTCAAATGTATTACTATTCTCTTCCTCAGAAGATTATATAGGCTATTGGCAAGGCAGTGCTCATATCTCATAAGTCTTTTTGACTCCTTGTAGCACACGATAGATGCTCAATAAACATTTCTGACTGACTTGAATGCCCATTCCAAATTATGTTTCACTGTTTTAAACATCACAAACTGATCACTTTTATTGTCAGCTACTCCCAGAACTTCTTTTCTCTCCTGTGATTTTCACTCTTTAGTTAATCATTGAGTGTTTTAGAGATATAAGACCAAAACAGTATATCCACCATGAAGTCATTTTACAGTTCTAGGCTTCTATCTGCATTTCCTGGTGCTGCTTTCTGTCTTATAAGAACACAACACTACCAAAAGCAAACATGACTTCTTAAAGCAATTTAAAAACATAGCCTCTTGTCTTCCAAGAGAGCTTAACCTCTGCTGAAGAACAAGAAATTAACTTCAGATTCTGACCAAATTTTTGCCAAGAGCCTAAAGTTCCTTGGAGGAATGGTATAATAATCATGCTTGTGGTTGTAGTGATTGCAATGTTAGCAATCCTGGCCTGAAAATATTTTTACTATAGGCATAGAACATGAACTTTTCAGTAAGCCAAAAATAGTGAATGGTGATCATTGATGGAGGTGAGGATAAAAGGTTAGAACCAGAATTAAAGTCTCGGCTGAACTCAGAGATACATGCAAAGGTTGGATCCGTACAGCTAGGCAGTCAAGATCTAAGCAATGGTACAGGCATAGCAGAGATCATAAAAGTTCTCAAAAGGACAAAAAGAATTCTTTAAGTTGAATCAACATTTACTTCATCCAGAACCATTTAATTTACTTCCCATTTGGGCATGAGCCCATCTCAGTTCAAGTCAGCTCAAGGCCGTGGAAAACCAAAGTAAGTGTCTTAATCTGCTTTGATTGGGAAGTGTGGAACCACAGAAAAAAAAAATCACACTTACATTCTAGCAAAAGAACATTCTAACAACAATAAGAACAGAATGGTACAAGTAATATGTATGTACAGGATTTACTTGAGGTGTGCCACAATATATTGTAAATTGGAATGCAGAACTGCTTTGTAGATGACTCAATGACTATTGATTTTGATACTGCTGAAATAAGAAGTTATTCGTGCGTATAGGTTCTGTCTGATACAATTCACAGCCCAATTGATTAGCTTCCAATAAATCTGAAAAAGAGGAGGATGGCAAACTCTGCTTTAAATAATGAAGAATCATTACAGCTTATTAAGATATTCCGGCATGAGGACTGAATCTGTCTTAGCATTTCTTCCAGCATAGAAAGTAGGCAATTTGAGAACTAGAATCATGGTAGAAGGGATGAATAGATGACAGTTACTGCCCATGTTGCTCTGCTGGTAATGCCTGGCAAGGTAAACATTCAAGACCTGTCAGTGACTTGGCCTTTCAGTCAGTGAGGTGACTATCAACTCTGACTAGCAAAGGTGAGAAGTATTTTATTATTCCTAGACACCAAGCAGAGCCTATGTGTTCACGAATCCTTTGGCTTTGCTCTTTTTCTTGTTCTTCTTCCAGCCTCATTTTTGCTCTTCTACAGCTATCATTGCTCATGCTGTTCTTCCTTTCCACTCTAAATACTCTCTCACTGCCTGCCTAACAATTCAAATTTTACTCATCCTTCAAGGCTCAGCACAAGTCTGACTGTCACAAAGCACTATTTGGTTATTCCTGTGGACTAGTTCTGCTTGATCTGATCTTCTAGTTTTCTTTTGCAGTAAAATATCAGTCAGCATTCAGTCATTGTAATTTTGTTTCTTTCATTCAAATTGAAGTTAAGTTGAATATTGAAACTCATACATATATTTATCTAATGCTTCCACAGTGCCTGGCACCACCATAGCTACACAGCTATACCATATTCACACACCACATTTGTTTCAGAATAGGGTCATTGTAGAATTTATTGTCCAAACCAGGATACTCTGAAGTGTAAAAGAGGATGCCCATTAATAATTATTCTGGACTTCCTTTGAAATGCTTCTAAAAATGGGATGAGCTAATAGATGGGTAGAGAGAGGATCAATGAACAAATGTGTGATAAAGTGCAGTAATATTCTAATGGCAGATTTTAGGTGGTGGTCACTGTAAAATCATTTTCACCATTTGTGTATGTTTGAAAGATTTCATGAGAAAATATTTAAAAATATAATTATGCTGAGACAACACAGGTAAACTGAAATGTTATGGTCAACCCTTGCTCAGAGCTGTTGTTATTGACCTCAGGGAGAAAAGTATGAGTAGGTAGACAGAGGAAAAGGAGTGAATAGAAAGCAATGTAGCTAAGTGGGTGGGTATAGTATAAACTAACACACGAATTTAACACCTAGAATTAGGTATCTGGCTTTAACATCAAGACAGTTCCAGGCCAGATGCGGTGGCTGATGCCTGTAATCCCAGTGCTTTGGGAGGCTGAGGTGGGAGGATCGCTTGAGGCCAGGAATTCAAGACCAGCCTGGTCAATGTGGTGAGACCTTGCCTCTACAAAAAATTAAAAAATTAGCCAGATGTGGTGGCACATGCCTGTAGTCCTAGCTACTTAGGAGGCTGAGAACAGAGGATCGCTTCAGCCCTGGAGTTTGAGGCTGCAGCGAGCTATGATTGCACCACTGCATTCCACCCTGGGTGACAGAGCAAGACCCTGTCTCTTAAAACAAACAAGAAAGAGTGACAGTTCCATTTGTCTGATACCGAGAATGATGTAGTTTGGTTGGTAAGGAGCTTTTGGCCATTCTATTTCAAATGGGTTCTAAGAGGGAGCAATGATATAACCAAGGGAGGAAAACCAGTGAGTAGGAGTCATTATATGAATCTCCAACCTGGCACTTATGTAGCACCAGACCTCTGTGAAGCATGTCTTTGGGAAGCAGACCTTTTGGTTTGTTGATTTCAGTAGCAGTAGTTGGCATATCAGGTGGTAAGCCTAGAAACATTCATTGAAAAGCCCCAAGAAATGTTGGTTCTCTTATTTGTTAGTTTGCTTTGCATGGCAGATGTGTTTCTGAAAGGAAAATGTGGATTTTAATTATTTTTTTAAAAAACAGGCTGTATTTTCCTAAGGTCTAACCCAGTGGTTCTCAAACTTGGCTTCACATTGTAATCATCTGGGTTGTTTTATGACATACTGGTACCTGGGGCCACCCCCATTGGTTTTGATTTACAATAACTGCATAAGGAGTGTGGTCTGGGCATCAGGATTTTAAAAATCTCCCCAAGTGACTCTAAAATTTGAGAACCACTAATTTCACTCTTAAAGATGCTGACATATCTTCTATTTGAAGGAGCTCTTGACCATATGGATTGCTCCCCAGTGAGGCTGAAACTGTTATGGAGAGAAGAGGGTTGAGTCCCTCTTTGTAGGAGGGAAAGGCAAATAAGAAAGAATTGTGTGAAGTTTTGCTCTGTGGATCAAAATTTAAACTATAGCACTACTTCTACCAATTTTCATGTCTTTTGTCTTACCTCCTGCAATCCATAGTCATAAATTTAATAATCATTTTATCATGATACTATACCCCTAATTTTTCCATCTTGTATATTTGGATATTTATTTGTTGGATTTTCTCAGATTGAGGTCCACCTGTTGTTTTAGAGCATTATATATCTAATTAGGTCATGTAATGCAAAACACCTGTCACCTGACTACTGTCATGACTAATGGTGAAACATGGCTAGATGGGGATGGTGAGGAACATTGTACTATCCTGTTTCACCTGTTTGATGGTGTCTTAGGAAGTGGGTAAAAGTAGTATTTTACTAGAAACTATCAGCAGGAAGCAGATAGTAAACAGTCTATTTTAGGCACCTATATTTTTTTCCTCTCTTGATCAATAAGACCAGTCACTACTTATATTATCTATTGCTTATCTGTAATTGCTTGCAACAGTGACATGAACATCCTTTTTGCAGAGTTCTAGTACATGGTTTCAGGTCATCAGAACTTGAGTGGTTTGGTCACTTGTCAGGTAGGAATGTCTTTGGGTAGACAATGTATTTGATTTGCTGGTGAGGACACTGATTTTAAAAGTCATTGCTTATTTAACAAAATATCAGCTGGAGTTGCATTATGATTTTAATCTTTTTGGGATATTAATTATTAGAACACAAAATTGTCTGTTTTATTAGTGTCCATTTTACATTATTTTTAATATGCCCAGAAAACTGTTAGATTTATCTCCTCTATGTACGTTTTCAAAGTAATGACCTGAGCTTTAATGGAATTGGGATTCATATTTGAGAAAATGAAGTCTGTGATATTATGAAAACCCATTTATTCTATCTACCTTTCCTTTTTGTTTTTCTTTTCTTTTTTTCATAGCTTAGTTTAGAATTATTGCTCTAAACCTAGTCCATTATTTATCAAGGAAACTCAGCTCTACATTTGATTGGCCTTGGCTTTATTCAATCTAACTATAATAATTTGATTTTTTAATATAAAATATTCAATCATGCTTTACCATATGGTGAACATCATTTATACATAAAAGCTACTTGCTGTTCTACCTTTGGAAATTGTTAAAGAATCTCAGTAAGGATTTTCTAGCCATCTGCTTCCCTTTCAAACCTTGTGTTAATGTAGACATCTACAGTGGTGACTCTAGGGTTATTAAACTGCAGTGTCCAGTTAAATGCCCTAGTTCATAATTATCTAGAACTCCAGTCTACATTAAGAAATCACTTCTATTGTTTTGATATCAATGTGTCTTAAAGTGGACTTTCTAGTTTTACTGCATGGAGGCATATACCTATCTCACATGCATCTGTCTTTCCAGTGGGATACCTCTCTTTAAGAGAGCCATTGTAATAAGATGCATACTTACCAAACATAATAGTAGTGGTGCAACTAATCACATTATTAAAGTCGTCTTCACTTTGTTGAATTATCCATGATAGTTCTTTAAATTGGAGTTTCTCTAGTACATTTAAATACGTGTTTATAAATCTGTAATTGACAGAAAATAAAAGGAGGTGAGAAAAATAGGCTCAAGTGCTATAAACTACCGCCAACCGGTCCAGAAATTGAAACAAATAATGTCTAATACTGTAATATAAATCAATGGGGAAATGATGCAATTTACAAAAATTCAATTTAGACTTTTGTAAAACACATTTTTTGCCCAGGGTGATGAATATTTATATTTGGATTAATGGTATCATAATTTTTTTTAAACAAAAGACTATGTCTTTTGGTTAACAATTTAACTATTTTATCTAAAGGAAAATGTGTAGTGAGGTATGAAGTGAACCTACTGTCTCTAGCCTCCACATTAATTTGTAATAATATCTATAAATTTTTATTTGTAATATTTATAAACATTTCACATTTTGTTGGTAATAAACTTAAAAATATGTCAACCAGAGAGCAAAGAAGCAAAATCAAGAAGAATTTTGTTGTTGTTGTTTCAGCACTGAGGATCAGTGAAATGACTTAACATCCACGAAATGATAAGTTATTCAGTTATGAAAGTAACCTCCAAGTACTGTACTTAGTTAGGATCATCAATTTTGACATTCAGTACAAGAAAGAAGTCACTTTTCTATAATGAAATAATATCGCAGTAAATAGTGAGATTCCTGTAAACCTGTAATTCATGGCACTTTGCACAGCTATCTTGATCTACTGAGTGAATTTGTAAGAAACAGTAAGAGGTAATTTTCTCATTTTGTGCAGAGTTTTTCCATTCTTTCTATGACTAAATACAGATCTCTGAACTAAATTATAAGCACAGAGTAATATTCAGGGTACATGAGAAAAAGCAATTTAGTGACCATTCTGTCATTAAAAACTGAAGCAAAACTCCCAAGCCTGAAAACCACGAAATCTGTTTATTGGCAGTGATGAGTTATGTTCACATTATTCAATGAGACAAAAGAAGGGTGAACTACTTTTTCAAAAACATTTTTCTTGCTTTATAAGCATTTGGAAGGACTTACTCCTGTTTCCTCAGGGCTTTCACTGACCTTATATGTTGGGGTATATTCTGAAAGTGAGTAACTTTGGGAGGTTTTAGCAGCCTAAAGGAAAGAAAGGGCAAGACTGGGACAATATTTTCACTGCACTAAAGGTTGAATGTGTTTGTACACATACAACTGAATTATGTTTCTCTGGCCAATTGTAAATGCCTCAAGGGCAAGGCTCTCAGTCTTTGATTTATTTGGAATTTCACAATAATACAGGGCTAGCTCAGAGTAGGCACTGTGTAAATGTTTGTTTAATGACACTGAGAAAATGTGTCACATGGTGTCTGTACAGTGCCAAGTCCATAGAAAGCACTCACGGTTGATTTTTTTTAATAGTAAATGAAGTCATTCAGTTCTTGGATATTTTAGTTGACTATACATATTCTAAAAGCATGGATTCAGGTTAAGTGCTCACCACTTCAGAAGGTGCAGCTGACATTTTAACCCCAAATTGTTAATACTTAACTGTTTCTTACCCCCAAGGGAAGCCCTTTGACCCATGGTGATAGAGCCTTTCCAGAAAGAAGGAAAAACTTCATTTGATATGGCCACAGAATCTGGCAGGAGGATTCACTTTTAGATTTCAAAGACAAGTAGGGAATATGGAAGTAACATGAGTTGAATTTCAAAACAAATCGTGACTTCAGGTTTAATGCATTTCAACACCAATTCTAGTGTCTCTTCTGAATACAGCTGACCTGCTTGGCATCAGTTTATATGATACCTGTTATTCTGCTTATATGTTTTGTAGAAATATAGACTGACAAACTACTGTCAGCTTAGAATTCTGCTTGAGAACAGCTCAAGAAGTTAAGCAGTAGCTGGTATGCTTCATTAGAGGATTTAATTGGCCTTAAAATGCAATGAGTTGTGTGCGTGTGTGTTTACTCTCATTTTGAGGGGCTGTGTTTACTCTGAGTGCTTCTTTTCAATGTTCTTAAATATACAGTAATATATATTTCAAAGTTATTATTGCACTTATGTTCCCTCTTTGAGGCCACTTATTTGCTTCAGACCTTTTTTTCTTCCTCTTTTGATTTTGGTTTCAAACTAGTTTTTTTTTTTTTTTTTTTTGCATTTTTATTATCCCTCTACAAAGGTAATTGAAATTGGTTTGGAGAGCCTTTTAAAGACCACCTTTTTCAAGCTCAGAGTTTACCTCCCTGTGATTGAAAACCACAGTAGAGTAATGGAGGGAAAGTAAACACTTTGGCTTATATGGTAATAATTACCACTGCAAAAATGTAAAAATTATTAATTCGAAAAACTTCAAATGCTCTCTGGTCACACAGCGTAAAATTTTAGGACTGCAGGAGAGTTCCTATGGTCATTTGGTACTTCCTGAGCCTTCTGGAAATTTAATAGCCTCTGAGATTTTCTTTAGCCTGAGGTGCAAAAGGATCCTGCTGCTTGCTTCGTTGGGCTTGAAAATAGTGGGCAGAAAAAAATCTTGTGCAAACACAGTATGCAAAGTCTTTCATATACAGATTACTTTGCAGACTTCCTTTCAGTAGAAAGTGTTAGATAACTTTCAGTGGTTGGATAACTTACGCTGAATCAATGGCACCCTCTTATCTGCTGTCCCTTTAGACCACATATTTTTAAGATGGGTGATAGGTTCAGATATACGGGCTAGACTGGAGAGCTGAGTGAAGAAATCCAAGCCTAAGCAGGAAGCAAGCAGACAGCTTTGGTCTCATTAATGTCTATTTTCAAGCAGAAAACAACCTCACCTAACCAAAGGGAAAGTGCGTGGTTTCTGGGTAAGGGGGTGTTCTATATTGATAACCAGAATGCAGGATGCTGAATGAGTGAAAGTGTTTGCTGTACACAAAGGGATGGGTGGCTGGGTGGAGATGGAGTCAGGAGGTAGGAAAGGGTCAGACACTGGAAAATATGAATGGGAAAAATGTGGACTGAATGCATTTTGAACAAATTTGATCATTTTGGGGAGAGAAAATAATAAGGATGACTGCACTTCAGGAGGGAAGAATATTATGAACTGTGGATTTTGAATGCATTTAAATATTTATGAAAATATTTTCTTTAGACTTTTTTTCAGCATTCTGGAAAGCAAAGAAATGTTGTCAAATTTTATTTTATCTATTTTTGCAAATTTCTCCTGGAAGGATTTGGCAATACAGGCAGCACCGTACTAGGCTTCTCAAAACATAGTAGGTTAATTCTCCTGTGTGACTTTCATCAAGTAACTTATCTTTTTGTGTTTTCAACCATGAATGTACTTATTATTCAGGCTAGCTGTGAGATTAAACAGTATATGCTATTTATCCATTTGTTTACTCACTTATTCACTCAACAAATATTTATAGAGAGCCTAACGGGTGCCAGACACTTCATAGCACAATTTATTAATTCAGTGAATGTTTAGTAAGCACCTACTCTATACTGTTAGAGCAGTGAATATAAATATATTATGGAGGTCTCTCTTTTTCAAATTTCTCATTCTCTCTGTGTCTTTTAAAACTTTACTTTTGACTTCTTTATCTAGGTTTTATTATAATTAATTTAAAAATCTCCTTGAAAGTAGGCAAGTTATCAGTTATATATAAATAAGACAATATATGTGGAATCAATTTAAAAAGTGTAAATCAGTGTACATATGTGGAGTGGTGTTACTACTATTTATGGTCACTTATCACCCTTGATGTGGCAACGATAAACAGCTCATAGAGAAGCATAGAGTGACTAGATCCCCACCCCCTCCCATAGAAAGTGGCATGGCAACAGCTGGATGGATCAGAAAGAATGTGACAAATAGAAAAAAAAAGTTTTTCTTCCCTCTAGTCTGTCATTCCATTTTACCAAAGCTGATGTACTTTGGGACAGTGTGATTGTTAAGCCTCCCTGTGGGTTGCAAGTATGCTTTTAACTGTGACTATTGATGCTGCTGCTACAGACCCCCTCTGATTTTCCTTTACATGCTTTATGCTGTGAAGAGGTTTTTTAAAAAGAAAGATCCATCTCTAGCTCTCTCCCCTTGAATAGGGTAGATCAGATTCGTTTTGTAGGGCTGAGTTTTCACCAGTACTATAGTTGTACTGGAGTCAAATGCTTGCAGGGAGCCCCTGCTGAATTGTAAATGTACCAATCCCCAGAGTGTAGCTCAGTGTACCTCTGCAAGCAGTCAGTAGTTTTTCATTAAGCAGTGATTTGATTAGATAAAAATAAAAGTGGCTTGAGCATTCATTTTTGCAGCAGTGCATAATAAATTTATGCAAATTCCCGTGTCAGTAATCTGCATTCAAAATATAAAAGTGTGATTACCAAGCCATGTGCACCTGTATTGAAGTTTAATCAGGTACAAATATTAATGGAAAGAATAAAGCATTTAACAAAAGTCACAGCTGTTTGAGGTTTGTAAAATACTGCAATGAGAGCGTTAGTATATTAATGATAATTTTAGCATTTTCAGATTAAGCAAAATTTTCCTTTAAAGGAAATCCCAAATAAGGCAATTCTTTAGTGGCACTTGGGAAATGCAGAGAAATAAGATTGGGCTAAATGACTCAGCTGTTTAATAGTAAAAGTGTGACCAAACTGTTTGAAATATATATTAGAGAACAGGTCTTTATTAAGAATTTTACTGTATTCTCAAGGACAACTAGAATAATTCTAGGAAGTAAATGGATATTTTATACCTAGCATGGTGTCTAGCATGTAATAGATGCTCAATATAAATGTTTGTAAAACTTATTCCTTCATTCATGCTGATTCATTGCATAAATCATTTAAGATATTGTAAAAGGAATAATGTATCGACTTCCAAGTTTGTAAATGAAAGGCTGTGTTTTATATTTTACAATGGTAAGAAAACAAAACAATAATATTTATTGAATGCTAGGAACTGTGCCGGACACATTACATACATTCTTTTAGTTCATTCTCCTAACAACTAATATAGTAATAGCTTACTTTTAGAGATGGAGGAACTGAGCCTGAAATAAATCAAATCCATGGCCACAAATCATAGCTAGTCTGACTCCAGGGTCCTGGTTTTTCCTCTGTATCACAGAGTACATATTATTCCATAATTATCTCAAATAATGCATGGTTACTTCTAGGAGAGCACTGGTGTAACTTTTGGCTACTTGTATAAAATTCATCTGATAACCTAAGAATCTAAATCAGAACCCCACAAAACTTAAAGCATGAATTTCCAAATGTAGCAAAAATACTATGGTGAAGGATTGACCTCTGCAAATGTGATTTTTAAAATAATATTTATTTTTTCTCATCTTTAGAATAGTGATCTGAGTGCCACTGGACAAGAGAGAGGCTAAATTGTGATTTTCTATGTCTCTGTCTCTTACAATTTGTAGTTGTATGGAATGAGTCAGAACTTTTTTTCTGAATATTGTTCTTTAAAATTGAACATAATCCCATCTTCATTCATAGCAGGACTAAAAATTAAAAGATATAATTTAATGCTTCAAGTTTTCCATCCTGTTTGTTTTTGGGAATGAAAGCCCCATTCCTGTTTATTTTCAGGGGAAGGACAGAGTGAGAAAGGGGGTCATTTCTGGGCTTAAGTCAGATGTGGCTTTCATACCTTGATAGAAATAGTTAACTGAAGTGGAGAAAAAGTGATAGCCCCAGGATTAAGTTATTTTGTAGGCCATAGTGGTTCACAGAATTTGGAAGACCTATATCATTCCTTAGCTCAAAAATACAGTTTTCCAGTCCTTAGATCTAACATTTTATCCACGCATGCAAAGCTCAAATGATCTGGCTTCAATTTACCCCTTCAGGGATATCTCTGGTTAGTCTTTACAACAAACTAACACTAACCAGACTAGTGTACTTATCCTTTACTGAAACTTTCCTTGTTTTCTCATGTCTTTTTTCTCCTTTTCTGTCATGTTCTCCCTCTACTTGTCTCCATTCCTCACTCCACCCAGATATGATCTTTTCTTTCAAGGTCCAACTCAAATCTCATCTGCTCCACGGAGACTTTCTTGAAACTTCAGCTCAAAGCAATCTTCCTTTATGTGTATTCCTGTAACATTCTCTGTTTCATTGCCTATGCCTTTTCCCTTCCTCCTTCCCTTGCTTGCTTTCCTCTTTCCTTCAACAATTACTGAGACAGTGTCTGCCAACCAAAACATATTTGCTTCTGGAAATACAATGGTGCCTCAGGAAGATACAGGCCCTACTCTTACGGAGGTCACACTTAAATGAAGCAGACAACCACTGATCAAAGAAACAATCAATTGCTTCCTGGAAGTAAAAGAATATGGTTCGAGGAGAGTGGATGACAAAGGGGGCATATAGACTAAGAAAACTGACTTAGGGAAGGGGGACAGGAAATGCCTCCTGAGGAAGTAACAATTAAGCTGAGGTCTAAAGTTTGAGTAGTCGTTAACCAGGCTATGGGGTAGAGCCTGCAAAGAGCATTGGAGGCATGGGAATGGCATACGGAAAGGCCCTATGGAAAGAGGATGAGTGTACTTACATGACTCTTTTTTTGTTGTTCGTGTTCTCTCTCCTCAAACATATGGTACAATGCTTTTGGATGTGAATGATGTGTTGTATTTATTTTTACCAAATTCTTTTGAAAGGACTTCAATTATCATTGAGTCCAAACTCCAGCAGGCCCTGAGAAGTTCAGTGGTTTACTGAAGGTCACACACATAGAGACATGGGTCTCCTGTACACCCCCTCCTCATGCCCAGTGTTCTTTCATTGAAATGATTCTTTATAATTTTGTGTAAATTTAGCCAGCATACATCTGGAATAAGTCTCTGCATGTGGAAGATGGTTCATTTACAATTGGTAACTGTGCGGTCATATATAGAATAGAGGAGAGCAGGAAGGTACAGAATCAAAAGGTGTTTCATTACATGGAAAGTTTTATAGGACAAAGAGGTACATGTTAGGGAGGAAATTTACATTTGTAAAGGACCATACTAAGTAAGCTTTGGAATACATAGGGTAAGGATTCAATCTTTGAAGAAAATCTGTGTGAAATAAGATATGAAGAACATTATGATGATTAGAATTTAGAGAGCCTTGGATTTAATCCTGTTCCAAATACATTTCTTGAAACTGAAAGAAAAAAATGATAATAATTTGGTAGTGGCTATATTGGTGTTACAATTCTAAAATATGGCCTAAAATTTTTTGACATTTCCAACCACTGACAGGTATGGGCTTATGTCCCTTCCACTTGAATCTAGTTGACCAAATAGAATACAGTGAAAGTGACACTGCCAGTTTCTGAACCTAGGTTTCAAGAAAATGGCAGCTTCCACTTCTTCTTTTAGGAAGCTTACTCTTACACCGTAGCCAATGTGCTGTGAGAAAGCCAAACTTCCCATGGGAAGGCCTATATGGAGAACAACCATGGCCTCTTGCCCATAGCCCTGGGTGGGATTCCAGAACCTAATTATATTCAATGTGAATGAACCATCTTCAGAGTAGATCCTATAATCTTCAGTTGAGCCACCCCAGCTTAGAACTCAGAGAGCAGAGAAAAGCTGTTTCTGCCAAGACTTGCCAAAAATTGCAGGTTTGTGAATAAAGTAAATCATTGTTCTTTGAAGCGACTAAGTTGTGGAGTGGCTTATTCAGCAGTGATTGATAATTAATAGATTTGGGGAGATCATTCAGATCTGCTGAGCACTGGAAAGTTAGAAAGATCTCAGTTCTTATATAGGACCCTTCAATTTTAGAAGGAGAAGGCAAATTGAGGAAATCAAGAACAATCTGATAAATGGAAACAACACCAAAATAAATTCGTCAATCAGAGGGAGCAATTATGGAGTCCCAGGGAAATATAGCAGTAAGGATTTTATTTAGAGTGTGTGGGTTGAAGATATAGAGAAACTAGATACCAATGTTAGGATTCCAGGAGAGTAAAGTTAGGAAATGTATGAGAAGGCATAATTTATTTAAGAACTTAGGGAAAATAGGATAGGGCCAAAGACCAGGTCACCAGCAGAGATGTAAGTACTGAGGTCCTTGAATATCTGGCTGCACCTGGTAGTGTCTCTTCCTCAACCTGACTCTGGCTTGAAGCTTAGCCCCTGCATGCCTAGCCCATCTGCTTCCCTACAGGGTCTTGACACATACTATGCCAAGCACCTTGGGGGCACTGAGGGTTTCAGTTTACAGTCCATGTATCTAAGTTTGAAAATTAATAAGAAGATGATGAATAGAGTCAATATATTTCAAAATTGCATGTCAGATATGGAAATAAAGTTTGAATGTGTAGTTTAATTATATATGTAATTATCTTTCATTTACATGCAATGTCAATTTTTCCATGACCTACTTATAGGATGAAGATGAACTCATGTAATTTAGAGTTAGAGTTGACCATAAAACAAGTCTAGAGAAGAATATTCTTAGCTTAGAAAGGGTGGAATATATGTTCCTTTGAGCTTTTGGGTGAAATTGTCATGACTAAAATTATAAATTAGATAAGAAATTATGCCATGTCTGGTACCAAGTAGTTCCTGCCTTTGATGAGCCTATTTATTTCAATGGGTGAATATATGTAATAGATTAAGACAACTGAGAAATGGATAATGTATGAATGCATTACTGTCAACAAAATGGTTTCATGTTTGATGGCTACTTTCATGTTTGATTAAGTTGGGCCTTGGGACATACAACCATTTCATTTCTCATAGGTTTAGGAAAGTTTAGTGTTAGCCTGATAGGCAAAATGGCTGACTGACCAGGAAAAAGGCAATGGAAGATATAATTTTTGAGAGTGTTTTAGAAGAATTGATTCTTCTGAGAACTGGATGATATTTATACTTTTCTGAGGCTTGCTTGCTAGTGCAAGTGCTATTCTAAATAGAGTGCTTTGCAGATTCCAGACATATGCCACATTCATGTTGTCTAGATGATGAATGACTTATTGATAGTCCAGGCTTTGTACTATTTGAGATGGTAGTTCTTTTAATAGCCATGATGTCATTGAGATAAAACTTAGTGGGATAGATGTTATTAATGGTCACTATTCAGCCTTTTATTTGCAATGAAGCCAAAGGGCAGTTGGAGGGGGATGAGGTCAGCCTGAATCACTGATTCCCTTGAAGTCTTCTGTGTGTTCCCATTTTGGGATCCTGTGAAAAAACAGAAGCCAAATTGAACACCACCACATTTTGGATGAGTTTCCATTTGAGGAGCTCCAAAAACTCCCACAAGTCAGATTCAGAAGAGTTTTCAGGAGATTGCCAAAGACTGTGCCGTATTGCTGGCAGGAATAGAAACAACAAGCAGATGTTTTAGCAGAGTGGAGCCCATTCTGAGAGACTATTCCTGGGCATTCAATGAAAGAGACTGGAGAGGAGGTTAGTTCAGAACAAAGATGAGAGACCCTGACTTGGGCGTGCACTTGCCTAAAAATAGACTTACAAATTTAAGAGTTCCGAAGCCCCTAAAGTAACTTCAGATGGATATACTTGCTAATTAATCTCTTGAACTTCACATGAAAACTCTGTCTAGCACTGTAATCTTGTGACAACTTGCTATTGTTGTGGTATTGGTTTAATTTGGTTTGGCTTTCTTCTTTTTTGGAAACACACTTTTCCCTGTGCTTATCACAGTTTTTAAAAACCCAAATTAAAAAAAAACCCAAATAGTTAAAAATTCATAGCTGCTTTCATCACCAGCTGGTTGCATGACCTTTGATAAGTCTCCAGATTCACTTTCTTCATATATAAGAGGAAGAAAGTAAACTAGATGGTATTTTAGGTCTATTCCAACTCTACAATCAGTTAATTTATTTGAACACAAGCTACAAGATTATGAGCGCGTAAAACCAATATTTATAAATTTTCTCTTCATTTCTGACCACTGATGAAAATGGGAAGAATGTAGAATTCCTCTACAAATGGCAGATTAATCACTTTAACAGTAAGACAGAGCTCTGAGGGTGAAATTTGCATGTATATCATAACTCAGAGATGTGTTTGTTCAGCAAATATTTATTGGGCACAAACTATATGATAGGTGCTGTGCTAGGTGCTGGAAATTCCACAGTGAGCAAAACATATGGTTCCTGACCTCAGGGAGTTTAAAATCTAGTTGAGAAAAAACAAATATTAAATACTGTAATCATATAATTATAAGAGGGACTAAGTGCTAAGGAAATGAATACTAGTGAACCTGGCCTAGTGGGGAATAGGGGTTACAATGAGGTCATGGAAGATTTGCCTGAAGAACATATTCCAAAGTATTACAGTACCCAGTACCAAAGAAGTCCACATGGCAGACTTCATTATTGAACCAGTTGTTTTTGCTCTGTTCTATGACTCTAACTCCAGGCAGCGAAATCAAAATCCTCACTATTAGTCCAAAATGGACTTGGGCTAGAACAAGTAGATGGATCAGGGAAAACCACTGTTTATGAACAGAAACAAAATTCAGAGACCACATTGTGTCATAGCATTGGAGGGACCTTTTGTACGCCAGGGTTAATATGAATGCATACTTATTTTACATTTGCCACAAGGAGCGTAAGATATATTATAATCTTATGGATGCTTGTGAACTGAGCCCAGGAGTTGTGATCTGTGTTCAAATCTCATTATTTAACCTTTCTGGAAAATATGAGAGGTAAATGAGGTAATCCATGGGAAGGGTTTAGCACAGTGCCTGAACCTAGTAAAACTCAATAAATTTTTCTATTGTTGTTCCTATTAGTATTTAACAAAACAACAATCACCCCCATCTCTGTCTTTCTGAGTAATACATAAGAAAGTTACCAGTTTCCAAATAACCATTCTTCCTTATACTTCCTATCCTGAATAATGTAAGTCAGCTTGATCAAGGAAAAACAGGGGTTGAAGCTTCTAGGGCTTCCTGGAAAATTTCTATGAGATGGGGGCAATTCTTGCTATGGTTTTTTGCAGAAAGAGGCTGAAGGTAATTCAGAGGGAGCTTATAAACTAAAGGCACTGGAGTTGCTTACCATTTAAAATAATGTTGTTTTGGTGGTGGTGGTAATGTTGGTATGAGAGTGTGTGTGTGTGTGTGTGTGTGAGAGAGAGAGAGAGAGAGAGAGGCTCTAATTGATTTTAAAAAATTATAAAATGTATATTTAATTATCATTTCTTGGATTTTGAAAAATTATAAAATATATATTTGATTATAATTTCTTGGAGTTCATAATAAGTAGGGTTCACTTATTGTGACAAGGGCCCCACTATCCTTCTTTGAAATTATGGCTATAATTTAGTTTCCTAGTACAAGCTTTGCTCATGTTACCTTCTCAGTATGTAATCGCTCATGATGGCAATCATCTATTTGAGTCATGTCACATGGTTTAATGGTGATCGTTACTGTCTGAGAAAATATTTAGCATTTAGCTAAGTATAGTTCTTTCTAGGTATACTATGGGCCTTTTTTAGGTATACTATGAAGCAAATAAATGTAACTTAATTGAGTTTTCTCCCTCAAAGCATGTGTGGGTGCGTTTTCTTGGTGTAGGCTCATGATCACCTTCCTTATCTGCAGCTTTGCTACCAAATGCTTCTCTTTAGTTCTTGGTTGAACATTGTTCTGTATTCCATTGTGAAACAGGGGATCTTTTTTTGTGGGGAGAGTGCTTGTGTTCTAGCCCTTCAGAATTGTGTTTCTCCTGCACAGACCCCTTGACCAGGTCATGGCCTTTTCACATGGATTATGGTTATAACTTTGCTCATGTGCCCTGCATACATAAAATGATTTCCCACCCAAACTCTTCTAGCGTAGATACGTTCATCCTAGATGCTTTTACTCTATCATTCAAGTTCCCTTCGTGGCCAAAGTCCTTATCAATAATTCTTAGGCTATACTGGGCTTGTCTACTTGAGTGTAAGTTTCTAAAAAGGAGGCCCCACAATATCTTTTTTTTTTTGGAGAGCCCCCATTCTCCAGTCCTAGCACATAGCTGAGCTCTAAGAAGATGCTCAACAAGTACTTATTGACGTAAATCCTATCCTCTGAGACATTTCAACATAACTCAATGAAAGATCAGAAGAAACAATCTACACGAGGATTTGTATCATAATCTCTTCACAGTTGTATATATATATTTGGGGAGAGGAAGAAGAGCACGTTATAGATCCTTATCAGCCATATCCAGAGAAAGTTGTTACTTTCTGCTGATCACCAAACCAAGTATGGGACCTCAAACAGAGCTGGGTTTGAGGTACTCTAAGGTAATGTAATCAGTATAAACACTATCTAAAACATCTGAGTATTTTTCTTTGGTCCTCACACCTCAGGATTCCTGAATAACTTATGTACTAAAAATCAGAAGAAATTGATTTGAATTTATTGTCCAGTGAACTTGCTTTTTGTTAATTTAAGGACAGTAGTTTGGAGGGTAAATTTTCCTGCAGACTCTGCATTCCTTGACCTAAAGTCTCCATTAGGAACATAAACAATACGACTGCATGTACTGTGTTTTGAAACCACTATAAATGGCTCTAATGTGTGAATACAGGTTATAGTTTAATTTTTCTTTGCTGGATCAGAGGCACTTGAGAATAAAACATATGCAGCTGCAGGATATTGAAATATTTCATATGCATATATATGCAGCATATTTTCTAGGGAATTTTACCCCTTAGCAAATCTAGCCAATTCTTTTTCAATTCTATAACTTAACATTACCTTTTCTTTTTGTTTTTATTAGTGTTCAGGTTTTAGACTATTTGTTTCCACAAATTGTATTTTATTTTGGCTTAATAAATAAAGAAATTTAGTTACTTCAAAGTACGTTGTGGATGTCATTGGGTAGCAGTGAATAAACGGAAAGTTAAATGACTTGCTCAAGGTCCAAAAGAAAGTCAGCAGCAGGACAGAGACAAAATTTCTGTCCTTTTTGCCAATTGCCTGTCAGATTCACTCCGCTAATGAAATTTTTTTAATGTTTCTTTTTTTTTTACGTTTTCTTTTTTTAATTATTACTATTATACTTTAAGTTTTAGGGTACATGTGCACAATGTGCAGGTTAGTTACATATGTATACATGTGCCATGCTGGTGTGCTGTACCCATTAACTTGCCATTTAGCATTAGGTATATCTCCTAATGCTATCCCTCCCCCCTCCCCCCACCCCACAACAGTCCCCAGAGTGTGATGTTCCCCTTCCTGTGTCCATGTGTTCTCATTGTTCTATTCCCATCTATGAGTGAGAACATGCAGTGTTTGTTTTTTTGTCCTTGCGATAGTTTAATGAGAATGATGATTTCCAATTTCATCCATGTCCCTACGAAGGACATGAACTCATCATTTTTTATGGCTGCATAGTATTCCACGGTGTATATGTGCCACATTTTCTTAATCCAGTCTATCATTGTTGGACATTTGGGTTGGTTCCAACTCTTTCCTATTGTGAATACTGCCACAATAAACATATGAGTACATGTGTCTTCATAGCAGCACGATTTATAGTCCTTTGGGTATATACCCAGTAATGGGATGGCTGGGTCAAATGGAATTTCTAATTCTAGATCCCTGAGGAATCTCCACACTGACTTCCACAACGGTTGAACTAGTTTACAGTCCCACCAACAGTGTAAAAGTGTTCCTATTTCTCCACATCCTCTCCAGCACCTGTTGTTTCCTGACTTTTTAATGATTGCCATTCTAACTGGTGTGAGATGGTATCTCATTGTGGTTTTGATTTGCATTTGTCTGATGGCCAGTGATGGTGAGCATTTTTTCATGTGTTTTTTGGCTGCATAAATGTCTTCTTTTGAGAAGTGTCTGTTCATTTCCTTCACCCACTTTTTGATGGGGTTGTTTGTTTTTTTCTTGTAAATTTGTTTGAGTTCATTGTAGATTCTGGATATTAGCCCTTTGTCAGATGAGTAGGTTGCAAAAATTTTCTCCCATTTTGTAGGTTGCCTGTTCACTCTGATGGTAGTTTCTTTTGCTGTGCAGAAGCTCTTGAGTTTAATTAGATCCCATTTGTCAATTTTGGCTTTTCTTGCCATTGCTTTTGGTGTTTTAGACATGAAGTCCTTGCCCATGCCTATGTCCTGAATGGTAATGCCTAGGTTTTCTTCTAGGGTTTTTATAGTTTTAGGTCTAACATTTAAGTCTTTAATCCATCTTGAATTAATTTTTGTATAAGGTGTAAGGAAGGGATCCAGTTTCAGCTTTCTACATATGGCTAGCCAGTTTTCCCAGCACCATTTATGAAGTAGGGAATCCTTTCCCCATTGTTTGTTTTTCTCAGGTTTGTCAAAGATCAGATAGTTGTAGATATACGGCGTTATTTCTGAGGGCTCTGTTCTGTTCCATTGATCTATATCTCTGTTTTGGTACCAGTACCATGCTGTTTTGGTTACTGTAGCCTTGTAGTATAGTTTGAAGTCAGGTAGCATGATGCTTCCAGCTTTGTTCTTTTGGCTTAGGATTGACTTGGCAATGCGGGCTCTTTTTTGGTTCCATATGAACTTTAAAGTAGTTTTTTCCAATTCTGTGAAGAAAGTCATTGGTAGCTTGATGGAGATGGCATTGAAGCTATAAATTACCTTGGGCAGTGTGGCCATTTTCACGATATTGATTCTTCCTACCCATGAGCATGGAATGTTCTTCCATTTGTTTGTATCCTCTTTTATTTCATTGAGCAGTGGTTTATAGTTCTCCTTGAAGAGGTCCTTCACGTCCCTTGTAAGTTGGATTCCTAAGTATTTTATTCTCTTTGAAGCAATTGTGAATGGGAGTTCACTCATGATTTGGCTGTCTGTTTGTCTGTTATTGGTGTATAAGAATGCTTGTGATTTTTGTACATTGATTTTGTATCCTGAGACTTTGCTGAAGTTGCTTATCAGCTTAAGGAGATTTTGGGCTGAAAAGATGGGGTTTTCTAGATATACAATCATGTCATCTGCAAACAGGGACAATTTGACTTCCTCTCTTCCTTATTGAATACCCTTTATTTCCTTCTCCTGCCTAATTGCCCTGGCCAGAACTTCCAACACTATGTTGAATAGAAGTGGTGAGAGAGAGCATCCCTGTCTTGTGCCAGTTTTCAAAGGGAATGCTTCCAGTTTTTGCCCATTCAGTACGATATTGGCTGTGGGTTTGTCATCGATAGCTCTTATTATTTTGAGATACGTCCCATCAATACCTGATTTATTGAGAGTTTTTAGCATGAAGGGTTGTTGAATTTTGTCAAAGGCCTTTTCTACATCTGTTGAGATAATCATGTGGTTTTTGTCTTTGTTTCTGTTTATATGCTGGATTACATTTATTGATTTGCATATATTGAACCAGGCTTGCATCCCAGGGATGAAGCCCACTTGATCATGGTGGATAAGCTTTTTGATGTGCTGCTGGATTCAGTTTGCCAGTATTTTATTGAGGATTTTTGCATCAATGTTCATCAAGGATATTGGTCTAAAATCCTCTTTTTTGGTTGTGTCTCTGCCCGGCTTTGGTATCAGGATGATGCTGGCCTCATAAAATGAGTTAGGGAGGATTCCCTCTTTTTCTATTGATTGGAATAGTTTCAGAAGGAATGTTCCCAATTCCTCCTTGTACCTCTGGTAGAATTTGGCTGTGAATCCATCTGGTCCTGGACTCTTTTTGGTTGGTAAGCTATTGATTATTGCCACAATTTCAGATCCTGTTACTGGTCTATTCAGAGATTCAACTTCTTCCTGGTTTAGTCTTGGGAGAGTGTATGTGTCAAGGAATTTATCCATTTCTTCTAGATTTTCTAGTTTATTTGCGTAGAGGTGGTTGTAGTATTCTCTGATGGTAGTTTGTATTTCTGTGGGATCGGTGGTGATATCCCCTTTATCATTTTTTATTGCGTCTATTTGATTCTCTCTTTTTTTCTTTATTAGTCTTGCTAGCGGTCTATCAATTTTGTTGATCCTTTCAAAAAACCAGCTCCTGGATTCATTAATTTTTTGAAGGGTTTTTTGTGTCTCTATTTCCTTCAGTTCTGCTCTGATTTTAGTTATTTCTTGCCTTCTGCTAGCTTTTGAATGTGTTTGCTCTTGCTTCTCTAGTTCTTTTAATTGTGATGTTAGGGTGTCAATTTTGGATCTTTCCTGCTTTCTCTTGTGGGCATTTAGTGCTATAAATTTCCCTCTACACACTGCTTTGAATGTGTCCCAGAGATTCTGGTACATTGGGTCTTTGTTCTCGTTGGTTTCAAAGAACATCTTTATTTCTGCCTTCATTTCGTTATGTACCCAGTAGTCATTCAGGAGCAGGTTGTTCAGTTTCCATGTAGTTGAGCAGTTTTGAGTGAGTTTCTTTGTCCTGAGTTCTAGTTTGATTGCACTGTGGTCTGAGAGACAGTTTGTTATAATTTCTGTTCTTTTACATTTGCTAAGGAGAGCTTTACTTCCAGCTATGTGATCAGTTTTGTAATAGGTGTGGTGTGGTGCTGAAAAAAATGTATATTCTGTTGATTTGGGGTGGAGAGTTCTGTAGATGTCTATTAGGTCTGCTTGGTGCAGAGCTGAGTTCAATTCCTGGGTATCCTTGTTAACTTTCTGTCTCATTGATCTGTCTAATATTGACAGTGGGGTGTTAAAGTCTCCCACTATTATTGTGTGGGAGTCTAAGTCTCTTTGTAGGTCACTCAGGACTTGCTTTATGAATCTGGGTGCTCCTGTATTGGGTGCATATATATTTAGGGTAGTTGGCTCTTCAGGACTTGCTTTATGAATCTAGGTGCTCCTGTATTGGGTGCATATATATTTAGGATAGTTAGCTCTTAAACTTTTTGCAACAGAACAGTCTTCCAATGTTTCCAAGGAGCCAGTTAATTAACCAAATAAAGAGAATGATCATAGCGATTTTTAAAATGTCCATCTCTCTCACATTTTTCCCCAAATTTCATTTTGAGTGTGGATCAAGGAGGTGGTTTTTACAATTTAAATATGATTTGCACCATTGCTGTTAAATGAAAATGTGGCTACTGGGTATTGAAACATATTTTTTAAAATTGGTAATCAAAAACCTTGTTAGCATTTGTGCCCATTTCATGAGAAGTTCATAGTGCTTTAAAATTAACATTGATTAAATAATGAACTGACTGGAGAGAGACCATTTATAAAATTGGAGATAGGGATTGGAGGCAGTTGTGGCAATTTCTCTGCCAGGCTAGGAACACTCATTAATGAGCTAAGAGGGCTGGATAATTCATGAAGGGCAGTGTCAGAGATGATTACTACCATTACAGTGAAATTGGTAGGCCAATGGATATGACAATATGATATTTATGATTATATCTGGTTATATTATTGTAGAAGTTAGATCTTTCTGCTATGGAAATAGTTTAGCACTTATAATGTGTTTTTAATAAAATACTCATGTGCAATGGCATTTTATAGGAATTGTAAATGTTAACCAGTAGACTGAGTTGGATAAGAAATGCAAACGCAGATTACTTTCAAATAAAAACTGGTAGAGTGTCAAACATGAGTTTCATTAGCTAATTGGTAGTATAACATGCTTGTTTCCCTTGAGCACCTGAAGGCCAGACCAAGCTGCAGAAATGTTGAGGTTTAAGCCAGCATTGAGCATACTATACTGTACAGCCTGAGTGATCACAAGGGTTAGGAAACCAGGACACAATCTGTAATCTCAACAAATCATTTAAAATATCATTGCTTAAAAGCTCACCTAATGTTTGATTTTTCCTTCCCACAATTTATGTGTTTATTCCAAATCTAACCAAATATCTGAAATGATCAACAATATCATACTCACGGTATCTTGTAATAGATGCAATATTCTGGGCAGAGAGTATCACAATAATCTCTTCTATCTGGAATTGCAAGGGAAATTTACGGACAGCTTTCCCAGAGGTTGCTTTTTTCACTGATCTTGTGGCAACCCTGTGATACAGGCAAGGGCTATTATCACCATTTTGTAGGCTAGGACACTGAGGCTCCAAGAGGTGGGAAGTAAATGATAGAGTCAAAATGTGAACCTATCAGAAAAACAAAAAAAAAAAATCCCCAAACTTGTCAGGTACTATGCTTAGTACCTGAGTGACGAGATAATCTGTACACCAAATCCACGAGTCCTGAGTTTACCTATATAACAAACATGCACATATACCCCTGAACCTAAAATTAAGAAGTTAAAATTTTTGAGAAATGTGAACCTAGATGCTCTGCCCCCAAGTTCAGTGTCCATTCTATGATCCATGAATGACACGAATAACAGAATTGTAGTTAAAATTCTCAAGTGAAAGTTATATCAGAACTTCAATTTAGAGTCCTTTTAGATTTTTGTTTTCAAAAGTTTGAAAAATGCACGGTCTGAAAAATAATATTGGTCCCCCTAAGTCCCCCCAAAACTGTCTCAGTAGGACTATTACAAGGCCATATTACTAGACTAGAATTTACTGGGATTACTTTGTATTAAACCCAGAGCAGGTAGAACTTGATTTAAGTAAATGCAATGTAACAAAACCCAAATTTACAACCTAGATAATATACCAAAGATTTGCTTTAAGTGACAATTTCACTTGTATGTTTTAATCAGTTTACAAAAATGGATAATCCATCTCTGGGGACTTTGAGGGAAACACACATGTTATGTAAAGCAGAATTAACCTATACTATGCAAGAGTCATGTGAAAGTGACAAATTAGGTTGTTGTTCAAACTAAATCTTACTCCCTGCTTGTGTGATTTTTTTTTTTTGGTATATCTAGGGTAATATAGCACGCTTCCCTAGTATTCATCCACTGGCATTTGGCATCTAGTTAATTACAAATGATTGTAGATTTTTATTATTAAAACAGCATCTAACAGATTTACTTGTGTGTGTTTGTATTGGGATGTACAAGGAAATGTGTTGTTTAGAAGGAATGTAATGTGAGGTGTCAGGTGACAAAAAAAGATGCTTTCTAGGGCTTTTCACCCAACTTATTCCTTGTTCAAGATAACTTTTATTTAACTTGCCTCCAAATCAAGCCCTGAACATCATGCAACACAACAGAGAGATCTTCTCATAAAGTAGTTGGCTTTTAGACTCATGTTGAAGTGTATGGAGTCATTTTAATAGCCATAGGGAGTTGGGCCTAGTCCCAGCAAATGCCCAGTTGAAAATTTTATGGAAGATGGAGTAAGTCTTTTTTTGTTCATTGTACTAATATTTACTGAGCACTCATAATATGTCAGACACTGTTCTAGGTGTTGGGCATATACAAATTTAAAAGCTTGGAAAAAAAAATTCTGCCCTCATGCCACTTACATTTTAGTGGAAGAAACAGACCATTACCAAGATACATATGTAGAATATATAAAACCTGTACAGAGTGGGAATGATCAAAAGAAAAAAGTGAAGAAAGGAGATTGAACTGTATGGATAAAGTTTTAGTTAAAGGGAACAGGGAAGACTTCACTGAGGAGGACTCACATGAAGGAAGTGAAGGAACTAGCCATGTGGATATTTAGGGGAAGAATATTTCAAGCAGTGGAAACATCAAGTGCAAAGGCCCTGAGACGAGAGCATGCCTAGGGTATTAGAGGAAAAGCAATGAGGCCAGTGTATTCAGAGGGGAATGAATGTAAACAAGAAGAAAAGATGAGGTCATACGGGTAATCGGGTAACTGGGTAGGTCCTGGTAAAAATCTTGGTCTTCTATCCAAGAGAAACAGAGAGAGAGAGGGTGAAGCTCTGACTTACGTTTTAACAAGAGCATTCACATTGCAATGATTGCAATAGACTAAAGAGGACAAGAGAAGAAGCAGAGAGAAGAGTTAGGAGGCTACTGCAGTAATGCTAGTGAAAGAAGATGATGGTTCTAGGTGGTAATAATCAGAGTAGAGTTCTCAAGATTTTCTGACAGACTGAATGTGGGATATGAGAGAACAAAAGGAATCAAAGTTTTGGGGCTGAATGCCTCCAAGGATGGCATTTATGTGTTAGTGAAATGGGGAAAGCTGCAGGAGGAGATTTGGGATGTGACAAACATCAGAGCTCTGTTTGGAGTATGTTTGGTTTGAGATGCCTATTAAACATCTAAGAGAATTGTATAGGCTTTAAATTTATGAGTCTGGATTCAAGGGAGACATTCTGGGTGGATATGTAAATTGGAGACATAAGCACATAGATGATATTTAAAGCCATAAGATTGGGTGAATTCACCTAGGAATTACTACGTATAGACAAAAGGAAGATGTCTGGTGACATGAGAAAAAGATTTTAAAGTAGTATTCATATAATGTTCTCTTTTCTTGGAAAAAGTGCTTATAGAAAGAAGAATGGAAATATGTTTACCAAAATCATCTCTGGGTACTAGGAATATTGGTGATTTTCATGTTATTATTTTATGTTTTTCCATATTTCCTATATTTTCTTTAATGAAAACGGATTACCTTTATAACCAGAAAGCAGAATAAAACAATAAATACCATTAAGAAAAGAAGATTTTTATCTACAGTTGTTCTCCAGTGTCTAAAATAAAACATTTGTTTGTGTACAGTCCCTTCCACACACTTACATACTCAGATACCCACAGTGAAAACATGCTGAAAAAAAGGTTATTTGAATCAAATTACACATGACATGATTGGGACTTGCCATCAAGCACTGACAATACAGATGTTTCTATCCTTACATGGAGTTGAATTAATAGAACTAGATAAAATGTGCCTGGATGGTAAAGAATATGAAGACCTGGGGACAGTTAAACCCAATAGGACTACATCCAGCCGGAATAGATTGGGACCCTTGGGGCTGAGTCAAAAATCACATCCTTTGGGAAAAGAGAATTAATTGAACGCTTGTTCTACTCTCTTGTGACATTCTTTTCCCTGAAGGCCTTTTGCCTTCTTTTTCTAGCAGCTCCCATTCAGGGAACAGGGTATCTGCTAGTTCAGCAAGCTACTCTTAAATGTTAATAACTTATTCTTGGCCAATTTTTCACACATAGGAAAGTGTATCATCTTATCATGTTGAGTTTTAAAGATCATATAATTTTTTTCTTGTGAACATAGAAGCTCTAACACTTATCTTTTGCAATCTCTTCATCTCCCCATTTGATTATAATAAGGATTACCCTCCCCCTTCTCTGGTGGTGACTCAGACGTAGCTAAAGGGGGCTTTTCTCAAACTTCTTTTGGAAAAGAGAAAACCATCAGTGTTTGGCCTGAGGACAAACCGAGAATATTTTAGCTAAATGCAGGATGGTTGATGCAGTTATGAGTGACTGAAAAGGGAATTGTAGTGGAAAAGGCATTTGCATTTTGAGCTATGGCATTTGCTACTGTGTTAGCACTTTGCTAAAAGTGTGTAAATGCATGGTAAGTTTTCTAAGCAGAAACTTTGAAAATTGGTACAGAAATTTATTTTTGCATATGCTTGCCTTTCCATTAAGCAGTAAGTGTAATCCTCTCCCTGATGATCTGATGATCTACTTTACTTTTTCCTTTTCTTCCTAAGAATGCCCTGACCCAACTCCAAATGTTTTGTTGCACAAATGAGCTATGTTACTCCCTCTTCTGGACTCCAAATGTCAGACCAGGCTCCCTCCAATATTCTATGAATTTTGGCGATTTTTGAAATCAAAGTTAGAACAGCAGATATAATCTATATTCACCCCCAGCCTCCTGCTCAGACATACATACCACATACACATGTGTGTACACACAGAACACATGTTGAAAGAAAGAAACTTCTACCTTTGTCTTCTACCCTTAATAGCAAAGACTGAGTCCTAAGATGGCCCACACTTATATATGAATTTAGATCAACAATGTAATCAAAGGCATCAAATTGTAAACATTCTGCCTAGAACTAGACTTGAGATCTTACGGAATGAATACAGGTCTTGGAGTTCTGAGATCTGAGTGTAAATCTTGCATCTGCTACTTGCTAGCAGAGCAACCATTGACAAACTACTTAAGCATTTATTTAATTCTAAGGCCTT
Organism: Pongo pygmaeus; assembly: GCF_028885625.2. Lineage (NCBI taxonomy): Eukaryota > Metazoa > Chordata > Mammalia > Primates > Hominidae > Pongo > Pongo pygmaeus. The sequence continues at coordinate 108,876,626 of NC_072396.2, forward strand.
ACATACTTGTTCTGATGGCAACCAGTATCACGGGGGCTGAAGTTAGACCTGATTCAAATCTACTACTTGGACAATTTGGGTTAAGTGATTTATTGCTTTAGACTCTGTTTCATTGCCTATGGAATTAGGATAATACCTGCTTTTTTCAGGGTTTTGTGAGGATTAAACAAGAAAATGTATACAATATGTCTAGGACCAGCATTTGGGACATATGGCATATTAAAAATTCTCTCATTATTATTGTTGTTGTTATTTCTCTTCTTAGTAGCACAAATATTTTCTTACCTGTGAAAACCAGAGGCTTTCACTAAGTCAAGCCAATAGCAGGACAAAAAAGGTAGAATTTCTCATTTTTCAATTTTTGTGGATACATAGTAGATGTATATATATTTATGGAATACATGAGATGTTGTGATACAGGCATGCAGTGTGAAATACTCACCTCATGGAAAATGGGGTATCCATCCTGCCAAGCATTTTTCCATTGAGTAACAAACAATTCAGTTACACTCTTTATTTTAAAATGTACAGCTATTATTATTGACTATAGTAATGCTGTTGTGCTATCAAATAGTAGGTCTTACTCAATCTTTCTAACTTTTTTTTTGTGCCCATTAACCGTCCCCACCTCCCTCCTATCCCCCACAACACTTCCTTGCTTCTGGTAACCACCTTTCTGTGTACATGAGGACAATGGTTTTGATTTTTAGATCCCACAAATAAGTGAGAACCTGCTAAGTTTGTCTTTCTGTGCCTGCTTATTTCATTTAACATAATGATCTCCGGTTCCATCCATGTTGTTGCAAATGACGGAATCTCATTCTTTTTATATTCCATTGTGTATATGTGCCATATATTCTTTATCCATTCATCTGTTGATGGATATAGATCCCTTCCAAATATTAGCTATTATAAACAGTGCTGCAACAAACATGGAGGTGTAGATACTTCTTGGATATACTTATTTCATTTCATGTAGGTATATACCCAGCAGTGGGATTGCTGGATCATATGGTAGCTCAATTTTTAGTTTTTTGAGGAATCTTCAAACTGTTTTCCATAATGGTTGTACTAATTTACATTCCCCCTGACAGTGCACAAGGGTTCCGTTTTCTCCACATCTTCACCACCATTTGTTATTGCCTGTCTTTGGGGTATAAGCCATTTTAACTTGGGTGAGGTGATATCTCATTGCAGTTTTGATTTGCATTTCTCTGATTATCAGTAATGTTGAGCACATTTTTGTTCCTACTTGCCGTTTGTATGTCTTCTTTTGAGAAATGTCTATTCAAATATTTTGCCCATCTTTTGACTGGATTTTTAGATTTTTTTTCCTATAGCATAATTTGAGCTCCTTCTCTTTTCTGGTTATTAATTGCTTGTCAGATGGATAGTTTGAAAATATTTTCTCCCATGATGCGGGTCATATCTTTGTTGATTGTATCCTTTGTTGTGCTGAAGCTTTTTACTGTGATGTGATCCCATTTGTCCCTATTTGATTTGGTTGCCTATGCTTGTGGGGTATTACTCCAGAAATTTTTGCCCATACCAGTGTCCTGGAGATTTTTCCCTAAGTTTTCTTGTAGTAGTTTCATCGTTTGAAGGCTTGATTTAAGTCTTTAATCCATTTTGGTTTGATTTTTGTATATAGTGAGAGATGGGGTCTACTTTCATTCTTCTTCATATGGATATCCAGTTTTCCCAGCAGAATTTATTGAAGAGATTGCCTTTTCCCCAGTATATGTTCTTGGCATCTTTGTCAAAAATGAGTTTGCTGTAGGTATGTGGATTTGTTTCTGGGTGTATTAGTCTGTTCTCACACTGCTAATAAAGACATACCTGAGACTATGTAATTTATAAAAGTGATTGACTCACATTTCCACAGGGCTGGGGAGGCCTCAGGAAACTTACAGTCATGGTGGAAGGGAAAGCAAACATATCCTTCTTCACATGGTGGCAGGAAGGAGAAGTGCAAAGCAAAGAGGGAAATGCCCCTTACAAAACCATCAGTCTCATAAGAACTCACTCACTATCACAAGAACAACAGCATGGGGGTAACAGCCCCCATGATTCAATTACCTCCCCCCAGGTCCCTCCCATGACACATGGGGATTATGGGAAATAAAATTCAAGGTGAGATTTGGGTGGGGACAGAGCCAAACCATATCATTCTCCTCTGGCCCCTCCCAAATCTCATGTTTTTTCATTTCAAAACACAATCATGCCTGCCCAACAGTCCCCCAAAGTCTTAACTCATTCCAGGATTAACCCAAAAGTCCATGTCCAAAGTCTCATCTGACACAAGGCAAGTTCCTTCCACCTATGAGCCTGTAAAATCAAAGGCAAAGTTAATTACTTCGTAGATACAATGGGGGTACAGGCATTGGATAAATATACCCATTCCAAATGGGAGAAATTTTGGCCAAAATGAAAGGGGCTATAAGGCCCCATGCAAGTCCAAAATCCAGCAGGGCAGTCAAATCTTCTTCTTCTTCTTCTTCTTCTTCTTTTGAGACAGAGTCTCACTCTGTCACCCAGGCTGGAGTGCAATGGTGCAATCTCGGCTCACTGCAACCTCTGCCTCCTGGGTTCAAGCAATTGTCCTGCCTCAGCCTCCCAAGTAGCTGGGATTACAGGCACCCACCACCACGCCTGGCTAATTTTTTGTATTTTTAGTAGTGACAGGGTTTTGCTGTGTTGGCCAGGCTGGTCTCAAACTCCTGACCTCAGGTGATCTGCCCACCTCAGCCTCCCAAAGTGCTGGGATTACAGGCGTTAGCCATCACACCTGGCCAGGGAGGTCAAATCCTAAAGCTCCAAAATGATCTCCTTTGATTCCATGTCTCACCTTCATGTCACGATGATGCAAGAGGTGGGCTCCCATGGCCTTGGACAGCTCCTGTGGCTTTGCAGGGTACAGCCCCTCTCCTGGCTGCCTTCATGGGCTGGCATTGGGTGTCTGTGGCTTTTCCAGACCTACAGTGCAAGCTGTCAGTGGATCTACCATTCTGCGGTCTGGAGGACAGTGGCCCTCTTCTCACAGCTCCACTAGGCAGTGCCCCAGTGGAGACTCTGTGGCGGCTCTGACCCCACATTTCCCTTCTGCACTTCCCTAGCAGAGGTTCTCTATGGGGGCTCCACCCCTGAAGAAAACTTCTGTCTGGCCATCTAGGCATTTCCATACATCCTCTGAAATTTAGCCAGAGGTCCCCAAACGCTTCCTGATTTCTGGTCAAGAAGGTTTGAGACTTGCACCCTCTGAAGCAACAGCCTGAGCTCTGCATTGGCCCCGTTTAGTCTTGGTGGGATGCAGGGCACCAAGTCCTCAGACTACACAAAGCAGCAAGGCCCTGGGCCTAGCCCAGGAAACCACTTTTTCCTCCTAGGCCTCTGGGCCTGTGATGGGAGCAGCTCTCATGAAGACCTCTAATATGCCCTGGAGGCATCTTCCCCATTGTTTTGGCAATTAGCATCTGGCTTCTTGTTACTTATGCAAATTTCTGCATCTGGCTTGAATTTCTCCCCAGAAAATTGGGTTTTCTTTTCTACTGCATTATCAGGCTGCAAATGTTCCAAACTATGCTCTGTCACCTTTTGAATGCTTTTCTGCTTAGAGATTTCTTCCACCAGATACCCTAAATCATCTCTCTCAAGTTCAAAGTTCCACAGATCTCTAGGGCAGGGGCAAAAAGCCACCAGTCTCTTTACTAAAGCAGAGCAAGGGCTACTTTTGCTCCAGTTCCCAATAAGTTCCTCATCTCCATGTGAGACCACCTCAGCCTGGACTTCAATGTCCATATCACTATCAATATTTTGTTTGAAACCATTCAACAAGTCTCTAGGAAGTTCCAAACTTTCCCACATCTTTCTGTTTTCTGAGCCCTCCAAGTCTCTAGGAAGTTCAAACTTTCCCACATTTTTCTGTCTTCTTCTTAGCTCTTCAGATTGTTCCAACCTCTGCCTGTTACCCAGTTCTAAAGTCACTTCCACATTTGAGGGTAGCTTTACAGCAGCACCCCACTCTCTGCAGTACCAAATTACTATATTAGTCTGTTCTTGAATTGCTAATAAAGACATACCCCAGACTGGGTAATTTATAAAAGAGGAGGCCTCAGGCAACTTACAAACATGGTAGAAGAGGAAGCAAACACGTTCTTCTTCACATGGCAGCAGGAAGGAGAAGTGCCAAGCAAAGAGGGAAAAGCCACTTATAAAACCATCATATCTCAGGAGAACTCACTCACTATCATAAGAAAAGCAGCATGGGGGTAACTGCCCCCATGATTCAGTTACCTCCCCCTGGGTCCCTCCCTCCCATGACACGTGGGGATTATGAGAACTACAATTCAAGATGAGATTTGAGTGGGGACACAGTCAAACCATATCACTGGGTTCTCTCTTCTGTTCCATTGGTCTATGTGTGTATGTTTATGCCAGTACCATGCTGTTTTGGTTACTATTGCTCTGTAGTATAATTTGAAGTCAGATAATATGATTCCTCCAGTTTTGTTCTTTTTGCTTAGAATAGCTTTAGCTATTACAGGTCTTTTCTGGTTCCATATAAATTTTAGGATTGTTTTTTACTATTTCTGTGAAGAATGTCATTGGTATTTTGATAGGGATGGCATTGAATCTGTAGATTGCTTTGGGCTGTATAGACATTTTGACACTACTGATTTTTCCAATCTATGAACATGGAATTTTGTTTTCATTTTTTGGTGTCTTCTGCAATTTATTTCATTAGTGTTTTATAATTTTCATTGTAGAGACTTTTTACTTCTTTGGTTAATTTCTAGGTATTTAATTTTATGTGTGGCTATTGTAAATTTGACTACATTTTTATTTCTTTTTCACATTGTTCACTGTTGGCATACAGAAATGCTACTGATTTTTGTATATTGATTTTGTATCATGCAATTTTACTTAATTTGTTTATAAGTTCTAATAATTTTCTTGTGGAGTCTTTAGGTTTTTCCAAATGTAAGATGATATCATCTGCAAACAAGGATAATTTGACTTCTTCCTTTCCAATTTGAATGCCCTTTATATCTTCGTCTTGTCCGATTGCTCTATCATGGACTTCCAGTACTATGTTGAATCACAGTGGTGATAGTGGGCATCCTTGTCATGTTCCAGATCTTAGAGGAAAGGCTTTCAGCTTTTTCCCATTCAGTATGATACTAGCTGTGGGTCTGTCATATATAACTTTTATTATGTTGAGGTATGTTCCTTCTATCCCCATTTTTTTGAGGGTTTTTATCATGAAGGAATGTTAAATTTTATCAAATGCTTTTACATCATCAATTGAAATGATCACTAGGTTTTTATCCTTCATTCTGTCGATATGTTGTATCACATTCATTGATTTGCATATGTTGAACCATCCTTGCATCCCAGGGATAAATCCCACTTGGTCATGATGAATAATTTTTCTAATGTATTGTTGAATTCAGTTTGACAGTATCCTGTTGAGGATTTTTGCATAAATGTTCATCAGAGAGATTGGTCTGTAGTTTTTTTTATGTGTTTTTGTCTGGTTTTGGTATCAGAGTAAAAGTGGTCTCATAGAATGAATTTGGAAGTATTCCCTCTTCCTGTATTCTTTGTAATAGTTTGAGTAGAATTGGTATTAGTTCTTTAAATGTTTGATAGAATTTAGCAGTGAAGCCATCAGGTCCTGGGCTTTTTTTGTTTTGTTTTGTTTTTTACTGGGAGACTTTTTATTATGGATTCAATCTTGTTACTTGTTATTGGTGTGTTCATGTTTTGGGTTTCTTCCTGGTTCAATCTTGGTAGGTTGTATGTATCTAGGGATTTGTCCATTTCTTCTAGATTTTCCAGTTTTTCCAAAAAATGTTTGAATCTTCTATATTGGTCTGAATTTTAAAAGAAATATCCTGCTGAGCTTTTGTCTAAATAAGAATTAATATGTTAGTATTTCTAAAATGTTCCACTTTGTGCCTTTCTCGGTATGGATTCAAGTTTATAGTGGTAAACACATATAAATAAAGGCTGCTGCCTCCTACTCTCCTTTATAGAGCCATTGTGAATGGTTAATAAGGGTGATTAACCCTTAAAGTCACACAATGCCCCAGCATTTTAAAAATAACTTGTATTTTAGATTTATCTCTGGTCTTTGTGGGAGAACCCTATGACTCTCTCATGAAATACATTTTGGGAGTGACCATTTACTTGCACTAATGAGAATTAGAGACCATACTTTGTTTTGTGGACCTTTTCAGCTGTAGTCAAAGTAAAATGACTACAGTGTCTTGAGTAGAACTGAAAATTGAAAGTACCTGCATCAGTGCTATTGATCTTGGAGACCTTCATTCCTCATACTTCCCTAAAATATTTGTCCTCTGTTTCTGAATGACAGTCAGGGATACCCCCTGAAAAATGCTGCCAATTGAGCATGGGATATCATCTTGATGAATTATTTCAAAACTCTATCAAAGTGTTTTCCAAATATCTAGTGATCTAATGAGGCCATTCAGGTCCTGATTTTCATCCAGGCCTTGTTTTTAGATATTAGCTGGGAAAAGTACAGAGTGAAGACTGACTGACTGCGTTGGCACAGTCAGAGGGATCTTGTGGCTCATAAGTTATTGGCTACCTAATTGGAAATCAAACCAATATAGCACTTTATCAAGTATATGTAGTAGTAACCACAAATAAGTCAACATTTTATTAAGAGGAAAGGGGTTGGGGAAACAATTGGCTCAATTTGCCTCACTGAGATATAGAAAGCCTGTCATAGAGGACCTCTTCTAAAATATCAAGGATTCAAAGCCATCACTTCCAAAGCTTAAAAGATTTAAGGGAAAAGATAAAAATCCTATGACTTCCCATTGGAATAATTCCTGGTTGGCCTGCCTGCCTGCCTGCCTGCCTTTCTTCCCTCCTTTCTCCCTCCCTCTCTTCTTCCCTTCCTTCCTATTTATATCAGATATAGAAATTTTCCTTGCAGGTTCTATCTTCATTGATTTCTGTACACCTTTCCCATAGTATGACACCATCATCATGATTAACATCATTGGATACTTATTATGTCCTAGACACTGTGCTAAGTAATTTGCACATATTGATTGACTTATTCTTAGAAACCTAAGGAAGATACTATTCTTGTGGAGGCACAGAGACACAATGTGCCCAGAGCTTCCCAGCTAGTAAATGGTGTATCCAAGATTCAAAGATAGGGAATCTGGTTTCAGACTACTGTGCTATCAACTACCAACCTCAAAAGTGCACATGAAAAGATGATGCAAATAAGCCGTTATTGTTAGGCCAAGGTTCGTTTCTATTTTTGCTTTGTTTTTTAGTAGTGCACTAAACAATCAACAGCCTCTCCGATGGCATTTACCTCTCCCAGATTACACATTTGCAGGGTGGCTGGCCAGTGCTTAAGGTGTGACTTGGAACCGATGTGGCTGGATGTCAAATCAGTGACCTTGGCAGATATTTGGATGGAGAATATTTGCTTGTCAGGTGTACCCTGTTTGCTTTTCCTTCACAGGGTTCATGTGGAAGTTTCCATAGTGTAAGACACATTCTCCATTTTTTTCCTGAAAACCTAGTACATTTCAGAAATTATAACCAGTGAGTTTCTGGGGGCCATCCATCAGGTGCAATATCAGGTGCTGATTTGTCACTGACTGGCAGGCTCTTTCCCAATTCAAAGCATGAGAGGACTCAAACTTCTTTTTGTGGTTGGAGTGCCCCTAGAAGTTGATTCATGTTCTCATTGCAATTTCTTTTACATTGCCTCTTGGCATAATGCCTTTGACTAAAAGGGATGTTTTCTGATGTCTCTGCTTTAATTTAGAAATAACCAAACTGATTTTTCCAACATATCTCCAAAACTGAAGGCACATGTGCCTAGGAAAACAGGGGTTTCTAATGAAAATGCTGACACAATCTCATTAATGCTAAGGTTTTGAACAGTCTGCCATTCAGTAAAGTAGTATTTTTGTGTCCTATGAAAATAACAAACATCTGCTTGCAATGAGCATACTTAACACCTTTTGGGTTTCTTTTTAGCTAAGCTGAATGCACTTGGGAATGACTGAAACTTCAGCTAACACCGGCAAAAAGTTTGAAATAAGGAATTTTTATTTGAAAACCATTTTGTAAGCTTGATGGTACCCATAGTACAAATTACAAACACCATTCAAAACAACATGGTAGCAAGATGTTTTCAAATGGTGCAAAGTCCCTGCTCACAGGTGTGAAAGCCAGCAATGGGCCTGTGAACTAAGGCTGGTTAGTAGAATAAGTGGCAAGAAGGTAAAATATAATTGAAGCTAAGAGGCAAAACTTTATATTCCAGGGTTCAAAACAAAGGACAGGAATCAGAAGCTAAAGTGAATGTCAAAGCCTAGGTAGAAACAGTGGGACAGTTGGCAAAAGAAAACTTAAAGTATGTATTTTTTAATTTTAAAATTCTTTATTTTTAATTGACATAAAATTGTATTTTACATGTCAATTAAACAATTTTATATGTCAATTAAAAGTAATGTACAACATGATGTTTTGAAATAGGTATACATCATGGAATGTCTCAATTTAGCTAATATATGCATCACCTCACATATTATTTTTTGTGGTGAGAACACTTAAAATCTACTCAGTGATTTTGAAGACACAATATATTGTTATACATACCTTGTTGTACAATGTATCTGTTGAATGCTTTCCTCCTACCTAATTGAGAAAAGCATGTGTGATTATTAGAGTTGCCTAACTAGTCTTCCTGCCTCAACCCTTTCCCCCACCCTAATTATTTTCTACATTGCTACCAGAATCTTTCCTGAAGAACATACCAAATGATGCCTCTCCGCTATAGTAATCACCTGGAAACATTCAGTGTTTCCCGATGGTATACTGAAAAAGGTTTAAACTTCTTTAAGGCTTTTCGTGATTGGGACCCAAACTATTCTTTCAGCCTTCTCAAACACTGTTTATATCTCTGGACATCCGATACTTATGCTCAGTGGTTCTAAATTGGGACTGGTGGCATTTGGAATTCTGTTGAGGTGTTTCAGGTTGTCAAAACAGGTGAAGAATAATATGGGTATTTAGTGATCTGGAGCAAGGGATGTCAAGCATCTTGTATTGAGCAAAACAGACCCTTACCATTTTAGACTTGCCCGATCAAAATGACAATAGCACTCTTGTTGAGAAGCTGCAAGTTTCTAGCTAAACTGGATTGTTTTCAGATCTTCTGAAATAGTGCATGCTTTCCTAGTAATGTACCTTTGCTTCTGCTCTTCCTTCTCCTTGCTATGCTTGCCTCTTTATTCATTGTTACCTGTTGCATTCCCACCGATCCTCAGGGTCTAGCTTTCCTGAGGAATTCATTCTTCTTCTTTCCTACCAGAGTTGCTGAGCATACTGTGGTATAGTAGAAAAAGTAGTAACATGAGAATCAAGACACCCAAATCTTTGCCCTGGTACTGGCACTCACCAATTGTATGACATTGGCAAGTGGTTTTTCTTCTCTGAGCCTTAGTTTATTCATCCATAAAATGAGCAGGTTAAAAAAATGAGGGGATTGAACTAGATATTCCCTAAAGTTCCTTCCAGGGCTAATTTTCTATGGGCCCCTTATCACCTATCTCATTTTATTTTAATCACAGTCTAGGATGTCTTTAGATCTCTCAACATAGCATCTTGTACATTGTGTACCTCAAATAGTTGGCCTGATTGGTTCAGAGGACTTTATATTCCTTGCCTTTTGTTGAAGATGACACTGGCCATTGATGTTGTAACATTGTTGTGCTTAAGCCAGTAAATATATATGTATGGGCTAAAAGAATGGCAGGGACCAGTTTTCTAAGGTCACTTAATAAGACAAGGAAGAGCCATGTTGGGTAATTAATTTGTTGGGAAATTACTAACATTACCTAATCTCTGCAGAAAAGATAATACACATTTAATGAATGTAAAAGAATATAGTAAATTTTGGGTTTTTGATACATGTAGAAAAGTCTTCTCTGACAAAGCAGTAATTATGAAATATATATCATGTAGGTTTATATTCCTGTGGTCTGCAACAGGCTATTTGTCTTAAAATTAGAAGTTTTGTGGGCTTCAAACGTGTTCCACTGGCACTTGCCTTGATATAATAGTTCTCTTAGAGATTGGTTGGAATCACATTTATGTTGTCCAGCTGTGTATTCACAACTGTGAGTCTGTATTATGATGTATGGGCTCAATGCTAAGTACCTAGTTTGCATAATCTTTCCCAGATGCGGGTTTTTTCTTAAGCCTTCTTAAAGGGTTGTCAATAAACCTAAGCATCATGGCTTGGTTTCTATTTGAATCTGAGAACTGCCTCAGCTGTTAACTTGGTGAAGCCAATCATGTTATCAGCTGGTATTTCTCTAGTGTTGCCACTTTCACAGAAAGGTTTGGACACATGCTGTGTCATTAATGCCCAGTTTTTTCCTTTCTTTTTAGTAAGTCACATAAATGTATTACCTGATTGTCATGACACCTAGGATTTTTTTTTGTCCTAGGCCTATCTACCTTGAAGAAAAAAGGTGAGTTAGGCTTTGATCACCTCCTCCTCCAAACTAGGTTTAGTTAGTGACCTTTTGAATTCACAGGGCCCCTGTTTTCTCCATTGCTGCCTGCTCCCAGAATAATCTTAGCCCTTTTTTCCACATTCCAAGCCATGTTTTAGAAAGTTAATAATAGCACAACAAACATTTCTATAGCACAGTATGATTCTGTGTACAGGTTGCTACATATTATATTCAGTGAATGATAAGTGCTAAGTAAGAAGAACTCAAAAGAATGAGAGATGTATGTAAGCCATCCTATGTTTTAGTTTGCAACATAAATCCCCAGGAAGCTTGATGTAATGTTCAACACCACCACCACAACCACCACCCCCATCATCATCATAGCAACTACAATTTATTAAGTATTTGCTCTTTGTCAGGTAACATCTATAATACAATTTAAATATCACGGCAACTGTATTAGTTAGATTCTATTATGATCTCCATTTTATGGATACAGAAACTGAGATTTAGAGAACTTAACTAATTTGTCTACAACCCTTCATGCTAAAAACTCTCAATAAATTAGGAATTGATGGGACGTATCTCAAAATAATAAGAGCTATTTATGACAAACCCACAGCCAATATCATACTGAATGGGCAAAAACTGGAAGCATTTCCTTTGAAAACTGGCACAAGACAGGGATGCCCTCTCTCGCCACTTCTATTCAACATAGTGTTGGAAGTTCTGGCCAGGGCAATTAGGCAGGAGAAGGAAATCAAGGGTATTCAATTAGGAAAAGAGGAAGTCAAATTGTCCCTGTTTGCAGATGACATGATAGTATATCTAGAAAACCCCATTGTCTCAGCCCAAAATCTCCTTAAGCTGATAAGCAACTTCAGCAAAGTCTCAGGATAAAAAATCAATGTGCAAAAATCACAAGCATTCTTATACATCAATAACAGACAAACAGAGAGCCAAATCATGAGTGAACTCCCATTCACAATTGCTTCAAAGAGAATAAAATACCTAGGAATCCAACTTACAAGGGATGTGAAAGACCTCTTCAAGGAGAACTACAAACCACTGCTCAATGAAATAAAAGAGGATACAAACAAATGGAAGAACATTCCATGCTCATGGGTAGGAAGAATCAATATTGTGAAAATGGCCATCCTTCCCAAGGTAATTTACAGATTCAATGCCATCCCCATCAAGCTACCAATGACTTTCTTCACAGAATTGGAAAAAACTACTTTAAAGTTCATATGGAACCAAAAAAGAGCCCGCATCGCCAAGTCAATCCTAAGCCAAAAGAACAAAGCTGGAGGCATCACGCTACCTGACTTCAAACTATACTACAAGGCTACAGTAACCAAAACAGCATGGTACTGGTACCAAAACAGAGATATAGATCAATGGAACAGAACAGAGCCGTCAGAAATAATGCCACATATCTACAACTATCTGATCTTTGACAAACCTGAGAAAAACAAGAAATGGGGAAAGGATTCCCTATTTAATAAATGGTGCTGGGAAAACTGGCTAGCCATATGTAGAAAGCTGAAACTGGATCCCTTCCTTACACCTTATACAAAAATCAATTCAAGATGGATTAAAGACTTAAATGTTAGACCTAAAACCATAAAAACCCTAGAAGAAAACCTAGGCATTACCATTCAGGACATAGGCATGGGCAAGGACTTCATGTCTAAAACACCAAAAGCAATGGCAACAAAAGCCAAAATTGACAAATGGGATCTAATTAAACTCAAGAGCTTCTGCACAGCAAAGGAAACTACCATCAGAGTGAACAGGCAACCTACAAAGTGGGAGAAAATTTTTGCAACCTACTCATCTGACAAAGGGCTAATATCCAGAATCTACAAAGAACTCCAACAAATTTACAAGAAAAAAACAAACAACCCCATCAAAAAGTGGGCGAAGGACATGAACAGACACTTCTCAAAAGAAGACATTTATGCAGCCAAAAAACACATGAAAAAATGCTCACCATCACTGGCCATCAGAGAAATGCAAATCAAAACCACAATGAGATACCATCTCACACCAGTTAGAATGGCAATCATTAAAAAGTCAGGAAACAACAGGTGCTGGAGAGGATGTGGAGAAATAGGAACACTTTTACACTGTTGGTGGGACTGTAAACTAGTTCAACCCTTGTGGAAGTCAGTGTGGCGATTCCTCAGGGATCTAGAACTAGAAATTCCATTCGACCCAGCCATCCCATTACTGGGTATATACCCAAAGGACTATAAATCATGCTGCTATAAAGACACATGCACACGTATGTTTATTGCGGCATTATTCACAATAGCAAAGACTTGGAACCAACCCAAATGTCCAACAATGATAGACTGGATTAAGAAAATGTGGCACATATACACCATGGAATACTATGCAGCCATAAAAAATGATGAGTTCACGTCCTTTGTAGGGACATGGATGAAATTGGAAATCATCATTCTCAGTAAACTATCGCAAGAACAAAAAACCAAACACCGCATATTCTCACTCATAGGTGGGAATTGAACAATGAGAACACATGGACACAGGAAGGGGAACATCACACTCTGGGGACTGTTGTGGGGTGGGGGGAGGGGGGAGGGATAGCATTGGGAGATATACCTAATGCTAGATGACGAGTTGGTGGGTGCAGCGCACCAGCATGGCACATGTATACATATGTAACTTACCTGCACATTGGGCACATGTACCATAAAACCTAAAGTAGAATAATAATAATAATAAAAGAAAAAAAAAAAAGAGTGTTAGGTAACTGTCACAACCAATGGGAACTGAAGGAGTGATGACTACTAAATGTGATGTGGTATTCTGGATGGGATCCTGGAACAAAAAAATAATATTAGGTAAAAAACTTAAACATTTGAGTAAAGTATGGACTTCAGTTAATAATAGTGTATCACTATTGCTTCATTAATTATACAAATGTGCCATAAGAATATAAGATGTTAATAATGGGGAAAATTGGGTTTGGGGTATATATATATATATACACTCTCTGGAATCTTCGTAAATCTTCAATAAATGTAACATAATTCTAAAATGAAAAAAAAAAAATAAAGTAATACAACTAGTAAGTGTCAGAGCCATGATTTAAAGCGAGAGTCTGACTCCAAAACCTGTGCCTTAACTATTATGCTGGACTGCACTCTGTTATAGAGAGGAATTCGTTGAAGAGACTCACTTATTTTTTAACTTTTATGTTAAGTTCAGGTGTATATGTGCAGGTTTGTTACATAGGTAAACTTGTGTCATGGGGGTTTCTTGTACAGATTATTTCATCACCCAAGTAGTTATTTTTCCTGATCTTCTCCTTCCTCCCATCTTCCACCTTCCAATAGGCCCCAGTGGAGATTCACTTATTTTGATGACCATCCAAGGGAGTGAATACTTCTAAAATGCCCAGATAACTCATTCAAAGATGGTCTATTTCCCATAAATTCCAAGGAAAATGTTCTGAAAAGGATCATGTGTATTTTGAGCTTCTTTTTAAAACCTAGGGAGAAAATACAATATCCCCATGATCCCTGCTTCTTTCTACTCTGTCTTTAGGTTTTTTCATATCAAAAATGCTGCAATCTTAAGGAACTCTGGGCTGTTGGATCTCCTAAATTTAACTTTTAAACCTAAGTTGTAATCAGCATAGCTTTACTCCCACATACCTTCTATTTTACCAGCCATATCTCCCCTCCAGCAGAGTGTCAGCACCAGGGATATTGGGCAGAAGCCCAGTAGGGGGTGGCCCCAGTGTTATTTATTGTTTTATAGGCTGCAGAATAAAGTATATGTGATAATTGATTTACTCTTCATCAGCCTTTGAGGCTGATAACTAAATTAGCCTGTCAGATACTGACTGTATATCTCTTTCAAAAAAATCCTCAAAGGTGATTTTGTATTTTGTATTAGATAAGATGTGAGAGGTATTTTTTGCTTATATTTTATTAAAAGTTCTTATTTTCTCTGACAATCAGCAGCAGAAGAAGCAGTGTTATTATAATAGTTGGGTTTTTTTCTTCTTTTTAATCTGTGTGCTTCAAGAGAGAATGATGATATTTTGAAGCAGGCACAAAAGGAAATAAAAATTTAACAATCTCAGGTGAAATAATTTTGATTTCCAGTCCCCAGCTGAGAGAGAGAGATTATATATTCAGCTGATTGGCAGGGCTGCTTGTGCTCAGTAGCACAAATTGCTGGAATGGAGAAAGGGCCAGAAGGGTGGTGAGGGAAAGTCTGGTCCATGGCTGAGTTATGATTTTAAGACAGTAGATTTTGATTGGGCATAATGATCAGAAAAAAACTTTTGAGTGCACAAACCTCTGCATACATATTATGTACATAATAAAACACAAGAATGTTATGGACACTAAATATTTTCTTCCTGTACTCTATGGATGTCCTTTTATAACCACAGGGTACATATATCCCCATTTTGAAGACTACTGACCTAGAAGTTATACTTTGTGTGACCCTAGAAGAGTCTATTAGATGGTCTGGGCCTCAGTTTCCCATATATAGTATAAGAGGGATGGGCTAAAATACAGTTTCAAGTTTCATTTTATGCACGGGTATTCCTATGGACTTTAGCCATTCTTTCAGGATGAGGTTTTAACTGCTGTTTTGGAGGCATTATGAGCCAGATTATTACTGAAGAATAAGGATAATATTAATTGTTGCAATTAGTAGCCCTCCTATTGCATTTGCACATTCACATTTATATGCATGATTATTTCAATGTGGCAAAAATACAATATACTAAGTTAAGGCAGTATCACAATTTGTTTTCCCTATGTGCTTTACGTATTTCCACCCTATCTTTTAACAAGTGGTTTTTTGTTAAACCACTCAGATATATTCATTGATACAGTGGTTTTAACAATGGAAATTTATTTGGCTCAGACCTAAAGCCTTTATATAAAAGTTAGTACCAAAATTCAATAAATAAAGCTATCGGTTATTTGGCTGTTTATTGGATAGAGATCAATATTGCCTTGTTAAAGGTAATCTGAGTGTTAGACCAGTTTGTATGATCCATCTTTACTACAATTTCCACATGTTTAAAGCACAGAGATGTATAATTCTTAGTTTGTCTATAAAATCCTATGTATATATTAAATTGTCTAAAGTCATATAAAATCATACCCTCTAGACTATAGACAAATGGGAAATCTTCTGTGTATTTTGATATTTAAGCCAAGTTCATTCCACTTGTGTTATTGGGCAAGTTAATAGATCATTTCTTATTAGAGTTTTTGAGTTAGGGAGACTTAACCCTGCCTTTCACACATCCATTATGAAGACATTGTAAAAATACTTCAGGGTACCACAGGAAGTACAATTTTCTTTTTCTTTTTCTTTTTTTTTGAGACAAGGTCTTGCTCTGTTGCCCAGGCTGGAGTTCAGTGGCACACACACAGCTCACTGCAGCCTCAACTTCCTGGGCTCCAGTGATCCTCCCACCTCAGCCTCCCAAGTAGCTGGGGCTACAGGTATGTGTCACTACACCTGGTTGACTTTTAAATTTTTGTAGATACAGGGTCTCACTGTGTTGCCTGGGCTAATCTTGAACTCCTGGGCTCAAGTAGTCCTCCTGCCTCAGCCTCCCAAAGTGCTGGGATTACAGGCATGAGTCACCACACCTGGCTGAAGTACAACTTTTTAGTCTTTGAAAAGTAAAACATATTTGGATCTATGAAATCAAGAAAACAACTTAATGTGTGTACCTCTCCCCTTCTATATCTATATAATAATATTGTTATAGTGTAGTTCCATTCAGTTATTTTAGTTTGGAATCATGCTTTTTATTGAAATTGTCGGTAATTTTATTTGTATATATTAATTGAACATTGATTATTTTGCTACCTAGAATCTATTCACCTTTCTTTTTGAAACCACACTTTTATTTCCTTTGTAGATCACCCCTCCCCACACCCAGCCCACGTGCTTTTACCATAGGCACATGAGGTAGGCCTAAGCCAATTAGAGCCTTGTATTTCCATAGGCTTCAATGATTAATTTAAGGGTGGGCACATTACCCAGTTAGCGCAAAAGAGATACAATGAAACTTCAGTGGACACACCTGGGAAAGAAGTTCGTGCTGTTGTCAATAAACTTGGAGTTATGTAAATATAACTTCTGGAGTTACTACAGCCATCATGTGACCATGAAAGACAAATCTGAAATGGATGAGAGCAGAGGTTAAATTGAAAGAATGAGGGATGAGATCTTTAGCCATCCAATCAGACCTATTTAACTGGAATTTTTCATTATGTGATCCAATAACTTATCGTTTTGCTTAAGCCACTTAAGGGTTCTGTTTTCTGTCACTTGGAACTGGAAGAATCCATTTGATCATCCCTGTGCAATCTTGGGGGAAGGCATGGGCTTTGTATAACTACCCATAGTGCCAAATCCTTCAACATGGAAGGAGAGAAAGAGACAGAGTGAACAAACATATTTAGGTGCTTTGGCCTGAATTAACAGAATGGGTCGTCTGTTCACCCATTTTTTTCTCTTTAAATGGTAGTTTATTTCATGAGTCATATTTTTTCTCTTTAAATGGTAGTTTATTTCATTTTTATTTAGTGATGCATTATGCCAGGCACTGTGCCAGACACGACATTCAGAGTTGAATGATAATTCAACTCTGAAGTTCACAATGAGGTGGGGGATTATTCCAATACAAGGAACACTTTCCAGGGTAATGGGAACATTTCCAAGAGATATCTAACTAGGATATGAGACTTCAACTCTGCTCTATTGTGTCAATACTAGGCAGAGAAGTGGAGAAGGCCATTGCAGGCAAAGGAAATAACATGAGATATATTCTTTAAGAGTCTCTGAGTTTTGAGTACCTTATGTAGCTACTGGCAATTGTAATAGGGATTTATAGTGGAAGAAAGTTTTGTGCATGACTAAGTAGTAGTACTTGGGTCACTGAGACAGCAATTAAAGGGCTGATACTCCTATTTAGAAATGATACCAGTGCCTAGATCTATGTCTGAATGATAGAATGTGGATTTAGCTTCTCCCTAGAATCCAAACCATATTATCTGAACGCTTGTTTGTGCCTCCTGCAGAGTGCCAGTACAGCACAAATGATATACCAGAGACGTGATCTCTATCCTCAAGGAGGGCAAAATCTGAAATGCGCCACTTTGATAGGAAGCAGAAGAGTGGTGGGATCGAGGCAGTAAAATTTACATATTCATTGATATGTGACTGGGTATTTACTTCATTTGCAAATAATAGGTAAGTATATTGTGCAGAATAGAAGGCACATGAAATTATGTAGTTTGAATTGGAAATGGGGAAAATATCTGTAAATTACTAAGATGTGTGGTGTAGTAATCAGCTTTCTCTTCTGATAAAATATGACACATCAACCCTCTCCCTTATTATGCTCTATTATGTTCTTTTACCAGCCATGCTAGAAGTTTCACACACTCCCACCATGAAACTGCCAGTCTTCCTACTCCATCACTGCATTGCTAGTGAAATGACTTTTAATGTGCACCGAGTGTCAGCAGTCTTCTAGGTGCCCTGGAGGAAGAAGACCTCTGCCTGGGCATTCATTCTAAATTAAGCATAAAAGTTAGTGCTCAATTGTGAAGATGTGCAAATTATAATTTCAAAATACCTTACCATCTTAAAGCTACTTTCCAACAGCTGGGTATTAATACTACTCAGATACTTGTTTACTTCCACTATCTTACAAGCTGTCTACAATCAGGGTGGATGGTGCTTTAGAATAGAAAAAGAGCTTATAGCTGTAGATGATCAAATAATCAGTGGCCATTAAAACACACAGGGGAGTTGCGTTTTGGAATTTTAAAATGTTTGAATCAAAGGGAACATAAAAATAGTAGTAGGGAAATACAGTCTGTTATGGTTCACAGACTATAGATGTGCCTACATTTTGAAAAATCGGCCATTTAAAATCCAAATTTAATAAAACAAATAGGATGATTAGTTGCATTTCTGAAGGGTTTTGTTGAGGGAGATTTGTTAAAATATGTAATGCATCTGCTGCTTTTAAATGTTGGCTTTAATAGATTATGAACTCTCTGGTGAGATGAATAGCAAGGAAACAAAGGTCAAGTATTTAAACTAATGTCAATTGAAAAATGAAGATGAACCATCTCTGCAATTATAATGTGTTAATGGGGAAAAAATTCAATTTACAATTAGCAAAGCAGCTGTATTCTAAGAAGCACTTGTGTTTTGAAGGCCATACAAGGGAATCCTGGCATGTGTAATAGCAAAAACATAACATGTTTAAACAGCTCATATAGTTCGTTAAGCCATGTTTTCCAAGACATGCCATAAGTAAAAGGGTTTATGAAAAAAAAAAAAGAGAGGGAGAGGGTAAGTGGGGTGGGGAGGCAAGAAGTGGGGAGAGATAATGTTTAGAAAATAATTTGGTTGATCACAGTAATGGGTATATGGGGGAGGATTGGGATGCTGAGAGAAGAGGTATTCTACCATTTGTCTGGCTGCCACGTGGACTTGGGAGCAAGAGTCATTCCCAGTGGAGTCCATTGATGTCCCTTTCCCTTGACAACTTACTAATTTATTTATTCTTACATATACATATTCCTTTATTCATTTGATGGACATGTTTTGTGAGCAACTATGATATATAGGAACATAATAACTGGGGAACAAAGAATGTTGGGGGTAGGCAAAATATCAGGGCACAAATTTGGAGGATCCTTGCAGTAGTGCATAGAAGGAGCAATTGCATCTTCACTATTTACAGAGATATAGCTAAGCTTGGGCCACATTACTGAAGTCTTGAAGACATCCAGTTGTACTTGTGCATCATGAAAGTCTCATTAGGGAGAAAACGCCTTTGGATGCTAAGCTGGAAAATGAAGACAATGTTGCTCTCTTGGCTTTGACACTAAGTTAGATGTTTGACCTTGGACCAACATTTAAGCTTTCTGTGCCTCAGTCTCCTTGTCTAAAAAAGAGGATAATTCTGTAATGCTGCTTGCCATGGCCTCACATGGATGAACTCAGGATTAATTAGATTAAAGAAGTGATCAGTGAAGCACATGAAAGCTCCTCAGAGGTACTAAGTGAGCAGGACGAATAACAATTGGAATGTCAGCTATAGAGCTGTAATTGGAGTTTGTTTTAAATAGGTCACTTCCTGAAAACCAGGGCAAATGGTACTTAAAAAAATAAACTTTGTTTTACAATAGTTTTAGATTTATAGAACGATTAAGATAGTACAGAGTTCCCATATACCCTACACCCACTTTTTCCTGTTGTTAATATCTTACATAATATGGTATATTTGTAGAACATATTAATGAACCAATATTTATGCATTATCATTGAGCAAATTCTGCATATCATTTAGATTTCCTTAGTTTTTTACCTAACGCTCTTTTTCTGTTCCAGGATTACATCCAGGATAACACATTTCATTTAACCATCGTGTCTATGTAGGATCCTCTTGCTGTGCTGACTTCTCAGGCTTTTCTTATTTTTTTATGATCTTGACATTTTAAAGATTACGGTAAAATACACATAACATAAAATTTACCATCTTAACTGTTTTTAAGGATACAGTTCAGTGGCATTAAGTACATTCACACTGTTGTACAACCATCACCGCCATCCATCTCCAGAACTCTTTTAATCTTGCTAAACTGAAACTCTATATCCACTAAGCAATAAGTCACTATCCATCCTCCCCCTACCCACTGGTAGCTACCATTCTACTGTTTCGATAAATATGACTACTCTAGGTACGTCATATAAGAGGGATCATACAATATTTATCCTTTTGTGACTAACTTATTTCACTTAACACCATCAAGGTTTATCAGTATTGTAACAGGTGTCCAAATTTCTTCCTTTTTAAAGCTAAGTAATATCTCGTTGCATTTATATACCACATTTTGCTCATTCATTCATCTGTGGATGAACACTTGGGTTGCTTCCACTCCTTGGTTATTGTGAACAGTACTGCTGTGAATATGGGTGTACAAATATCTCTTTGAGACTCTGCTTTCAATTATTATTATTATTATTATTTTGAGACAGAGTCTCCCTCTGTCGCCCAGGCTGGAATGCAGTAGTGTAATCTCACCTCACTGCAAACTCTGCCTCCCCGGTTCAAGCAATTCTTGTGCCTCAGCCTCCTGAGTAGCTGGGATTACAGGCTCCCGCCACCACACCCAGCTAATTTTTTTTTTGTATTTTTAGTAGAGACGGCATTTCACCATGTTGGCCAGGCTGGCCTCAAACTCGTGGCCTCAAGTGATCCGTGCACCTTGGCCTCCCAACTTACTGGTCTGCTTTCAATTCTTTTGGAGCTATACCAAGAAGTGGAGTTGCTGCATCATATGGTAATTCTACTTTTAATATTTTGAGAAACCACCATACTATTTTCTATAGTAGCTGTACCATTTTACATTCTTACCAGCAATGCACAAGGTTGTACATATTGTTGCCAACACTTGTTTTTTTTTTATTTTTGATGGTAACTATCCTAATGGGTATGAGGTATTATATCATTAGCATTTCCCTAATGATTAGTAATATTAAGCATCTTTTCATGTGCATTTTGGCCATTTGTATATCTTCTTTGGAGATATGTTTATTTAAGTTGTTTGCCCATTTTATAATCAAGTTGTTCGATTTTTGTTGTTGAGTTAGATGAGTTCTTTACACCTTCTAGGTATTAGTCCCTCGGAGATCTTTAATTCAGAAAAGAATTTCTATGCAATCAAAAGAGAGAAAAGTAAAGAGTAAGTAAATGAATGAATTCATATTGGCTTCCCATCGAGTAGATCTCTGATTCATAAGAATTATCTCCAAGATACTTCCTAAATATTTAATTTTTTCTTTTTTAAAGTATAAAACTTTGCACACACCTGTAGTCCCAGCTACTAGGGTGGTTGAGGCAGGAGGATCGCTTCAGTCTGGGATGTCAAGGCTGCAGTGAGCTGTGATCCTGCCACTGCATTCCAGCCTGGATGACAGAGTAAGACCCTGTCTCAAATAATATATATATATATATATATATATATATGTTATTGTGAACAGTACTGCTATGAATATGGGTGTACAAATATCTCTTTGAGACTCTGCTTTCAATTATTATTATTGTTATTATTATATAAAATTTGAGATATATATGATTATTATTTGAGAGAGAGATATATATATAAATATAATTTTTACCAGCCAATTAAAATGGATTTTTACTTACTAAGCAGGTAGACTGGGGCTACCTTTCCTAAAAATCACTTCCTTATCCATTAACTCAAGCGACCAGATGCCTTCAAACCAAGTTTCAAATTGCCCAAATGTCTTCTCAGGAGAGAAAAATTTGTCCCTGTGAAGCAGGCAGGCAGCTCAGGGGACAGATGGATGCCAGGGAGTATCCCTAGAGATGATAATTATAACCCATCCTAACATAACCCTTCCCTTCCTTTATGCCCTTCCTTAAACCACTTATCTTCTAATTTCCATTGATTTCTTCTCCCTTTTTAAAGGATGAAACCACCCAACTGATACATCTAAAGTACTAGTGGCAGAACTGGGCTTAGACATATAGCTCATAACTTGTTATTAGGAAGATATAATAGATAGAAATGTGTTTTTTGACAGAATTTGAAGATGAGGAAGAAAATTATAGGGAGGCTTTAAGTGTTCCTAGCTTTCAGCTTCCCTTCTAGGAACCATCTGATGGTCTGGGTTCATGTGCTTGGAAGCACTAAGTGCAGCGTCTCCACACTGAGCAGGCTGATGTTTGCATCGTCTTCCAGGTACAAACAGCCTCCTCACCACTGAGGGGCACTATCAGATGTAATTGGGTCTAGCAGGAATAAGACCTAGGAAGAAAGAATAGATAGAAAAGAGGTACACAAGATGAAACATAGTAGCATTCTACCACTAATGGGGATTAGGGGTTTGAATAGTGCCTAGGGCATCCTGCTTTTTCAGAATATTTACAAAGAATGGAATGTCTAGAATAATGAAGCCTGACATAGTGCTTGGTGCTGTATATGTAATGGCTCACTTAATCCTCTCAACAACCCAGTGAAGTAGGTACTGTTATTATCATCTCCATTTTACAAAGGAAGGAACTAGGCACAAGGAAGTTACATAGCTTGTCCAAGATAATACAGGAAAAATTAGGGACCAGGTCACCTTTGTCTTATTCCATAAGTCTTGCTTCTAACCCAACTGTTTGTTTGTTTGTTTGGCTTAATGAGTGGTGAGTTAAAAATGTGAGCAATGATGTGAAGGCAGAAAAATGTGGTCTGCAACATGAGAGGCACAAAGTAGGGGTGGGGAAGTATAGTACCAGAAAAAAAAATAACTGAAGTTGGTTCAGAGGGAGAAGAGTTAGATGGTTGTTAAGGAAACCCCTGGAAGAAAATATTTGGCCCCTGATGTTTCAGCAACTCCTATATCTTCAATATGAAAGAAGACTAAATGAAATTGATAAAAATGATTTTTTCATTTCAAAATGAGGATAAAGGTGTTCTTCTCCCTCTAATTAGTACAGATTAATTAGATGTAAAGTATAGTCCACAGGCCAAGAAACAAATTCAGGTAGGGATATATAGGTGGATTAAAAAAACACCAAAATATGAATATCAAACAAATCCTAAGAAAAACAGTACTTACACATTGCAGAATTGCTTACCTTAGGTTATTTCTGGGGATACCTGAGCCATATCTGTTTATTCAGCTGCTTTGACAGTTGCCACTGATAGGCTCTGAAAAGTAGAAGCCACTTTTACAAATCCAGGGTAACACTGGTGTCTCTGTAATCACAGGACACAGATCAAGCTAGAGTTTGTTACTCTGATATCTCTCTGTCACAGAAATATGGCCCCATATGCAAGGACTGAGTAAGCTCGTTGCCAGAATGACTAGGAAGGGGGTGTCAGTTTCAGCCATGGTATTCTTGTAGTATTATTTAGGCTCTGTGGGCTGCTACGTTCCAACAGGTCTCACTAGGCAGTGGTTGTGTATTTTTGTTGCAGGATTACTTGTAACACCATTTCATTTCTAAGACTTGATGTTCTCCCTCTCTATTTCTATAGAGCATTGGAAATTGGCAAAAATAAAAAATAATAATATAGCCAATTCGATCCAGGCTGACAACATGTTCCTATTTTTCTCCATCTGCCATGAATTTTATATTCTGACAAGGGCTTGACCTTTGGAGAAGCAGACCTCTGTTGGGTTGCTTCTTTGGTACATTTTTATTCTTCCAGGTATTTTGGAAACTATTTACCTGTGCTAATAATTTGCCATCCAAATAGGTCAGTGCTTCACTGACTTATTATTATTTGTGTATTCTAAGGAAGCCTATTTGGTATGAACAGAATCATTCTTACTTTTAGAGTTTCTTATTCTATCAGAATTCAAATTAACAGAACTTCTATATCATTTGCAATGTGTCAAAATGAAATGGAGTCCCTTGAGAAGTTTCCCAAAAATGGTATAGTAGGAAAGCTCAAAGCAAAGCTTTCTACTTTACTTAGTTTTATTCTTTTTTGTTAGTCAGAGACACTCCTATTTACTGCTTTAATTGACTTTTTTCATTTTTTTAAACCTCATTGAGCCACACCTTATATAGCTACAGGTAACAATTATTAAGCACTTAATGTGAGGCAGACATTGTATTACAGTGTTTTGCATGCACTATCTTTATAATATCCCTAGTATATTTTTAGCTCCACTTTACAGATGAGGAAATTGGGGTTCACGGTGCTTAAGAAACTCTCCTGAAGGCCTGCAGCTAGTGATATGGAAGCTGAGATTCAAAACCTGTCCATCTGACTTTGAAGCAGATGTTTTTAAACAGTTAACTGATATTAGCTAGTGTATTGGCTAAGTTACTGTAACTTGGAGACCCCAAAATATGGTGGTTTAAATAATATAGAAATTTCTTTCTCTTTGATTTCACAGTCTGTATAGAGTAGCTCTAATCTACGAGATCACTTAGGGGCCCAGATGCCTTCCATCTTATGACTCCACCATGACTTAGGAATGCCCCTCATCTTCATAGTTAAAACTGGATCACTGTTGCATCTGCATTCCAGCCCATGGGAAGGAAAGAAGAAAGAGAGGTTACGGAGGTCAAGTATTTTCATTTCTAAGAATGTGAAGCAGAAGATGCACACATCAATTCTGCTTATATCCTTTTGGCTAGTCACATAGTCACACCTAGCTGCAAGAAAAGCTGGGAAATGTAGTCTCTAAATAGGCAGGCATGTGTCTAGCCGGAATGCTGTGGTCCAAATGTTGGCTTTCCCCCAAAATTCACATGTTGGAACCTAATACCAAATAAGATAGTATTAAGAAGTGGGGGCATTCGAGAATTGATTAGGTCATGAGGGCTCCAACCTCACAAGTGGGATTAGTGCCCTTATAAAAGAGGTTCAAGGGAGCACCCTTGCCCCTTCTGCCATGTGAGGATACAGCAAGAAGGCTCCATCTCTGAAGCAGAGAGCAAGCCCTCACCAGACACTGAATCTGCTGGCACCTTGATCTTGGATTTCTCAGCCTTCAGAACTATGAGCAATAAATTTCGACTGTATATACATTACCCTGTCTGTGGTATTTTGTTATGGCAGCTCGGATAGATGAAGACACAGAACTTGGGAGGGGCTTCTATTAATAAAAAGAAGGAGGAGAGAACAAATTTTAAGCGGCAACCGATAGTCCACCATACCACCATAGTGTCTGGTGTTATTTATCATCATCCCCTTCCAGAATACAAAAAGTCAAGTAGAGGGCATCAGTAGGAGACTATCTTCTGTAGAAAAGAGAGTGGTCTGGTGTCAGATACTCTGGACATTGCAGGTAATGTATAAAGGTTCAGGGATGGGAGCTTTAAATAGCACCTGTGTTGACTTAAATATTCATGCTAATATTCACTTAGTTTTATATCCCTTCCTGAGAAGTTAGGTTTAGGGGACATTTATTACTTTAGTATTTATACAGTAGTCAAACTTTTGTTCTGTCTGCAGTCATTTTTTCAGTTGTTACCATTATAATATTGATAACCTGAACCATCAAGTTAATCCCTTTCTTTAGACTTTTATTCTTGTAAATATTCATTAGCTCAGCATTTTCTTTGCTGAGCACCTTACTCAACTAGAAAGGAGAATGTTGCCCCCTGGAAATATCAGCAATGATTTAGATGTGATCATTCTCAGATTTCCTCATGTCTGTGTCTCAGTGTGTGTAAATATACGAGCTAACTGTTGCTGAGGCAAAGGGTTGGAGATAGGTTCCACGGTTTATAGCAACCCTATTGGAGTTGCAAATATAAATGTTGTATAGATGCTCTCCCATAGTGGTCTTAGAGTCTGTGGATTTACAGAAGAGAGTTCTTGACCTCACAGGAGAATATGTGGTAAAGAGTGTTCTAGGAGTGGTAGTAGCTTTTCTGGGCTATCTTTAGGAAAATTTAATTCTGGGATTTGGGCATTAAAAGTTCCTCCACAGTTTGGTGCAAATGCAAATACTTCTTTAAGAGAATTTTTAAAAGCGACCCAAAGAATTGGATTGTGGAGGAAATCAAAGAATGTTAACATAGAAGCAGTAGAAAATGTTTCTCTATGTGAGTTCTCATTTGAATGTAGATGTGAGTGGGTGGGCAGGTAGG
Organism: Pongo pygmaeus; assembly: GCF_028885625.2. NCBI lineage: Eukaryota > Metazoa > Chordata > Mammalia > Primates > Hominidae > Pongo > Pongo pygmaeus. The sequence goes on from NC_072396.2 coordinate 108,902,834, forward strand.
TACTTTATGTAATCTGACAGGAGGAGAAATTTAGAGGTGGTAGACTTGACAAGTATCCCTCTGGTTCTCCAGAACTTTAGGATGGCACGTTAGACATTTTCTTGAAAGTTAGTGAGAGGTGTTTCCTCTGCAAACAGATCGCTGAAAGTGACCAGTTTCTAGATGTAGAAACCATCCCAGTTGCCCAGGTTTATCTCTGTAAACCAGAATCAACACCAACCGACTCTTGTCTTAGCCCAAGGGAACAAGAAGGTATTTTTCTTACCTTGTGAAGGTGCTTTCCCATCACAAGACCAATTTTAGAATTCATTTTTATTTATCTCAATACAGCTGCCTTTTTAATTGGCAATGATCTCTATTGAATTTCTAACTTATGCTGAAACGGTGGCTACTGGTGGCTGTTTTTATGAGGTATTTGGTATTTTATTTTGGCTTAAATCTGTTTTTATTGCTCAAATATTGTCAGCAGATGCATTATTTCTACCGGAATTTCCACTGCTCAATGTACGGGTTATCTCCACTTTGACAGCTCTGTATCTTCAATGTCAGATACACTGCTCCCAAGTCATACTAGATTTACACATTCTATTATACTTCTATTGAGCAGCTCTTAATCTGCTCAGAAGAAAACATGCTACAACCAGCAAATTTTATCCTCTTGCATTTAATGGGAACCTTTCTTGGCAAGGATGGACAATTGTATTTGAACCGTTCCAACTAGATCTGGCCAGTTTTGAAAAGATTTTGAAGGAGTTAACCCTGTAACAGCCAAACTCTGGTTGATACTTTAATATTGCTCGAAGACCCAAGTTCTAACCCTGCTCTATTTACTGAGTTACTCCCTCCTCCAGCTGCCAATAATTCCTAGGAATCTTGCCTAATATAATCCCTGTTTTAGTCACTGTAAGTTAGGTTTGATTTACAATGGAATTTCATGCTGAAATTGGGTGGCAAGATGCACATGCACTTCTTGGGATAACTTTACTGCGTAATCTTATATTGATTGTATTTCAAAGGATGTGTTTTCAATTGTGCTACTCTTAGCTTCATGCAGCAGTGGGTTGTGTTATAATGGGGTTATTCCACATTTATTGGCTGAGTTTGTCTCTAGAGAGATGTGTTTGAAATTAAGAGGAGGTGAGGCAGAGTTTTCTTCTACAGTTTGCATTCTGAGGTAGGTAATACCTGATATTCAGGCCAGTTAATTTTTCTTATTGTTTCTTCTCTCCTAAGACAGTGTAAATATAAAGTAACAAGAGACAGGACAGAGGCTATTGATAGTCTCCTCATTTGTATGATGGGAATAATAATGCTTGCCTTGCAGAGATGTGATGATGATAAAATGAATATAAAGATTGTAAACATGTTCAATATATAGTTAATGCTGATGGAAGCTTCTGAGTAGAAGGTAGACTCTAGGATTATCCACACATAACCCTTCATGTATTTTCTGATCTCCTCCACTGAGATCTGTCCTTTGAATACTATCTCTTTAAGTATGTATGCTGGGGTATTAAGTCTTTTTCTTTACTGTAGAGTTATCTAATATTTCTTTTTATATCTTCTTTGACATCTTTATCTAGTGAAAAATCTCTAAACATCTGTAACTGCTCAGAAACCTCTTATCCCTGAAGACCCCCAGAAGGGCTAAGCAGTAACCAGACCAGAGGCAGGAGAAGAAGTTGTGAGAAAGAGGAAGAGGACAAAAAAAGGAAACTCAATGTTTATGTTGACAAATCAGCTTATTTATCAAGTATCTTTTTTATGTCCAGCACTATGCTAGAGGTGGAGGAGGTGCTCTGGACTTCAAGGATTATCACTCTTTCTTTTGTGTTTTTGAAACAGAGTCTCATTCTGTTGCCCAGGCTGGAGTGCAGTGGTGCAATCACAGCTCACTGCAACCTCAACCTCCCGGGCTCAAGTGATCCTCCCACCTTAGCCTCCCAAGTAGCTGGGACCACAGGCGTGCACTACCACACCTGGGTAATTAAAAAAAAAATTTGGTAGAGACACGGGATTTCTCTATTTTGCCCAGACTGGTCTCAAACTCCTGGACTCAAGCAATCCTTGTGCCTTGGCCTCCCAAAGTGCTGGGATTATAGGCTTGAGTTGCCATGCCATGCCTGGCCTCTCTTTTTTGAAGTGTTAAGTATTTTAGACTTGAAAATAACCAGATAATAGCCATCAAGTAATATAAAAACAAGTCCTAAGACAGGCCATTTTCGCTTCAATTATAATTTCCAGGTATAACACCCCCATGTTAATTTAGCCTATGTTGGTGTTTTCTCTGGTGTGGGAAGGTTATTTCAAGTATTGTAAGATAGTTGGGCACTGTCTATCTTCTCCCTCCTTATTCAGAGTCTTCCTTCTGCCCTCAGTTTTCTGACCTTGCATCTGCCTTTAGTTTTGCAGTCCTAACTCCTTTTTTCCCCGTATCAACCCCCACTGCTAGCATTTTAAATGCCATTGACTTTATAAGGTGCCCCTTCCTATAGCACAGCAGTTCTACCTTGTTGCAGCTGCTTTATAGCACTTATGTCTTATCTCCTTCAAAAGGAAAAATGAATCTAAGAAGCGACTGTGGCAAAGCAAACTACTCAGAAACTGGCTTGATGCTATCTCTGAGAGAGGTTTGCTTAGTTTGCAGAAGCAAATATCATGCATGCTTCCATGTTGCTTAGTGTGATTTGTCACTTGGGATTCTCAAGCATTTGATATGAGGCCCTGACTGGCTTAGCTCCTCATCAGAATGCACTACAATTTGTTCACTTCAAACCCACCAGGAACAGAGGGCATTCACTTTGACATCTACTCTTCAGAAGCTGCCCATTAATACTGCACTTGATGTGTCAGGTTCTTAAAGAAATACTTTTAGTTCTTTTATCCACAATCAGATGACCTGGTTCAAGGTCAGTGCCAACCCTAAGCTGTTTTTCTTTTTGCTTTTCCCTTTTGACAGTCATTATATGCCCTTGCCTGTTTGTAATCCTCAGAGCCTCTCAGCTCAGGCACTGGTAAGTGTGGTGCAGAGATTGAGGTGGGGCCAACATTATTGGCATCCCCGGATTTTGGCCACTCTCAGAGGTACCTCAGTAAGCTACCCAGTGATCTCATATCCTCTCTTCCTTCCTCAATCTATATCTGTTCCAAACTGCTTCATTCCCACTGCTGTACATGGCTTCTAATATAGAAATTATCATATAGTTAAAACCTATCATATGCCAGGTGCTAAGCCAAATATTATGCATGTATTATATGTACATATATTATCTCATTGAATTCCTATAGAACCTCTGTGAGGAAGGTGGAAACTCAGGCTCTGAGAGACTAAGCAACCTGCCCAAGGTCATATAGCTGGGCAATGTAGAATGCAGGGCTGCTAATAGCTTAACAACTTAATCCCTTCTGGATTAGTATTCTTTATAAAGATAAGCACTTGTTTATTATTTTTAGGCAACAAAAACTTATTGCACATTATTTTGTGACTGCCACTATGCTAGGCATTTTGGATATATTAATAGATTAAAAATACAGTAGCTACTCTCATAGGTATCAAATATGCTAGGGGAAAGAGACAAACAGACAAATGAAATGCCATAAAAATATAAGATTTGAGGTGCTAAGGAAACCCAGAGGGGAACTTAACCCAGACCATGAAGGTTATATACCCTATGTTGCCTCGCAGGATGAGTAAGAATTCCCTCTCTCATTCATTCTCATTCTCATTCATATTCTCTCTCTCTCTCTCTCTCTCTCGTATCCCTTTGTTGGATAGGTCCCTCTCCTTCCTTTGTACTTTTTTGTGTATCTCAGTAATAGCACTTATTTATTCTTTTCATTCACGTAACAACAGTTTGAGTGCCCACTTTGTGCCAGGCAACGTTTTCAGCACTGGGAACAGAGCAGTGAACAAAACAAAGTTCTGCCCCTCCTGGATTTTACTTTCTAGTATGGAGATAGACAGGAAACTAATAGATAAATGGATATGGAATAAAATGTCAGGTTGTTAAAAGTAACATGAAGGAAAATAGATTAAGAAGCTGGAGAATGACAGAAGGTGCTATCTTATAGGGAAGACTTCTTTGAGACGTGACACTTCCCATGTAGTACTGTGATTATGTGTTTACATTTCTGGCTCGCCCTTGATACTCCGTACCTCTGGAGGTAATGGGCTAAGTCTTTCCTTTGTAGCCCCAGATAAGAGAATGCAGGAGTTTGGGGGTATCAGCCAAGGCATAGTTGAAGTGGTGAGTCAGTGAGTCTACAGATGTCAAGAATGAAGAACAGATGATGGGGGAGGTAAGGGAGTGAGGGAGCTAGAATGCTGGGAGATTATTGTCAGAGAAGAGGAGATTTACATTTCAGATTTAAAAGATTGAACAATTCCTGATTATTCTGTGGTACACTTACATGTGGGAATGACTGGGTACAGTAAGGGGAAGCCCACTGAGTCATGTAGCTCAAGAACCTGTGAGGCTAGCACAGTTGTTCTTAAACTTGGGCATACATTAAAATCAACTAGAGAGCTTTCAAAATTGCAGCATGAGATCTTGCCCTAGGATATTCTGATTCAGGAGCTCTGAGTCGGTTTCAGAAAAGGGTTATATATATATTTATATACACATATATATATATTTTAAATAAGTTCCAAAGGAGTTTTAGATGCACAGAGCCAAGGTTCAGAATCACTGGACAAGGATATTAGAAGTTTGATTCATGTGGGTTTTAAAGCCATGAAAGATTATGTCAGGACTGAGTGGAAAGGAGGCCTATCAGCCAGGTGTAATGGTCCTCAATGCATCTTGGAACTGACCAGAAATCAGAAGATGGCTGTGACAAGAAGGGAGAGAGTGTGGTGGAACAGAAGGGACGATTTTGGAAAAAGAAGAGTTTTACACAAGGATGAAGAAGTGATTAAAAGCTTTCACCAATTCAGGACTATGTAGAAATTTAGGCATCAGTGTGCAGTTTCGGGTACTTTGCATGGAAGAAAAGTCCTGGCATTAGTCTGCTTAGCAGATCTGACATCATAACAGTTAGGCATAGTCTGCTCTACCTAGATGTGCAGTCAGCCTTGGGCTTAGGAGACAAAGTCCTCAGCTGCATTTATGAATTTCAGAGAGACATTGGGCAAGTAACATGAGCAAACTTCTCTAAAGTGGGCCTGCCTTTGGGGAAGAATGTTTAGGTAAAGCCTAGAGCATTTCTCTGAGAGTTTTTGGACCTAGTACTATACATAGCAACTAATTAGAATCATTGGTTCAGCATCAATTATATGCAAAGTATTAATCAACTATATGCAAAGTACTCATCAACTATATGCAAAGTACTGAGAAAGAAGTTATTTTCTCCTGAAAGCAGGTTGTGGGGCAAATAGCGGCTATTTGATAATAATACTGGTTCATTGGGTTCTGAATATTTGAAGTTTCTGATATATTGAATCATTTTGGTTTTGAAGTAAAGATTACCAAGAGCTTTCACTCAGCCTGTGATTTTCCCTAGGCAGGTGAGACCTCCAAACTTAATAGGGCTTACTTAAATGATGCAAAAGGCATGCACATGAACCAGTAATTTTTATTAATAACATTATCATCATTGTAATTACTTGCAATCTTGGAAAGATCCAGGGGTTATAATGTAAGAAAAGCCTGTATTTGATTTCTGGCTCTTGATTCTTAGTGTTGTGCCCCATTAGGCAACATAGGGAATGCCTCTGATTTCTAATCCCCTCCTCTGTTAAACTGAAAATAATAATAATGATAGTTACTTTATGCTATTGTGAGAAGTAAATTAGATAATATATGTAAATGCATGAAGCATATATTAAGTGGCTCAATAAAAGCCGCCTTTCTTCTCAGCTTTTCTTTAGACACCTTTTCCAATCTCACTGTAGCAAGCAAAAATTATTAAAATTGGAACCACAAATCTTTTTAAAAAATCATTTCAACTTTTAAGATTCAGGGGGTACATGTGCAGGTTTGTTACTTGGGGCATATTGCATGATGCTGAAGTTTGGAATACAAATGATCCCGTTACCAATGTAGTGAGCATAGTATCCAATAGTTAGTTTTTCAACTCTTGCCCTCATCCCTCCCTCTTCCTTCAAGTAGTCTCCAGTGTCTATTTTGCCATCTTTATGCCCATGAGCACCCAATGTTTAGTTCCCACTTATAAATGAGAACATGAGGTAGTTGGTTTTCTGTGGAAATATAAATCTGACTCTGCTAGATGTGTTTAGAAATTGTTATCCCCTGTCAATGGGATAAGTTAAGTCTCTAGCTTATACAGTATATGCATTTGTTACTTGTCTGCAGTGGAATATATTTGAAAATGGATCACCAATTGATAGCTAGACTGTTGACTTCTGGAATGAAATGTGAGAAAATATAACCTCTCAAGCTAAATTCTTCTATTATTTGCTAAATATCTGAATTGTTACCATAAGGGAGAAATATTCCTCATGAATTGCAATGTGACTTTGGCATATGACTGTGGTAATCTCATTTTTAAGACCTGCATGTAAATTTGAAGAAAGAAATTCTAGTTTCAATTAAAAACAAACAGAGCTGAAATATCCAAAATTCACTGGCTATGAGCTTATCTTTAACAGTTATTAATTTATATGGCCAAGAGGGGTTGTATTTGCAAGGCCATCCCCTTAAGAGCTGAGGTTAAACAAGTGAGTGGCATGGGCTATAAATGAATTGAAAATTGCCTTCTGTTCCAGCCCAGTGCAATGGTTTGTGTTTTGTAATAAGCCCTAGTTGGTGAGGTAACTCATGTCACCAGGAGGAGCTGTCCACAGACTGCTTGATTTGTCACTGCTGTCTGAAGGACACAACAGGCTGGGGAAGCTGGCACTCTGCAGAATTTTTATGGTGCTGCATGCATGCATTGGTCTCCCTTATCAAGCTGTAATTCAATAATAAATACAAAAAAACTATGTTTAAATAAATCTAGGGTTGTGACACAACCTGACCAAAGCTAGGAGAGTTAATGCTGATGCTGGGATATTAACTTAGCCAGGGAGCAGTTTGGGTGAGGGGAAGAAAAAGATGGATGCTGGGAGAGAGTCTCTATTTGTGATAGAGTATTCATCTGCATGGCTATTTTTCTGGAATGCTTTGGTCTGTGCCATTGGCTCAATGTAGTCATTTTTCAACTTGGCGTCTTTTTGTTCTTCATGCCCTCACCCTCCTTTTTAAAGAGACCAAAGAGCATAAAGGGTGACGAGAACCACTACAAGAATTTTGTTGCGATAAGCAGAAGCCAGCCTTATAGAGTGGGTTCTGCCATTTTCTCCCAGAATGGTGAATGGTTACAAGAAAATTACTGGGACAGGTAATTTGGAGAATGGATGGATTTGTTAAACATTTTTTTTTCACAAAGAAAACTGCATTTTTTGTTATTATAAAAGTAATATGTGTTCACTCTTTAAAAAAACCTTCAAGCAGTACAGAAAAGTATAAAGAAATCATAAAAATCACCTATTATAATTTTCCCCCTCATATCAGAGATAACATCTATTAACATTTTGGTATATCTCCTTTTGTCTCTTCCTGTTACCTTTTTCACAGTGGTTTATTAGGGGAAATTTCTAGAAATGTAATTCACATTTTAGGAACTTGTGATTCCTATATAAAAATGATCCTCCACAAGACAGTGCTGATTTCCACTCCAGCACCAGTGTGTGAAAGTACAGAAGGAAGCCCATGGTCACAATTTATTGCATAATGAGCACATGCCAGTCACTGCTCTAAGTACTTTGTAAATATTATCTCATATAATCCTCATAACAACCCTATGAGATGGGTACTACTAGCATTCCCATTTTATAGTCAGGAAAACTGAGGTTTAGAAAGGCTACACAGCTAGTCATGAGACTGAACCAGAAGGTTGATCAGGCTTTGGTATAGGAGAAAGAAATAGCTTCTCTCTCTCTCTCTCCTTCTGCCTTGCCTGCCCTGCCCTGCCCTGCCCTGACCTGCCCTGCCCTGCCCTGCCCTGCCCTTCCCTGCCCTTCCCTTTCCTTCCCTTCGCTTCCCTTCCCTTCCCTTCCCTTCCCTTCCCTTCCCTCTCCCTCCTCTCTCCATCCCCACCCCTCCCCCATCTGTTTACCTCAAGGCCCAGGGAGAAAGAACCAATGAAGGAAGAAGTAGCAGCCTAGTGGATAAGCAGAGAGCCAGAGGAGTCCCAAGCAGCTGTGAATCTTTAAATTTAGGAGTTCTGGGCAAAGATGTCCTTGCATTTTGTTCATTCCTAAATAAGCAGAACAGAACTTCCTCTCCAGTGCTGGGCTTTGTGAGCTGAATTTGAACCAACAATGAGAGGGAAAATAGCAACAGATATAGATACACTTAGGTATGTGTGCAAACACACACATATACCCATGGCAAGGAGTGTCCCTCTCTGGCTCTGATTTCTACTCAGAATCAGAACACCAGGAGAAATGATGATCTTTGTCAAATGAGTTGCTCCCTTAGTTTCCCAGCATTAAACTAGAGTGGGTATATATGAATGTTCATAAGTGCAGTGATGGAAAGAGAATTGAAAGTCTTTTATTATATTCCAGAATAATTTTGTATGAAGTAGCAGAACATGTGAATAACTTTCTGTGTGACCTTAGGCTAGTCCCTTCCTCTTACTGAACCTCAGTTTCCTCACCTCTAAAAGAGACCATAGAACTAATGTATTTGAGCATTAAGAACCCTATCTCTACTTTAAACAGTTCCTAACTGATTTGACTTTGGGTTTTTTTCTCCTGGACCACTCTTATTTTTTATTTTTTTATGCCTTCTCAGGGCTACTTGATCTGTTATTGGTCTGCTGTTGCTAGAAATTGTTCTGTGGATGGTAAGAAGGTGAGTTGCTTCATATAGTCTATCAAGTTAGAACAATTAGGAAGGCCCCTATGGTCCTAGAAGACAGCTTATCATAGTATCTTTGAGTTTTACTCAAACATTTATTTTAGAACTATTGCCTCTTTTAGAGGGGAGGAAACTGAGGTTCAGAAAGAGGAAGGGACTAGCCTAACAGAAAGTTATTCACATGCTCTGCTACTTCATAAGTAGCAGATCTTACTCCAGTAAGGTGATTCAAGTGTCTCATTTTTATAAAAATGATTGGGGCACAACAATATTATGTGATTTTTTTCCCCAAAGTAACATATCTAATTAGTAGCAAGGGCAGGATAGACCCCAGATGGCTTCACTGTCTAGAGTAAGGTTTCCCAAAGTATATTCCACTTAACACAAGTCCCTCAATATACTCTGGGTGGAGATAGGGGCATGAGGAAGAAGATTCTGAGGTCAAATAAGTTTGGGAAATGCAGCCCTGTCTAAGGAAGCCACAATGTGCATTGAAGACTCTGAGAAATATAGAGTAAGGGAACATATCACTAACGTTGTTATAGCATTTATGTCTTTCAGAGCACTGTCATAGCCATTTTTAGTTGTGTACTAGGAGAGACAAAGCAAAAATGCATAGAAAGTAGATCATGGGGTTGAAAAGGGGATAAGTGTAGCCATATAAAGAAAGGGTGGCTGACAGTTGTGGAGGTTCAGCAAAGAGTCCTGAAGTTATTAGAATAAAATTGATGATTTGGGGCCTGGTCACAGTAATCAGATTGCTGAATCTTCATTTTATTTGAATTTATTTAAAGGATAACTCCAAAATCCTGCAAAGAGAAAGGAAAATAAAATTCTTAAGATATTTAAAGTATTAGGGGCTTTTAAAATTGATTTCCATCCATTGATAAAGAAATAAATACCCAAAAGAAGCAAGACCAGAAAGTAACTATTACTAAGCCGTCTTGTATTATTTCTCTTGGTCAAAATTTATTAAATGTTTGAAAGCTCATTGTCCCATTAAATGTTGGTGTTAAAACTTCAGTTCTTTATTCAGAATGATTGGAGGTTATATTTTACACTTAACATTTTCCAGCTGGGGAACTGAGGTCACAACAAGAATGGCCACTCAAGAATTCTGTTGGTCCAGCAGTTAAGGTCATATATGGGCTTCTTTTGTGGCTCAGGCAGTAGACTGCCATTGTTTTCATATTTCAATTTGATTTTCTTGTTCATAATTCAAGTTGGGAGTGAACTAAGTGGTATATTTTCTCCATAAGCCCATTGAGAGGCTGAGAATCTGCTTTTCTGCCTCTAGATTCTAAGTTAAGAAGAACAGGGGCAGGGTGCATGTCATTCCTCTTCACCATTATATCACCAGTGGATAGCACGGGACCTGTGACACAATATATGTTTAGGATATAATTGTTGAATAAATCAGTGTTCTGTAGAGAAAGGAAAGTGGATCAAGGTAGAAATCATGTACCTATTTGTAGTCTACTCAAAGTATACAAGCAATGTTTGTTGTTGATGATGTGTTTTTCTCATGATAGTTGGGTTGTATTTGCAAGACCTCACTTGTGGAAGCAAATTAATTGCTATTTAGGTTCTCTGACTGCTATTTGGGTAGGTGGCACAGTTGGATGGTAGAAATTACAGTTTTTCTAACCAGAATCTCTTAGTGACAACATATATTAGATCAGTGGGTTTCTAGTGAATTGGAGTAGAGGGAAAGTAATATCCTATATTTGGATTTTCAAAACAGTACCTATTAATTATCCTCCTGCACCATCACCATTATAAAGATGTGGAAATTCAGTGTCAGTAACTTACCATGAGCACCTTACTGGTTAATGGTACCACTGTAACTCTGAGGTAAATCTACTGTTTTCCAGTTTGGTGTTCTTGGCCACCCCTCCTGCTACCACTAATCAACAACATGGGGATTTGTCTTGGAGCTGCTACTTGGTTTCAGTGCTGAAAAATACTTCAGGGACTCTGTAAAATTCTTGATGGGTCATCAGCCATTGACTAACTCACCTGAATTCCAACTGTGTCTGGTAAAGTTCTACCAAGGATGAATGTATTAACTTCTTTACAAGCTCAAAAAGTATTAGAGGAGGAATATGATATTACCTAGTGTTTACTGCCCACTTCTCATGTAGCATAGGGGATATGTGAAAGCATACAGAAACATTCTGTACTTTTCAGGAGTTTGCAGCTCTGTACAGGAGGTCACATGGAAGTGCCTGGTATCTTCAGAGAATAACGCACTATGATACAGACATGTTGCAAGTATGGCATAGCATTTAAGTGGTGCTGGAGTTCGGAGGAGGGAGGGATCAAGAAGTAAACTTCTTGTGATGACAAGATAGTGGCTTTTGGGATCAGATTTCAGTATTCTCTTTTTGCTCTAACTATCCCGTTCTGATTTATTTTTTTTTTCTACCAGTTTGATTGTTAATTAGATAAGCAGTGCCCCTACATCTACCACTAACTCACTTTGTTGATTTCCTATTCCACAGTGACTCCTCAGGGAGGAAGATAGGTGATGGAGTTCATAATATGGTAAATATGTAGATGCCTACACTTTGGGGATACAGATTTTGTTGCATGGTATTATGGCAATAGGTGAACTTAGTTGGAGAACAGTTTTCAAAAGAACAAGCTATGTTTTGATATGTGTGGAGGGATTTATGCTGTCCTTGATATCAAAATTTTATGTTTCCATAAATATGTGCCTATTTGTAAGTAGTATTTCATGAGGGAATTAGGTGGATGGAAGTGTTGATAGTACAAAAGATTTTCCCAGTGGTAACAGTTAATGCATGCTTTCCCTTATAGCTTAAAACAGATGAAGGGACTTGAAGTGAGATGCTTTTACTTGCATTAGAGTAGTTTCTCTGTAACCATGTTTCCCTTCCTCTTTATTCAGGTTTTCAGCATATACAATACGTGTATTAATTATTAGGCTTTGCTGTGGGGCCATTTCTTATGAACCTCCAAATGTTGCTGAGTGTGGAATAGCTCTGGGGCTTGATAAAAACATGGCCTTTATTTTCCCACCCGTCTTTCCAAATAAACCTACCTCATAGGAAAGTATAAAGTGGTTTACAGAGAAGATTTGGAAGCCAAGTTCCCATCTTTGGAGTCAAATGGTTCAGCATTCTGGCCTGGAGAATGGTGGGTAGAGGGGGAAAATATGCTCCTTTGTGCCTTTATGCCTTCTCAGACTGGCTAACATCAGAGCTGCATAGCACATATTCTGAGCTGATGGAATTGGGTAAAAACAGGTTTAATTTGATCTCAGCACTAGATTTAGGAGCAAGTCAACTCTGAGGAAAGATTCAGTTTCAGCAGAGTGGAGCTGAGAAGAAACCATTTGTTTTCATGAAGGAAAAATAATCTTTGAAGCAAGACTTCTATCCCCCTCTCCCTTCCTTTTTTTCTTTTAACTTCAGCTTCATTTTCTTGGTCTGCAAATCTCAATTCCTCAAAATCTCAAGCTATTTTTGTGTGTTTTTTTTCCTTTCATAATGTACAAACATTAGCAATAAAAAGTGATGGATCAAGTTGTTAGAAAAGGGGGCAACTGTAGCTTTTTAGGACCCCACCTTGAGGAAATATTCTGTTATTTGAATCCCTCCTGGTGTGTAAATTCCCTCCTTAGGTGATGAGGTATGTATAAGTTTGCTGTAAAATTATTTTTGTTACACTGGGGACTCAGACATACTTCTGCTCCTACTGCTGGGATTTAGTCTGCATGAATAATTTGTGTGAACAAGTTGCTCCTGTCTGTAAGGAACCTGTTAAATCCTTGTCTTTCCAGACACAAGGATGTCATCTTCAGGATCCTCACTGACTTATATTGACAAATGGTATTGAAACAGATGACAATCTGAAGTTCCTACAGTAGGTTCAAAATCCAGGCAGATATCCCCAACAAAAGACTAATGAAAAAGTCTACCCCGTATGAGAACCATGCCAGGGAAGGTCTTTGAATTCCTACTTCTCTCTGTTACTGCTAACCTCAGCTATAGATCTCACTTCCATTAGAACAAGGCTAGTCCTTGTGGCATTTGCAAGGAATTAGGCTGGGAATTTGTGGACTATGGTTCTAATTTCATCCCTGACATTAACTGGCTGAGTAACCTTGAGAAACTTGTTTCACTTTTTTGTTTTATTTTCTCTGTCTATAAAATGAGAGTAACAACACCTGCCCTAGCTGTTTCACAGAGATATTGTAAGAATGCAACATAAAAATGGGTGTAATGGGTGTTTTAAAACCCGTCGAAAGATGTAAACAAAAGAGACATACAAACTAAAGGTATTGTCAGGTATCATTATTGTTAAATATTTTTGGAGCTCTTCAGGAGCAAGTTCTTTGGCATTGTCTCCCTAAGGAGACAATGGATATGAGATGCTATGAGGAAAAAGTCGGTAATAATACGAAACAGGAGGGTTGGCGGTGGTAGAGAGACTCTGGACCTTTCTGGAAGGGCTCAAGTGGCTGAAGGGAAAACAAACATTCATGGGCTGGCCCAAAGGGTAAAGAAAGTTCCTGCGCCCCTGATCTATGCATTGTGCAGTGATGGGGAAAATGGTACTCCCATTCTTTCAGTAAAAATGGTTGATATCTGAACCCAGCTATGGTGACTCCTTTGCCAGTCCTAGGCTAGCACTGCTATGCAAAAAGAGACAACAAGGGGAAGAAGTCCTCACAAAGAAATTCCTGGTTTAGAGTAAAGCCAGGAATGCAAAAACCTAAGGGAAAAGAGTGTTTTTTTTGTTCTTTCTTTGTTTGTTTGTTTGTTTTGAGATGGAGTTTCGCTCGTTGCCCAGGCTAGAGTGCAATGGCGTGATCTCAGCTCACTTCAACCTCCACCTCCCGGGTTCAAGTGATTTATCCTACCTCAGCCCCCCGAGTAGCTGAGAGTACAGGCACCTGCCATCACACCCAGCTAAATTTTGTATTTTTTGTAAAGATGGGGTTTCACCATTTTGGTCAAGTTGGTCTTGAACTCCTGACCTCAGGTGATCCTGCCTGCCTCGGCCTCCCAAAGTGCTGGGATTATAGGTGTGAGCCACCACGTCTGGCATTGTTCTTCCCATTTCTTCTCTCCCATACAGATAACTTAAAATCCTTTATCTCTCCAAAAGACCAAGTATCATTTGGCAAATCCTGCTACCTAAGTTGTAATGATCTCTTCAGGCCCCCCCAAAGTAATGTTTGCTATGAGAGAATTACAGTATGTCCGGAAGAGTTTGTACTTCTCTGTGATTTGGTACGAGGCAATTTAATCTACGTGACAAAGGGAGATATCTGATTTGTGGGAGCTCTGCCTCTTTTGATTTCCCTCTGTGCTACTGAAAGAATGGTTGGAATGATAAGAACAGTATTTTTAAAGTGTGTTCTGTTGCAATACTAATCTCTGTAGGTGTTTTTTGTTTGTTTTCAGAAAAGGGCTTCTATGGTCAAATAAATTGGGAAATGATTGATGCTGTGATTCCCTCTAGGAAATGTGTTGTGCATGTTAGGACACCAAAAGCTTTGAGCAGTTTAACAGTAAAGGAATCTGTTTAACTTTGTTTGATCTAGCATTTCATAAACTTATTTCCTTTTGGAAGCCCCCTTTTCATATAATACCAATCACTGTTACCCTTTAAGGCCTTTAAGAGGTAGATTCATTCTCAAATACCTGCATAGTTCAGATTGCTATGCCAGCCAACAAAGCCTCAAGTTAGAGAATTCAGTATTGCTGGTTAGCCTTCTCCAAAATTAAAATTGCTGTGCTAAGACAAAGATACAATCAGGGCAGCAATGTCTTCTGTCCAAAAAACTATTAAAATGTTACAGTGATTCAACAACATCTTCATTATGAGATAGGCAAACAATGAAAGTGGTCAACACTTATTGCACGCTCAGTATGGGCCAGCCACTGTGCTAAGCGCTTTCTCTTGTTACTTCTAGGCATAACAATGACCCAGCAAGATAGATTGAATGATTCTTCATTTTAGAGCCCAGGGAACTGAGAGCTAGAGATTATGTAAATCACCCAAGGTCACAGACCTAGTAAGAGGCAGATCTGGGATATGAATTTCGGTCTGTTCAACTCCAGAGTCGATGATTTAGATTTAAAATATTTAAAGTCAGACTCTGTTTTCTAAGTGGAAAATGGCATTTCAAGAAATCTCAAAATTCTATATCTGAATAATGTATCAGCTAAGACTCTAAGGCATTCAGGAGGCTGTCTTTTGGTTAAGGGGGGCTCCACCTGCATTGCCAGAGTCAGTCTAAGTATAATTATAGGTATCAGCAACCTAGAGAACAGCTGGTCAATTTAAAGTGCCCTAAGGGTCACAAGCATGGTTCTGTTTAAATTTACAAATTTATAGGCCAGTTGCTGTGGCTCGTGCCTGTAATCCCAGCAGGGATCCGGCCAAGGCAGGCGGATCACGAGGTCAGGAGATCGAGACCATCCTGGCTAACACAGTGAAACCCTGTCTCTACTAAAAATACAAAAAAAAAAATTAGCCGGGTGTGGTGGCGGGTGCCTGTAGTCCCAGCTACTTGGGAGGCTGAGGCAGGAGAATGGCGTGAACCCAGGAGGCGGAGCTTGCAGTGAGCCGAGATCGCGCCACTGCACTCCAGCCTGGGTGACAGAGCGAGACTCCATCTCAAAAAAAAAAAAAAAAAATTTACAAGCTTATTTTTTTGCCCACTTACTAAGTTTCAAGCCCATTTCCATCTTCTTTCACTGCCGTTCCTTGAGGCCACCTCTTTAAGCCACTTGCTTGGGTGCTTATAAATACAATGTCCCTCAAATGGGTACCTTTAATTGTCCCTCCTAATATCACTAGGTCCCTATCCATTCTTTTTCATTGCTCTGGAGGGGTAGCTTAAAGCCTTATTTTGTGGACATAATGAAAACATGTCCACATGCCTCTAGACTAAGCTATCTACAACTGAAGAAATACGACATCCAACTAATTATAACTTAATTTTATTATACATTTATTATTATATATATGTTCTAAGTATTTTACATGGATCAGCTTATTTAATCCTCATGGCAACCCTATGAAGGAGGTACTGTTGTTATCCTCATTTTACAGATGAGGGAACTGAGGTTCGGAGAAGTTAATTTACTCGCCTAAGATTACACAACTAGCAAGCTAAGTCTCAAACCCAGGTCTATATGACCTGGTTTGACGAATAATTAATAGTCAATGTGTGCTATTACTTATTTTATTATACTAGTCTTGCTGCGCCTGGATTAGTCTTCCTCCAATCAGAATCTTGCCTTTATTGTTAGTATGCTCATTGCCTCCTCCCAGCTCTGCCACTTTGGTAAATAGCTGTCTAGTTTGATGGTTCTCCGATGAGCATCAGTGTGTATCAGAATTACCTGGAGGCCTTGTGAAAACCTGGATTGCTGGGACCCATCCCTAGAACTTCTGACTTAGGAGGTTATGGAGCTTGGCAGGGGGAGGAGCAGTGAATTTGTATTCCTGACAAATTCCCAGGTGCTGGTCCAGAGACCACATTTTGAGAACCATTGATCTCCTGTTACCACTCAATTAACCAACTCTTCTTAGAAACTGGTTTTCTCTTGAGCAACTCACTGTTTATTAAAACAGAACTAAATGTTTCCATTTTGATTTATTTAAAACATCACCTAAACATGTACATCTCCAAGTGATTTTTAAATTATTTTTAATTGACAATAATTGTGTATATTTATGGGGTACAATGTAATGTTTTGATCTATCTATACACTGAAGAAAGATTCAGTCAAGCTAATTAACATATCCATCACCTCACCAACTTATCATTTTTTCGGGGCAAGGATGTTAAAAATCTATTCTTTCAGCTATTTGGAAATATATATTATTATTAACTGTGGTCACCATGAAGTACAATAGATCACTAAACTTATCCAAGTGATTTTTTAAGAGCAGTTTCACTGTACTGTGTCTTGATTGTATTCTTGAACCTAAGTAGTTTGGCACACAAATGTGATTTCAGGGATTTACCTCCAATTAATTCCCCCAATGGCTTACAGCCCGCCCCCACCACCATTCACATCATACCTGAAAGATTTTATGTGCTATTTAACTTGATTAAGGAAATGGTAAATTGAAGCTTATTTACTACAAGAATACTTAGTGACAGCCAATATGGCTTGGGGATTAAGTACAGGGACATTGTAATTAGACTTGGGTTTGAATCTCAACTTTGCCTAATAATTAGCTGTGTAACTGTGCTCAAGTGAAGTAACTTCTCTGAGCTTTATTTCTTGTACAGTGGGGGATGATAATGAAATCACCCTCATGAGGCTATAAATAAAATTATGTATGTATAGCACACCCTATCATGCCAGGTATTTAAAAAACTAAATAAATAGCTGGTTTATGTTAGTGATTGCAAACCTCTAATCTTCAGGCCTGTGTTATTCCAAAAATTGTTGCAAGAGATCAGTGACACTGTGTGCATGCCAAAACAAAATCTGAAAGGTAGAATTAATAAGAAATAGCATGTATATATGTACAATTCATTTCCAATCTAATCTATGTAGATGCTGATTTAATTAGTAAAATACAAATTCACTTAGAGGTATGACTAACGGTATGATATGATAACTTTCTGTTATGTAGTAACGATATGATATAACTTTCTGTTATGTAGTACATAACTTTCTGTTATGTAGTACATTATGAAAATGTAGTACATTTTCATCAGCAGATATTAAAAGACCAACTTTTTTGATATTTAAAAAGATCTTTACACTTTAAAAAGTTGTGAAGCACTGGTTTATCTGAATAGTCTATTAATGCACTATCCCCCAGCAAAGAGCAGACCTCTGAAAGAGGGGAGGCCAGGTCAGCTTTGATGAGCAAAGGAGACAGAGGACATTCTAGAGCATGGGGTATTGCTTAAGGAGAGCATGATGTGGAGGGCTGGCTGCTGTAGTGGGGGCAATCTGAGAAACCCAGGGCCAGTGGGAGGATATTAGTCAGGGAAGAGCATGGGCAATAATGCCAAGATGTCCAGGGAATCTACCAACCAGCTAATCCGTTCCTAGGTGACTAAGGATTTCAAGTGAACAACCAGCCACACTAGTAGTGTATCTAGCTTTAGAGAAGGACTATGCAAATTCATTGGGATAGCAGAGCGTGTCTTCCTGAAGGACTTGGGTGCCTAAAGTGGGAAAATGCATTGTTGCTTTATTCTAATTTCATTATTCAGTCAAATCCCTTCAAAATGATCAGCAAACAGCCCCTGAAATAGGAAAGTATTGGTGGCAGGAGTGAAATTTAGAGTTGTTTTGATAGAATAATTTTCTTCAGGGATTTGGGCTCTGATTGCTACTTAGACTGAGTGAAAGTATTGCTGAATAAGGTGCTGAGTAAATGCAAGTTGTCATTAAGAGGACCGTGGCTAGTATCATTAAATTATATCCATTATTCAGATAAATGTTACATGCCTTCCTAATAGTCTGCTTCCTTATTGACTTGTGCATTTAGTTGTTGTTGGTTTTTTTGTTTGTTTTGCTTTGTTTTTCGTATTTATGTAAGAGAAAAAGAGCAAGTGGTACTCATAACATCTTGCCAGAGCTTCATAGATGACATGAGTATTTGTAAATAGGGTTAGAGTTATATATATTTTCCTAGTCTAGAAGTGCAAGCTTAAGTTTGCATTCATTATTTGACACAGTTTAGTTATGGTAATAGTACATGGTTTGGTAGCAGTTTAGGGTTGATTTAGATGAGAAAGGAACAATTGTGTTTCATGTTTTTATTTCTAGGAATAGCTGAATTCAGTTTCATGTAATTGGTACTCAGAACACAGCTATCCAAGCCTTTCTTTATAGTTTCTCTTCCATGTTTCCATTTTTATTTCCACCCACTCCTATATAGGGCATTAAAAAATGTATATCTATAACCATTTAAAAATATGTCTGTAAATTTTCCGCCCAGTAGATTTTACAACAAATATTTATTCTCAAAATAGCTTCGTCCTGCAACCCAAAACACTCCTGAATTATTTTGCACTCATATCTACCCTTCCTACCATCCCTTAATAAGGGCTCAGAGAATGCAGACTCATTAACATCAGCCTAAGGAAAACAGCATCACAAAAATCAGTCCAAGGCCAGGCACGGTGGTTCACCCCTGTAATCCCAGCACTTTGGGAGGCCGAGGCAGGCGGATCACCTGAGGTCAGGAGTTCGAGACCAGCCTGGCCAACTTGGTGAAACCCTGTCTCTACTAAAAATACAAAATTTAGCCGGGCATGGTAGCACATGCCTGTAATCTCAGCTACTCGGGAAGCTGAGGCAGGAGAATTGCTTGAACCTGGGAGGCAGAGGTTGCAGTGAGCTGAGATTGTGCCACTGCACTCCAGCCTGGGTGACAGAACAAGACTATGTTGCAAAAAAACGAACAAACAAAAAAAACAAAAAAAAGAAGAAAGAAAAATCAGTCCACTTTCAAAGAAAAGTTATAATATGCATTGTAAAACTGGATAGAACTGATTTGTACTCTTTTTTGTAGTTAATACTTCTATGAAATAATACATTTAATAAATTTTATATGACTATCACCATCTTACATAATTGTTTTCGTTGTTGTGAAGGCCCGCACAATTTTAAATCATTTCAGCCACTGTATGCACAGTTTTGTGTTTTGCTTTTTCAACTAACACATCAGTATTTTTCTATGTTTGTTCATAGTACAATTTTCTAATTTTTAATGGCTGTTTGATATTCCATCTTGTTTATTCAGCATAAGTTACTTAGCCATTCCCATTATGTTGTATTTTAATAATTTGTGAGGTTATTCATTTATATTCTATTAAAGCAGCCAGGCAAAAGTTTGACTTTACAGTCACTGTCCTCTAGGATATCAATCCCTAAGTGTTTCTGCTTGACTGTTCTACCTCTCCCATTTCTACCTGGGTCAATCTGAATTCTGCCACGTAAAACATGGTTACCCAGTGAAAGATCTTTACACACAGTATATTAGGTTGCTGGGGGAAACTTACAGTAGCAAGCTTTCTGTTTGCTTATTTCACATACATTCTCTCATTAATTCTTCTCAATGTGTCTATAAGAAGGTATTGAATTATTTACAAACACTTGGGATAAAGAAGGAGGATAGGAAGAGTTGCCTGCTGTTGGGGAGGAAGAAAGGAAAGAATAATGGAGGTGATGGATTCATTAAGTTCATAACAAGCTGTCCTTGCAGGAGGTAAGTCTGTTAGGATATCTTCTTTTCCTTCTCCTACCCCAACTCTAAAATTTCGTCTGAACCAACTCTTCTGCCTGAACTATAAATCTCCACCCTGTGAACAATGTATTAATTTTCAAATATTTCTTGTGTAAGTGAATACAACCACCTTCATATCTGCACATGTCTGTGCTCAATTTGGCAATGAATCACCTTCTAAACATCCAGAACAATCAGTCAGATAAGGATCACCTTTGATTAAGATCGCTGCCAGGCCCTATTGGAATAGGTGCCAGCTTCTCACTACTTAGAGCTCATGATTGTGCACAATGACAGCTAAGATTTGTCTGGGCAGGAACACATTTTTCCCACTCTTAAAGTCAACATTTGAGGTGTTTCTAAGTGGAAGAAATTCCCTTTTCTCATTCTGACTTTTCATTCAGTTTAAGCTCTCCGTCTTTTGTAAGAAATGTTGTTCTCCATCCTGCTGAGGCATTAGGTTGCTGTTTCCCCAGGCCAATCAGTCTGAAGATAACTTTATGATGCTGCTAGAGCATGATACCATAGTTTATCCATTCTTCCTGATTTCATCAGGTTGCCTGATGCTTGTTAGACAACTTTGGGGATGCAGACTGTTTGGTCCAGCCTTGTTGCAATCAGTAGTTTTTAGCAATGACTACCTAGACTTATCTTTGAGATCCTTGATAATTTAATCAGTAAAAACACGACCCGGCCTTTTGTAGGCTGCAGTGAGTGCAGATAGAGTGCCACAATGGCCTCTGTCACACTGCAAGAGTAAAAGGTGGCAGAGCACTGCCTGCCCACTCCCAAATGCTGCATGCTTCCCCTCTACCACATGCAAATCTTTGCACTTAATCATGTCATTGCCAAGTCCCGCTTCTGGTACTTTGTATCTCAGCTAAGGAAGATGAAGAAGTCTTTGGGGGAAATTGTCTTGTGTGGGTAGGTATTTGAGCAATTCTGCCTGCAGGTGAAGAACTTCAGCTTGTGGCTGCACCACAACTCATGCAGTGGCATCCACAACATGTACCAGGAATACCTGGACTTGGCCACTGGGGGTGCTGTCACCCAGTACTACAGAGAAACGGGTTCCCAGCAATGTGGTTGGGCCCACTGGATCCAGATTGTGAAGGTAGAAGGGATCTCGGCCAGCAGGTGCCAGCAATCAAACAGTTCCACAGCTCCAAGATCAAGTTTGTGCTGTCCCATCGCATCCTGCATTGTCAGCACAAGCCACACTTCACCACCAAGATGCCCAGCCCAACACCTTCTTTTAGGTGCAGGGCCCTCTCACTCCTGGTCTGCCCAAATAAACCCAAAAACTCCCAGGTGCTAAAGAAAATGCCCAGGACATGGTGTTGAAATACGCAAAGAGCTGATACCATGTGGGACATCTGATAACCTTAGTATACCACAATAGTCTTTATTGTAGTGGACACAGAGAAGGAACTCAAAGACTCTTTTTGATGATCCTGACATAATCAGGAGGAGACAGTGAACAAACTTTATTTCACAGGAGGCTCTGATGATGGATGGTAAATTTAGGATATGTTCAAGATTATTCTGCTTTCCTCCCTTTACAATAAGTCAAGTATTCATTAAGCAACCACTCTATTTAAGACTTTGTGCAAAGCACTGTGGGAGATATGATGATCTATTAAATTGGGTTTTCTTCTTTCAAACTTAAATTCTAGTTGGATTGACAAGACCTGAAAAATTAGGTAACACAGGAGATAAATAGTTCAAGGCAATAATAGAAGAGGTGTCATGAGACAAAACATTATTATTTGACAAATGCATGGCACAGACAAGTGTTCTAGAGGTTGCAAGAAGATAGAGCTGAGAGGCATGCTAATATAGTGCCTTTTTCTCCTGCTGTTTTCTCTGCCTAAAATGTCCAGTGTATACATCCCTCTCCACCTGTAAAATTCCTATTTCTCTTTTGAGATACAGTCATTGCCTATTCAGTGCAATCTTCATCAGCCCACCCAGAGTTAATCACATTATCTCTCATAAGCCCATAGACTCTTAGACTCACTGAGAGTATAAAAGCACATGTTAATGCCTAGTGTTCCATTATTGGAACGCTACGCATGTGGGAATTATTTATATCCTACTGCTCAAGGTCATCACCACGGTCTGATTGAAAAATTAAATTGCAACCTCAGGCATAAATGGGTTTATTATTCACTGTAATTATTCACTTACACATTGGATTCCTCTACCAGACTGAGACCTTCAAGGGTAGAGGCAATTTGATGGTAATTTATCTTTCTGTCCCAAGAACCTACCTTAGAATTGGACACCTAGTGTTCAGTACATTTATTGACGTGAAATGAGTGTAGTGGAAAGAGTACTGGACTTGGAATCAGAATTAAAACTGTCCTGGGCTTGGTAAATGTTTGTTTTTCTGAAATGTGTTTCATGTCACCTCTCTGCACTGAATAAAATGATCTCTAAAGTTCTTATAGCACTGAAAACTGTGCAATCCTAGCCTGGGAGTAGTTATCAAAGGTTTTCCATAATTGCTGTTGATAATAAATAATAATCACAACAGTTAACATTTACTGCATACTTACTATGTGCTAGGCATAGAACATGAATTATGTCCTTCAACCCTCAAAACAACCCTATGTGGTAGGTACTATTACACTCATTTTCCAGATGAAGCCAAGACTCCAAGAGGTTAATTTGCTAGAAGTCACACAGCTAGAAACTGTTGAAACAGAGACTCTAGTTCAAATCTTTTTGAACCTAGAGGCCTTTGCTCTTAATAGCCACACTAGTCATTCTCAACCCTGGCTGCATATGAGAATCACCAGGGAGTTTTTAAAAAATAGTGATAGCCAGGCCCAACTCTGCAGAGATTCTGGTTCAATTGATCTGGGATGAGGACTAAACATTGGCAGCTTTTAAAAGCTCCCCAGGAGATTCTAATATGCCACCAGGTTTGAGAACTATTTCATTACATTATTCAGCCTTTGAGACTACACCTGAGCCTTGTAAAAGTTTGCAGTTTAGATGGACAAGAGAAAGAAGGACATTCTGGATAGGAATTCTGTTTAAGCTTTAAGGTAATACACACCTATCTGAATGTGTCTTATTTCTCTGAAGCAGGTGCCCTTTGTTGTATCAAAGCTACTTACAGCTGAGCATATATAGGCCAGACTTAGTTCCTGATGCAATTGCATTTGGAAACAGTTTCAAGAGTTTCCTCAGTTCAGAAAGGGATGGCTTCTGCACTGGCTGCTATTAGGTCGTCTGCCACTCTTCTGACAGAGGTCAACAGGAAAAACTACTTCCTTGTGTTGGGACAGCAGGTTGGTTCTCTTTGCCCCATACAGTAGACTGAAAACCTGTCAGTTTCTAAGCAACCATTTTAAATCTGGAATTCATGAATCGGATTACCTGACTGAGAAAGCTGGAATGAAGAGAATTTTGAAAAGGCATGGAATGGCTTCCCCCTCCTTTGTGGTACAACACTTGCCATGGGGCTGGCTTTACAGCATTCTTGAAGACATTGTTCTCTGGTCACTGCAGTAAAAAGAAGCAGCTTATTTGGGGTTTTGTTGGCTGCTGCTGCTGAGGTTGGGGATAGTTTCCTGAGAATGGTATACCTGAGAGGATAGAGAACAGCAAAGAAGTTGGTAGTAAAATGATATTGCCTTCTGCATGTGGCCATTGAGAGGATTAACTGAGATAATCCACGTAAAGGGGTTAGCATAGTGCCTGGTCCGGGGGTAGTCCTCTGTAAATGCTGTTGGCTGCTTGTATTTCTGTGTATTTGTCAAAACAGGATAGTGATAAGATGGCAGAAAGATGTCAACAGATACAGTTTGAGGTGATGTTTCTTTTATGACAAAGGATTAGAAACTAGAGGGATGGTATGAATAGCAGCAGATAGGGCACCATGCTTCCTGGTGAAAGCATGGTGCTCAGGTTTCTGGAAATTTCCTTGGGGGTATGCAGCTGTGGGTGACACCACTTGCTTGAAATAAGGATTTTGTCAGGGTCTAGAAGGTCCTTTTGCCATTTTTACTGTATTTTATTTTAATTTTTTTATTATACTTTAAGTTTTAGGGAACATGTGCACAATGTGCAGGTTAGTTACATACGTATACATGTGCCATGCTGGTGTGCTGCACCCATTAACTCGTCATTTAGCATTAGGTATATCTCCTAATGCTATCCCTATAAATCATGCTGCTATAAAGACACATGCACACATATGTTTATTGCGGCACTATTCACAATAGCAAAGACTTGGAACCAACCCAAATGTCCAACAATGATAGACTGGATTAAGAAAATGTGGCACGTATACACCATGGAATACTATGCAGCCATAAAAAATGATGAGTTCATGTCCTTTGTAGGGACATGGATGAAATTGGAAATCATCATTCTCAGCAAACTATCACAAGGACAAAAAACCAAACACTGCATGTTCTCACTCATAGATGGGAATTGAATAATGAGAACATATTTTATTTCAATCCTTTCCTGATACTTCCCAACTATTTTGCAGACTCTGACTACAAATCTACCTACTCACCAAGGTCAAATAAATGACCACAACTCTTACATTCTTAAGTATTTATGGGAATAATAGGTGAGGGGAAGCTCACTTTGCAGGAAACATCATTTAGTGGCATAGGCCTGTTTGAGGTCTACCCCTGCAGGGCTCTGGTGATGCTTTGGAATAGGGTTTATCTTTATTTGGAAGTAGTAAGACCTTGGCTTCAAATGAGAACAAAACATCTCTTAGACAGGAGTTTTTTCCTTTGAAAATGCTCAATATACAATAATGCAAACTTGTAAAAAGTTTAATTAGTACAGCAATGTATAAGAATTAAAAATCCCTGTTCTGTTTTCCACAAGCCCACCATCAGTCCCAACCCCCCAGATGATCACGGTTAACTCTTTGTCATGCATCCTTCCAGATCTTTCCCCATCCATCTATAAATAAATATATGTACAAAAATAGGATTCCACTATAGTATATAGTATCTGTTTTCCCTCTCACATAACAATATGTCTTGGAGATTTTTTCTATGTTAATACATTGGGCTCTGTATCTTTTTTTTTTAAAGCAAATATATAATATAAATGGACTTTTGGTTTTGTTCCCTTTTTTTTCCTTTATGAACAAAACATTTTTAAATAAAAACAGCACTTATGTGTTAATCCAATTATCTAACTTCATACAGCCAATAAGTGGGGAAGTCAAGATTTGGACCAATGTTGGCTGATTCCAGCACTCACGGTATTAACTGCTAGGCATTGCTGTCATTTCCACAAATTATTTTCACTCTAGTTTTCTAATGTAGGCAGTAGTTATGAGGCAACAATTAAATCTCAGAGTTGAAAGGAACCTTTAAGACAGGTTATTTAGTTTAACCTCTCACTCTGCAAGCAAATTATTAGATGTTTACTTATTAGGAAAAATCATTCCTGAAACTTTATTTTGGCCAAATAAAACTCCATTAATTTATTTGCATTTGCAGTGGTAGAAACTGTGGGTTTCTTAAACAATAGTTTGTTTGCCTCCTTTAGATTTTATATCACCATTTTTTCATATTATCATAATCCTCTGACATAGGTAGAGTAGGCTATTATTATGCCCATTCCATAAATGGGGACACTAAGGATCAGGGAAATTAAGAGACTTAGATTTATACAGTCAGTTGTGGAAAGCCACTTGAATGGCAGGCAAAGGACCTTAGACTTCCCCCTGAAGGGAGTGAGGAGTTATTGAAGACTTTTGAGCAGGGTTGAGGTTATGGGTTTAGGTGGATGGAGGTCAGTAGGTGGTAACATGACAACTGGAAAACATTAGGAATAGGAGTCGCAAGAGCCAAGTTAGCCAGCCAAGTCCGCCATTCAAGTGCAAGTAGATAAGGAGCATGATTAATCTTGATAGTTATCAGGCTTCAAAGGAGAGGATAGATATAAGAAAAAGTAAGAAGACAATCTTGCTGGAGATGGGGGACTGGAGAGAGAAAAGAGGTAAAGATGATTCCAGAGATATTGGCCAGAAGAAAATCAATGTTGGAGGGAAGAGTAGTTTGGATTAGTTGTTGAATGCTGGTGGTTAGATATTTAAGTAGAAATGTGAAGCAATCTTTGGAAAATGTAGGACTGGGACTTGGGTGAGAGCAGTTCTGAGGTTCAGCATCAAGAGTGGTCTACCTTCACAGAGCTTTTCACACACTCAGGACATTAGGTCTGAAAAGGGATCTTAAAAGTCATGTACTTGAGGTCCCTCATTTTACAGATAAGACCAATAGATGATACAAATTGCCCAGGGCTTCACATAGTTCCTGAGAGGTGATGATAAATCAGATCTTTTGAGTCTTAGTTCTTTACTTTTACCTGAAAATGAGAAGTTGCAAACTGGTAATGGACCACTGATAGTTATGTTTGGCCAGTAGGATTATATTACTGTTCACAAATACTTGCTGCCTCTCTCTGCTCCGCCTTCCCCTTAACATCAACCTTAGCCACATGGCTTACTTTGGTCAATGAAATGTGAGCAGAAATAATATGCATTATTTTTTAGATGAGCATTAAGGCAAAATTTAAGTGTATAATCCACCAGATTTTCTTTTCCTTCTATCATGAGGTCATCAATATTCTAGATAGAAGTAGCTCTGTCAGCTTGAGCCCCAGACTGAACATGATATGGAACAGAGACACAACTTACCTATGATGGGAGATGATATGTGTAACAAAAAAATACTTTGTTGTAAGCTAAGATCTCAGGGTCATGTGTCAATGCAGCATAACCTAGCCTGTCCTAACTGATACAGCCTACAACATTCTGAAAAACTGAATCAGGGGCTAACATTTAAAAATTTGGAGAGTTAACAGAAAAATCCAGACTTCGGGTTTCTGATGAGAAATTGGAAGAGGTGGCAACATTTAGCCAACTTACATACACATGGCATGAATTGTCTGAGGCTGCATAGCAGTTCTTCCCTTAGAAATTTGCATTGACTATAGTTTATACCCAGTATCCACTATTCCTAATTGTATCTTATACCCACCCACTTTTTCTTTATTTACATTTACATATTACATTTATTTACATTATCTGCCTGGGCCTTGCAAGCAGTTGAATTTGCCACCCTGGCTTTATTATAGCTTTCCACTCCTCAGGGAGAAAATGCTAGAGACAAAAACAACAGAGGACTGGAGACAGAAATTTAGATAGTACCTACCTGTAAGTGTGAGAAAAAGAATCAGTAGAGAGACAAATAATAACTGCCTAGAAAAGTAACAAAAAAAAACCTTGAATTGCATAGTGACCAAAACAAACAAAAAAACAAGGAAGAGTCAGGAAAGACGGATGATCAACATCAGGTAAAACTACAGAGTTCAAGAATAAAGACGGTGAAAAAAAAAAAAGCAGGTCACATGTAACCCATTAAGGAATAATTGCAGTGCTTTGGTGATTACAGAAGCCAGAGCATAAGAGATTAAGGGGAAAGTGCTGCTGAGAGGATGGAGGCATTGAGATAATTTCTTTTTTAATGTTTGGTATTGAATGGAAGGAGAAAAGTAATTGGTCTCTAAAATGGTAGCAGAATCAAGCCAAAGAGTATTTTTACCCCTCTTTTTTTTCTGTTTTTGAAAGAGGGACAAATTTTTGCAAAGCAGAGTAAGGAGGAATCAGGTGATTGAGGGAGCAAAGTGTGGGAGATGTCTGGGAGGTGTGGACGGAGAACACACCTGATGCAGTTATTTTAGAAATAAGGGATAATAGACTTTCATCTAAGTCTGCTGACATAGTGTATGGGGTCTTAGTGAATCATCAGGAGTGACTCAGAAGAAGCAGTGTCTGGGTCCCACAATGGGCATTGGGTAAGG
The DNA here is from genome assembly GCF_028885625.2 of Pongo pygmaeus. NCBI lineage: Eukaryota > Metazoa > Chordata > Mammalia > Primates > Hominidae > Pongo > Pongo pygmaeus. Next base: position 108,930,805 of record NC_072396.2, read on the forward strand.
GAAGAATGATGACCTTGTCTAGAAGTTCCTTGAAGGTCTGCTGTCTCTGGTTACAGTTTTGAATGAAGAGCAGACAGGCAGTGAAGGATCTGATCACTGACAGACCGAATGTTGTTTGTGGCAGCAACCTGAGCCCTATGCTCAGATATAATCTTGGTGCTATTCTGGCCCTCTTTTCTGTCAGTTCTGCAATTGTACTAATAAGAAATGTCTCTTGTCTCCCATAGGTTAATGAGTTTGGGGAGGAAAAATGCAGAGTTTACTATGATGGCAGGAAGGGCAATGCAAATGGCCTGCTGAGAAACTTGAAATGCACCGAAGGGCTTTGAATTTCATTTCAACCGACAAACATTCTGCTCATCAAACAGCACCCTCTGAAGAAGCAATTCAGAATTACTAAATATACTAAATTCAGTAGTTTTCAGCCTGTGATCCTAGACCCCTGGAAACCCTGCTGATGGTCTGCATACAGAGTCCTACACTATTAGTGCTTACAATATGATAGTATCTATATTTCTGTCAATGACATAAAATGGGGACTTACTTATGCTATATTACCATCTCAATATTATGCTTGGGTTTGGAAAAAAATGCAACTGACCCATAGACCTTCCCTGTAATGCAACAAAAAGAGAGCCACTCTGTGTCATGATGTTTATGGAGACCATGCTGTCATTCCTACTATGACCACAATGAGAGTATTACCAGGGACTTCCTGATGGGGTCTTAGTGAAGAATGAAGATAAGATTGTTCTGTTTTTTTTTTTTCTACCTTAACAAGAGCAGCAGCACTTATCTCACTACATCAAGTAAAGTCTGTTTTGTGGAGGCATACAGGTGGAGAGGGGACTTGGAGATGAAAGCTGGTAATAGGTGGCCCATAGGATCATTTGCCTATGGAAGGGATTGAAGAATAGAAACAAAATTATAGTCACTATTTAAGTGTTATGGGGGTTGAGTTATGTGTCCATTCTGTCAGCAGATTCATTTTTCTGAGAGTTGAATGGGGCCACAATATAGAAGAGGAGGGTAGTGTGGTGGTGGGAAGTGTTCTGCCTCGGGAGGGAGGGAAGGATGTGTAGAGAAGGAAGGGACTGATTTTTGGACTGTAGAGTAAAAAGCAAAGAGATAATGACTGGTTTTCAACTGTGTTTGACTTTATTGTTTCTTCTTATGTCACTGGACTATGCTAGGCACAAAAATTAAGAATTAGCACAATGAGCAAAGCCCATATTCTCTTCAGCTTATTCACTCAACTATAAAAGTGACACCTGGGGATATTCTGTTAGAGAACTAGATTACTTCTCAGAATAGCAACTGTTTTCCTTGATTACATGAATGTTGTAAGTGACATACTGATTTATACTTTTATGGCTGGCCTCATATGGGAGATTGAAAAATCCTTTCTGAGGACGTGGTATTTATACAGGGACCTCAAGGATGAGTAGGAGCTGGTCAGCAGTGGTGGGATGGGGAGAAGGGATTGCTTTTAGGAAACAGTATGCATGTACAATTGCCTTGGGAAGGGAAGGAGCAAGGAATGCCTAAGGATTTGAGAGAAGATCAGTGGAGCATGGTGAACAAATAGGAAAGTGGTATCAGATGGGGCTGAAAAGGTAGACAAACACCAGAAGCATAAAGTTTTTTTTTTGTGGGACTCAGCTTTGAGCATTCATTGAAAGCAAGTTTATGAATATTGTTAGATACATTGTACTAGAAAATCTTCATATTCTCAGGCTTGTGTTGTATGTACAGTCACTCGTTTGATCACTCATTCCAACAAGCTTATGTTAAATATCTGCTATATGCCAAGTGCTTTGTGCCACAGAGTTGTATACCTCTCAGATCTGTGTAAATTTCAGCTGCCACCAACAAGGTGTTCACTTTTTCAGTCCTTTCCTTAGGATAGCATCAGACTCAGCTTCTTTTCATTATTATTATCTTAGGTATAACATTGCTGGTTTGAAGAGCAGGGCCCAATGCCAGTGACCTCTGCTGCCAGCTATCCAGAAAATATTTTCCAAGACTCTCCTTAAGCTCCTGGTAGGCAAGAGCAGGAAAGAGAAAGGAAACTGCAGCTGTGTCTTCATGCCAGTAAAGCAGCATTTGGGGAGTTATTAGGCTTAGTTCTTACAGCTCTTTTCAACTATGAGCTTTGACAAAGAGTCTGTCATTGTCATTTTGAAGGTCGGTGGATGTCACTTCCTTCCTCCTTGGTCTTTCTAGTTTTTCTTTATTTAGACTCTGTTTTTTTCCCTACTGCCTTTTTCCATTTGTTCCATCTCTTTTATTCAGTTATCCTAGCCGTCTCTCTGAGCATGGGTACCAGGGGTAAGGACCCTGTTCTCAGTAACAGGGAAAGAGGAGCTGTACTCAGATAGGCTAGCCCTGACCCAGGAATGCACCTCTGCAGACATCTTTATCCTCCTTCACAAATAGTATTTGTGCTGAACGAATCAAGTCAATGGCAAAGAAAAACTGGCTTTCTTACCTGGATACCTATTTAAGAAGTTTTCTCCACTTACTCTGGCCATTACTAATCTGACCTTTCTCTGAACTGTATCGTACATCCCCACTGTGAATAAGAACCATATGATTTGCCTCTTGATGATTTGTTGTATTGAATTAGTTTCTGAATATTTAGTATTTATTGATTTTGTTTCCCTAACAGGATTTGAAACTCCCTTGGGAAAGGGACTATAACCATACTTACATTTTATCATCTTAGTGATGAGCGAAATTGCAGGCATGCAGTTTAGCCATTCAATGGGTATTTGACTGATTTAACGAGACCTGCCACCTTATTGTACAAAGCAATCTAAAATAGAGGAAGACCTTTAGATTCCCACTACCATTTCTTTGATTATTAAAAGACAGTAGAATTTTTGACAATGATTCTATTGTCACCCTCCCTCAGTTGTCTTTTTACTGGTAGACCTGTATGGAGGCATGGATTTAGATGAAACATCTATTTCTTTGTGTCAAATTCTGCTCCTTTGTGTGGCAGTCTGCATTATACAAGAATGCCCTTGCCTTATTTCTACATCAAAGAGAGAGCCAAGAAATGTTCTTAATGAGTTCTTTTTGGTTCTTATGCCCTCTGAAGCAGCCCAGGAGGAAGAGAGGACAATAATAGGGGAGGACAGCAATATAGGGAAGTAGGAAGATGGTATAAATGAACGGGACAGATGTCACTTGAGGCCTCAAATTAACTTCATCAGATCTTTGAATTGCTGCAAATAAATGGCAAGTGCGGAGCCGGGAGCAGTATGTGAAGAAGACATTCTTTGGTCTTGGCAGCCTGTGCTTGTATAACAAAGATGAGAGATGGAGTTGCTAGTATTCTCTGTTGAAGATGTAGGAGTTCAATAGTGGAGAAAAAAGAAAAATCTAAGAAAGCAAATAATTGGGATAGGGAAAGGGGATTATGCTTGTTTCCTATTGCTGTTGTAACAAATTACAACAATTTTGGTGGTTAGCACAACACACATTTATTATTTTACAGCACTGGAAACCAGTAGTCCAAAATGGGTATCACTGAGAAAAAAACAAGATGTGGGCAGGGCTGCATTCTTTCCTGGAAACTCTAGGGGAGAATTCGTTTCTTTGTCTTTTTCAGCTTCTTAAGGGTGCCTGAATTCCTTGGACTGTGGTACCCTTCCATCTTCAAAGAACCAACTAACTCTGGACAAACTCTAGCAAAGAGTATGTAGGTGACATAGGAGATACAGGGCAGGAAACACTGAGCAAAAGCCAATGACCTTCTGAAGATATAAAATACTTTGTAAATTTTATGAGAGACAAATGGCTTGAGAGCCTAGTCATGCTGCTTTAAAATAATTTTGTTTTTTAATGCATATGAATACATTTATACATGTAATGTGTTTCTGTTAGAGTGAAAGTTAATACTGTTTAGTTCTGTGATTTAAGACATAGTATAAGATAAAGTCCATGGACACAATTTTGTGAATAATCTTAAACTTAGCCTTCTTTTCCCAGAGCTAATTGTTTAATGCTTTCTTCACCCTCTGCTTTATAGTCTTCTGTTTCATTCTGGGACACATTCCACCCCTCTCATTTTTTTTTTTTTTTTTGGTTCCTAGTGTTTTCCCTTTGTTCCTCTACTGATATCATACGTGTTTTTGATAATTTAATAAAATACATAAGAGTCAATCACAGCATATATACATTTTTGGGGCAAAAATTCTGTTTAGGAAGACTTCTAAAATATTTCATTCCATGCTAGTTAAAATTTAAGTTTAAAGATAATATTTTTACAGTTCCCTGTAGCCAATTCCCTAGAACCTCTTTAATTTATATTCTATTTTAATTCCACTTCTGATGCTTCAGTGCTCTGACATGTGGCCTGCTTAGAAAAAAAATAACTTTGTTGAGGATACTATATGACTTGTGACTTTTCCCTAACTTGCTTTGGTCAGAGCCATGGATTTAATTTTTATGTGGGCTACAGTGTAATTCTAATTCATGACTATAGTCCGTACTCTTTATCCTGGGTTATTTTACAGAAGGAGTTTAGATTAACCACCCCAAAGTGACTAGATGTATACAAGCTTTGTATTTCTATTATTGGAGAAAGAACTCCTGAGTTTCTGCCCTACTGATAGTGAGCCAATACTCCCATAATTGTACATAGAGGAAGGCACGCAGTGAGCCCTTCGGACAAAATGCTTTCATCAGTCTCCTTAGTCTTTGATTAGTCCTTCCTTCCTAGAATGACCTCATCTCTCTCAGAATAACTTAAAAAGAAGCATAGCTTTAAAAAATAAGAATAACTGCTAATGACTTTATGATCCTGAGGCAAAGCTTTCTTTGCACAATAAATGCTTAGTTATGATTTGATAGTCAAATGTGGTGATGGAAAAATGTATGATAGACAGTTTGAATCAGTCAGTGTAGAAAACTCAGAAAAGAGGAAGTATAGCCCAGTGGTTAAATTTGGGGGCTCTGGAATCATGAAGAGTTGGTTTGGGTTCTAAGCTCAACACTTAATGGCTTTATGACCTTAAACAGTTACTTAACCTTTCTGAACTTAACTTTCCATATGTGTAGTATTGCCTATCTTAGAGGGTTAATTGCATCACAGGGAGATTTTCATTGAAGGCTGTTTCCCTAAGTAACTTGGTAGCTGCTCTGAAGTGCCACTAAGAAATCAACTTGCAAAAAGCAGGTAATAGGAGAAAAGACATATACATTTATTTAACATATGTACATAGGATCCTTTAGAATGAAGACCAAAAGATACAGGGGGAACTGTTAATTTTTATACTTAGATTCAACAAAGTATGGACAGCTGTGTAGAAACATGATTGGACAAAAAGTGTATGATCTAATGAATAGGTTGAGTGGGGAAACCCAGCAAGTCCTGTCTGTCTAGATTCTTCTTGGCCTCTCTGAGTACACGGTTCTTCCTTCTGGGCATGGGGCAGGGCCCGCTCTGGAATGGAAGGGTCTTATGAGCTATAGCCAAACAAGGTAGGTCAGATAATTTCTTTATGGCTGGTTTTGCCACAGAAAGTCAGAGGGCAAGTTAAAGTAATATTTTTAGGTTTTACGGCTGACTTGGGGGAACACGGGTTCTGGTTTCCATGACCTGCCTTGAAGAAGGGTGATTCTAGTTTCTATGGCAAGCCTCGAGGGAGAATGGAACTGTGAGAAAGGAGGATAGCAGAAGGTTAAAGAAAAACTTTTGTATCTGAGGCTGCTCCTGAGGCCTTAATTTTGGGCTATTGTTTTCTGAGCCCCAACACTGCCCATCCAAGAAATTTAAGTGCAGAGACACACTAGAAATGAAACAGAAATAAGGCAGCCTAATGTAGTTGCTCAGTGGATGGGCTCTGGAGCTGGATTCAACCCCATGCTTTACCATTTAGTAGATATACGACTTCAGGCAAGTTACTTTACCTTCTGTACTTCAATTTTCTTATCTATAAAATGGGAACAATAATAGTGCCTACCTCAAAGCCTTGGTATGAAGATTAAATGAATACAGATAAAATAATAAGCACAGTGTCTGACATTTAACTAATGTTTAATAAAGACTGTCTCTTCTTATTACTGAAACTAATGCTGTTAGTACTATTAATAAAAAGATGATATATATAGAGATACAAGGAAGGATCAAGGATGACTCCTATTTTTCAAGCTTGAGCAACTGGTCCTGTGGTAGTGCCATTCATTGAGATGGGGAAAAGTGAAGGAGGAATAGATTTGGGCGTGTGTTTAGTGAATAACAAGTTTTGTTTTTTGACGTGTTGAATGTGAGATGCCTGTGGAATATCAGTATATAGTTAGTCAGTTTTGGCCACGCGCGGTGCCTCACGGCTGTAATCCCAGCACTTTGGGAGGCCGAGGCGGGAGGATCATGAGGTCAGGAGATCGAGACCACGGTGAAACCCCGTCTCTACTAAAAATACAAAAAATTAGCTGGGCGCAGTGGTGGGTGCCTATAATCCCAGCTACTTGGGAGGCTGAGGCAGGAGAATGGAGTGAACCCGGGAGGCAGAGCTTGCAGTGAGCCAAGATCGCGCCACTGCACTCCAGCCTGGGCGACAGAGAGAGACTCCGTCTCAAAAAAAAAAAAAAAAAAAAAAAAAAAAAAAAAAAGTCAGTTTTTCTGTGTGTCTGGAGATCACAGAATTGTGATCCAGGAATGTAGATTTGGGAGAAGTCAGTATTCTGGTTTTTAAGATTATGATACTGGATGACATAACCAAGAAACATAATTTAGAAAGAGAAGGGAGGAGAGCCCAGGATCAATCTCAGGGGCATAGAGGGTGAGGAATCAGTAAAGAAAATGAATAGATATGGAAAGAAGGTAGGAAGGAAATCTACCTTTCATGATAATTGAGACAGAAGAGTGTTTCAAGAAGAGAGTAATCAACTGTGTAAAATCAGGACATAGAAACATCAATTGAATTTGACTCCTTTGAGAAGCTTGGTTATGAAGATGCATAGAAAAATTGAATGGTGGCCTGGATGAGTCATCAAGGAAGGATCTATTTTTTATAATATGGAAAGCTATAGTGAATGTTTATATTGCAATAGAGACAATACACTAGAAAAGGAGAAATTAAAGAAGAGAAAATAGGAGGGAATGGGATCCAGAGTACAATAGAGGAGCAGGGATACTTCCTATATTTCTATGAGAGAAAGTACATAGCACAATGCCTGGCATATAGTAAGTGTTCAATGAATAGTATCTGTTATGTTTATTGTTGTTGTTGTTACTGTATTAACTCAAGAGCCCAAGCTGGCTTGCATGTGGAAAAGACAGTTTGAGCATGCACAGAGCCAATAGCCTTCATGGAATGAAAGGCCTTGGTGAGCAGATAGCATTTAGAGTGCCCTGTCCTAAACAAAGGCAAAAAAATGTGGTTCCAACATATACAGATGCTTCTCAATTTATAATAGGATTACGTCCAGATAAACCAATCGTAAATTGAAAATATAAAGTCAAAAATGCGTTTAATACTACAACACAGCAGATAGTTCCCAACTTATGATGATTCAATTTATGACTTTTTCACTTTATGATGGTGGGAAAGCAATACACATTCAGTAGAAGCTGTAACCCCATCCTAAGTCATAAGGAGCTCCTTGACTTATGATGGGTTTACATCCTAATATACCCATTGTAATGTCAAACAATTGTTAAGACAAACTATCCTGAATCAGAAACTGTCCGGAAAAGCATTTGGTTAGGTTGGCCTATCTACCCTAACCAATTTTTTTAATATCATGGGAGGATGGGAGGTTTCTTTGATTATCATATGGATGAAAAGATAAGGTACTTTTATTTCAGCAACTGTACTTCAAAGAAATGACTCTAAGAAATGGGTAGATTTAGTTCTGTTGAGATTCATTGATCAGCACATCCCTGGACAGGTAGTCAACACTCTTCTAGTACATGTTGTCCCTATAACATATGTACTTAAAGGAGAAATGAAGTGTACCCATTGATTATACTTACCTTAGCAAAATGTGCTTCCATATGATAACATTATGCTGTAAAAATGCTTTGTGATTTACACTGTTTGTGTGAGGTTATGTTCTCAATACAATGAGCTGAAGGCTTTTGGCTATTATTCCTTTAGAAACAAGTGCCTCTTGTTGAGGGCTGATTTTGTCCATAGTATCTTGAAATGCTTTTTGCCTATTCATCTCTAAGTATAAATATGAGGGTTTTTTTTAATCCTGCAAAATTTCCCATAAACGTGTGTTTTTAAATCTTTCCTAAAGTGGTCTTTATGCAACCAATAGAAATCTAAATATTTGATCAGTTTCCACCCTGTGTTCTCTAGATAAAGAAAAGTTTGACTGGTATTAGATATGAAAAATGGAATGTGCTTTAAAATTTTCAATCTGTCATTTGAGATCAGTATCAGAGAGAGATACCTATTAGACTCTTTCCACAACTGTCTCTTATCGTTGTTAAAGTTTATAAGAAGTTACCTGGCCAGGAAATGGGTTTCATTGGTTTTAAACATCCATTGTTATTGGTACCATCCATGTATCTGCTCTCCTGAGTACTGAGCCCAGCCATTTGGTTTATGTGAGTTTCTAGACTCCTATGTATTTGCCTTACTCTCTAGGATTTAGGCTTTTTTGGTTCCCATATTTTGCTTGGTCTAGCCTGTCACACTTTGTGCCTTTAGACCTGTGTGTGCTTGCTTGATTTAATTTATTATCTTGTCTCAACTGCTGATTCAGCTTTGCCTTCTGACTCTTGAGCCCTGGACTAATTCTCATCCTAGAGCAGCAGGTTTTGAGCCTTGCCTCCATGCTACATTGTGACCTCAGCACCAGCATTGAGAGCTGGTCTAACTCATAAGTCTAACTCAGTACAACATTTCTGATTTTCATAGCAGCTGTGGTAGAATAAAAAGAATACTATGCTTAATGTTTGAATCTCTGGGTTTAAGCTGTAGCACTGCCAGAAACTCACTAAATGTCTATGGACAAATATCTTAGCGTCTCTGAATTTCAGTTTTCTCCTTTGTAAGATATGAATAATATTCTCCTTACTCATTTTTGTGATTAAATAAGATATCTTATGTAAAAATGCCTAATGTGATAACTGGCAAATGTTTGAAAAATATTTAATCTCAATTTTGGACACTGTGATACTCATATAAGTTTCTTTGTTTCCATTATTAGCCTGTTTCTTTTTATAAGCAAGTACTTAATTTATTTCCATAACAAATAATCATAAGTAAAATGTATCAGTCCAGAAGTTTTCTGGTAAAAAATCAAAGTGAAATTACAACACAAACTTATTTTAACAAGGTTCCAAGTTTCCCAATTAACTTGTCCCCAATTCTTATATATTCTGATCACCAATTGCATTATATCTCTTCTGAAAACAATTAATATGACAACTTGTAAATTTCTGGCAAAGAAACTGAGTATCTAGAACTGAGCAAAAATATCACAGTGATTACAACAAATAATTTTTGTCTATTTGCTTGTAAATCTATTTTTTAAAAATTTTTTTATTATACTTTAAGTTCCACGATACATGTGCAGAATGTGCAGGTTTGTTACAGAGGTATACATGTGCCATGGTGGTTTACTGAACCCATCAACTTGTCATCTACATTAGGTGTTTCTCCTAATGCTGTTCGTCCCCTTGCCCCCCACCCCTCGACAGGCCCCGATGTGTGATGTTTCCTTCCCTGTGCCCATATGTTCTCATTGTTCAACTCCCACTTATGAGTGAGAACATGTGGTGTTTGGTTTTCTATTCCTGTGTTAGTTTGTTGAGAATGATAGTTTCCAGCTTCATCCATGTCTCTGCAAAGGACATGAACTCATTCTTTATCATGGGTGAATAGTATTCCATGGTGTATATGTGCCACATAGTATTCCATGGTGTATATGTACCACATTTATCCGGTCTGTCATTGATGAGCATTTGGGTTGGTTCCAAATCTGTGCTATTGTGAATAGTGCTACAATAAAAATACATGTGCATGTGTCTTTGTAGTAGAATGATTTACAATCTTTGGGTACATACCCAGTAATGGGATTGCTGGGTCAAATTGTATTTCTAGTTCTAGATCCTTGAGGAATCGCCACACTGTCTTCCACAATGGTTGAACTAATTTGCACTCCCACCAACAGTGTAAAAGCATTCCTATTTCTCCACATCCTCTCCAGCATTTGTTGTTTCCTGACTTTTTAATGATCACCATTCTATCTCACGTGAGACGGTATCTCATTGTGGTTTTGATTTGCATTTCCCTAATGACCAGTGATGATGAGCTTTTTTTCATATGTTTGTTGGACACTTAAATGTCTTCTTTTAAAAAGTGTTTGTTCATATCCTTTGCCCAGTTTCTGATGGGGTGGTTTTTTTTGTTGTTGTTGTTGTAAATTTAAGTTCCTTGTAGATTCTGGATATTAGCCCTTTGTCAGATGGCTAGATTGTAAAAATTTTCTCCCATTCTGTAAGTTGCCTGTTCGCTCTGATGCTGGATTCTTTTGCTGTGCAGAAGCTCTTTAGTTTAATTAGATCCCATTTGTCAATTTTGACTTTTGTTGCAATTGCTTTTGGTATTTTAGTCATGAAGTCTTTGCCCATGCCTATGTCCTGAATGGTATTGCCTAGGTTTTCTTGTAGGGTTTTTATGGTTTTAGGTCTTATATTTAAATCTTCAATCCATCTTGAGTTGATTTTTGTATAAGGTGTAAGGAAGGGGTCCAGTTTCAGTTTTCTGCATATGGCTAGCCAGTTTTCCCAACACCATTTAATAAATAGGGAATCTTTCCCCATTGCTTGTTTTTGTCAGATTTGTCAAAGATCAGATGGTTGTAGATGTGTGGTGTTATTTCTGAGGACTTGGTTCTGTTTCATTTGGTCTATATATGTGTTTTGGTACCAGTACCATGCTGTTTTTGTTACTGTAGCCTGGTAGTATAGTTTGAAGTCAGTTAGCGTTATGCCTCCAGCTTTGTCCTTTTGCTTAGAATTGTCTTGTCTATATGGGCTCTTTTTTGGTTCCATGTGAAATTTAAAGTAGTTTTTTTCAAATTTTGTGCAGAAAGTCAGTGTTAGCTTGATGGGGATAGCACTGAATCTATAAATTACTTTGGGAAGTATGGCCATTTTCACAATATTGATTTTTCCTATCCATGAGCATGGAATGTTTTTCCATTTGTTTGTGTCCTCTCTTATTTCCTTGAGCAGTGGTTTGCAGTTCTCCTTGAAGAGTTCCATCACATTCCTTGTAATTTGTATTCCTAGGTATTTTATTCTCTTTGTAGCAGTTTTGAATGGGAGTTCATTCATGATTTGGCTCTCTGTTTGTCTATTACTGGTGTATAGGAATGCTTGTGATTTTTGCACATTGATTTTGTATCCTGAGACTTTGCTGAAGTTGCTAGTCAGCCTAAGGATTTTTTTGGGCTGAGACAATGGTGTTTTCTAAATATACAATCATGTCATCTGCAAACAGGGATAATTTGAATTCCTCTCTTCTTATCTGCATACCGTTTATTTCTTTCTCTTGCCTGATTGCCCTGGCCAGAACTTCCAATACTATGTTGAATAGGAGTGGTGAGAGAGGTCATCCTTTCCTTGTGCCAGTTTTCAAAGGGAACGCTTCCAGTTTTTGCCCATTCAGTATGATATTGACAGTGGGTTTGTCATAAATAGCTCTTATTATTTTGAGATGCATTCCATCAATACCTAGTTTATTGTTAGTTTTTAGCAGGAAGGGATTTGAATTTTATCAAAGGCCTTTTCTGCATCAATTGAGATAATCATGTGGTTTTTGTCGTTGTTTCTGTTTATGTGATGGATTACATTTATTGGTTTGCATATGTTGAACCAGCCTTGCATCCCAGGGATGAAGCCGACTTGATTGTGGTGGATAAGCTTTTTGATCTGCTGCTGGATTCAGTTTGCCAGTATTTTATTGAGGATGTTTGCATTGATGTTCATCAGGGATATTGGCCTGAAATTTTGTTTTGTTTTGTTTTGTCTCTGCCAGGTTTTGGTATCAGTATGATGCTGACCTCATAAAATGAGTTAAGGAGGAGTCCCTCTTTTTCAATTGTTTGGAATACTTTCAAGGAATGGTACTAGCTCCTCTTTGTACCTCTGGTAGAATTGGGCTCTGAATTAGTCTGGTCCTGGGCTTTTTTGGTTGGTAGGCTATTAATTACTGCCTCAATTTCAGAACTTGTTATTGGTCTATTCAGGGTTTTGGCTTCTTCCTGGTTTAGTCTTGGGAGGGTGTATGTGTCCAGGAATTTATCCATTTCTTCTAGATTTTCTAGTTTATTTGCGTAAAGGTGTTTATAGTATTTTCTGATGGTAGTTTATATTTCTGTGGAATCAGTGATCTCCCCTTTATACTTTTTTATTGTGTCTATTTGATTCTTCTCTCTTTTCTTCTTTATTAGTCTGCCTAGCGGTCTATTTTGTTAATATTTTCACAAAACCAGCTCCTGGATTAATTTATTTTTTGAAGGGTTTTTCATGTCTCTACCTCATTCAGTTCTGCTTTGATCTTAGTTATTTCTTTTTTTTTTTTTCAAATCACACTATTTATTGCCCTACAGTTTGTTTCTCTTTTCTTTTGGTTCACAATGTTTAGAAGGGGAGGATAACGAAAACAAATCTCATAGGGAATATACCCTATAGATGAAATACATTAACTACATAGTGAGTTCTGAAATTATTAAAGTCTAGTTGCTCACTTAGGATGGAAGCAGGCCTCTGTGGAAAGTATAGTGTAATTAAAGTTTGAGGTGTGCCTTATACCAGGGATTCTCAGGGGAGATGATCTGACCCGACACAGCAGAGGTTCCTAGATGCTAAAGGGTTGTTCTGGTGTTGGTGGGCAAAGTTTTGGGGGTTAGCTCAAAGGCAAATAAGGTACGGCCCTGATAGCATGAACTCTCCCTCTTGGAGAGGCCACTAACAGTGCAGCCCTGCTAGGGCCTAAGTTCTCAAACTGTCTGTGAAACTTTTAGGATTATATGTATTTTGGATTCCAGTAGTTGAGGTCAATAGCTCAGATATGGGGCCTGATAAGGTGTGGCCTAACATTCTTGAGGGGAGAGGGCTTATCACAGCAAAACATGTCACTCATGTGGCAAATCATATAAGTGCTTGGAATCATTTTAAGGCTACAAAACAATAACACAACATGAATTTCTCCAAGTGCTCTGGAATATATCATTGTTAGATGCACCATAATTTGATCATAATTTAAGCTGATCACATAATGTTTTTAAATTTAGTTGGTCAAATGAAAGTCATTTAATAAACATAACTGGTAAAGTGGAGGTCATATTGGTTAGTTTTAGTGATTTCCTATTACAAAATATATTATCAGTTGCAGATATCAGTTGCTCCAGTAATCCTGCATAACAAACCACCTGAAACCCAAAGGCTTAAAACAATGATCATTTAATATTGCTCATGAAAGTAGAGTTTAGGTAGGTCATTCTTATGGTCTTGGCTAAACTCATCTGTCTGCAATCAACTGCAAATTGAGGAGGCTCCTTTGTTGATCTTGTCTGAGTTCTTTGACATGTTTATGCATGCTTGAGGGTTGAATGGATTTTGTCTAACCTAAAATGGCCCTTGACTGAAACAGCTGAGATGACTGAAAATAAGGAAGCCTCAACTCTCCTCCATATCTCTCACAGCCTTTTATGTATTACCCAGTTTTAGTTTAATGAGGAAAATGTCTTTGAAATGTTTCTGAGGATACTATTTAGAATTTGTTTTTATGTTTTTTATTAGTTATTTCTTGTCTTCTGCTAGCTTTTGAATTTGTTTGCTCTTGCTTCTCTAGTTCTTTTGTGATGTTAGGGTGTCGATTTTAGATCTTTCCTGCTTTCTCCTGTAGGAATTTAGTGCTATGAATTTTCCTCTAAACACTACTTTAGCTGTGTCCCAAAGATTCTGGTATGTTGTGTCTTTGTTCTCCTTGGTTTCAAAGAACTTATTTATTTCTGCCTTAATTTCATTATTTACCCGGTAGTCATTCAGGAGCAGGTTGTTCAGTTTCCAACTAGTTGTGTGGTGTTGAGTGAGTTTTTTAATCCTGAGTTCTAATTTGATTGCACTATGGTCTCAGAGACTGTTTGTTATGATTTACATTCTTTTGCATTTGCAAGGAGTGTTTTACTTCTAATTATATGGTCAATTTTAGAATAAGTGCTATGTGGTGCTGAGAAGAATGTATATTCTGTTGATTTGGGGTGGAGAGTACTGTAGATGTCTATTAGGTCAGCTTGGTCCAGAGCTGAGTTCAATTCCTGAATATCCTTGTTAATTTTGTTTCATTGATCTGTCTAATGTTGACAGTGGGGTGTTAAATTCTCCCACTGTTATTGTGTGGGAGTCTAAGTCTCTTTGTAGGTCTCCAAGAACTTGCTTTATGAATTTGGCTGCTCCTGTATTGGGTGCATATATATTTAGGATGGTTAGCTCTTCTTGTTGCATTGATCCCTTTACCATTATGGAATGCCTTTCTTTGTCTTTTTTGATCTTTGTTGGTTGAAAGTCTGTTTTATCAGAGACTAGAATTGCAACCCCCACTTTTTTTTTTTTTTTTTTTTGCTTTCCATTTGCTTGGTAAATCTTCCTCCATCCCTTTATTTTGAGCCTATGCGTGTCTTTGCACATGAGATGGGTCTCCTGAGTACATACGCACACCAATGGGTCTTGAGTCTTTATCCAATTTGCCAGTCTGTGACTTTTCATTGGGGCATTTAGCCTGTTTCCATTTAAGGTTAATATTGTTATGTGTGAATTTCATCCTGTCATTATGATGCTTGCTGGTTATTTCACCCAATAGTTGATGCAGTTTCTTCATAGTATTGATGGTCTTTACATTTTGGTTTGTTTTGCAATGGCTGGTAGTGGTTTTTCCTTTCCATATTTAGTGGTTCCTTCAGGAGTTCTTCTAAGGCAGGCCTGGTGGTGACAAAATCCCTCAGCAATTGCTTGTCTGTAAAGGAGTTTATTTCTCCTTCCCTTATGAAGCTTAGTTTGGCTGCATATGAAATTCTGGGTTGAAAATATTTTCTTTAAGAATGTTAGATATTGTCCCCCACTCTCTTCTGGCTTGTAGCATTTCCACAGAGAGATCCACTGTTAGTCTGATGGGCTTCCCTTTGTGGGTAACCCTACCTTTCTCTCTGGCTGCTCTTAACATTTTTTCCTTCATTTCAACCTTGGTGAATCTGACAATTATGTGTCTTGGAGTTGCTCTTCTCGAGCAGTATCTTTGTGGTGTTCTCTGTATTTCCTGAATTTGAATGTTGGCCTGTCTTGTTAGGTTGGGGAAGTTCTCCTGGATAATATCCTGAAGTGTGTTTTCCAACTTGCTTCCATTCTCCCCATCACTTTCAAGTATACCAATCAAACGTAGGTTTGGTCGTTTCACATAGTCCCTTATTTGTTGGAGGCTTTGTTCATTCCATTTCATTATTTTTCCTCTAATCTTGTCTTCAAACTTTATTTCATTAAGTTGATCTTCAACCTCTGGTACCTTTTTTTCCACTTGATTAATTTGGCTATTGATACTTGTGTATGCTTCACGAAGTTCTCATGCTGTGTTTTTCAGCTCCACTGGGTCATTTATGTTCTTCTCTAAACTGTTTATTCTAGTTAGCAATTCCTCTAACCATTTTTCAAGGTTCTTAGCTTCCTTGCATTGGGTTAGAACATGCTCCTTTAGCTCAGAGGAGTTTGTTATTACCCACCTTCTGAAGCCTACTTCTGTCGATTCGTCAAACTAAATTTTCCTCCAGTTTTGTTCCCTTGGTGGCAAGGAGTTGTGATCCTTTGGAGGACAAGAGGCATTTTGGTTTTTTGAATTTTCAGCCTTTTTGTGCTGGCTTTTCCTCTTCTTCATGGATTTATCTACCTTTCATCTTTGCTGTTGGTGACCTTCGGATGGATTTTTTGAGTGGTTGACTTTTTTGTTAATATTGATGGTATTGCTTTCTGTTTATTAGTTTTCTTCTAACAGTTAGGCTCCTCTTCTGCAAGTCTGCTGGAGTTTGATGGGGGTCTACTCCAGACGCTGTTTGCCTGGATATCACCAGCGGAGGCTGCAGAACAGCAAAGGTTGCTGCCTCCTCCTTCCTCTGGAAGCTTTGTCCCAGAGGGGCACCTGCCAGATGTCAACCAGAACTCTCCTGCATGAGGTGTCTGTCGACCCCTGTTGGGAGGTGTCTCACCATCTGGAGACAAGGGGGTCAGGGACCCACTTGAGGAGGCAGTCTGTCCCTTAGCAGAGCTCGAGCGTTGTGCTGGCAGATCCACTGTTCTCTTCAGAGCCGGCAGGCAGGAATGTTTAAGTCTGCTGAAGGTGCGCCCACAGCCGCCCCCTCCCCCAGGTGCTCTGTCTCAGGGAGATGGGAGTTTTATCTATAAGCCCCTGACTGGGGCTGTTGCCTTTCTCTCAGAGACGCCCTGCCCAGAAAGGAGGAATCTAGAGAGGTAGTCTGACTACAGAGACTTTGCAGCACTGCAGTGGCTCTGCCTAGTCCGAACTTCCTGGCGGCTTTGTTTACCCTGTTAGGGGAGAACAGCCTACTCAAGTCTCAGTAATGGCAGGCGCCCCTCCCCCAACCAAGCTTGAGCATCCAAGGTCGACTTCAGACTGCTGTGCTGGCAGTGAGAATTTCAAGCCAGTGGATCTTACTTGCTGGGCTCTGTGGGGTTGGGATCTGCTGAGCAAGACCACTTGGCTCCCTGGCTTCAGCTCCCTTTCCAGGGGAGTGAACGTTTCTGTCTTGCTGATGTTCCAGGTGCCACTGGGGTATGAAAAAAAAACTCTTGCAGCTAGCTCAGTGTCTGCCCAAATGGCTGCCCAGTTTTGTGCTTGAAACCCAGGGCTCTTGTGGTATAGGCACCCAAGGGAATCTCCTGGTCTGTGGGTTGCAAAGACCATGGGAAAAGCATAGCATCTGGGCTGGATAGCAGCATCCCTCACTGCAGGGTCACCCATGACTTCCCTTGGCTAGGGGAGGGAGTTCCACCACCCCTTGCAATTCCCAGGTTAGGTCACACCCCACCCTGCTTCTGCTCGTGCTCCGTGGGCTGCACCCACTGTCTAACCAGTCCCAATGAGATGAACTGGGTACTTTAGTTGGAAATGCAGAAATCACCCACCTTCTGTGTTGGTCTCACTGGGAGCTGCAGCCAGAGCTGTTCATATTCGGCCATCTTGGTAAATCTGTTTTTATCCAAGAAATAATCTGATTCAACCTTTGTCCATTTATAAAATGTGACTGTTTCTTCCATTCAATGGATTCATAAGAACAGCATCATAACATGACATTTTAATGTATAACATTTTGGATATGCAATGGGTGAAGTCATGCTCTTGAAATACAGCTCTATATGATTAAAAGTACCTGTTGTCACATGGTCTAATCATAAAGAAGATGAAAGAGTGAATCAGTTCTTATTGACACTTAGTGCATGGACAGGTACTCTGTACATAGCGTTCTGTTAAATGCTTAGGACAACCCAGTGAGGCAAACATCATTATTACTGATTTAGAGATGGAAAAACTGAACCTCACACAGGTTAAGGAATCTGCCTATAGTCGTGCAGCTGGTTAAGAGTAGAGCTGGGATTCAAACTCTGGTCTTCCTTATTCTAGCTCCCTGTGCTGTTTTTACTACATGAGGCAAACTAGTCCTGTCTCCTGATAACAGAATGATAGAGGAGATCCTCTACATTTACAGTTGTTGAAGTGGTTTATCCAACTCTTGGCAGTAAACAGATGTAACCAAGTGTGAAAGGACAGGGTAATCAGGGTACACAGAACGGGCAAACACTGAGTAGGACATATTCAGAGGTATGTTTTATTCAGCTAATTCATGGCTACTGAATCTTAGACCTGCAGGTAGGTACAACTCAACACTTTTTGCCTTCCTCAAAAAAGAAGAAGAAAAAAGAGAAAGGTCAGTGTTGAGGAAATATATCACTATGGTATGTAGAATGGTATCTGTTAATTATTTTGGTGTTGTGTCACTCATGTCACTATCTTACTAGGTGACAGCAGCAGTGTTTTTATTCAAGATATATGTGTGTAATATTGTTTTCACTGGGAAATAAATCATGGATACTATAGTCTTATGTCCCCAAGAAAATTTTATAAGTTTTTAATGCATTTATCATGCATCCCTACAGATAACTTTCCCCAGGAAAATTCAGCCATCAGTTTTGTCCATGTTGTTAATATATATGACATCCATAATGTTATAGTGTAGAGTCAGAAAGAGTTCATATTTAAGCTCTTCCATTTATTATTTAGGTGACCATCGTCAATTTACTTAATCTTTCTGAATTTCAGCTCCTTCTATCAAATGGATCCTAAGACTATTTTATGGGTCTATAATAAAGAGGAAATTAGGAAAAATACATGTACAGATTATTTTATGTCCTGTTACAGTGTCACATGGCAATTAATAAAAGCTAATTCCATTGCTGAGAATGACAACACTCCTACAGTAACTTAAGTTACATTAGTTCTGTACTGCTCATATCCAGTTTGGCAGGGCAGCTATTATTGTGTATGCATGTGTGTATTGTTTTCACATCTAGAATGTTTATCTCTTGAGGATGGGAAGTGTCAGAAACTGTTTTGGTATCTCTAGGGCCTTCTCATTGCTTTATTTACTAGCATAGTTACTTGTAATGACTATCACAGGAAAGTTATGTAGCACTTCGAAATAATTTTCAAGATAATTATTAAACAATAATAACTATGTTTCTTCTTAGGTATTTTGTCTGTAAGTAGTGAAAGCTATAGGTAGGAGTGTTTATTTCATTATGCCATGTGGTTTGATTAATAGCCTTTTTCTGCAAGAGTATTTCATCAAAGATTTTTTTTCAAATATGGGACTATTTAAATCACTAAATTTAAAGATTTTAAGGAAATATAATATTTTAAAACTAGCTAGCAAACATTTACTGAATGCTAATTATTTGTCAGATTCTATTTATTATTATTATTATTATTATTATTATTATTATTATTATTATTATTATACTTTAGGCTCTATGGTACATGTGCGCAACGTGCAGGTAAGTTACATATGTATACATGTGCCATGCTGGTGTGCTGCACCCACCAACTCGTCAACTAGCATTAGGTATATCTCCCAATGCTATCCCTCCCCCCTCCCCCCACCCCACAACAGTCCCCGAAGTGTGATGTTTCCCTTCCTGTGTCCATGTGTTCTCATTGTTCAATTCCCACCTATGAGTGAGAATATGCGGTGTTTGGTTTTTTGTTCTTGCGATAGTTTACTGAGAATGATGATTTCCAATTTCATCCATGTCCCTACAAAGGACATGAACTCATCATTTTTTATGGCTGCATAGTATTCCATGGTGTATATGTGCCACATTTTCTTAATCCAGTCTATCATTGTTGGACATTTGGGTTGGTTCCAAGTCTTTGCTATTGTGAATAATGCCGCAATAAACATACTTGTGCATGTGTCTTTATAGCAGCATGATTTATAGTCCTTTGGTCCTTTGGACATATTAAATAATTTAATCCTTACAAACTCTGTATGAGATAGAATATCATTATGATTTCCATTTTACAGATAAAGAAACTAAAGCACAGGGAGGTTAAGTAACTTGCCCATGGTCACACAGCATGGGCAAGTTACTGTGTAGCAGGGCAGGGAGTCACATATAGGTAATCCAACTCTAGAATCTCCTATGAGTTTCAGCATTATATTGCCTCTTAGTGTATGTTGGTGCTAAATTTTTAAATAAAATGAACTTTGGCTACAGCTATCATTATTACTGATGCTTAAATATTATGCATTTATTCTGATCACTGATCTCTTTCACACACCCTGATTAGGATTTTCCAACTGTGATTTGTCCTGCTTCTCTTAGTTGGGAGTCCATATAGTTTTTACCAACTTTTCATCAAAAGCCATTGCGGGTAGCTTTCTTCATGTATCATCTAATTAAAATATCACTCTGAGACTGTTCCTACATTTAAAAAACCTTTAATTTTATCTCTCCACATTTTCCGATCTCTTCTTACTATTCTGCTTACATGTAACTGAAGCCCACAGGAGTCTATTAGCCTTGTGTAAGCATACCATTGGCTTGCAATTAGATATGCGGTTGAAACAAAGCAGTTTTTAATTTTTTTTTCAAAAGTATCTCTTTTCCTTTGTCTGCCTATGTAGGAATCCATCTACTCTGTTAAGGGTTACTTGAAATTTCTATATCATGCATTAGCAAGTGAACCTCAGCTTTTATAGTCTTGGATACATACTGTTTTAGAAATGTTCTTGTCATACTAATGTAAAAATCAACAGATATGTATTCCTGCCAGGCAAAAAAGGGTTTAAGGATAAATGTAAAGTATTTTCGCTACAGCCATTTAATTTTTTTGTTTTTGCTTTATTTTAATTTTATTTTTTGATAAATAATCATATATAATTATGGGGCACACAGTGATTGTGATGTTTCAGAAATATTATTAAAAGTAGCTAATATCTGATATTTCAAACTCCAGTTGTTCATTGTGGAAGATTTCATTCTATCTGCTTTCACATTGGTTTTCCTTACAAACTTGAGGCTCCGTTCTTGCCCATATCTTTCTGAGAAGGAAGATTGAAAAAAAAATGGAAGTATTTCCTGAGAAGGTGGCATAATTTATTTTAAGAATATGATGTATAGAATGGACAGCTTTCTTCTCTCTACCTTAGACAGATTTTCATGAAGCAAATTGCTTATTTCCCAGGAATAAGTTAGAATTTCCATTCCTTAGGTGTTCTGAGTATAGTGCAATTTCAAACTGGAACATTTGAGTTTGAAGTTAATTCTTAGGGAATAATTTCTTCTTGAGGTTCACCAGAAAAAAGGACAGTTTTCCTTTTCCTTTAAAAACATAGAAACAATGCATTTTCTTATTACCTCAATCTAATTTCTGTTTTGCTAATTTGGTTCTGCTTTGGATTTCATTGCTTTAAAGGTATATCTATTTATATACATGGGCTCAACATCAGTTGGAAAAAAGTTGATTTTGGCTCCCCTGACAGTTTCATCTTACTCCATTTTTGTTCTTTTGAATTTCATAAATTTACACTTAGGATATTTTAATATATAAAATTAAAATTATAAGAATGATAATTTGTGTAGAAAATATACATCAGATATTCTTTATGAGTAGAAGACTACTTCAGCACATTTTTTTCTGTCATTTCTATGAATTGTTCATTGTCATCTGCATTAAAATGCACTCACTTGCATTTTAATGTAATTTTAGTGTAAGTGTTGTTTGTTTGTTTGTTTTTGGAACAGAGTCTCATTCTGCTGCCCAGACTGGAGTGCAGTGATGTGATCACAGCTCACTGCAGCCTCAATCTCCTGGGCTCAAGTGATCCTCCCACCTCAGCCTCCCATGGAGGTGGAACTGGAGTCATGCACCACTCTGCCTGGCTAATTTTTACAATTTTTTTGTAGAAACGGGGTCTTACTATGTTGCCAAAGGTATTGCTGTTTATTTTTGAATGCTGAAACTAATTTTCAGGGAGATCACAAAGAAATCTTTTCATATTTAAATTATAATCATTTTATGAAATTGCTTAACTGTATTAAATCTGAATTCGTCTCATGTAAAGTCATTTGGTTATTTTTTTTAAAGCGAGCCTTCTGAATCATCCACTCAGAGCCAGACTGGCTGGGTTAATTAGAAGCAGCTGGTGTGCATATGGTGCTACAGAAACCTGTAAGAGGCCCACAGAAGAGGTTTGCCCTAGGAGACTCATGAGCAGTGGCTAGTTGTGCCAAGAGTATAGCAAGAATTGGTTGAGGACAATTCAGGGAAGTTATTAAATAGTTGGAGCATAAAGACTTCTGTTACTAAAAAAGATTGTAAGTCAGGTTTTCACACACTGGGGTTTGGCTTATCTACTGAGGATAAGTGACTATTGGGAGAGCCAAATCAATCTAAAAAGGAGAAGAAATCTATGAAGTTAAGAATCAACATTGCTATGTTTTCTTTGAAATATTTTCCTCTTTGTTCTTTAGCCCCTTTAATATTATCCAAATATATTCATTATGTTTTGTTGGTTGGTTGGTTGGTTTTGGTAATCCATTTGGTTTTCTTTATTCATAATATACAACTCTTTTTATTTGAATCTCAGTTTGCTACCCCAAACAAAGGAACCACTAATCTTTTGGTGACATCAACTAAACCAAAGTCACTATCTCTGGAACTAAACAGTTCATTTAAGACACAGCCTGACCGCTCCCTAATGCTAACCCCAACTCTTAAGTAATTACTGAAGTATTGAAAAGTGTTCTGATTCTATCTTGGTGTATAAAAACTTTCATCTATTTTCTTCTGCTTATTTGTGATGCCACTCCTCCTTGTTATTCAATACATTGCTGAAACTTACTTCTATAAAATTTTCTTGATTTGATTGAATGAGGACTCCCATGTTACTCAGTCCCTTTTCTATTCTATTCAGAATCCTTGTCCACGCCGCACCCTTTCTGGTCATTTATCTCTGGGACAGTTTTAATATTCTATTACCTAGCTTGTCCTTTGGCTCTTTGTCTACATTATTATTAGCTTGATAAAGTCAATTTGCATTCCCTGAACACCCACCACAAAACTTCAGAGAAAAATGGTCCCAAAACTGTGTGGGAAAGACAAGAGGAAATCAGTTATAAATATTTTGCACACAAACAAATGATTCACTTGCAGTCACTGAGAGTTGCTATTCTCATTCATAGCCTCTGATATAAACAAACACTTCACAAAGACTTGTTGATGAATAAAAATATAAAGAATGCAAAGAGTTGGTAGAATTTCTTATTGATTATTGATTTCCATTTTGCTCTTGCATCTACAACATGCAGGGTAATGCAATCTGTACTCTTCTTGCGCACCACGACTATGTCAATGTGCCTAGTCAGGCATGAAATCAAGTCTGTGTAGTCAAGGGTGGTTATTGCTGCAACTCCCTTCCCTCACCCAACAAGAAAAAGCAAGCTTCTTATTTGGGTGTTTCCCCTCACTCCTTTTGAAACATTTATCCTCTGGTTCTTTTCTCATCTTTTAATTCCATGAAAACTTACCTGTCTTCAGTCCCATTCTGACAAGGCTCTAGTATTTGCTGTTGAAAATGGGAAATTAAGTCGAAAATCAATCCCTGTCAATGTTTTTCTTCTTTGAAAACAGAAAAAAAAAACGTTGTTAGATTGATCATTGATCACATTAGCTTAATCTTACTCCCACTCCTTCATTCTATAAATATACTTTTCCTAAAGCCTAAGAATCACTTTTTAACAAATCTATTGTTTTCATTACTGAGGCATTGAATTATAGTATGACTTTGGGCTTTGATTGAACACTGACTCTCAAAAACCTGTGTAATAACACTAAATTGGAGACACAGAGAGGGTCAGTGATTCTCTGTGTTACCTGTTTTATATAACAACTATGTTTGAGCATTGTGATTTTGTTTGTAAAACATATCTCCAGGCTAACTAAATGGATTTTAAAAACTGATCTTATCAGGAAAAAAAAAACATTTAACTTTGGTGTTTAAGTCTCTACAACTTGACTCTGCCCTATGTGGCCAAGTTTATCTCTTCACTATATGTCCTACATTGGTCTTATTCATTACTTCCTAGTTGCTTGATGTATTTTTGTAATGACATTTCGTTTAGATTTGAATTTTTTTGACTATGTCTTATATTTTTCCTAATACTCCCAGTTCCTCAAAACTTTGTACAGAGCTAAGCATACTAACAAAATTAAATAAAATTTCAATATCTCCCACTTAGATGTAATAGAAATTTATGCCACTAATACTGGCACCACTGATACAAAGGTATTATTAAAACTGTTTCTTTTCTTCTCTCCCTCACCTGTCCCAGTTGAAGCCTTACCTAAAATGTTAACAGTGCATTAGAAAAAGTTATTCTGTGGGTAAAATTTTAGCCATGTTTTCAAAACAAAATAACTTTCTTAAGTTCCACTGACTTTGATCTCATCTTCTACAGTCAGACATAACATTGTAGTTGCAGTCATGCTTTGGCCTGCTTGTGATGGTGATTAAATTGGATCTATGTTACTGTTTATCAAGCATGTGACATTAAAGGGTCAGCTGAAAGGGGCTAATGGGATGATCCATTCTGTTTGATAGTGTTTATTATCCACATCAAGAAACAACCACATTCTACATGTGCACAATGGAGTACTATTCAGCCATAAAAATAAAGTAATTCTGTCATTTGCAACAACATAGATGGAACTGGAGGTCATTATGTTAAGTGAAATAAGCCAGGCACAGAAAGACAAACACAGCATGTTCTCACTCATCTGTGGGAGCTAAAAATTAAAACAATTAAACTGATGGAGACAGAGAGTAGAATGGTGGTTACCAGAGGCTGGGTAGGATAGTAGGGGGCTGTGGAGGAGATGGGGATGTTTAATGGGGGGAAAAAAAAAACAAAAACAGAAAGAGTGAATAAGATCTAGTATTTGATAGCATAACAGGGTGACTACAGTCGATAATAATTATACATTTTAAAATAACAAAGAATATAATTGGATTGTTTGAAACACAAAGGATAAATGCTTGAGGTGATGGACACCCCATTTACCCTGATGTGATTATTACACACTGTATGCCTACATCAAAATATCTCATTTACCCCATAAATATACACACCTACTATGTACCCACAAAAATTAAAAATTAAAAAAGAAAACAACCACATTGACCTATGGGCTATGTTTAAACATAAATAATGCATCCTATATATGCTGGCTATGAATATTATTGATTCTATTTTTATTTATATACAAGTGAATTAAAATAACTTTTTCAAATATACACAATTCTTTATTTTTTATTTATTTTTTTTTTACTTTAAGTTCTGGGATACATGTGCAGAGTGTACAGGTTTGTTACATAGGTATACATGTTCCATGGTGATTTGCTGCACATATCAACCCATCATGTAGGTTTTAAGCCCCACATGCATTAGGTATTTGTCCTAATGCTCTCCCTCCTCTTACCCCCCATCCCCAATAATGGCCCCAGTGTGTGATGTTCCCCTCCCTGTGTCCATGTGTTCTAATTGTTCATCTGCCACTTATGAGTGAGAACATGTGGTGTTTGGTTTTCTGTTCCTGTGTTAGTTTGCTGAGGATGATGGCTTCCAGTTTCATTCATGTCCCTGCAAAGGACATGATCTCATTCTTTTTTATGGCTGCATAGTATTCCATGGTGTATATGTACCACATTTTCTTTATCCAGTCTATCATTGATGGGCATTTGGGTTGGTTTCATGTCTTTGCTATTGTAAATAAGGCTGCAATAAACACATGTGTACATGTGACTTTATACTAGAATGATTTATATTCCTTTGGGTATATAGCCAGTAATGGGATTTCTGGGTCAAATGGTATTTCTGGTTCTAGATCCTTGAGGAATCACCACAGTCTTCCACAATGGTTGAACTAATTTACACTCCCACTAGCAGGTAAAAGTGTTCCTAATTTTCCACAGCCTCACCAGCATCTATTGTTTCCTGATTTTTAATGATCACCATTCTGACTGGGGTGAGATGGTATCTCATTGTGGTTTTGATTTGCATTTCTCTAATGATCACTGATGATGAGCTTTCTTCATATGTTTGTTGGCTGCATAAATGTCTTCTTTTGAGAAGTGTCTGTTCATATCCTTTGTCCACTTTTTGATGGGGTTGTTTGTTTTTTTCTTGTAAACTTGTTTAAGTTTCTTATAGATTCTGGATATTAGACCTTTGTCTGATGGGTAGATTGCAAAAATTTTCTCCCATTCTGTAGGTTGCTTGTTCACCCTGATGCTAGTTTCTTTTGCTGTGCAGAAGCTCTTTAATTTAATTAGATCCCATTTGTCAATTTTGGCTTTTGTTGCCGTTGCTTTTGGTGTTTTAGTTATGAAGTCTTTGCCCATGCCTCTGTCCTGAATGGTATTGCCTAGGTGTTCTTCTAGCGTTTTTATGATTTTGGGTTTTACAATCAAGTCCTTAACCCATCTTGAGTTAATTTTTGTATAAGGTGTAAGGAAGGGGTCCAGTTTTAGTTTTCTACATATGGCTAACCAGTTTTCCCAGGACCATTTATTAAATAGGCAATCCTTTAACCATTTCTTGTTTTTGTCAGGTTTGTTGAAGACCAGATGGTTGTAAGTGTATGATGTTATTTCTGAGGTCTCTGTTCTGTTCCATTGGTCTAGATGTCTGTTTTGGTACCACTACTTGCTGTTTTGGTTACTGTAGCCTTGTAGTATAGCTTGAAGTCAGGTAGTGTGATGCCTCCAGCTTTGTTCTTTTTGCTTAGAATTTTCTTGGCTATACAAGCTCTTTTTTGTTCCATATTAAATTTAAAGTAGTTTTTCTTATTCTGAGAAGAAAGTCAGTGGTAGTTTGATGGGAATAGCATTGAATCTATAAATTACTTCGGGCAGTATGGCCATTTTCACGATATTGATTTTTCCTATCCATGAGCATGGAATGTTTTTCCATTTGTTTGTGTCCTCCCTTATTTCCTTGAGCAGCAGTTTGTAGTTCTTGATGAGGTCCTTCATTTCCCTTGTAAGCTGTATGCCTATGTATTTCATTCTCTTTGTAACAATTGTGAATGGGAGTTCATTCATGATTTGGCTCTCCGCTTGTTTATTGTTGGTGTGTAGGAATGCTTGTGATTTTTGCACATTGATTTTGTATCCTGAGACTTTGCTGAAGTTGCTTATCAGCTTGTGGTGTTTTGGGGCTGAGACGATGGGGTTTTCTAAATATACAATCATGTCATCAGCAAACAGAGACAATTTGATTTCCTCTCTTCCTATTTGCATACCCTTTATTTCTTTCTATTGCCTGATTTTCCTGGCCAGAACTTCCAATACTATGTTGAATAGGAGCAGTGAGAGAGGGCATCCTTGTCTTCTGCCTCTTTTCTTTTCTTCTTTCTTTTTTTTTTTTTTTTTTTTTTTTTTGAGGCAGAGTCTCGCTCTGTGGCCCAGGCTGGAGTGCAGTGGCATGATCTTGACTCACTGCAACCTCTGCCTCCTAGGTTCAAGTGATTCTCCTGCCTCTGCCTCCTGAGTAGCTGGAATTACAGGTGCCCACCACCACACCCGGCTCATTTTTTATTTTTATTAGAGATGGGGTTTCATCATGTTGGCCAGGCTAATCTCGAACTCCTGACCTCAGTTGATCCACCTGCCTCAGCCTCCCAAAGTGCTGGGATTACAAGCATGAGCCACTGTGCCCAGCCATCTTGTGCCTGTTTTGAAAGGGAATGCTACTAGATTTTGTTCATTCAGTATGGTATTGGCTATGGATTTATCATAAATAGCTCTTATTATTTTGAGATATGTTCCATCAATACCTAGTTTATTGAAAGTTTTTAGTATGAAGGGATTTGAATTTGAATGGATTTTTATTGAAGGCCTTTTCTGCATCTATTGAGATAATCATGTGTTTTTATCATTGGTTCCATTTATATGATGGATTACGTTTATTGATTTGTGTATATTGAACCAGCCTTGCATCCCAGGGATGAAGTTGACTTGATTGTGGTGGATAAGCTTTTTGATATGCTGCTGGATTCAGTTTGCCAGTATTTTTTATTGAGGATTTTTGCATCAATGTTCATCATGGACATTTGCCTGAAATTTTCTTTTTTTGTTGTGTCTGTGCCAGGTTTTGGTACCAGGATGATGCTGGCCTCATAAAATGAGTTAGGGAGGAGTCCCTCTTTTTTAGTTGTTTGGAGTAGTTTTAGAAGAAATGGTACTAGCTCCTTTTTGTACGTCTGGTAGAATTCGATTGTGAACCCGTGTGGTCCTGGGATTTTTTTTGTTTTGTAGGCTACTAATTACTACCTCAATTTCAGAACTTGTTATTGGTCTATTCAGGGATTTGACTTCTTCCTGGTTTAGTTTTGGGAGGGTATATGTGTCTGGGAATTTATCCATTTCTTCTAGATTTTCTATAGTATTCTCTGATGGTACTTTGTATTTCTGTGAGATCAGTGGTGATATACGCTTTATCATTTTTTATTGTGTCTCTTGATTCTTCTCTCTTTTCTTCTTTATTAGTCTAGCTAGCAGAGTATCCATTTTGTTAATTTTTTCTAACAACCAGCTCCTGGATTCATTGATTTTTTGTAATTTTTTTGTGTGTCTCTATCCCCTTCACTTCTGCTCTAATGTTAGTTATTTTTTGTTTTCTGCTAGCTTTTAAACTTGTTTGCTCTTGCTTCACTAGTTCTTTTAATTGTGATGTTATGGTGTTGATTTGTGATCTTTTCAAGTTTGTGATGTGGGCATTTAGTGCTATAAATTTCCCTCTTAAAACTGCTTTAGCTGTGTCCCAGAGATTCTGCTATGTTGTCTCTTTGTTCTCATTGGTTTCAAATTACTTCTTGATTTCTGCCTTAATTTTGTTATTTACCTCGGGGTCATTCAGGAGCAGGTTGTTCAATTTCCATGTAGTTATGTGGTTTTGGGTGAGTTTCTTAATCCTGTGTTCTAATTTGATTGCACTGTGGTCTGAGAGACTGTTTGTTATGATCTCAGTTCTTTTGCATTTGCTGAGGAGTGTTTTACTTCCAATAATGTGGTCGATTTTACAATAAGTGCCATGCAGCACTGAGAAGAATGTATATTCTGTCAATTTCGGGTGGACAGTTCTGTAGATATCTACTAGGCCCACTTGATCCACACCTGAGTTCAAGTACTGAATATCGTTGTTGATTATCTGTCTCATTGATCTAATATTGACAGTGGGGTGTTAAAGTCTCTCACTTTTTTTTGTTTTTGAGACAGAGTTTCGCTCTTGTTGCCCAGGCTGGAGTGCAATGGTGCGATCTTGGCTCACTGCAACCTCCGCCTCCCGGGTTCAAGTGATTCTCCTGCTTCACCCTCCCAAGTAGCTGGGATTACCGGCACACGCTACCACGCCTAGTTTTTTTTTTTTTTTTTTTTTTGGATTTTTAGTAGAGATAGTGTTTCTCCATGTTGGTCAGGCTGGTCTCGAACTCCCGACCTCAGGTGATCTGCCCACCTCAGCCTCCCAAAGTGCTGGGATTACAGGCATGAGCCACCACGCCCAGCCTAAAGTCTCCCACTGTTATTGTGTGGGAGTCTAAGTCTCTTTGTAGGTCTCTAAGAACTTGTTTTATGAATCTGGGTGCTCCAGTATTTAGTGCATGTATATTTAGGATAGTTAGCTCTTTTTGTTGCGTTGATCCCTTTACAATTATGGAATGCCCTTCTTTGTCTTTTTTGATCTTTGCTGGTTTAAAGTCTGTTTTATCAGAGACTGAGATTGCAATCCCTGCTTCTTTTTGCTTTCCATTTGCTTGGTAAATATTCCCCCACCCCTTTATTTTGAGCCTATGTGTGTCTTTGCATGTGAGATGTGTCTCCTGAATACAGCACACTGATGGGTCTTGACTCTTTATACAACTTGCCAGTCTGTGTCTTTTAATTGGGGGCTTTTAGCCCATTTACATTTAAGGTTAATATTGTTATGTGTGAATTTGATCCTGTCACCATGATGCTAGCTGGTTATTTTGCACATTAGCTGATGCAGTTTCTTCGTAGTGTCATCGGTCTTTATATTTTGGTGTGTTTTTGCAGTGGCTGTTATTGGTTTTTCCTTTCCATATTTAGTGCTTCCTTCAGGAGCTCTTGAAAGGCAGGCCTGGTGGTGACAAAATCCCTCTCCATTTGCTTGTCTGTAAAGAATTTTATTTCTCCTTCCCTTATGAAGCTTAGTTTGGCTGGATGTGAAATTCTGGGTTGAAAATTCTGTTATTTAAGAATGTTGAATATTGTCCCCCACTCTCTTCTGGCTTGTAGGGTTTCTGTTGAGAGACCCACTGTTAGTCTGATGGACTTGCCTTTGTAGGTGACCTGACCTTTCTCTCTGGTTGCTCTTAACATTTTTTCCTTCATTTCAAACTTGGAGAATCTAATGATTATGTGTCTTGGGGTTGATCTTCTCACGGGTGTCTTGGTGGTGTTCTCTATATTTCCTGAATTTGAATGTTGGCCTGTCTTGCTAGGTTGGGGAAGGTCTCCTGGATAATATCCTGAAGCATGTTTTCCAACTTGCTTCAATTCTTCCCCTTAATTTCAGGTACATCTGTCAATCGCAGGTTTGGTCTTTTCACATAGTCCCATATTTGTTGGAGGCTTTGTTCATTCCATTTTTTTTCTTTAATCTTGTCTACATGCCTTATTTCAGCAAGGTGGTCTTCAATCTCTGATATCTTTTCTTCTGCTTGATCGATTCATCTATTGATACTTGTGTATGCTTCACAAAGTTCTCGTGCGGTGTTTTTCAGCTTCATCAGGTCATTTATGTTCCTCTCTAAACTGGTTATTCTAGTTAGTAGTTCCTATCATTTTTTATGAAGGTTCTTAGCTTCCTTGCATTGGGTTAGAACATGCTCCTTTAGCTCAGAGGAGTTTATTATTACCCACCATCTGAAGCCTACTTCTGTCAATTCGTCAATCTCATTCTCCTTCCAGTTTTGAGCTCTTGCTTGAGAGGTGTTGCAATCATTTGGAGGAGAAGCAGCATTCTTGCTTTTGGAATTTTCAGCATTTTTGCACTGTTTTCCCCTCATCTTTGTGGATTTATCTACATTTGATCTTGAGGCTGATGACCTTTGGATGTGGTATTTGTGGGAGAGTCTTTTCTTTTGATGTTGTTGTTGTTGTCATTGCTTTCTGTTTGCTTTTCTTCTAACAGTCAGGCCCCTCTTCTGCAGGTCTATTGCAGTGCTGGAGGTCCATTCCAGACCCTTTTCACCTGGATATCACCAGTGGAGGCTGTAGAACAGCAAAGATTGCTGCCTGCTCCTTCCCCTGGAAGCTCCCTTCCAGAGGGGCACTGGCCTGATGCCAGCTGGAGCTCTCCTGTATGAGGTGTCTGTCCACCCCTGTTGGGAGGTCTCTCCCAGTCAGGAGGCACGGGGGTCAGGTACACACTCGAGGAGGCAGTCTGTCCCTTAGCAGAGCTGGTGCACTGTGCTGGTAGAACCTCCTTGTCAGGATCAGCTGCTCTCTTCAGTACTGGCAGGCAAAAACAATTAAATCCGCTGAAGCTGCCACCGCAGTCAGCCTTCCCTCTAGGTGCTCTGTCCCAGGGAGATGAGAGTTTTATTTATAAGCACCTGACTGGGGCTGCTGCATTTCCTGTAGAGATACCCTGCCCAGTGAGGAGGAATCTAGAGAAGCAGTCTGGCCACAGCTGCTTTGCTGAGCTGTGGTGAATTCTGCCCAGGCCAAACCTCCCAGTCTCCTTAGCACTGTCAGGGGAAAGCCACTTACTAAAGTCTCAGTAATGGCAGATGCCCTTCCCCCTACCAAACTCAATCATCCCAGGTCGACTCCAGACTGCTGCACTGGCAGTGAGAATTTCAAGCCAGTGGTTCTTAGCTTGCTGGGCTCTGTGGGAGTGGGACCCGCTGAGCAAGACTGCTTGGCTCCCTGGCTTCAGCCCCCTTTCCAGGGA
The DNA here is from genome assembly GCF_028885625.2 of Pongo pygmaeus. Taxonomy (NCBI): domain Eukaryota; kingdom Metazoa; phylum Chordata; class Mammalia; order Primates; family Hominidae; genus Pongo; species Pongo pygmaeus. The sequence goes on from NC_072396.2 coordinate 108,962,387, forward strand.
AGTGGATGGTTCTCCTGTCTCACTGGAGTTCCAGGTGCCACTAGAGTATGAGAAAAACTCCTGTGGCTACCTCGGTGCCTGCTCAAACAGCCACCCAGTTTTGTGCTTGAAACCCAGGGCCCTGGTTGTATACACTCACAAGGGACTCTTCTGATCTGCAGATTGCAAAAATCCGTAGGAAAAGCGTAGTACCCGGGGCTGGCAGCACAGTCCCTCACTGTTTCCCTTGCCTGGGGGAGGGAGGTACCCCAGGTCCTTGTGCTTCCTGGGTGAAGCGACACCCCATCCTGCTTCTGCTTGCCCTCCATGAGTTGCACCCACTGCCTAACCAGTCCCATTGAGATGAACTGGGTACCTCAGTTGGAAATGTAGAAATTACCTACCTTCTGTGTTGGTTTTGCTGGGAGCTGCAGACCAGAGCTGTTTCTGTTCGGCCATCTTGGCTCCTCCTTCCAAACATACACAATTCATACGCATACTTATGAGTTAGAGCTCCTTCTGATCTTGGTTTATCTGAGAGAATGTGTGAGATTTAATTTCTCTGTTTAGATTTCTTAAGCTATAATCTGGCTTTGACCATGTGGAACTGAGCAACATTTCTGTATAGCTTTTATTCCCACTATAAATGTTCTTGAGGCTTTTAACTTGTGATGATCTAGTCTTTACAAAGTTTCTGTAGTGCCCAAGTGTTGCTGTTTTTTTTTAATGATTAAGATCAAGTGATGGGCAATCTTTTATAATCCTTCCTATTTCTTCTTAATTCCTTTCTTTTCTGGAAGTTAAACAAATGTGCTACACTTTTCTATCCTTCTTTAAACATTAAAAATAGAATAGCACCAAGTGGTATAGATCAATGTTCGTAGTACCAAGCAGCAACCTAGGATAATCAATTAGGTCAACCTTTTCCAAGTAAGTACCATGGGTACTGAGGGAGGTTGGGTAATAGGTGCTGCATGGAAAAAGAGGAAGTACCTATGATTAAATGATTTTTGAAAACTGATATTTTAATGCATTTTTCTCAGAGCCTTTAATATACTGATGTTTCATGTGAATTTCCAGGAAAGAAATACAGTAGGCGGTATTTACAGGGTTGTCCAATTTTTTTGCTTCCCTGGACCACACTGGAAGAAGAAGGATTGTCTTGGGCCACACATATAAGACACTAATGGGAACAATAGATCATGAGCTAAAACAAACAAACAAACAAAAAAAAACAGAAAACAAAAAACACAAAAACATCTCATAATGTTTTAAGAAAGTTTATGAATTTGTGATGAGCTTCATTCAAAACCATCTTGGGCTGCATGCGGTCCATGGGTCGCAAGTTGGACAACCTTGATTTAAAACTTTTTTCAAATGAAATGTCTCAAAGAACTAGTGACAAGTATTCCACAGAGCATATTTTGTGAAATGCTACATTAGATGCATCCTGTACCAAGTGTGTGGAGTCATGTATCCTGATTCCTCTTCTGCCACAGAGTAGTTCTGTGACTTTGGAGAAGTTGCCTTTATGCCTTTTGCATTTCCTATTTGTAAAAAATTAGGAAGTTGAATTAGAACAGAGCTAGGGGTAGGGGATCACTTCTCAGAAAAAACTCTGAGACTTTTCCAGCCCTCCCAACAAAGTTTTAACATAATCTTCTAATCTCTTCGAACTTTAAAGCTACTGTTGCTTTGGGAGCACAGAGTGTCCCTTATCTGTGTTGAGATGGAGAGTAGAAGTTGAGAACCACTGGGCTGAAATCCTCTTTAGAGAGAGAATCTCTAAGAAAAAATGTTTATTTGGGAATAGGAATTGCAGGGGGAATACAAGTGCCATAGTAAACTATTCAGGAAGGTAAAAGAAGATAAAGATTTTTAAAGAAAAAATGAGGAATATTACATAAATATTTTGAGATAATTATCTTGGCTACAAGGATCAATAACAAGGGTGGCACAACGTGTGAAGTTGGACAGGCAGCTTCTGGGCATTTTCTCATGGAAGATTGAAATGGTCTTTGTGTAAGGTTGTGGTTTTCGCAGTCTTTTGTGATAATTCTTGTTATTGGGGATTTATGCCTGAGAGCCCTCCCTTCATGGCCTTCCTTGACTCTATTTGTCATGGTTTTTAGCACAAATGACTCCATTTTGATTATGGCAACTTTCACATTTTTTCCTTTTGATGAAGATATTTTTCTGAAAGACTTACTGATTAATTATCCTATAGTTAGGTTTTCATTGTCCCTCCATGCCAAGATGGATCTGTCCTGATTTCTTCTAGTCTGGTCTGGTCTCATGTGTGAAGGAAGTGATTGATGACTAAGAGTCAGTGTCAAAACTCTTTTAGCCATATTTGAGCAACAAGGGAGACTGAGGTGAGTTGCTCTTGAGCTAAATCTACCTAGAGTCCATTATTAAGTTCAAATTTGTCTGTTTTGTAGGTATTTGTTATTATCTCAAAGTATTGGGCCGATATCATTTTGTTAGGAGTTATACTTTTGTAGAAATGTAACAACTAGCTAGCTGGTGCAAAGTTTAAAAAGGAAACTATGAAGTAAAATTAATAGTAATATAATAATCATAGCTTGTAGGATAGTTTTTCTTTAAAATTATCCTTTAAGTTCTAGGGTACATGTGCACAACGCACAGGTTTGTTACATATGTATATATGTGCCATGTTGGTGTGCCGCACCCATTAACTCATCATTTACATTAGGTATATCTCCTAATGCTATCCCTCCCCACTAGCCCCACCCCATGACAGGCCCCGGTGTGTGATGTTCCCCTTCCTGTGTCTAAGTGTTCTCATTGTTCAATTCCCACCTATGAGTGAGAACATGGGGTGTTTGGTTTTCTGTCCTTGCGATAGTTTGCTGAGAATGATGGTTTCCAGCTTCATCCATGTCCCTGCAAAGGACATGAACTCATCCTTTTTTATGGCTGCATAGTATTCCATGGTGTATATGTGCCACATTTTCTTAATCCAGTCTATCATTGATGGACATTTGGGTTGTTTCCAAGTCTTTGCTATTGTGAATGGTGCCGCAATAAACATACATGTGCATGTGTCTTTATAGCAGCATGATTTATAATCCTTTGGGTATATACCCAGTAATGGGATGCTGGGTCAAATGGTATTTCTAGTTCCAGATCCTTGAGGAATTGCCACACTGACTTCCATAGTGGTTGAACTAGTTTACAGTCCCACCAACAGTGTAAAAGTGTTCCTATTTCTCCACATCCTCTCCAGCACCTGTTATTTCCTGACTTTTTAATGATTGCCATTCTAACTGGTGTGAGATGGTATCTCATTGTGGTTTTGATTTGCATTTCTCTGATGGCCAGTGATGATGAGCATTTTTTCATGTGTCTTTTGGCTGCATAAATGTCTTCTTTTGAGAAGTGTCTGTTCATATCCTTTGCCCACTTTTTGCTGGGGTTGTTTTTTTCTTGTAAATTTGTTTGAGTTCTTTGTAGATTCTGGATATTAGCCTTTTGTCAGATGAGTAGATTGCAAAAATTTTCTCCCATTCTGTAGGTTGCCTGTTGACTCTGATGGTAGTTTCTTTTGCTGTGCAGAAGCTCTTTAGTTTAATTAGATCCCATTTGTCAATTTTGGCTTTTGTTGCCATTGCTTTTGGTGTTTTAGTCATGAAGTCCTTGCCCATGCCTATGTCCACAATGGTACTGCCTAGGTTTTCTCTAGGGTTTTTATGGTTTTAAGTCTAACATTTAAGTCTTTAATCCATCTTGAATTAATTTTTGTATAAGGTATAAGGAAGGGATCCTGTTTCAGCTTTCTACATATGGCTAGCCAGTTTTCCCAGCACCATTTATTAAATAGGGACTCCTTTCCCCATTTCTTGTTTTTGTCAGGTTTGTCAAAGACCAGATGGTTGTAGATTGTGGTATTATTTCTGAGGGCTCTGTTCTGTTCCACTGGTCTATATCTCTGTTTTGGTACCAGTGCCATGCTGTTTTGGTTACTGTAGCCTTGTAGTATAGTTTGAAGTCAGATAGCGTGATGCCTCCAGCTTTGTTCTTTTGGCTTAGGATTGTCTTGGAAATGCGGGTTCTTTTTTGGTTCCATATGAACTTTAAAGTAGTTTTTTCCAATTCTGTGAAGAAAGTCATTGGTAGCTTGATGGGGATGGCATTGAATCTATAAATTAGCTTGGACAGTATGGCCATTTTCACGATATTGAGTCTTCCTATCCACGAGCATGGAATGTTCTTCCATTTGTTTGTATCCTCTTTTATTTCATTGAGCAGTGGTTTGCAGTTCTCCTTGAAGAGGTCCTTCACATCCCTTGTAAGTTGGATTCCTAGGTATTTTATTCTCTTTGAAGCAATTGTGAATGGGAGTTAACTCATGATTTGGCTCTCTGTTTGTCTGTTATTGGTGTATAAGAATGCTTGTGATTTTTGCACATTGATTTTGTATCCTGAGACTTTGCTGAAGTTGCTTATCAGCTTAAGGAGATTTTGGGCTGAGGCGATGGGGTTTTCCAAATATACAATCATGTGATCTGCAAACAGGGACAATTTGACTTCCTCTTTTCCTAATTGAATACCCTTTATTTCTTTCTCCTGCCTAATTGCCCTGGCCAGAACTTCCAATGCTATGTTGAATAGGAGTTTTTAAAATAAATTAATCCTTTATAATACTCTTAAGACTTTCACAGACATTTACAATATGTTTAAACTTTTAGTTTTATCCTATATTTAAAAAATAGTCATTTTATTTTAGGACAAAAATTTAGCATAGAAGTTTTTTATACAAATTTTTAAAAAGATTTTTATCTGTGTATATATACATAACTTAAACAATCTCTCTTTGGTTTCTTTAAATCTTGTTTTTATTTTTCTAAATCTATATTTAGAAACAAACTTTAAATAACCTGAATTTAGACAAAATTACTTTCTAAATAAATAACCCATTTTTAATGCACTTTTAATAATTGGTTTTGTTAGAAATACGTCTTTTGTGGTTCACTTTGTATATAAAATTATACATATTTTAATTAGAATTTTTAACTTTTAGTAACCTTAATTTTTAGTGATAATCTAGGAAGAACTTTTGAGCTGTCTATCATATATCAGTATTTTATAGATGAGAACTATTTTATAATTTTTAAAAACATGTTTTCTCCTAACATAATTTTGTATTAATAGATATAAATGTATTTAGTTTTTTAAATAAAATTTAAGTAGTCAAGAACAAACTTATGTTTAGTAATTTATGTTTTAGTATTTTATCTTATTTGGAAATGAACCAGATAATTAATTAGTGTTTAATATTTAATTTAAGATAACTTTAGATTTTTCAATTATATGAAAAGTTTATTTATAAATGTTAATCCCATTTATATTTAACTGTTTTATTATTTATTTATTTATTTGAGACAGGGTCTCAGTCTGTTACCCAGGCTGGAGTGTGGTGGCACAATCACAGGGAATTTAACTGAGAAATTGTTTTGAGGTCAGCCTCTATCTCCTGGGCTCAGGTGATGCTCCCACCTCAGACTCCTGAGTAACTAGAAGTACAGGTTCCCGCCACCACACCCAGTTAATTTTTGTATTTTTTGTAGAGGTGGGATTTCTCTACATGTTGCCCAGGCTGGCCATGTTGCCCAGGCTGGTCTCAAACTCCCAGGCTCAAGTGATCTCCCTGCCTCAGCCTCCCAAAGTGCTGGTATTACAGGTGTGAGCCACCATGCTCGAACTATATTATATATATATATATATGGATTACTTATGGAAACTAAGATATTAGACAAAGCTGGTTGTCATTTTGAGTTATTTTCTTGTTAACTACATTTTTTCCTTATGAACTTCATTTGTAAATTGTTAATCATTTTTATAGCCTGTGAATATCTGGGTGTTTACCTAAGTGATAGCCTTAAATATATGAGCGTTTTGTCAGTAACCCAGAAGAGATAGCTGTTTTTACTAAAGTAGCAATATTAAATTAGTCTTATCAAAGAGTTTTACAAACAAAGATTATTATGTTTTTAGGTTGGATTTATAGTTTTATTACCTCAAAACATCTAGTAAAGTATAATCTTGTCTAAAAAGTAAACCCCCCAAAAAAGTTGACAATTTTGAATATATTTTAATTTTTATTCTATTAACAAATGTAAAACTGATTATTTATCAAAGATTTACTGAAGTCATGTGAACTAAAAAGCATTTGGGTTAATTACTATATTTTAACAATTTTTATGAGTGCTCATTTACCTAAGCCAATCTAAACAGAATTTTTAGAAGGGATTTTTGGTTAACTATGCCAGGTTTTTCCAACTAGATACAATACATGTACCTACATGTAAATATACCTAGACATGTGTGCATATATACACAAAAGATCCTATGGGTTTTATTTTAAAATTTTCATTATGAAACAGTAAAACATGATAATACAAACTTACCAGTTTATAAAATGATAGTTTGTTTTAAATTATGTTTTTGACAAAATGGGACTAGTTTACATGGGTAAATTTTATTTGTCCCAGTAGGTAATCTAATGAAGGCCATAGACCTAAATTTTGGATAAAGCATTTTTATGGTGGTAGTTGGATATATATTTTTTAAAAACCTCACTTTATTTTTATTTGTTTTAAGTGAGTTTAAGTTTAAGTATTTAAATGTTGACATTTTAACTAGGACTGGCTGAATTGTATAAGGAAAACAAAATTTCCAAATGACCTTGAATTTTAGTAACAAATTTATTTTTTGTTAGTCTGGTTTGACTAGTTAACGTGGGAAGGGAGCATTTTAGAAAATGTTATTATTTCTTTTTAGCTCTTTTTCATCCCTTTTTGGCACAGAAAGCAATTTTTATGTCAGACAGAGATATATTATTGTTTTGAACTGAAGATTTTGATCTGTTTGATCTGAGAATCTTTCATAAACATTTATCTAGGTTTTAAGACTACTAATCCTTTAATTAACTATTTCATTGCCCTGTGTAATTGTTAGTTAGGCAAACCTAAGTTCACATTTTAAAAGTTGTCTAGGTTGTTTGTTGCCATGGAGCTGTTGTAATTTGTAATATCATTAATTTGAAAGCCCTTTGAGACTCTTTTTAAAAAATCTTGGCTGAAATGTCATAAGAAGTGAGTATATTTTAATACTAGCAGAAAAGTCAGCAGATTTAAAGTAGATAGAAAAAATAGAGAGACAAAGAACTTAGAAGGCTCTACATGTTAACTCTATAGTTGGTTGTAGTTTTTTTTTTTAATAAGCTTAGAGAGTTTGAATAATTGCCATTTAAGTTCTGAGTTTTTTATGTGGTTTGCCCACCAGTTGAAAAATGTGTATGAGAATAGACTATAAATTTTGAATGTATAGTTGTCTAGAATTCCAGAGGGCTTGGCATGCTTTAGAATTTTGAGGATCCTGTTCTTTTTTTCTCGAGACCAGAGAAAATCTTATCAATACTGTCAGGGAATGTCAGGAGTTTGGACTGGTGTTTTCGATGGCGTCGACTACCCTACTAGCTTTTAATTGTCCATCTTGCACTCACCATTTAGAATGGTTATTTTTGCTCTTGGAAGATGTTTAGAAATAAATAAGGGAAAAAAGAGCCAAATCATTTACAGACACATGTAACCAAACCAAAATGACACCAAAATCAGAATATTCACAAAAATTTTTAGCCAGGCTTATACATCAAACGAAATATTAAAACAGGCACAAAGAAACAAAAGTGAATTTACCAGAAAATAAATGTCTCACAGACAGAATGTAAACTAGAGTTCTCAAACCAGAAGGATCCTTGTCTTTATATCAGAAAGGGCTTATCAAAAAAGACTTATGGTCCCAGAAGGGATGTAAGATTCTTTATTTAAAGTGATCTTTTAACTAAATCAGATCTGGAATAAGGTAAAAAAGGACTCACCGACGGGAGGGAGTCTGAGAATCTGAGAGAAGATTCACCAGGGCAGAAAAGGAACTCACGAAAATAGAGAGTACAAAGGACTCAGTCATTGCTGCATTCAATTCCAGAGGCCAAGATTTGTCTGAGGTGAGTTCATTTTGAACTCATTTCTAACACTGTCTTGGTCTGTTGTGTTGCTGTAACAGAATACCTGAGACTGGGTAATTTACAAGAAAACAGGCTTATTTAGTTCACAGTTCTGCAGGCTGGCTTCTGTTGAGAGCTTTCATGTTGTATCACAACATGACAGAGAAAGTCAAACAGGATTCAGATGCATGCAAAGAAGGAACCAAACAGGAGGAGGAACCTCACTTTATGACAACCTGCTCTCATGGGAATTAATCCAGTCTTTTGAGAATAATAATTCTCCTAATACTCCAAGAATGGCACTAAGGTATTTATGAGGAATTTGCCCCCATGACCCAAACACCTCCCACTAGGCCCCACTTTCCAACACTGCCACATTGGGGATCAAATTTCAACCTGAGTTTTGGTGGAGAAAAATGGAAAACCATAGCATCCAAACCATAGCAACACCATTAAATAACAGAAAGGGAGACTCTCTAAAAAGAAAACCAAATAATGAACTGGGAGACTCTCCAAAATAAAATGATTTCATATTTAGGAATAGGCATTGTAATGGGAATAAGTGGGCCATAGTAAACAATATGCATATTCAGGAAGGTGTAAAGGAAGGCAAAGGTTTTAAAAGACAGAATGAGGAGGATTACATAATTGTTTTTGAGATAATTATCTTTGGCTACAAGGATCAATAACAAAGGTGGCACCAGTCTGAAGTTGGACAGGCAGTTTCTGGGCAGATGTCCTCACAGAAGTATTTTTTGTGTATGTAAGGTCTTTGTCCGAGGTTTTGATTTTTGCAGTCTTTTGTAGTAGTTCTCATTATCAGATGTTTTTGCATGAGAATCCTCCTTTATAGCCTCCTCCAGTTCTATTTGTTTTTAACACAAGCAACTCCATTTTGATTCTAACAACTTTCACAATAGTGTTTCCTACAAGCTATGCCTGAGATTAGGATGCTTGTGTAAATGGTTTATTAAGGGAGTGACCTCAAGAAAAACTTGTAATGAAGCAAAGGAAGCAGGAGAAGGCAAGATAAGAAGCTAAGTAAGGACATGGCATCAGGAGAAGCATAGCCTGATCCCATGGGGGCCGTTAAAACATGAATTACATCACTAATTGTCTTGCTCAGTGGTAAGGAGGATGGACTTTTGTGCTACTGCATCTGCCATTTATTGATGAATTGCTTCTGGGATGAGGGATATAACCTTCCTGACTTATGAAGGTGAGGCAGCTCCTATCAACTTCTGAGAAGGGTGCAGCTGTGAACCATTAGAAGCCAACCCTCAGAAAACCTGGATGATGGGTGCATTGGCCCAGAAAAAGGGGTATGAGCAGGGTACAAACATCATCTGCTACAACCAACTTATTTGTGGGAAATCAAAATCCCCTTTGGTTTAAAGTCTGCATGTAAGCATTTAACAGATACATTCCTAAAGACAGTAGTTAAATGTAATTTAAGTCAAATATGAAAGTGCCTACTGTTAGCCAAGCTGCACCAATGCTAGGTACTGTGGAGAATATTAAGGGAATTGATCATTATATTTGCTCATGAAAAGCTTAACGTTTAGTTGGTGTGAAGAATAATATGTACATAATATTGTGAAATATCAACAATAAGGATGTAATCATATGTTATAGAAATCGTACCCAATGGAATCAGAGGCAGCATGCTTAGGTGATCAGAGATGGACAACTTTGGGCTAGGATACAAGGATCCAAAGCCCTAGGCAATCTTTAATATTAGTAAGGATGGTGAGTCTTTATGGTGGGCAAGTGTAAAGAAAAGCATCATGGAGGAAAGTGGGACTTGAGTTTAGCCGATAAGGAATGATGAAGGGGAATGTGGGAGGTTTACGGTGGCGCAGGAGTTTACAGGATGAAAAACCTGAGTAAACTTTGGAGCATTACACAATACATGTGTTGTGAGGGAGCAATGAAGAGCGTGACTTAGTTTGTCCAGAGGATTTGTGTTGCAGGGTAGTGGAAAGAGTATAGCAGTATAGGATGGTACTGGAGTGTGTGAAAAAAGTATAGAACCAGGCAAAAGAATATGAATTCGTGTCTTAGACAGTGACAAGCTCCTGAATGTTTTTGAGCATGAGAATGATCTGATGAAATGATGCTTTAGGAAGGGTTGTCTGGGCAAAACAAAGAAGTTGTTGGAGCTGTCTTTATGCACAACTTTTAAAATGGATTAATTGACTTTAAGATGTCAGAAACTTGTTTATTTAAATCTTTCATGTTAGTGACTTGTATTTGGAATGCAGTTACTTAACTCAGATCTTGTGCTTGACTACATTCAGCTTTTCAGAAACAGCTGTATTAGGTCATCCAGCAACCCTGGTTTTTTTTTTAAAGGTATCATTAAGTGGTGAGAAAGAAAAGACTCATTCAAAACTTTCAATTTACCTTTCAAACCAAAGCCCAGGGATAATTATTCATAATCATTTCTAAGTCTGAAATGTGACATTGTTCCATGAGTCATCATCTAGGTTTTAACTACAGATGCACAAAAAAAGCACAACATAATACCACACAGGCTATTTGAGAAAGCATTCAGAGAAATGTTCTGCCTTTTTGTGTTGACTTCCTGTGTATAAATCTGGAATCCTAAAAGTCCAAGGACACGCTTCAGTAGGAGTACATTCAGTAAACAGCATGTGTGGAGCAACCACTGTATGCAGAACTGGAGTAGAAGCTGGTTACAAGAGAAAGAATTTTTTTTTTGCCTTTGGAGATGCTATAGTAGAAATAGAATACAATGTTTGAAAAATAGAATGTTTGAAAAATGTATGAGAACATGTGTAAAGCAATATCTAAAAGGGGACACATGAGATATAAACTGAGAATTAATGCCAAAGGGCTAGGAGAAGTCACAAAATAGGACTCAGACACGAGGGAGTCACAAAACTAATTTTCTGACCTGGGCCAATTTTTCCTTAAATTGGCATGGTTTACCAGAAGAAAAGAACATTGTGTTTCCCTTCCTGGCAAGTACTTTCGGTTGCCGAAGACTATATTATCAGATGGTGAAAATGTTCATTCTATTGATGTGGTTCCTCAATGGAAAGTCATCACATCTTTCTAGAAGAGCCAAAATCTTTTGTGAATGAGCTGTGTTTTATGGCAAGCTTTTATAAATGATTCTAGAATTACAGTTTCTCATGCCAGAATATTATTTGCTCTGGGCTAGCTAGCTAAAGGACTGACCTCTGCCCTGGACTATATAGTAAGTACCCATCTTCTTAACTCACAAATGAAGGTTCTTAGACTAAAGTTTGGACATGGGTCCAGAGAATATGACAGGAGCCAGGATTCCAGGGTGATAGATGAGGCAGCAAAGTTTAGAGCTACTGAGTCAGACTCATCTTAGCTGGAGTTGGCAACTACTAATTCAAATGAGCTAGGGATCAAGAACATGGAATCTAAAAGGAAGGAATGGGGTAAGGGAATGGCAATCTGGACCAGAATGGGCCAGAAACCAAGGCCAATATACAGTGGGAAAATGGTTATTCAAACTGGGGGAAGCTAGGTCAGTATAGCAAAGGTGAAGCCAAGGCTAAGGACAACAGTCCACATTCTTCCTAGCAAAGTGTCTCACAGAAATAAAGAGCCTGAATCCTTGAGTACACAATTAACAGCACAGGTTTTGAAATCAGTCTAAGTACAAATCTCAACTCTGCCACCTACCACTATGGTACCTTGAGTAAAAGTTCCTTAATTGTGCTAAGGATCTGGATCCGTTTTTTTTTTTTTTTTTTTACTATATCTCTCTCTGTTGCCCAGGCTAGAGTGCAATGACACTGCAGCCTCGACCTACTGGACCCAAGCGATCCTCCTGCCTCAGCCTTCCAAACAGCTGGAACTGCAGGCATGCACCACCACACCTGGCTAATTTTTTATTTTTATTTTTAGCACAGAGGACGTCTCACCATGTTGCCCATGCTGATCTCAAACTCCTGGGCTCAAGTGATCCTCCTGCTTTGGCCTCCCAAAGTGCTGGGATTATAGGCATGAGTAACTGCTGCTGGCCTAAGGCTCAGTTATTGATAATGAGGAAAGCATAGCATCTTACCACATAAATTTGTGGTGTGAGTTAAATGAGGTAACACATGTTAAATATCTGATCAAGTGCCTTCCATGTAGTAAGCACTCAGCATGGTAATGTAATTAGTGTTACTATTGCTGCTGCTTCTATTCCTCCACCACATCATCATTCACACGATTTTGAAATAGCAAAACAATAGTATGTGGTATTCCAAGAAGACTGAAGCAAATAATTTGAGAAATCTTTTTTCTTATGGAAAAGTTCTCTAAGGATTGTGAAATATTTGAAACAGAAAATTTCAGTTACCTTGTATTCAAGTATTTATTATCTCAAAGCCCAAAGCCTTCTAAATGCTAAAACTCTACTGTGTATCAGATATGTCAGCAAGACAATATTCACATTAACAACAGGAAAATGAATCGGGACAAAATCTGCAGAAGTACACATGAAAAATGGATGACAGAAATTAGTTTCTAACCAAAAGGGAATGGCTTGATATGAAATTGATAAGAAATTGTTTTCCCCATGACCTTGAAAGGTCATGAATAATTAAAACGCCATTAAAGGTCTACATCTGTTGTGAATTCATGCATGTTTAGAGCATATGTATACTTAATCCTGGAATAATTTCTTATACCTCTTTAACTACTCCCACTCCTGCCATACTTAGTACCAGTGTCTTATACATAATGATAATGGACACTCATACACTGATTGATTCAGCTTATGGAGATAGGTAGGTTTTATTGGCCTTTGCAAAACTTACCTTCAGAAACTAAATTAATATATGCATTTTGTAGCTTATCAAGAATAAAACATTTTAATAGCTTTGATTCATAGATAAAATTTATAGAGGAAATGATTTCTGTAATATGCATAAAGACATAATCTGTGATTTAATTTATTCTAATCAGAAAGTGAGATTTCAGAATAAATCTGCTTTTAACTATTCTGGTTATTTCTAAACAATTCTGCCAATTTGTTACCTTTGCCCTCAAACTTTACTTTCTCTGTTTGAATGAAGTTGGCTGCCTTTTATGGTTTACAAAGCAGCTGAAGACATTCCCACAATGCCATATTACTTTTTAGAATTTTTATGTGTGACAAGCCACTCTTTCTTCGCTTTAGCACTTCTCAAAACTTACAAAATAATATTGGTTATCTTATGGGTCACAGAACAAATACCTATTGGACTCTGGAGGCCAGAACCTCTACTTTCAACTTGACTGCTAAGTACCTTATTGGTAAGACAGGCAGGTTGAGGCTTATAGGTTTAGGACATAAGATGTTAGAGCTGCAGGTGGCAGAGTGTTGAGAAATGACGTTATTCTCTTTGTGTGTACATTTATTTGTCCTTTCTTAATGCTCCAAGGGATGGAGGGTGAAGCATTGTAAAGATGTACCAGATCCCAGAAGGTTAGCAGTTAAACATTTTTCAGTTTGCAAATGCAACAAACCATCTCCCATAGTGTATTTACTATTTCAAAAATTGACCCTCTAAAAAGAACATGCACTCCCTAGAATTCATGGAAAGACTGGGACCACTTTAATGAGATTCCCATATGGTGAAAATTGTTTATTAAATGTTGCTAGGACATTTTCTTGCTGGAAAGTAGTATTGTGTGGTCATATTATAAACATTAAATTTAAGGGCCAAGATGGATTGCCTATGGAAGACTCTTGTAGTCTATCAGCAGTCCTCAGGTCACATTTTAAGAACTGAGAATAAGTGGAGAATGGCTCACTTGTACAACACTATTGCCTGTGTAGCACCTCTGAAAGTCCTCCTACTACTCAGGTTAATCAGCGCTGCCATATGGAATGTCATTGCCTTCCTTTCCCTCCAACCTGTTTTTTGTCCCTATAATACCTGCTGCCAATAGAATCATAGATTCATACATACTAAAAAAATCTTCACTTTTTAAAGCTAATTGTTAGAATCCTGCAGTTTTAGGGGAAAATCAGGTACACTATATTTAGAATACCCTCACCTTGATATTGCAGGAAGCAAAATTCTCAAATTTTTTCAGTCCGCCAGTACTCAGTCTTCCCTCACTTGGGTCCTAAGACTGAAAGAGGAGAATCTAGATTTTAATACAGTTAATAATAATGATAACAAGGCCATGTGTTGGTATGATGATGAAAATATAAATCAAAATGGTCTTTGATTTAAGTGATAAATACTACAATGTCCAAGATTTGAGATTCCTTTGTTCCTTGAAGATAGAAACTATTCATTCTTGGTACCCTAATATTTAGCAGAGAGTTTTAAACATGATGACTGCTCAGAGGAAGTTTAAGAATGATTGTAACTTATAGGAATTAAACATTTTATCTACAGTATAGGGTTTACAAGATTTTCAGAAATCAGAGAAGGGCTTGACCTCAAATGTAAACCTGCTATTAGTATGAACTTCACTAATTTCCTAATTCAGACCCAAATGTTAATTTTCTTAGAGAATCATAAACCACACCAAAGTTAAAAACAAACAAACTTGTAAACAAATTCTAAACAAAATCCAACTTCTGTCTTTCATTAAAACTAGTAATTAAAAGAGAATAAAATTGATATGCATTTACCTAAAGTTTTAGGAGCATTTACCTCTTCAAAAGAATTCATGGATCAACTGAAACTTAAACTTTTAAAGATTTTAAACGATTTTAAACCACTATCTGTGTCACTTGCTTATCTGTTTGGTCTTGGTTTAGTATGAAACATGTCTCTGGTCTGAAATAAAAGACGATTGCATTTCAAAAAAGAACAATTTATAACAAAAAACTCAAATCAGGATAATATGAATGAAGTGGTATTACACATAAAGACAAGAGCAAAAGTCAAGTTTTTTCCCAAAGGATCTGAAAATATCATCAAGAGTCAATGACCTTTCATTTAGCCTTTGAATAAGAAGAGTCATTCTTTAGCTAGACAGCTGGCTGGAAATAAATAAAAATGGGATTGCAAGGAAGATCAGATATTAATCTCTTTCCCATATTGCTGAGACTCTGAAACAGTAATATGGTACTAAATTTATACAGATAATGGCTTGATTGACCTACCCTATTCAGCTCTTCTCCCATTGAGATTTTGTTCAAATGGCTTTTAAATTTATTTCTAATGAGGCTACTAGGGTGTATGCTATATTGCTAATATGTTTTTTCACCACCTTGAATACTACGTCAACCTTAAAGAGTTCATTGTTCTAGCTGTTCTACTCAAATATCCATGGGTCTCTCTACTCATGGCCATTTATCTACCTATGAATTTTCTAGGTACAGGAAGACCAAGAGTAAAAGGAGACAATAAAGATTTTTAGTTTGCTGAAAGGGACATAAAACAACCTGAAAATGACACAGAAACACCCTTAATAGAGTGCTAAATTGTGTGCTAAAGCAAGGTCAGAGTGGAACAGCAAGGTACACTGGGAAGAGCAAAGGCTTTGTAATCTTACCGACCTTGGTTCACACCCATGCCCATCACATAATGTCTCTGAGTCTCACAGTCTCCTCATCTGCAGATAGCACTTATATAATGAGACTTACCTGACAGGATTTTTGTGTATCCAGTGTGAAACATACTAAAGTACTTAGTACAATCCCTGGATCCCAATTAATGGTAGGTGCTGTGATTATCACAGACAGGTATTAGAGAATTGGCCATGAATTTGTAATTTAGGGAAAACATAAATTATTTGATCTGGGTGAGAAAGTAATTTTTTCTAACTGGTATAAATGTAGCCACCTTTTCTATAATGAACATAATGGGCCTCAGAAAATCATATCCTATCACTTGCCTGTTTGGCACAACATATGTAATATAGTTTAATGACTGTAACTTCAGGCATGAACCTAAAACTACTTGGAGGTAATATTGCTTTGCGTTGCAGTTTCAGTGAAGTGGACAGGCAGAATAGAGTTCAATTTTACAGTCTGACCTCTTAGTCATTACTTAAAGCCACCACAGAGCCATTTTTAATCTTTGCATTTTCCTGTTTGCAAGTAGTTTCTAAGACAGACAGCGTGTCATACTCTAACTAAATTTCAGATTTTAAAAAGGCATTTAGCTCTATAACTTCAGATGATAAAAATCCATTTAATGGAGAATGTTCTTTTGCTGTCTGCTTGATCAATAAATTAAACAGATTAATTAAGTCAGGCTGTCAGGACCAAGGACTGTCACTAATGTTAGCCTATGGAGCTGACCCATTTATCAGAGACTGAGGTTGAATAAAGGCAGTCTTTGTCCTGTAATTCTGTAATGAATACAAAGAAATAGCTTATGGAGAGAAAATTCTGTCACCTGACTGTATGTCAAGGCAGAGTAGATGTGGTGGGAAGAAACCCTATCATTGTTATTTTCACTTACTTAATTGATTTGCTTTTTCCCTATGTTTCTCTGTATCTGCCTTTGTCCTTTGCATGTCATATGAGGCTCCTTCTCAATTTGAAACATAATCAATAATGATTTCCTTTGCTTATCTGAATTGGAGCTATGTGTGACACAGTACACACCAAAGATGTATAAAACATCATCCTTACCTTCATAGAACATGCACAGAAATAATACAGGTTAAAGTATCCCTTATCTGAAGTGCTTGAGGTCAGAAGTGTAGATTATTTTTTTTATTTTGGAATATTTGTATATACATAACCAGTTGAGCATCCCTAATTCAAAAATCTAACTCCAAAATACTCCAATGAGTATTTCCTTTTAGTGTCATGTCAGCACTGAAAAAAAAATTTTTGGAATTTGAAGCATTTTAGATTTAGAATTTTAGGATTAGGGATGCTCAACTTGTATATGACTACAAAATAAAGAATCTTAGTAGGGAACCAGACCAGCAAAGTGGAAAAAAGTTAGGTTAAACTGGAATCCAGGATTGTAATAATGTGATATCATTACCAACTGCATCAAGCACTTAAGACTTCCAGGTAGTCTTTCCAGAGGTCCTGATTCTTGGACCCTAGCTATCTTACTCCTTTTCTTTACCCCTCCTTTGACTTTGTCCTTGGTGCATATGATCTGGCAAATATGAACTTGACTTCTGCCTAGTATTTTCCACCATTACTCCCAGAGCCTTCCTATTAACTGTATTACCTGAATTTCTAAATTTAGAAAAAATTGCTAACCACTACCCCTTGATAGAATGCCAATGCAGATCAGATCAGTGGTCTGTATGCCCAGCATTCTGACTGGAAAAGGTTCCAAAAATGCTTTATAAAAATTATTTTAGTTGTCCTTCTTAGCATCAGTCTCATAAGGCTAAGGAGTGACCCTTTAAAAAGTCTACTTTTCTTTAACAATCCAATTATTTATCTGCTTACTAACAAATGTTTATTAAATGCCCACTAAGTGCCAGGCACATGCAAGCACTGGGGACATAAAATATGTAAATAAAATACATTCAGTGCCCTCAAAGAACTCCCTTTATAGTGGAAGACAGACATACTGAAAAATAAAATATAGACTATCCTCAACTTATGAGGGTTCAAATTAGTATTTTTCAATTTTATGATAGTGTGAAAGCAATAAACGCCTCTACTTATACTCCTCTACTTACTATGGAGTCAAGCCATAACCCCATTGTAAATTGAGGAGTATCTGTGTATATGGTGTGGTAGGTTCTATAAAACATATGTATAGCCATCCTTTGATATCCATGAGGGATTGATTGATTTGGTACCCTCAAGAATACCAAAATCCACAGATACTCAGGTCCCTTATGTAAAATTGCATAGTATTTGCATATAATCCATGTATATCTCCCTGTGTACTTTAAGTCATCTTTAGATTACTTTTAATACCTAATAAAATATAAATGTTATGTAAATGGCTGTTATACTGTGTTTATTCACATTTTAAAATTGTTGTATTGTTATTTTTTTCTAAATATTTTTTATCTGAGGTTGATTAAATCTGTGGATGCAGAATCCACAAATACAGAGGGTCAACTGTAAAAGGTAAAGGGTGGTCAGAGAAAGGTTTCAAAAAGAGAAGTTTCAGCTGGGTCTAAAGGATAAATAGGAGTTTGTTAGGCAGACAAATGGAAGGGGAAGGCATTCTAGGCATAGAGCAGCCTACATAAACACCCAGTAGCATGAAATGACAAAGTACAATTTGAAAGTAGTTTGATGAGGCTGAAAAGGAGTCTAAGAAGGAGAAGTCTTAGGAGAAGTAAAAGATGTCCCTGAAATGGCTGACATAGGCTTGAACATGGGGGTCCTTTTATGTCACATTAAAGATCTGAACTTCATTTTGCTGCTTTCTCTTTTGGGCATTTAGTGCTATAAATTTCCCTCTACACACTGCTTTGAATGTGTCCCAGAGAGTCTGGTATGTTGTGTCTTTGTTCTCGTTGGTTTCAAAGAACATCTTTATTTCTGCCTTCATTTCGTTATGTACCCAGTAGTCATTCAGGAGCAGGTTGTTCAGTTTCCATGTAGTTGAGCGGTTTTGAGTGAGTTTCTTAATCCTGAGTTCTAGTTTGATTGCACTGTGGTCTGAGAGACAGTTTGTTATAATTTCTGTTCTTTTACATTTGCTGAGGAGAGCTTTACTTCCAACTATGTGGTCAATTTTGGAATAGGTGTGGTGTGGTGCTGAAAAAAATGTATATTCTGTTGATTTGGGGTGGAGAGTTCTGTAGATGTCTATTAGGTCCGCTTGGTGCAGAGCTGAGTTCAATTCCTGGGTGTCTTTGTTAACTTTCTGTCTCGTTGACAGTGGGGTGTTAAAGTCTCCCATTATTATTGTGTGGGAGTCTAAGTCTCTTTGTAGGTCACTCAGGACTTGCTTTATGAATCTGGGTGCTCCTGTATTGGGTGCATATATATTTAGGATAGTTAGCTCTTCTTGTTGAATTGATCCCTTTACCATTATGTAATGGCCTTATTTGTCTCTTCTGATCTTTGTTGGTTTAAAGTCTGTTTTATCAGAGACTAGGATTGCAACCCCTGCCTTTTTTTGTTTTCCATTTGCTTGGTAGATCTTCCTGCATCCTTTTATTTTGAGCCTATGTGTGTCTCTGCACGTGAGATGGGTTTCCTGAATACAGCACACTGATGGGTCTTGAGTCTTTATCCAATTTGCCAGTCTGTGTCTTTTAATTGGAGCATTTAGTCCATTTACATTTAAAGTTAATATTGTTATGTGTGAATTTGATCCTGTCATTATGATGTTAGCTGGTTATTTTGCTTGTTAGTTGATGCAGTTTCTTACTAGCCTCGATGGCCTTTACAATTTGGCATGATTTTGCAGTGGCTGGTACCGGTTGTTCCTTTCCATGTTTAGTGCTTCCTTCAGAAGCTCTTTTAGGGCAGGCCTGGTGGTGACAAAATCTCTCAGCATTTGCTTGTCTGTAAAGGATTTTATTTCTCCTTCACTTATGAAGCTTAGTTTGGCTGGATATGAAATTCTGGGTTGAAAATTCTTTTCTTTAAGAATGTTGCAATATGTAGAAAGCTGAAACTGGATCCCTTCCTTACACCTTATACAAAAATTAATTCAAGATGGATTAAAGACTTAAACGTTAGACCTAAAACCATAAAAACCCTAGAAGAAAACCTAGGCATTACCATTCAGGACATAGGCATGGGAAAGGACTTCATGTCTAAAACACCAAAAGCAATGGCAACAAAAGCCAAAATCGACAAATGGGATCTAAGTAAACTGAAGAGCTTCTGCACAGCAAAAGAAACTACCATCAGAGTGAACAGGCAACCTACAAAATGGGAGAAAATTTTCACAACCTACTCATCTGACAAAGGGCTAATATCCAGAATCTACAATGAACTCAAACAAATTTACAAGAAAAACAACCCCATCAAAAAATGGGCAAAGGATATGAACAGACACTTCTCAAAAGAAGACATTTATGCAGCCAAAAGACACATGAAAAAATGCTCATCATCACTGGTCATCAGAGAAATGCAAATCAAAACCACAGTGAGATACCATCTCACACCAGTTAGAATGGCAATCATTAAAAAGTCAGGAAACAACAGGCGCTGGAGAGGATTTGGAGAAATAGGAACACTTTTGCACTGTTGGTGGGACTGTAAACTAGTTCAACCATTGTGGAAGTCAGTGTGGCAATTCCTCAGGGATCTAGAACTAGAAATACCATTTGACCCAGCCATCCCATTACTGGGTATATACCCAAAGGACTATAAATCATGCTGCTATAAAGACACATGCACACGTATGTTTATAGTGGCACTATTCACAGTAGCAAAGACTTGGAACCAACCCAAATGTCCAACAATGATAGACTGGATTAAGAAAATGTGGCATATATACACCATGGAATACTATGCAGCTATAAAAAATGATGAGTTCATGTCCTTTGTAGGGACATGGATGAAATTGGAAATCATCATTCTCAGTAAACTATCGCAAGGACAAAAAACCAAACACTGCATGTTCTCACTCATAGATGGGAATTGAACAATGAGAACACATGGACACAGGAAGGGGCACATCACACTCTGGGGACTGTTGTGGGGTGGGGGGAGGGGGGAGGGATAGCATTAGGAGATATACCTAATGCTAAATGACAAGTTAATGGGTGCAGCACACCAGCATGGCACATGTATACATATGTAACTAACCTGCACATTGTGCACATGTACCCTAAAACTTAAAGTATAAAAAAAAAATGTTGAATATTGGCTCCCACTCTCTTCTGGCTTGTAGAGTTTCTGCCAAGAGATCAGCTGTTAGTCTGATGGGTTTCCCTTTGTGGGTAACCCGACCTTTCTCTCTGGCTGCCCTTAACATTTTTTCCTTCATTTCAACTTTGGTGAATCTGACAATTATGTGTCTTGGAGTTGCTCTTCTCGAGGAGTATCTTTGTGGCATTCTCTGTATTTCCTGAATCTGAATGTTGGCCTGCCTTGCTAGATTGGGGAAGTTCTCCTGGATAACATCCTGCAGAGTGTTTTCCAACTTGGTTCCATTCTCCCCGTCACTTTCAGGTACACCAATCAGACATAGATTTGGTCTTTTCACATAGTCCCATATTTCTTGGAGGCTTTGTTTGTTTCTTTTTATTCTTTTTTCTCTAAACTTCCCTTCTCACTTCATTTCATTCATTTCATCTTCCATCGCTGATACCCTTTCTTCCAATTGATCGCATCGGCTCCTGAGGCTTCTGCATACTTCACGTAGTTCTCGAGCCTTGGCTTTCAGCTCCATCAGCTCCTTTAAGCACTTCTCTGTATTGGTTGTTCTAGTTATACATTTGTCTAAATTTTTTTCAAAGTTTTTAACTTCTTTGCCTTTGGTTTGAATTTCCCTGTAGCTCGGAGTAGTTTGATCATCTGAAGCCTTCTTCTCTCAACTCGTCAAAGTCATTCTCCATCCAGCTTTGTTTCGTTGCTGGTGAGGAACTGCGTTCCTTTGGAGGAGGAGAGGTGCTCTGCTTTTTAGAGTTTCCAGTTTTTCTGCTCTGTTTTTTCCCCATCTTTGTGGTTTTATCTACTTTTGGTCTTTGATGATGGTGATGTACAGATGGGTTTTTGGTGTGGATGTCCTTTCTGTTTGTTAGTTTTCCTTTTAACAGACAGGACCCTCAGCTGCAGGTCTGTTGGAGTTTGCTAGAGGTCCACTGTTTGCCTGGTTATCAGCAGCAGTGGCTGCAGAACAGTGGATTTTCCTGAACCACGAATGCTGCTGTCTGATCGTTCCTCTGGAAGTTTTGTCTCAGAGGAGTACCCGGCTGTGTCTGAACTTCATTTTGAAGCATATTGGTGAACTGTAGTTTATGAGCTTCTTGCCTTAAATAAGTCATTGGTTACTGTTATGTGCTGAATTGTGTCCCATCCCCATCTTCCTCCCTCCCCTGTCCCCCATTCATATGTTGAAATCCTCATACCCAGTAACTCAGAATGTGACTGTATTTCTCAATCAAGCCTTCAAAGAACTGATTAAGGTAAAATGTGGTCATTAGTGTGGGCCCTAATCTAGTTAGCCTGGTGTCCTTATAAGAAGAGAAGATTAGGACACAAATGCAGAAGGAAGACCATGTGAAAACATAGGAAAAAGACTTCTACCAACAAACCAAAAAGAGAAGCCCCTAGAAGAAACCAATCCTGTGGACACACTGATCTCAGATTTCTGTTCTCCAGAGCTATGAGAAAATAATTTTCTGTTGATTAAGCCACCCAGTTAGCAGTACTTTGTTATGGTGGCCCTAACAAATTAGTATGATTACTAACAATATAGTTCCAAACTTTATAGATGTTACCTTTTAAAATAAATAAATAAAAACATTCAAGTTTATTCCTAAAATAATAACATGATGTTCATTTACTTAGAGTATAATATGCTTCTTTGAGTATAAGAGAAATCGGTGATGCCACCTTAATATTTTGGTTAATGAAGAGACAAGTTCAGGTGTATGTTAGGAAGATTATTCTAGGAACATTGTGGAGGGAGTATCAGAGGACACTGTGACTAGAAACAGGAAGACCAGTTAGGAAAGTGTTGGGGGTCTTTATGGGGCATAATAAATATCATAGTGCCCCTCTTTTCTACCTGAGTTCTAAACCAATTGAGAAATAAAACACAATGTTGGCAGTTCAAGATGGAAATAACACCTTTAATTCTATGAAGGCTAGAAGTTGGAGGATGTAGCTGAGCATGAGGACCAAATACACTTATTAATTTTCTGTACCCCAGACTGGAACTTGGAACAGCTCAGTCAAGAAAAATTTGAATCTGAGTATACTTGCTCAGACCACTGCCATCCACTGGGCTGGGTAGAGAGGAAGGAGAAAGACACCAAAGCCCAGATCCAGCCAGTTGAGAAATGTGGATCATTTAATCACTCATACATTTATGTAAAAGCTTTTTTCTCTTGTGGCAGGGTGGAGAGGGATATAGTCATTCAGATTTATTATAGTACCCCAAGGGATAACAAATTCCATTATGTTATATCTGCTATGTAACATAAGACCTTTCATATGAAAAGCTAAATTAAAAACTTGCTACTACCAATGCCCTTTCCCTTTTTCTCCACCTCAAAAGCTTCCAATGACAGATTATAGAACTAAATTTTGGGAATAAGTTAAGAACCAGGGTAAATTCCTTGCAGACAACGGTGGCCAAATGCTCTGTGAAATTGTTTCACAGTCTCAAACAGCTTTGCTGTAGTCTAAAGCTCATGGAACAGTTGTTAATTCCTAAAGTATTCTTCTAAGCTGTAAAGAATGGTTGACTTTTGCCACCTGGCCCAGCTAATCAGAAGCTAATTTCAAGGACTAAGACATAGCTTCTATCACCGCATTTATGATGAAAATGGTGTAAGACTAAATACTATTTCATGAGCTCCTTTGGTCCTTCAATAGTTTAACTCCTCAGTTGAAGAAAAGCACAGTTCATATTTTGAGTTGAATGATGCCGTCACTTCAATTCCAACTCTGAAATGTGAAATGATTATTTTCTTCAGCCGTTTTCTCATCCTGGGAAGCAGAGCTTGTCTAAATATTGAAAGCCATTGTTCGTGAATAGTATAAGACTTCCTTTAGCTTTAGGGCCCCTAAAGGCTCCCACACTTGGGGGAAGCTTGTTGTGGAACTGACACTGAGAACTCTTGTCATAATACAGAGGGCATGTGAGCCAAATAACCAACTTTCTTGAATTCTGGTTGTTGCCTTGCAAACTGGCATTCACTTAACCTATAGGCTGTGCTATAAAGAGCCCTTGGATTCCCACATTGCATCTTTTCCTTTCAATTTTATAGATTGATCAACTAACTTCAGAGGCCAAGCAAAAAGTAAAAGAGCCCCTCAGGCTAAAGATAGTCCTTATTTGGGAACAATTATTAGGTATTACATTCATTGTTTCTGAGCTCTGAAAACTTCAAGGAAACTCACGATGTTTCTGGAACATATCCTAAGATAGCAAGGCAGGAGGAAAGTGGCAGAGAAACTGTTTAAATTGGGAAAAGATACAAAGTCAAAACATTCCAAGTGGCATATTTGAGCACTTAGAGTACTTCTGGACTGTTTACTCAGCTGAATTCAGAACATGTTATGGTGGTTAATATTGAGTGTCAACTTGATTGGATTGAAAACTGCAAAGTATTGTTCCTGGGTGTGTCTGTGAGGGTGTTGCCAAAGGAGATTAACATTTGAGTCAGTGGGCTGGGAGAGGCAGATCCTCCCCCAATCTGGGTGGGCACCATCTAAATCAGTTGCCAGCATGGCTAGAATAAAGCAGGCAGAAGAAAGTGGAATGCAAAGAGTTGCTGGGTCTTCTGTCATGCATCTTTCTCCTATTCTTCCCCAAGAATACCTCTGGCCTTTTACCAGGATAGATGTGCAGTGGGGAAAGGGGAATGATCAGACCTTTTGCGGACTACTGGACACTGACCCTGAGCTGACATTGATTCCAGAGGACCCAAAATGTTCACTGTGGTCCTCCAGTTAAAGTAAGGGCTTATGGAGGTCAGGTAATTAATTTAGCTCAGGTCCAACTTACAGTGGGCCCAATGGATCCCTGGACTCATCCTGTGGTCATCTCCCCAGTGCCAGAATGCATAATTGGCATAGACATACTTAGCAGCTGGCAGAACCCCCACATTGGCTCCCTGACTGGTAGGGTGACAGTTATTATGATGGGAAAGGCCAAATAGAAGCCATTAGAGCTGCCTCTACCTAGAAAAATAGGAAATCAAAAACAATATCGCATCCCTGGAGGGACTGCAGAGGTTAGTGCCACCAACAAGGACTTGAAAGATGCAAGTCTTGATACCTTTATCATATGACATAAGATTTATTTACTTCATATCAGCATTTAAGTGTTATTAACTTTATGTAATAGCTTTTAGGTTAAAGATTAGTGTGCTTCTGGTTGTGTGAAGGATAGCTGTATTATGTTAGGCATAATTATGACCTTATTATTGTTGTTATTTCAAGATTATGTATGATTTCGGGAGATGTGTATGTGTTCAAGTTGACAAGGGGTGAACTTGGGATGGTTAATATTGAGTGTCAACTTAATTGGATTAAAGGATGCAAAGTATTCTTCCTGGGTGTGCCTGTGAGGGTGTTGCCAAAGGAGATTAACATTTGAGTCAGTGGACTGGGAGAAGCAGACATACCCTCAGTCTGGGTGGGCATCATCCAATCAGCTGCCAGCATGGCTGGAATAAAGCAGGCAGAAGAAAATGGAATGAGAAGACTTGCTGAGTGTTCCACACTTCATCTTTCTCTTGTGCCGGATGCTTCCTACCCTCAAACATCAAACTCCAAGTTCTTCGGCTTTTGGACTCTTGGACTTAACACCAGTGATTTGCCAGGTGCTCTCAGGCCTTTGGCCACAGACTGAAGGCTGCACTGTCAGCTTCCCTACTCTTGAGGTTTTGGGACTCAGACTGGCTTCCTTGCTCCTCTTGCAGATGGCCTATTGTGGGATTTCACCTTGTGATCTTGTCAGTCAATTCTCCTAATAAACTCCCCTTCATATATACATATATCCTATTAGTTCTGTCCCTTTAGAGAACCTTGAGTAATATACATGTACTGGCAGTTACTTTCCTTCTACAGTGACCACACAATCTGTCTGTTATTTATAATGGTACCTTTCCAGTGGCTATTGAATGGATTAATTAATGAAGGGATGAGTATTCAAATGCTAGTTATGCAAATATAAAGTCACTTCTCACCTATGCTTCAGACAATGAATAAAACAGTGAAATCCATGGGAACACTGTTTTGCAAGTTTTGGGTCGCAACTCATTAGTGCGTTGTAGAGTCAATTCAGTAGGTTACAACCAGCATTTAAAAGAGATAGAATTGAAGGAAATAGAAAGTATTGGAGTACATTGCTCATATGAAGGATAATTTTTTCTTTGTTAAATTTTTAAAATTCTATACATGTAAGTATATGCTAGATCAAGAGTAAAGTACTTTTTTTATATGAGCCACAGTCAAAATAGTTTGAGACTGGCAAACTCTGGCCCACAAGCCAAATTTGGCATACCACCTCTTTTTGTAAATAAAGTTTTATTGAAACATATTTATGCTCATTTATTCAAGTATTCCTAGGGCTTCTTTTGAAATACAGTGGCAAAGGAGAGTAGTTGCCACAGGACCTTACAGTCTGCAAAGCCTAAAATATTTACTCTCTGACTTTTCATGGGAAAAGTTTGTGGATGCCAGTATTAGAAAATACTGGAGACCTTTAGGCATAGAGAGACTAGTTTTGGTGATTTAGAAACAAATGAAAGTGAATATAATCGATTTCTATGTAGTTGGGAGTTCATCTTATTTCTTTTGGCTCAGAGCAAGCATTGTTAGGGTTTTAACACTTCAAAATGCATTTGAATGGAGCGAATGGCAGATAATTTAAAAATTGGGGCCAAAAATGAATGTGTGTTTCTTGAACACAGTCATGTTCTTAAGTAGTGGGTTGAGGCTATCTGGCCTAGTATATAGCAAAGATTCCTCACTTTTTGTAAACTTTGTAAACACTACCCAAGAAGATTCTAGAAGCCAACATGACTGGCTTAAAACCTTTATATATGCTTTCAAAATTGTATAGCCATGCATCCTGGCTAACATGGTGAAACCCTGTCTCTACTAAAAATACAAAAAAAATTAGCTGGGTTCAGTGGTGGGTGCCTGTAGTCCCAGCTACTCGGGAGGCTGAGGCAGGAGAATGGCATGAACCTGGGAGGCGGAGCTTGCAGTGAGCTGAGATAGCACCACTGCAGTCCGGCATGGGCAAAAGAGCAAGACTCTGTCTCAAAAACAAAAAACAAACAAACAAAAAAAAATTGTATAGCCATGCAACAACAACAACAAAAAAGACAGCATTGGGGAACTAAAAGTGGTATCACAAGGCAGTAGATATGATGCAAGCTACGTACAAGAAATAAAGCAGAACGAGTAGCATCTAATTGCCTCTTCTCTTTCCCTAAATATTGGCTGCTTAAGTTACTTACCAGCAAGAAGGATTGCTTCTCATACTCATTTGCATTAGTTTAAACCATGCTTATTGAGCCATACATACAAGAACTGTGACGGATGCTGATGACTTTAACAATCCACATGGCTACAGATGGTATGTGGATGTGACAGTAAGGGGTTGAGTCTGGAGATATTAGTAATGCCCAAATACTGGTGTGAGAGGGGCCCTCTGAACCAAGCAAAAGAGAAACTGGCCTTTATCCTGAAGGAAATGGGGAGCCATGGGAGGTTTTTAACCAGGGAGGTAGATAATCAACTATGTGTTTCAGATACACTCTTTGCAGTATGACTGATGGATTGGAGGGAGTAGAAACTGGAGGAAGGAAAACCAGATAGAAGTTTATTTTAGCAATCCAATTGAGAAATAATGAGGGCCTGCAGTGAGTGCAGTAACCTGTGGACTGTTTCATGAGTATAGACGTGAAATTTGTTTAGGAATAAGAAGCACAAAATTTGTGGAGAGGAATGTTAACAGATTAATCTGGAAGTTAAGTAGGGACCTCTTAATGGAAGGCCTTTTACACCGTATCAAGGGATTCAGTCTTTATTATAAAGGCACTAGGTAGGGGGCACTGATGGAAAATCACTTTGCTGCAGTGTAAAAAAATGGATTGAAAATAGACAAGCTCAGAGGTAGAGAGATCTATTAGGAGACTATTTCCAGAAGACTTGCTTGGAAAGTAGTTTTAAGTGAGACTATGAGTGTATTAAGTTCCTCCTATCTCCTCTCAGACACAAGTAGAACAATGCAGTCACAAAAGTATACAATTTAGCTATACTGCAAGATTGAGAAGATATTCTTGATATGCTAGTAGCAAGATATTGGACTGCTCTCTCATGCAAAGCTTTGAAGTTCTATATGTAGACATGTGTTTTGTGAGATATTAACTCTTCTGATGGGATAGGTTATTCTTTAGGGCCACTCTCCCTCTTTAGGGTATTAAATTACCTGTATCTGCTCTGAAAAATACTGACGAAGACAATGGACCCATTCCTTCCTTTTCATTTTTGTTTGAAATCCAGTACCAAGGATATTTGTAACAACAGCAGATGACTGCAGAAAAGAACTTGATAACTTGTCCCCAATGGGGCGTCTGGCATCATGACATCATCTCACATATGTAATTGTTATTTATTTGATCCCCAAAGAAACATAAGTGCTGCTTCTGTGGCAGTAGAAATTTGCATAAATCCAGGATCTCCTGTGAAGCTGTAACCTTCCGATTAATCTTTGCAAGGGGAAGGGATTATAGTCTTCTATGAATTACACTGCTAATTAATTTCTACACAAATCAATTTTATTTTGCCAAATACACAAGTCAACCTTGCACAGCTCTGAATACTACATATATCCATCATCTTAAAAAGACTCCAGTCAAATCATCATTCCATTTTTTCTCAGGAAGGAAAGCAAACGCACTGGATTGAGACATTTTCCTCCCCTTTCGTGTTAACTTTGATGTTTGAAGGTGCCTTGAATAATCGTTTCTCTTTTTCTGAGCATATGTTAATGTCAAATATTCATTTGTTTTAATATCAATTATTCTGCCTTGTAAAACACTGTTGTCTGGGATAAAAATGTCAACTTTTCTTGGGCCTCGGTATAACTTTCTGGCCAATTCTTGAAGTTCTTTTAATGCAAGTTTTTTGTTTTTGTAAGGGGAAAAGTATCTTGTGTATCCTTAGTGTTATCCACTCAAGGCTCTGAGAAACTGCTGTAAATATATTTTACTTTTATTTTTTATTATTTTAATGGGTAAATTATACTTGTATACATTTATAGTATACAATGTGATGTTTGATATATGTATACAATGTAGAATGATTAAGTCAAGCTAGTGATAACATATCAATCACCTTATCATTTTTTGTAGTGAAATATTTGACTTACTCTCATAGCTATTTTGACATAGAAAATGTAATATTGTTAACTATAGTCATCTTGCTGTCTTAATATATATTTTAATAAAAACTTCTTCCTTTTAAAATAATTTTTCCCCCAAAATTCATATGCCACTTCATGGTTCCCTGTATAATTCTTTTTTTGCTTTGTCTCTTCCTAGAGTGAGAAAGACTATTTCTTTTTTTTTTTATTATACTTTAAGTTTTAGGGCACATGTACACAACGTGCAGGTTTGTTACATATTTATACATGTGCCATGTTGGTGTGCTGTACCCATTAACTCATCATTTAACATTAGGTATATCTCCTATTTCTGACAGAACTATATCCATGAACAGTTTTATCAAGAAGGAGCTATAGCCAAGCTGTATTACAAAAGCTATAAGAATGTCAGTCACATGCAGATATTCAAACATAGAAAAGGGGAGATGCTGTGTTTGTGAGGCCCAGTTCCCACTCTTCTGATTTCATTTCTTCTTTAGGATCTTTTCACCACCACCACCACGCTGGTGCACATTTCTGGTAATTGTTGGAAAAACATCTGGGTGGATGTAGTGTGACTACTATTTTTTATTTATCTCTGTTTAGATGGAATTATTCCAAAAGATCTCTTATATGTATCCCCTGGAGATCCCATGCTAACACCTACCTCTGGGATGTTGTGGTTTTTCCATTATCACTACAATAAAAATATTACCATTGCAACCATTTTACAATAGCTTCTCTGAAGAACATTACAAATTAAATGAGCTTAGAGACAGAAGTCAGTGCTATGAATAAGAATAGTAGCTATTTATTTAGTGCTTACAGTGTGCCAGGTTCTGGGCTAAGCAAAATATATGTATTATCTCATTTTATCCTCACAACAACTCCATGAGGAGGTTACTAAGAAAGCTTGCTGTGTTGAAAAACATAATAAGCTTGTGATTACTCTTGCTTTGAAGAAAAGTGGTAGTAGGGTCACTCTATTGCTTTGAAATGTATTCCTATATTTAACTATGAATAGCAGTAATGACTAACGTGTGGAGTGCTTACTATGTGCCAGGCACTATACTAAGCACTTTATCTGGATTGCTCCAAAGTAGATAATAGGAATTTATGGATGAGGCAACCAAGAATCAGAGATGTTAAGTAACATCTATGCTCAAAGCCATAGCATAAATCGGGCAAGTGGGATCCAATCCAGGTTTTGGGTGACTCTGAAGTTTGTGTTCTCAACTCATACCTCCTATTACTAGTTGTCCTATTTGTCTCCCCACCATACCCTGCATTCTTTGTAACTTTCTCTTATACTATTAGGGAAAATTGTCAGGGTGGCATTATATTTTCTATCTCCATGATTTTTCTCAGGATACCTCGTCTTACTGGCTCTTTTGGAACTGTTCTGTTCTGTCCTCCTAAAAGAAAATTGTCTTCAGGAAAACATAAGTCTCTTTTATTTTGTTTTTTGTTATTTCTAAATTGTTAGTTGTGAGTAAGGGAGCTATTTGTATGTCTTATGGAATGCTTTCTGTCTGTCACTTATCTCTTATAGATAAGTGATACCAGGGTCCTGAGTTCTCTGTGAAAATGCTCTAACTGTAAAAATTACCCCAATTATGTAACCAGCTTCTTTGTAAACTTTCCCCTGAGACTCTGAAAGCATTTTCAGATCTCCCCAAAAGACAAACATATAAAGAAAAATTCAAATTAAATAACTACTTATATAAGTTCTTAAATGTCTATAATGGAAATAAATATGATTTTTTAAAGTTCCAGAGTATGAAAAGATCCCCTGAAAAAGTATGTTTCTATTCATATAAATCTCACCAAATTGGACTAATTGATCAAAAAGTCAG
The DNA here is from genome assembly GCF_028885625.2 of Pongo pygmaeus. Classification (NCBI taxonomy): domain Eukaryota; kingdom Metazoa; phylum Chordata; class Mammalia; order Primates; family Hominidae; genus Pongo; species Pongo pygmaeus. The sequence goes on from NC_072396.2 coordinate 108,993,154, forward strand.
TTTGTTTAAAAATATTTTATATTCAAGTTGTCTACTAAAGGAAATTTTCTTTTATAATAAAGTTTCCTTTACAACTGTTTTAAAATGTAGAAAGAAACCTGCAGAAAGCCTTTCCATTGTTCCAAATGACATATTTTTCTATTGTCACATGACAATACAAATCTGGGACACCACAGTAGAAATATAGAACAAGGTGCTGCTATTGAATCTCCCTGGTCCTTAATTTATTCATTTATCCAATAAAGGAACTATCTTGTTGATATTTAAGGTCCTTTCCAACTCTGACATTGTTTTTTTCCTTACCATGGGTTCTGAATTACCTTTCCATTGTTCTAAAATTCTAAGCAATGATAGTCATCCTGTTTTTTTTTTCTGAATTCTTTTCATACCTTGTAGTAATGTAATGTACCTAATTCTAAAATTCCCTGGGTAAGAGGGACAGGAAGATCTTGGAAGGATTCAAATATGACACACAAAGGGGATTAGAATGCAAACTGAGACATCTTCAATATTAACAAAATATTGATGTGGATGATTCCTTCTCTCCTAATTAATCCCCATTATACATCAAAACTTCCTGAACACTTATGACAATCAGCATCTTGAAGGAACACTTTCGTACACTTTGATTAAATTATTTTGAAAGTGGAGGTTAGATTTATAATCTCAATTAAGTTATAAGTTCCTTAAGTGCAGAGATCATGGTTTTGTCTTATTATCCACAGTGCCTAGCATCCTAAAGGACTCATGGTAGTCATTCAGATTTATTGTTAAATTGTATCTGTTGTTGAGAAGCCTTATACAGTGTTGTGTATAAATTCTGGCCAAGATGATGGACAAAGCAGAAGGGAAATATTATACCACAACAAATGCATAAAATGCTAAAGAAAATAAATTTTAACATGCATAGCCAAGCCTGAAAGTATGAAAGGGGTATCTCCAGATGTTGGAAATGAAGAAGAAAACAATAGCTAAAGTGGTGGATAATAATTGAAGCTTTACAAAATGTGAAGGACCTGGACTCTGAACACACCTTATCTTAGGTGATAAGAATCTAATGCCTCGTATGTTGGGAGCGTGAGCAGTTTCAACCTTTCTGGGACCTGAAAGTCATACAATTTGGAAAGCTCTCCTTAAAAATTATCTTACTTTTCAATTTCACTAAAACCCATGAACATGTGCACACATATGTAGGACCATTCCTTGGGCCATGAAAGGAGCCCATGGACATGAGGCCCTGAAACCTAAGTTTCATTAGCTACATGGTAAATCTGCCTCTGACTTTTGTCAAGGTCACAAGCTTGGTAAAAACCAAGGAGCTTGACTTAGGTTACCTATGTGGAAGCCAGAACCAGAAAAGCAATGCATCATGTTTGAATAGCTACCAGAAAACCTCTGCTAGCTGGCTTAGGGTCTTGTAGGTAATTCACTCCTGGACCCAGGCTTTAGGTCACCTGAGAGTGACTAGGACCTTTGAGTTGTAGAAACTACGGCCAATTAATAGATATAAAATCTAGTTTGAATATGGTGTCTTGTCTAATATTCAGGCAAAGGCATCTGTGAAACCACTCCAGAGGAGGCCATCACAACCCATGGCCTATTTATAACTTCTACAGAAAATATTCTCATATATCCATGGAAGATGAACCCATAAATAAAAAGTATAAAACATATGAGAAACCTTAACACCAAGAAATATACTTCACAGAACCTAGAGATGAGAGAATTCACATCCAAGCAACCAGAGATAGCGGAGCAATATCAAGGTGACTTCAAATTAAGAAATTTATAATTGGGTATGTGTATATAGACACACACACATAGAAGTGCATATATGATTTTCAATAAAGTCTCATTCCTTTGTATTAGTCAGTTTGGGCTGCTATAACAAAGTACCATAGATAGGACAGCTTATAAATAACAGAAATCCAAGATCAGTGTACTGGCATATTTGGGTTCTGGTGAGGGCTCTCTTCTGGGTTGCAGAAAAGTGCAAGAGAGCTCTGTGAGGTACCTATTATTAATACAATGGCATTTATCTCATTTCTGAGGGCTCCACATTCATCACTGAGCTACCTCCAAAAAAGCCCTACCACAAAATACTGTCACATTGGGATTAGAATTTCAACATAAGAATTTTTGAGGGACACAAACATTCAGTCCATTGTAATCTTCAAGTGTATATATCATTTTACCTCATACAAGTTATATTAGCTTTGGTTAAGTTATGTTGCAGTAATAAACAACCCCATGATCTCACCGGCTTACCAATAGAAGGTTGATTTCTCACTTTTGTTAGGAGTTTTCTGGAGGTTGACTGCAGCTCTGCTCCATGTTTTCTTCACTAACAGGGAAGTCTCTATCTGGGACCTTGACACTTTCAATTCAGAGGAGGAGGAGCAAGGCGGTAAATCACTCAATGGCTCTTAAAAGTTCTAGGAAGCAGCACATATCACTTCCACTCATGTTGCATTGGTCAAGGCAAGTCACATATCCAGACATGATGAAAAAGAGGTAGAAGTATATAATCCTCCTGTAGGAAGGGACAGTGAATATTTTGAACAAAGGATACAAAATTTGATTTGACAAATAGGAAATATTTGATATTAGCAAATGAGTCCTTCTGATATGTATATAGAGGCTTAAAAATCATTATTTTATGTATTAAAAGTTTTTCCTTGTAATTCTATAGGCTCTTAGCAATTCTTTATTGATATGATAAGGATTATCATAATCTGATATTCATTAACCGTGCTATGAATGCCAGAACAGGTTAGTTCCAATAGCAACACTCATCTTCTACCCACAAATCAGGTCCACTTCTTGGACTGATCTTTGATGCTGCCAGGATACAGGAAAGTGAATAGCCGTGTTAATCTTGACACTCATATGATAAGGATTATCGTCATTATCATATCACTTTCAAATTAGCTGGATCCAAATATACAGACATGAATGTTTTTCCCCAAACTCTGCTTCTAAATCAAAGTTCTTTCCCAATCTTTATCTTGTCTATTTACAGACCTCTAAAGTATGATTTGATTATTTTTAACTGTCTGTATTCCTCTCTCTCTCTCTCTCTCTCTCTCTCTCTCTCTCTCTCTCTCTCTGAAACTTAGGATATGCATAGATAGGATCATGGGCAGGGTAGATGGGGTGGAACATGTTTTTCTTTCCTCACCAGGGAAATGTGATGTTCCCTAACCTTGCTATGAATGGCAGAAGAGGTTAGTTCCAATGGCAATGCTCGCCCTCTACCCACAAATCAGGTCTACTTCTTGGACTGATTATTGATGCTGCCAGGAAAGTGAATAAAAAGAAAAGCCATGTTAATTTCAAGCTCCATTTAGAAACACACTAGAAAAATCAATGGCTGGTAAATAGAAATCGGCAAAATTGGCAGGAAGAATTTTTACATTCAAGCATAGAAGGGGCTGGAATATAAATCTGCACACTGACCAGATAATAACCAGATAAAATGATGATGATACTAGAAAGGCACTTGACAAGGCTTTTTTCCTAATGTTTTAGTGCACTGAGGAATGTTCACCTCTTAGATTCACTGAACCAAGATTCTGTCATTTAATATTTGGGGATTAAAGTTTGTCATTAGTTTTCTCAAGCCTTACTGATTTCACAGAACTGAAGTAGGCAGATACTGGCTCCTGGAAGGAGTGATTAACCAGCAACTTTAGTGCTAAAGGAATTTAGGAAATCTGGATTTTAGTGGGGTATACTTATGGGAGGCCCTCTTCTTCAGGTTTAAAGATCATTTTCTATGGTGAATTTAATCTCACCTAGTGTTACATCTGAAAAATGGGATATTATTCTGAGATCTTCCTCACTTATTATAAAAGAAGAGGTTTTCTAACTTTGTGATGCTGAAGGAGAGAATTACTTCTCTCATCCCCATGTTTACCAATTCTCAGCACCAACCTGAAGTACGTTTTTCTCCATGAAGCCTGCCCTGGCAATTCCAGCCTTCACTTATTTTTGTTTCTTCTTGTGAACTTCTAGGGAAATTTATGGCTTGGAGACACTACAATCCTATGGTCTTCAGTATTGTTCCTTAAATTGACTCATACTTATTAGTTTATTGAGTATCTATTCTGTTGGGTATTGTACTTAACACTGAGGATACAAAAAATGGATATGACCCCCACCTCAAGATACTTACAGTCTAGTGGAAGAAGAGAGAGAAGTAACTGGATAATTAAAATACAATATGAAAAAGAAACCATGTGAAAAGCACCAAGACGTAAGCACAGGGTGCTGTGGGAGTGCTCAGTTGTGTATGTTTTTGTTCTATCCAACCAGAGATTAAGTTTCTCTAGGACAAGATCCACATCTTCCACTTTTCTCCCATTCTCCGTAGTGCCTGACTTATACTATCCTTGGTCTGGAACTCTTTTACCCCCCACAGATATATGCATTCCTTGCTCACTGTATTCTTTTAAGTCTTTGATCAAAGATCAACTTCTCAGAGACAGTTGAGCTATGTTATTCAAAATTGTTCCTCTCTCCCATCCACCTTACACACATGCAGTCACATTCTAGAAGTACATATTTTCTTCTTTCCTTGCTTTATTTTTCTACTTAGCACATATCACCATCTGACATACCATATCATCTACCTATTTAATTTTGTTTATTATCTATCTTGCCTGCTAGAATGTAAGCTCTATGAGAACAGGGATTTTATCTGTCTTGTTACTTTTTTTTTTTCTCTAGAGAGGCCTGTAACAGTACATAACAGTTACTTACAGTAACTCAAAAGATATTGGCTTAAGTTATGGATGGGTGGTAACAGTGCAAGTTGGCTCGCAATTAGTAATTCTTTAGTGGGTTGAATGATTTCTCTTTTAATCATTTAATAGAGAAACTACCACTGCTGCCTCTACTACTACATCTACTTTTGATTTGGCTTGATAATGAAGGGCCTGTTCTGCAATTCTTAGACCCTGAGAAGTTGTTGCTCTTCTGGATACATGTCAGATCCCCCATAACTATGTAGCAACAGTCACACTTGCTGCCTTAAGCCTCTTTCACCCTCTGAAGGCATTTGGCACGTGGACCATGCTTTTGAGAATTACAGACACAGTTCATGAAATCTCTCTTCTTAAATTTATATTTAACAGTTACCATATGTTCATGACCATGATAATTTTGCCCCATCCATTTGTTTTTATTTGGGGTCTTGCATGATAGGAAGACTTTAAGCAGTCAAAGATCATTTTTTAGTCTTTTCCCACTTAACAAAATCAAAATGTTTCTTAATGCTGACGTAGTTATTAAAACCTATCTATACAAAATATTTTGCTACTTCTAAGGTAAAGATTGAAAAAATAGTGTCAATTTCTGTTTAGAAGATTCCTATTATTGTTCCTAGTGGAGGTGAAAAACTGGTTCACACACACAACCAAATCACTGTTATATATCTTTCTTTTGCTTTTTTGGCATCTAACTTCAGGTTAAGTTTTTGTTAAGATTTTTGCGTGTCACTTTTTGGAAAACATTGAAATCAGCATTAGTGTAGAACTTACACATGTAACTATTCAAGAGAATGCAAGATGAATTTAGGAATAATTTCTGAGTCAGATTTACAACGCAAACATCAAACCTGAGCAATAGAGCTATTAACCTTGAATCAATTGAGCTGTCTGTACATACAGGGCATTTTTTTTTTCTTGAGACATACCCAGGGGTAAAGGAGATAATGTAAACTCAGTCTGTGAATAAACAATATTGTTTACTGGAAGAGATGGCAAACAAGCTCATAGAGAAGTAATGGACATGAAGAAGATCTGGAAAAACTGAAGTAAGGCTTCAAATAAATTTGGGAAAGATTTAGTAAAAATCTAAGCCTCCACACAGTAGCACATTATTGGCTAGTGTTGGAGATGCCTTATAGGAATCTTTGTGGACTAAGATTCTTCTGGCTTTTATTCCACAGATACCTCTCTGCCAAGTGGCTTTATACTTCCCTTACTGATACTTCACACATCTTTGTGTACATTGTTAGACTGCATGGACTAAGTGTGGTACCTTGCGTCTGCACCATGATACCAGTTAGCATGGACCCCGGCACATTGGATCATTCAGAAACTTAGTTTCACCACACTCTGTGCCAGGTTGTAATGATCTTCCCTTTGATCTGGCTTTCCACTAATATTATACCATCCCTGATGTGACAATTCAATGGTTATCTGAATTTCTTATATATGAGTAAAATAATAATAACGATGATTTGTCAAGCACTTTATATCCAGCAGGCAATGTGCTCTGTGCTTTATATATTACTGTCTGTTTTAATCTTCGCAACAACCCAATAAGGTATGTATTCTTATTCTACACATTTCAAAGATACAGAAACTGAGGCACAGGAAAGTTAAATAGATTGCTCAACCTCACTTATGCATTTGTCTACTCTATTATCAGCTTTGCTGTGATTTCCACAAAGGTAGATATCAGAAGGTGTGAATTCTCTTTTGAAGTTGGTTCTAAACACAGTGTTATGTATATTTAGATGGCTAATCATAGTTAAACTTATATGTGTGTCAAGTAATTTTAGGGCCTCCTGGGAGGTCTCTTTGTTCTCCCAGATGTCTTTCCTACTGAATTGCTGATGCCTAAAATCTTACAATTCAGAAATATCTTATATTGGCTTGAAGCTTCTTGTTCCCTGTTTAAAGGGCAGATATTTCTGGAAGGACGATTCTAAAAAATATTACTGGGCATTAATGTAAGTATGTTTTATTAGCTTCCTTTTTTTGAATGAATAAATTTTGATGGGAGCAAGTTTAGAAAATGTGAGGACCCAGGATACCTGAAATTGGCAAGAAAAATATAGTATCAAGGGAAATATGGAAGAGGAAGACATTAAAGGTACAAAAAGTTCAACTTCATCTTGATTTCCAACTGAGCCAACCTCATGGTTAATAAACAGTTTTCAATGACTCTTTTGGTAGGAATTATTACAAAGTTATATAAAATATTTTATCATAGGGAAAGAATTGGATTCTTTGTAAATCAGGCTCTGGTTTGATTTTAGACATTTCTATTTTTATTAATTTGTGCATATTTAATGTAAATAACTAAATAATTATGTAGCAATCCATTGCTAGTTGAAATTTAGAATGGGGCATTGCCCTAAGGCAATATCTCCAGATCAGTGAAAATTCTCCTTAGTCCTAACCTTTCTTTTTATGTTTTTAATTGCAAAACTGTAAAGCAAACAAACAAAAAACCCAAACACATTAATTTGTAAAAGAGACCAAGCAAAACTAGTAAAAAAAAAAAAAAGAGTGCAGAAAACATAGCCTTGCTCTATGAAATTGACAGCACTTTGGTGTCTGCATTTTCTTGCAATATTAATGAGAAAGTCAAGCATCATGTTTGTGCCAAATGGCAACTTGTTTGACACATAACAGTTTCATTTTCAAGTGTAATATGTTGATTCTTTATTGGATTATTTCAGGTTTTCTTTTTGAGTAAACTTTATATTTCCTTTGCTATAGTATATATAACATTAAATTCTTACCCTAAACCAATTCCTTCCAGATATGTCAAGCTCTCCAAGTCTGGTGCAAATTATCACAGTAGTTTCTGCTGGAATATTATGTTGTATTTTGTAAATGTAGCAAATTGACTTCATCCTCTACATAGGTATGAGGTTAGCTATCATGAGTTGTTTCAGGACAGGATCTCATATTTTCTGGTTCACAGTCATATGATTTGTTTGGGTCCTTTTCAGTGAGGTGGGAGGAAAGTGGAGACTTACAGTGAGAAGTACTCTAAATTACAAGAGATTATCAAGACAGACTAAGTCTGGACTGAGGATTGATTTTCAGGTAGCCAAGCAGGATGGCCAACTTGACAATTAATTAGGGTAATGTGAAAAGTACGGGAGTGTATAGAGTGAGTTGATTGCTTGATAATCAAATCATAGTACCTCTCATTTTCTCCTGCTCAGTGCACTAAATCTGTTTTGCATTTTTTTATCTGCTACTCTTTACTTCTCCTTTAAGTAATTGTAGTAAGTCACAATTACGCCAGTCATCTCCTCTGACAATTATCAAGTTTCACCTCAAAGAATGCCTGGAACAAATTATGAAGGAAAAATCTTAGAATTGGGGACATATGGCCTTAGCAGAGTAAGCTAGTAAAATTCTCCCATGGCAAACTACTGAGTAAAGCTTCTGTAAGACAGCCCTGCCAGAGATTGGCACCCTTCCTAACCCCCAAGATGTTAGTAGAGGATAGTACTTCTTCAGAGAAAAAGCGTACAGTACTCCCATAAGCATATAGCCTCTGCAGTGGTCTACCATACCATAGACCTTCTAGGAATCAGATAACATTTATTTTTCCACTAACTTTTCATAAGAACATAGAATACATTTTCTTGTAGAAGATTTAGACAAGCAAGGCTGTTTCCTACATCCATTATTTTCCAGGAGGATGGCCTGTCCCCCAGATCCTTACTTGTTTATTTCCATCATCCAAGTTCACCATTTAGTTTATTTCCATCATCCAAGTTCACCACTTAGAGCCCTCTCCTAAGCAAGGACAGAGCTTCGTGATTCATGATTCATTTTGCATAGAATAAACTAATTAACAAGTACATCACAAAAATCAAAATTTGCTACAGTTCAAATAGGTCTATGTGATTCTTATTACACAAACTGTTCGAAATAATGCATTTTGATAGAATTATAGTATCTCACAATTTAAAATTTCTGTCACAAAACTATACCTTTCTGTTTTCCAAAATCAAAGGTGCAATAGAATAAGCAATCCTTCAACACACCATCAATTTTTGAGTCCCATGATTGACTTTTGTAGGCTATTGATGATTTATGTTTCACAGCATTAGGTGACATAGACTGATTTTAAGTCCTAAATGTTTCAACAACGACCTCATTTTGCTGAGTGGTTATTAATGTGGTAGTATAGTTTAACAGCACTAAGCAGTTTAATATCTTTTTAAGCAAAACTAAGATTTTACACAAGGTCATTCTAGGCTTTCAAACTTTATTTTACATAAAGTAAAATTTTTATAAAAATGTAAGATTATTGTCTCATTTTAAGATGGCATTTTATTAATTAAAAGTAAAAATGTGAATTTTGTAGATATTTTTCATGTGCCTAGAGAATATTTTAAACATATAAAAAATGAGATATACCTTTCTTTACCATTATGTTCTTTGCTAGTGAACATGGGAGTCTTCATTTCTCTTCTTACCAATGTTGCTGAATTTAATTCAGTAAAAGAGGTCATTTCTCATATTTATCTGTAAATTGCACTGAATTATGTTGTAGTCACATTAGGAAGTAATGATTTATATGCTTTCTAATTATTTATCTGCTTATATAAGCATAGTCTCATTTTAGAAATGTTATTGAATTAATGTTGTAATACCTGGAACAAAGAAAAATAATTTCCATAGACTAAGCTCTACTTTTCAGAAATCTGATCTTGTTTTGCATGCTCTACTCTGTAATATAGGTAAATGCAGGTGCCAATCAGGCAATTTATTATAAAATTTAAATAGACTCTGGGAAAAGTGCATAGAAAATGTTTATCTACTGAAAAGTGGCTGTTTTCCTGAATATAAACTCTAAGAGGCTGAAACCAAGTAGTTAAAGTATCTGTCCTCTTGCAGAACTAGGGACACAATACAACCTGAGGAGTTACTGGTTGCTCTCTTTTATTCCCATGTGAGGATATTGGAATGAGAAGGTGGATGGCAGATGTATGGTCTGGAAAGCTTGTAATATAGACAAGGGACGGTGGTGAGAATTTTTTGAGAACTTTTCCCTAAGTCTTCTGTTAAACTGAAGCTTAGAGTAACTCACAAATAAGTGAACTAAAAAAAGAGAGATACAATAAATGTTTAGTTTTTAAAAATGCTACTTTTATGAAAAATCCAAGCTTACCACTAAAGAAAAAATATTCTACCATGCTCAAAGTCACATTTGGTCAACAGGCATATATGCTTCTCTTTATGGAATACTTGTTTCCTAAAACAACATGAAAATCTCATTTTATAATAGACTGGAAATTATTGTTTACGACATGTAAATATGCTTACAGAAATGTGCAGATATGATATACAAATGCTGAAAAAATGCGGAGGAATAACAAAAAGTTGGGGCCTGGCTTCAGGTATATTTTTAAAGCCTTTTAAGAAGAATTCAAATGATGGAAGGGGCATAAGTTGGTGTGGGGAGTATGAGCAAAAGAAATTCATGAGGTGATATTTTTCTTTCTAAATAAGTACCCATTTTCAATGATTAATGTAGAAAATTAGTTGCCTTGTTGGAAGCTGTTATTTATTGCTGAATAACATACCATCCCAAAGCCTATGCCTTTTAACAATAACTTTCAATGTCCATGGTAATGAGAGGTGAAGCTGGCTGGGCTTCTGGGTCGGGTGGGGACTTGGAGAACTTTTCTGTCTAGCTAAAGGATTGTAAACACACCAATCAGTGCTCTGTCTAGCTAAAGGTTTATAAATACACTAATCAGCACTCTGTAAAAATGGACCAATCAGCACTCTGTAAAATGGACCAATCAGCAGGACGGGGATGGGGCCAAATAAGGGAATAAAAGCTGGCCACCCAAGCCAGCAGTGGCAACCTGCTTGGGTCCCCTTCCATGCTGTAGAAGCTTTGTTCTTTCGCTCTTCACAGTAAATCTTGCTGCTGCTCACTCTTTGGGTCTGCACTACCTTTATGAGCTATAACACTCACTGAGAAGGTCTGCGGCTTCACTCCTGAAGTCAGCAAGACCACAAACCCACTGGGAGGAACAAACAACTCTGGACGCCCCACCTTTAAGAGCTGTAACACACACTGCGAACGTCTGTGGCTTCACTCCTGGTCAAGTGAGATCAAGAACCCACTGGAAGGAAGAAACTCCACAAACATCTGAAGATCTGAAGGAACAAACTCCAGACACGCCATCTTTAAGAACTGTAATACTCACTGTGAGGGTCTGCAGCTTCATTCTTGAAGTCAGTGAGACCAAGAACCCACCAGAAGGAACCAATTCCAGACACATTTTGGTGACCACAAAGGGACCATCGCCTATCACCAAGTGGTGAGTACCATTGGACCCCTTTTGCTTGCTTTTCTGTCCTATTTTTCCTTAGAATTCGGGAGCTAAATACTGGGCACCTGTCGGCCAGTTAAAAGTGACTAGTGTGGCCACCAGACTAAAGATATGGGTGTCAGGCTTTCTGGGAAAAGGCTCTCTAACAACCCCCGACTCTTTGGAGTTCAGAGCGTTGGTTTGCCTGGAACAAGCTTCTGCTTTTCCTGTACTTCTGGTCTGAGTCAAGGTCAACAGAGAGGAAAGCCATTCAGCTCCATGGTCCTGACAACAAGTTGGTTGACCCTTTGGCCATGAGCAGAACTCTCAAAGTCATGTTGCCCAAGCGAGACTCGCCCATCTATTCTATCTATCCTGACCCTTGTCTCTTGGGTCCTAATGCCTGCCAGACAAACTTCCTCTTGCCTCTCTTCTCTGAGGCTAGTCCTGCTTCTAAAAACCACTCCCTATCTCTGGTGCTTTTCTGGTTTCTCCTATAAGAATAATTTCTAGTGTAAACTCCAGGACTCTGTTACCTTCTTTAGGCACCCAGGCTCACCAATCAGAAAGACATAATTTTTGCCCAAAGCCCCATCATAGGGGGGACTGCCTGGAATTTTAGGATCCCTCCTCAGACTAGCAGGCCTAACAAAAGCTATTCCTGAAGCTAGGATATGGGGAACCTCAGAAATTGTATCCTTCCTATTCATATAAGTGAGGACAAAAAGCATCACTCTTCCAACTCTGGAGATCCCTCCCCTCCCTCAGGGTATGGCCCTCCACTTCATTTTTGGGGCATAACATCTTTACAGGACAGGGGCAAATTCCCAATACTAACAGGAGAATGCTTAGGACTCTAACAGGTTTTTGAGAATGCGTCAGTAAGGGCCACTAAATCCGATTTTTCTCAGTCCTCTTTGTGGCCTAGGAGGACAGGCAAGGGTGCAGGTTTTCGAGAATGCATCGGTAAGGGCCACTAAATCCGACCTTCTTTGGTCCTCCTTGTGGTCTAGGAGGAAAACTAGTGTTTCTGCTGCTGCATCAGTGAGTGCAACTATTCCTGTCAGCAGGGTCCAGGGACCATTGTGGGTTTTTGGGCAAGAGGTGTTTCTGCTGCTGCATTGGTGCATGCAACTATTCTGATTAGCAGGGTCCAGGGACTGTTGCCAGTTCTTGGGCAGGGGAAGAAACAAACAAACCAAAACCATGGGCAATTTTGTCTTTTAGATGGGAAACACTCAGGCATCAACAGGCTCACCCTTGAAATGCATCCTAAGCCATTGGGACCAATTTGACCCGCAAACCCTGAAAAAGAGGTGGCTCATTTTTTTCTGCACTATGGGCTGGTCCCAATATTCTCTGTCTGATGGGGAAAAATGGCCACCTAAGGGAAGTATAAATTGCAATATTATCCTGCAGTTTGATCTTTTCTATAAGAGCAAAGGCAAATGGAGTGAAATACCTTATATCCAAACTTTCTTTTCATTGAAGGAGAATACACAACTATGCAAAGCTTGCAATTTACATCCCACAGGAGGACATCTCAGCTTACCCCCATATCTTAGCCTCCCTATAGCTCCCCTTCCTATTAATGATAAGCCTCCTCTAATCTCCCCTGCCCAGATGGAAATAAGCAAAGAAATCTCCAAAGGACCACAAAAACCCCCAGGCTATCAGTTATGTCCCCTTCAAGCTGTAGGGGGAATGGGATTTGGCCCAACCTGAGTGCATGTCCCCTTCTCCTTCTCTGATTTAAAGCAGATCAAGGAGACCTGGGGAAGTTTTCAGATGATCCTGATAGATACATAGATGTCCTACAGGGTCTAGGGCAAACCTTCAAGCTCACTTGGAGAGAAGTCATGCTATTGTAAGATCAAACCCTGGCCTTTAATGAAAAGAATGTGGCTTCAGCTGCAGCCTGAGAGTTTGGAGATACCTGGCATCTTAGTCAAGTAAATGATAGAATGACAGCTGAAGAAAGGGACAAATTCCCTACTGGTCAGCAAGCCATCCCCAGTATGGATCCCCACTGGGACCTCGACTCAGATCATGGGGACTGGAGTCGTAAACATCTGTTGGCCTGTGTTCTAGAAGGACTAAGAAGAATTAGGAAAAAGCCCATGAATTATTCAATGATGTCCACCATAACTCAGGGAAAGGAAGAAAATCCTTCTGCCTTCCTCGAGTGGCTATGGGAGGCTTAAGAGAATATATTCCCCTGTCACCCAACTCACTAGAGGGTCAATTGATTCTAAAAGATAAGTTTATTACCCAATCAGCCACAGATATCAGAAGAAAGCTCCAAAAGCAAGCCCTGGACCCTGAACAAAATCTGGAGGCATTATTAAACCTGGTAACCTCAGTGTTCTATAATAGAGACCAAGAGGAACAGGCCCAAAAGGAAAAGCTAGATCAGAGAAAGGCCATAGCCTTAGTCATGGCCCTCAGACAAACAAACCTTGGTGGTTCAGAGAGGACAGAAAATGGAGCAGGCCAATCACCTGGTAGGGCTTGTTATCAATGTGGTTTACAAGGACACTTTAAAAAAGATTGTCCAGTGAGAAACAAGCCACCCTCTCATCCATGTCTGCTATGCTGAGGCAATCACTGGAAGGCACACTGCCCCAGAGTGCAATGGTTCTCTGGGCCAGAAGCCCCCAACCAGATGATCCAACAACAGGACTGCCCAGGGCAAGCGCCAGCTCATGTCATCACCCTCACTGAGGCCTGGATACGTTTAACCATTGAGGGCCAGGAGATTGACTTCCTCCTGGACACTGGCACAGCCTTCTTAGTGTTAATCTCCTGTCCCAGATGACTGTCCTCAAGGTCTGTTACCATCTGAAGAATCCTGGGACAGCCTGTAACCAGGTATTTCTCCCACCTCCTCAGTTGTAACTGGGAGACTTTGCTCTTTTCACGTGCCTTTCTTGTTATGCCTGAAAGTCCCACACCCTTATTAGGGAGGGATATATTAGCCAAAGCTGGAGCTATTATCTACGTGAATATGGGGAACAAGTTACCCATTTGTTGTCCCCTACTTGAGGAGGGAATCAACCCTGAAGTCTGGGCATTGGAAGGATCATTTGGAAGGGCAAAAAATGCCTGCCCAGTCCAAATCAGGCTAAAAGACCCCACCATTTTTCTTATCAAAAGAAATATCCCTTAAGGCCTGAAGCTCATAAAGGATTACCGGATATTGTTAAACATTTAAAAGCCTTAGGCTTAGTAAGGAAATGCAGCAGTCCCTGCAACACCCCAATTCTAGGAGTACAAAAACTAAATGGTCAGTGGGGACTAGTGCAAGATCTTAGACTCATCAATGAGGCAGTAATTCCTGTATATCCAGTTGTACCCAACCCCTATACCCTGCTCTCTCAGATACCAGAGGAAGCAGAATGGTTCACTGTTCTGGACCTCAAGGATGCCTTCTTCTGTATTCCCCTGGACTCTGACTCCCAGTTTCTCTTTGCCTTTGAGGATCCCACAGACCACACATCCCAACTTATGTGGACGGTCTTGCCCCCAGGGTTTAGGGATAGCCCTCATCCTTTTGGTCAGGCACTGGCCCAGGATCTAGGCCACTTCTCAAGTCCAGGCACTCTGGCCCTTCAGTATGTGGATGATTTACTTTTGGCTACCAGTTTGGAAGCCTCATGCCAGCAGGCTACTCTAGATCTGCTGAACTTTCTAGCTAATCAAGGGTACAAGGTGTCTAGGTTGAAGGCCCAGCTTTTCCTACAGCAGGTCAAATGTCTAGGCCTAATCTTAGCCAGAGGGACCAGGGCCCTCAGCAAGGAATGAATACAGCCTATAATGGCTTATGCTTGCCCTAAGACATTAAAACAGTTGTGGGGGTTCCTTGGAATCAGCAGCTTTTGCCAACTATGGATCCCCAGATACAGCGAGATGGCTAAACCACTCTACACTCTAATCAAGGAGACCCAGAGGGCAAATACTCATCTAGCAGAATGGGAACCAGGGACAGAAACAGCCTTCAAAACCTTAAAGCAGGCCCTAGTACAAGCTCCAGCTTTAAGCCTTCCCACAGGACAAAACTTCTTTTTATACATCACAGAGAGAGCAGAGATAGCCCTTGGAGTCCTTACTTAGACTCGTGGGACAACCCCACAGCCAGTGGCATATCTAAGTAAGGAAATAGATGTAGTAGCAAAAAGCTGGCCTCACTATTTAAGAGTAGTTGCAGCAGTGGCCATCTTAGTGTCAGAGGCTATCAAAATAATACAAGGAAAGGATCTCACTGTCTGGACTACTCATGATGTAAATGGCATACTAGGTGCCAAAGGAAGTTTATGGCTACCAGACAACCACCTACTTAGATACCAGGTGCTACTCCTTGAGGGACTGGTGCTTCGAATACCTACTTGTGTGGCCCTCAACCCTGCCACTTTTCTCCCAGAGGATGGGGAACCAATCAAGCATGACTGCCACAAATTATAGTCCAGACTTACGCTGCCCAAAATGATTTCTTCGAAGTCCCCTTAGCTAATCCTGACCTTAACCTATATATGGATGGAAGCTAATTTGTGGAGAATGGGATATGAAGGGCAGGTTATGCCATAGTTAGTGATGTAACCATACTTGAAAGTAAGCCTCTTCCCCCAGGGACCAGCGCCCAGTTAGCAGAACTAGTGGCACTTACCCGAGCCTTAGAACTGCGAAAGGGAAAAAGAATAAATGTGTATACAAATAGCAAGTATGCTTATCTAATCCTACATGGCCATGCTGCAATATGGAAATAAAGGGAGTTCCTAACCTCTGGGAGAAAGCCCATTAAATACCACAAGGAAATTATGGAGTTATTGCACTCAGTGCAAAAACCCAAGGAGGTGGCAGTCTTACACTGCCAAAACCATCAAAAAGGGGAAGCAGAAGGGAGAACAGCAGCATAAGTGGCTGGCAGAGGCAAGGAAAGACCAGAAGAAAGAAAAGAGAGAAAGAGACTGTCAGAGAGAGAGAGAGAGAGAGAGGAAGAGACAGAGACAAAGAAGGAGAGAGAGAGAGAGGAGAAGAGACAGAGACAAAGAGGGATTCAGAGAGAGAGAGAGAGAAAGTCAGAGAGAGGAAGAGACAGACAAAAAGGGAGCAGAAAGAGAGACAAAGAAGAAGTCAGAGAAAGGCCTTCTTTCTATCTTCCTTCTTTCTGACAGCAATTTACTCTTACCTTTAACTCAGCCTGGATAAAATGATCTCATCTTCCAGAGCACCCGCTTTACCTTCCTATTTACTCTTTGCCTATCTATCCTTCCTGCTTCCTTGGATACCTCATACAATCACCCCTCACCTTCCACTAGCTCCTAATTACCTCTACAAGACTCTCAACCTAACCCACTCTCTGTTAAACCAGTCCAATCCTTCCCTGGCAAATGACTGTTGGCTTTGTATCTCTCTATCAACTTCTGCTTACGTTGCCACTCCCATTTCTGCAAAAAACTGGGTCTTTACCAACTTAACCTACTACCCTAGTTATGAAGGAAAAGACCCTTTCCAACTTCTAAATATGCAGTCATTAGCCAAATTCCCCATCTCTGATAGGACCAAGAATACTCTAACAGGATGTGCAATCCAACTTTTACATTCTTACATTTCCAACCTCACCTATTACACAAGCAATGAAAAGCCCATATATGGCACTGTAACTACGAATACCATCTTAACTTTCCAAGCTTCTTTATGCATCCAGAGCAACCTGTTATCAGGTCTGCCTCTGGGGCACCTACTACCCCATCAGTGTAATTACACCCTACAACTTCAAGCTCCAACTGATCATAGTAACTTCCAAGTCACCCAAACAGCTCTATTCAGATGGCTTGTCCACTTCTCAGGGCCCCCCAAAATCATCGTCTCCTCCCTACTTAACAAATAGTCCAGGTTTTGTAATGGCAAACATACTCCCTGCATGACCATTCAACCCTGGACTCCCTGCAGCAGCGCCCCCACCACTAGTGAATGCCTTCTCATCCCCTCTTTCAATCACTCTCTCGAAAGGTTCCTAGTAGATACAAAATGGTGTTTTCTCCAACGGGAAAATAGAACACAGGGAGCCACTCAGTTTGATCCCAACACCGTTCCACCTGCTCACCAGAGCTACCTTGGCAAGTAGTCTAGGAGTATGGGAAAATGAAAACAACAAACTCACACACCTTTTTAACATACACAACCTGTTCTGTCTACCCAGCCAATGTATATTCTTATGTGGAACATCGACCTATATCTGCCTCCCTACTAACTGGACAGGCACCTGCACCTTAGTCTTTCTAAGTCCCAACATTAACATTGCCCCAGGAAATCAGACCTTATCAGTACCCCTCAAAGTTAAGTCTGTCAGCCCAGAGTCATACAACTAATACCCCTATTAATAGGGTTAGGAATGGCTACTGCTACAGGAACCAGAATAGCCAGTTTATCTACTTCATTATCCTACTACCACACACTCTCAAAGGATTTCTCAGACAGTTTGCAATAAATAATGAAATCTGTCTTTATTCTACAATCCAAAACAGACTCTTTTTTTTTATTGTACTTTAAGTTCTAGGGTACATGTGCACAAAGTGCATGTTTGCTACATAGGTATACATGCGCCATGTTGGTGTGCTGCACCTATTAACTCATCATTTACATTAGGTATATCTCCTAATGCTATCCCTCCCCCCTACTCCCAACCCAAGACAGGCCCTAGTGTGTGATGTTCCCCTTCCTGTGGCCAAGTGTTCTCAATGTTCAATTCCCACCTATGAGTGAGAACATGCGGTGTTTGGTTTTTTGTCCTTGCAATAGTTTGCTGAGAATGATGGTTTCCAGCTTCATCCATGTCCCTACAAAGGACATGAACTCATCATTTTTATGGCTGCATAGTATACCGTGGTGTATATGTGCCACATTTTCTTAATCCAGTCTATCATTGTTGGACATTTGGGTTGGTTCCAAGTCTTTGCTATTGTGAATAGTGCCGCAATAAGCATATGTGTGCATGTATCTTTATAGCAGCATGATTTATAATCCTTTGGGTATATACCCAGTAATGGGATGGCTGGGTCAAATGGTATTTCTAGTTCTAGATCCTTGAGGAAGTGCCACACTGTCTTCAACAATGATAGAACTAGTTTACAGTCCCACCAACAGTGTAAAAGTGTTCCTATTTCTCCACATCCTCTCCAGCACCTGTTGTTTCCTGACTTTTTAATGGTCGCCATTCTAACTGGTGTGAAATGGTATCACATTGTGGTTTTGATTTGCATTTCTCTGATGGCCAGTGATGAGCATGTTTACATGTGTCTGTTGGCTGCATAAATGTCTTCTTTTGAGAAGTGTCTGTTCATATCCTTTGCCCACTTTTTGATGGGGTTGTTTGTTTTTTTCTTGTAAATTTGTTTGTGTTCTTTGTAGAATCTGGATATCAGCCCTTTGTCAGATGAGTAAATTGCAAAAATTGTATCCCATTCTATAGGTTGCCTGTTGACTCTGATGGTAGTTTCTTTTGCTGTGCAGAAGCTCTTGAGTTTAATTAGATCCCATTTGTCAATTTTGGCTTTTGTTGCCATTGCTTTTGGTGTTTTAGACATGAAGTGCTTGCCCATGCCTATGTCCTGAGTGGTATTGCCTAGGTTTTCTTCTAGGGTTTTTATGGTTTTAGGTCTAACATTTAAGTCTTTACTCCCTCTTGAATTAATTTTTGTATAAGGTGTAAGGAAGGGATCCAGTTTCAGCTTTCTACATATGGCTAGCCAGTTTTCCGAGCACCATTTGTTAAATAGGGAATCTTTTCCCCATTTCTTGTTTTTGTCAGGTTTGTCAAAGATCAGATGGTTGTAGATGTGTGGTATTATTTCTGAAGGCTCTGTTCTGTTACATTGGTCTATATCTCTGTTTTGGTACCAGTACCATGCTGTTTTGGTTACTGTAGCCTTGTAGTATAGTTTGAAGTCAGGTAGCATGATGCCTCCAGCTTTGTTCTTTTGGCTTAGGATTGTCTTGGCAATGCGGGCTCTTTTTTGGTTCCATATGAACTTTAAAGTAGTTTTTTCCAATTCTGTGAAGAAAGTCATTGGTAGCTTGATGGGGATGGCATTGAATCTATAAATTAGCCTGGGCAGTATTGCCATTTTCACAATATTGGGTCTTCCTACCCATGAGCATGGAAAGTTCTTCCATTTGTTTGTGTCCTCTTTTATTTCATTGAGCAGTGGTTTGTAGCTCTCCTTGAAGAGGTCCTTCACATCCCTTGTAAGTTGGATTCCTAGGTATTTTATTCTCTTTGAAGCAATTGTGAATGGGATTTCACTCATGATTTGGCTCTCTGTTTGTCTGTTATTGGTGTATAAGAATGCTTGTGATTTTTGCACATTGATTTTGCATCCTGAGACTGCTGAAGTTGCTTATCAGCTTAAGGAGATTTTGGGCTGAAAAGATGGGGTTTTCTAAATATACAATCATGTCATCTGCAAACAGGAAAAACTTGACTTCCTCTTTTCCTAATTGAATGTGCTTTATTTCTTTCTCCTGCCTGATTGCCCTGGCCAGAACTTCCAACACTATGTTGAATAGGAGTGGTGAGAGAGGGCATCCCTGTCTTGTGCCAGTTTTCAAAGGGAATGCTTCCAGGTTTTTCCCATTCAGTATGATATTGGCTGTGGGTTTGTCATAGATAGCTCTTATTATTTTGAGATATGTCACATCAATACCTAATTTATTGAGAGTCTTTAGCATGAAGGGCTGTTGAATTTTGTCAAAGGCCTTTTCTGCATCTATTGAGATAATCATGTGGTTTTTGTCTTTGGTTCTGTTTATATGGTGGATTACATTTATTGATTTGCATATGTTGAACAAGCCTTGCATCCCAGGGATGAAGCCCACTTGTTCACGGTGGATAAGTTTTGATGTGCTGCTGGATTCAGTTTGCCAGTATTTTATTGAGGATTTTTGCATCGATGTTCATCAGGGATATTGGTCTAAAATTATATTTGTTTGTTGTGTCTCCGTCAGGCTTTGGTATCAGGATGATACTGGCCTCATAAAATGAGTTAGGGAGGATTCCCTCTTTTTCTATTGATTGGCATAGTTTCAGAAGGAATGGTACCAGCTCCTCCTTGTACCTCTGGTGGAATTCGGCTGTGAATCTGTCTGCTCCTGGACTTTTTTTGGTTGGTAGGCTATTAATTATTACCTCAATTTCAGAGCCTGTTATTGGTGTATTCAGGGATTCAAATTCTTCCTGGTTTAGTCTTGGGAGGGTGTATGTGTCGAGGAATTTATCCATTTCTTCTAGATTTTCTAGTTTATTTGTGTTAGAGGTGTTTATAGTATTCTTTGATGGTAGTTTGTATTTCTGTGGAATCGAAAGTGATATCCCCTTTGTCATTTTTTATTGTGTCTATTTGATTCTTCTCTCTTTTCTTCTTTATTAATCTTGCTAGCAGTCTATCAATTTTGTTGATCTTTTCAGAAAACCAGCTCCTGGATTCATTGATTTTTTTGAAGGGCTTTTTGTATCTCTATCTCCTTCAGTTCTGCTTTTATCTTAGTTATTTCTTGCCTTCTGCTAGCTTTTGAATGTGTTTGCTCTTGCTTCTCTAGTTCTTTTAATTGTGATGTTAGGTTGTGAATTTTAGATCTTTTCTGCTTTCTCTTGTGGGCATTTAGTGCTATCAGTTTCCCTCTACATACTGCTTTAAATGTGTCCCAGAGATTCTGGTATGTTGTGTCTTTGTTCTCATTGGTTTCAAAGAACTTCTTTATTTCTGCCTTCATTTCATTATGTATCCAGTAGTCATTCAGGAGCAGGTTGTTCAGTTTCCATGTAGTTGAGCAGTTTTGCGTGAGTTTCTTAATCCTGAGTTCTAATTTGATTGCACTGTTGTCTGAGAGACAGTTTGTTATAATTTCTGTTCTTTTACATTTGCTGAGGAGTGCTTTACTTCCAACTATGTGGTCAATTTTAGAATAAGTGTGGTGTGGTGCTGAGAATAATGTGTATTCTGTTGATTTGGGGTGGAGAGTTCTGTAGATGTCTATTAGGTCCACTTGGTGCAGAGCTGAGTTCAATTCCTGGATATCCTCATTAACTTTCTGTCTTGTTGATCTGTCTAATATTGACAGTGGGGTGTTAAAGTCTCCCATTATTATTGTGTGGGAGAGTAAGTCTCTTTGTAGGTCACTCAGGACTTGCTTTATGAATCTGGGTGCTCCTGTATTGGGTGCATATACATTTAGGATAGGTAGCTCTTGTTGAATTGATCCCTTTACCATTATGTAATGGCCTTCTTTGTCTCTTTTGATCTTTGTTGGTTTAAAGTCTGTTTTATCAGAGACTAGGATTGCAACCCCTGCCTTTTTTTGTTTTCCATTTGCTTGGTAGATCTTCCTCCATCCCTTTATTTTGAGCCTATGTGTGTTTCTGCACATGAGATGGGTCTCTGGATGCAGCACAGTGATGGGTCTTGACTCTTTATCCAATTTGCCAGTCTGGGTCTTTTAATTGGAGCATTTAGCCCATTTACATTTAAGGTTAATATTGTTATGTGTGAATTTCATCCTGTCATTATGATGTTAGCTGGTTATTTTGCTCATTAGTTGATGCAGTTTCTTCCTAGCTTTGATGGTCTTTAAAATTTGGCATGTTTTTTCAGTGGCTGCTACTGGTTGTTCCTTTCCATGTTTAATGCCTCCTTCAGGAGCTCTTTTAGGGCAGGCCTAGTGGTGATAAAATCTCTCAGCATTTGCTTGTCTGTAAAGTATTTTATTTCTCCTTCACTTATGAAGCTTGGTTTGGCTGGATATGAAATTCTGGGTTGAAAATTCTTTTCTTTAAGAATGTTGAATATTGGCCCTGACTCTC
Source organism: Pongo pygmaeus (assembly GCF_028885625.2). NCBI lineage: Eukaryota > Metazoa > Chordata > Mammalia > Primates > Hominidae > Pongo > Pongo pygmaeus. The sequence goes on from NC_072396.2 coordinate 109,015,101, forward strand.
TTCTGGCTTATAGTTTCTGCCGAGACATCTGCTATTAGTCTGATGGGCTTCCCTTTGTGAGTAACCCGACCTTCCTCTCTGGCTGCCCTTAACATTTTTTCTGTCATTTCAACTTTGGTGAATCTGACAATTATGTGTCTTGGAGTTGCTCTTCTCGAGGAGTATCTTTGTGGCATTCTCTGTATTTCCTATATTTGAATGTTGGCCTGCCTTGCTAGGTTGGGGAAGTTCTCCTGGATAATATCCTGCAGAGTGTTTTTCAACTTGGTTCCATTCTCCTTGTCACTTTCTGGTACACCAATTAGATGTAGATTTGGTCTTTTCACATAGTCCCATATTTCTTGGAGGCTTTGTTTCATTTCTTTTTACTCTTTTTTCTCTAAACTTCTCTTCTTGCTTCATTTCATTCATTTGATCTTCCATCACTGATACCCTTTCTTCCAGTTGATCGAATCAGCTACTGAATCTTGTGCATTCATCACGTAGTTCTTGTGCCATGTTTTTCAGCTCCATCAGGTCATTTAAGGACTTCTCTACATTGGTTATTCTAGTTAGCCATTCGTCTAATCTTTTTTCCAGGTTTTTAGCTTCTTAGCAATGGTTTCAAACTTCCTCCTTTAGCTTGGAGAAGTTTGATCATCTGAAGCCTTCTTGTCTCAACTCATCAAAGTCATCCTCCATCCAGCTTTGTTCCATTGCTGGCAAGGAGCTGCTTTCCTTTGGAGGGGGAGAGGTGCTCTGATTTTTAGAATTTTCAGCTTTTCTCCTCTGTTTTTTCCCCATCTTTCCGGTTTTATCTACCTTTGGTCTTTGATGATGGTGATGTTCAGATGGGGATTTGGTGTGGATGTCCTTTCTGTTTGTTAGTTTTCCTTCTAACAGTCAGGACCCTCAGCTGCAGGTCTCTTGGAGTTTGCTGGAGGTCCCCTCCAGACTGTGTTTGCCTGGGTATCAGCAGCGGAGGCTGCAGAACAGCGAATATTGCTGAACAGCAAATGCTGCCTGATTGTTCCTCTGGAAGCTTCATCTCAGAGGGCTACCCAGCCATGTGAGGTGTCAATCTGCCCCTACTGGAGGATACCTCCCAGTTAGGCTACTGGGGGTCAGGGACCCACTTGAGGAGGCAGTCTGTCCGTTCTAAGATCTCAAACTCCATGCTGGGAGAACCACTACTCACTTTAAAGCTGTCAGACAGGGATATTTAAGTCTGCAGAGGTTTCTGTTGCCTTTTGTTTGGCTATGCCCTGCCCCCAGAAGGGGAGTCTACAGAGGCAGGCAGGACTCCTTGAGCTGCGGTGGGTTCCACCCAGTTCGAGCTTCATGGCCACTTTGTTTACCTACTCAAGCCTCAGCAATGGTGGGCACCCCTCCCCCAGCCTCGCTGCTGCCTTGCAGATCAATCTCAGACTGCTGTGCTAGCAATGAGTGAGGCTTCATGGGCATGGGACCCTCTGAGCCAGGCACGGGATATAATCTCCTTTTGTGCCATTTGCTAAGACCATTGGAAAAGCGCAGTATTAAGGTGGGAGTGACCTGATTTTCTAGGTGCCATCCATCACCGCTTCCCTTGGCTAGGAAAGGGAATTCCCTGACCCCTTGTGCTTCCCGGGTGAGGCAATGCCTCACCCTGCTTCAGCTCACACCCGGGTGGCTGCACCCACTGTCCTGCCCCCACTGTCCCACAAGCCCCAGTGAGATGAACCTGGTACCTCAGTTGGAAATGCAGAAATCACCTGTCTTCTGCATCGCTCACACTGGGAGCTGTAGGCTGGAGCTGTTCCTATTTGGCCATCTTGGAACACCTCCCAAATAGACTCTTTGGCAGCAGTGACTCTCCAAAACCACCAAGGCCTAGACCTCCTCACTGCTGATAAAGGAGGACTCTGCACCTTCTTAGGGGAGGAGTGTTGTTTTTTTACTAACTAGTCAGGGATAGTATGAGATGCCGCCCGACGTTTACAGGAAAAGGCTTCTGAAATCACACATCACCTTTCAAACTCTTATACCAACCTCTGGAGATGGGCAACATGGCTTCTCCCCTTTCTAGGTCCCATGACAGCCATCTTGCTATTACTCGCCTTCAGGCCATGTATTTTTAACCTCCTTGTCAAATTTGTTTCCTCTAGAATTGAGGCCATCAAGCTGCAGATGGTCTTACAAATGGGACCCCAAATGAGCTCAACTAACAACTTCTGCTGAGGACCCCTGGACCAACCTGCTGGCCATTTCACTGGCCTTAAGAGTTCCCCTCTGGAGGACACTATAACTGCAGGGCCCCTTCTTTGCCCCTATCCAGCAGGAAGTAGCTAGAGCAGTCATCGCCCAATTCCCAACAGCAGTTGGGGTGTCCTCTTTAGAGGGGGGATTGAGAGTTGAAGGCAGCTGGGCTTCTGGGTTGGGTGGGGACTTGGAGAGCTTTTCTGTCTAGCTAAAGGATTTTAAACACACCAATCAGTGCTCTATCTAGCTAAAGGTTTGTAAATGCACCAATCAGCACTCTGTAAAAGTGGACCAATCAGCACTCTGTAAAATGGACCAATCAGCAGGATGTGGGTGGGGCCAAATAAGGGAATAAAAGCTGGCCACCTGAGCCAGCAGGGGCAACCCGCTTGGGTCACCTTCCGTGCTGTGGAAGCTTTGTTCTTTCGCTCTTCACAATAAATCTTGCTGCTCCTCACTCTTTGGGTCCACATTACCTTTATGAGCTGTAACAGTCACTGCGAAGGTCTGCAGCTTCACTCCTGAAGTCAGTGAGACCACAAACCCACTGGGAGAAATAAACAACTTTGGACGCCCCACCTTTAAGAGCTGTAACACACACTGTGAAAGTCTGCGGCTTCACTCCTGAAATCAAGAGAGACCATGAACCCACTAGAAGGAAGAAACTCTGGACACATCTGAACATCTGAAGAAATAAACTCTGGACACACCATCTTTAAGAACTGTAACACACACCATGAGGGTCTGTGGCTTCATTCTTGAAGTCAGCGAGACCAAGAACCCACTGGAAGGAACGAATTCTGGACACAGTAATAGAGATGACTAGGCTCAGCTGGTCACTTATCAGGATCACAGGCAGTTATTATCAGATGGCTGTGGCTAGAATCATCTGAAGGCTCAAGAGAGCTGGATGTCAAGACAGATTCTTCACACATGTTCCTGGAGCTTAAAATAGGGGGAATGACTGGGGGATAGCTGGGCATTTCTCTTTTAATGTGGCCTTTTCACATGGTGACATGGTCTTTGTCATATCATGATGGTCTGAGGGTAGACTTTGAAGTTACATGATAATTATTTCCTTTAGAGCCATTGTTCCCAGAGACAGAAAGTGAAAGCTGTGATTTTTTTAAAATTTCTGGGCTCATAATCTGATAAAGAGTCACTTCATATTCTACTGGTCAAAATGCTCACAGAGTCTGCCAAAATTCAAGGAGAGAGGACATGAACCCCACCATTCTGTGGGAAAATTATCAAAGAATTTGTGACCATCATTAATCTACTATAAAAGTTATGCAGGATAGATTAGCAGGATGCTTCTTATGTTTTTGTTGTTGAAATAACAGGGACAAGGAATAAAAACCTGTACAGATATCAGAAGATCTACTTTTGCATATACAAAGTGAAGAGTTGCTTGTAAAGCAACACCAGGCATTATAGTGCCTGTGACCTTGATATTAGAATCACCTTGCCCTCCAAAAGTGCCACGGACATCACTTTTATAAGTCAGATTCTATTTATATGCTCTAGAGTTGCTGGCTATTTAAAGGAGAAACTTTTGTAAAGTGAAGAAAAGTTTAAAGGCATTGAACACACAGGAGGTGCAATGATAAATGTTACTTTACCCTCTCTCATTCCATTAGTGTTTTCTTAAAGGAATATTGGGTCCTACTCAAGATTTAACTGGGATGGCTGATCTTAAGCCTTGAATATAAGCCCCCGTTCTTGGTCTTGGAATGTGAACATTATTGGGTATCGTTGACGGAGAGATTGGCAAAGGAAATCCTGCAAGATAGGAGACCTAAATTTTCAATAAGTGTTCTACTTGGTTTCCATGGAAACTGGGTTAGGTAGTGAATCTCACTTGATGTGCACTTCTGTGCCTCTTGAACAGATCTTTGGGAGTGGGTAAAACAATAGCGGGATAGCATTAATAAAATCTGGAAAGACAAGTACAGGTCTGGTGGGACAAAAGGAATTGTTTGGGGACACTGGTGTTGATTTTATGCTACTGGAAGTACTTTGAGCTGCATACAACTCATGTAGCATGTTCAATTAGAGACAACTAAGTATAGGTATATTAGTATTCACAGTTACAAGTGACACCAAGCTAAGCTGAATTTAAAATAATATAAAATATCTAAGTTTTCTAATCCTCATTTCAAATAAGAATCAGAAAAACAAAAGGCTGGGGTTAACCTTTTTCTGCATTGCCTTTTATGTACCTTGATGGAAGTTTTGGGCCTTTGTCCTAAATTAATTTGAAAATTTGATTTAAAATATTGTGCTTCTTCATCCCTTACTCACCCCTTTGCAAATTGTCAAGGGAAAAAAGATCATTTCAGATGTTCATGCTTGCATGATTGGAAGTAGTATGAATAGGCAAGGGCTTAATGTATCTATATCTAGTTACTAAAATGATCATAAAGAAATGGCATAATATAATAGAAAAAATGACCCCAGACATCACCTTTCATCTGTAGACCTGATGACAAAACCAAACAATTTTAATCCCACTCTGGACTTCCTCGCCGTTATTTTTGTTAGAGACTTATGATCTGTTATTGCCTTGGCACTATGGCATCAGTAGGGGAGGAAAGAAACAAACAGAGGGAATTAGTCTGAGATACAACTTTAAGTGATCATTCTCAACTTAATGTTAAACAAACAAACAAACATATCTTTTGTAACTCAGTTTCCAACTAAAGGTTTTATCTGGAAAATCTCCCAAATGTAACTGCTAGAATACTTGATGGATAATCAGATAAGGTAAATGTCAAGGAATTAGAAGAATAGACAGCAAACCTCTCTGTGTTCTTTCTTTTTTTAAAAAAATAGTTAACCCTCACTTGAAAAAGCTAATTCATAGCTTCTCCTTTGATAAATGCAAATGAAAAATTGGCTGCATGGCCAAAAACATAAATTTGTGAGAACAATTACAATACTGGAAGTGCAAATATGCTTGATGAACTAATACCTCTAAGTGGCAGCTTTTCATGAAAGAAAGCTGAATAGATGTCTACTGCAAGAACTGCCTATTGTTTTTTCCTCATTATGTACCCATTGCTAGATTTATCTAGTTCCATCAGAGTTGAAATGAGGTGTCATACTAATAGATATACTCCAAATCAAAAATTAAGTTTAAGAGAGGTGACCACTAGATTATAATACCTACATAATTTAGTATATATGCAAGAAAACACCCAATTTTACTCTTTTGAAGTCATTTTGAAAGTATTTACTTTCTCTCCTATTTGAAAATAATATCTGACTCAAAACACTGTCTTACTCATGATTATAGGAGATCTGGCTACCTCCGAAGGAGAATCCTTCTTTTGAATCGAAAGGGTGACTATAACATCATGATTTGCCCACAGCATTCCTGGTTTATGTCTATTCTCCTAGCATAAATATTAATAATGTCTTCATTCACTTTCAAAAGTGTCCCAGTTTGAATGATCAATTACTTGGCCACACTATTTATACACTAATCCCAAAGCATTAAAGCATTGATTAAGTACCTAGGTGTTCATGCTGCTTTGTGATACGTTAATTATACTAAGAAATAGTAGAGAAAGAACCTCTGCCCTCTGGGAACTTCATGTCTGAGAGTACAATACTACTCTGAACACACATATAAGAAATAGATCAAGTGCATTAAAAACAGTAACTCAAAGACAAAAGTGTGTATGTCATGCTCTGCAGAAACACATTTATTTGAGGGCTGGAGTGGGTAGAGAGCTCTGTTTGAGAGAATGTAGCAGTTTCACATATCGGAAGAATGTGGTAAAGAAAGGCTTATTTATCTGAAATGGCCTTCTGAAAAGGACTGCTTGCATTTTTTTCTATATCATTTTGTGGGTTTCCTTCCACAAGTAAAAAGGGAAGTTAGTTTGATGTCCGGTAAACCATCTTTGTCCACCTACCGCACCAATGGAAACATTTGGATAAATGGTTGTTGATTATATCCTTCTTGTAGCCCAGCTTGGTTCTGAGTTGTGGGACCAAGCTTGGCTACAAGAAGAATGTAATCAACAACCATTTATCCAAATTGCTTTTCAGCATGTTTTCACAATGCATCAATGTGTGAGGTTTAAAGACATAAAATCAGGAAATATAAACTTTATCCCAAGGGCCTATATTAGCAACATGCTATTGCTTTGAACACATTTTTTAAAAAGATCTTTATCTAGTCTGACACTTCCTGACATTGACTGAAGAGTGAATCTAGAAGTAGCCATATATTTTTTAGGCCAGTAAGACTCCTAAACTAGTGAATTGTAGAGTGATTTGGAAAGTAGCATTGGGCTGAGATCAAGTACTGTTCTGAGGTTCTACACACAATTTACATACCCTTGGCCCTAGGGCTACTGGGAAAAGGATAGAAGAAATGGCTCCAGTTTCCTAATCAAAGAGGAGAGAGAACTGCAGGTTAATAGTGGCCTATGAGGCTTTGAATTTCCACACATGAGAAACAGGGATTATTGAAATTACATTTTAGAAGCATGGGAGGGTCCTCTTTGTCACCCAACAGAAGTCCTGTAGGGATGATCTTCCCACCCCCACTTCCCTTCCAGGACCCCAGGGCTGTCACTCATATACAGGGTAGTCAAAACCTCAGTCTTAATAAGCCTCTGATCTTCAAGTCATAGGATCAGGACATATTTGAAGTTGGTTGAAGGTGTTTTATCTTTCTGTTTCTCTTGCTCTTTAGTAGATCAAGTTATTGACCTGTCATACAATATTCCAAAAATATGACTTGGATATAGTATACTGAGAACTGCCAGACATTAGGGTGTTTGGGTTGTATTATTTTCTGTAGTCATTTTGAAAGTATTTACTTTATATTCTTTTGGAAAATAATGTCTGACTCAAAATACTGTTTGTTTTGTTTTGTTTTAGAGTAGTTTTTAAAGGATGTTTTTAAGGGTAAATGAAGGTCTTGGCCTTCATGCAGTCATTAGGCATGACTGCAGTTTCCCTAAAATACAATGACTGGTCATTCCTATGAAATTTTATTCAAGTTCTGTCTTCTGCTTAGAATTTCTTTCTTCTCCTTGTCTGCCTGGAGGACATCTACTCATCTTTTTAGACTTAACTCAAAAGTCATTTCCTCTTTGAAGATAATATTGACTTTCTCCTACTCTTTCTCATCTCCATCTTCTTGGTAGATATGATCTTTCTTTCCTTTACTTGTATATCTGTCTTCTCCACTAGATTATAAGCTTCTTGAAGGAAGTGACCTAGCAGGGGCTGGCACATAGTAGGAAATCAATACCTAGGTGGGTGCGTTAACAAATAAAAAAAGAGAAGGGTCCCTATATACTAAATCATATATTAATGAGGAAAAGGAGCCTCTTAGCCCAGGCCACTGGGCCCCTTAGGGATGTGGGCATCCCACAAAATTTTAAGTTTGCTCCAAAAGATGGCTGTCCTGCCTAACATCAGCCTGCACTGATATCTCCTTAACTTAACTCTTAGCAAACCAGACATGTAGCCAGAACTCTTATTCCCTGCCAATTTTGTATAATGACACTGTATAAATGAAAATTTTAGCTTTAGGAGATATACCTAATGCTAAATGACAAGTTAATGGGTGCAGCACACCAGCATGGCACATATATACATATGTAACTAACCTGCACATTGTGCACATGTACCCTAAAACTTAAAGTATAATAATAATAAAAAATAGCCATTTTTCCCCATGAAAGCTTTTAATAGCCATCCACAAAACTTTTCTTGGATTCTTTGTTTTAATCTCTGAGCTGAACATTTTCTTTTGTTTCTTTTATTTTTCCCTACAAGTCCTCCATTGATGATAATCATGGGAAATACAGTTAAGAAAATGATACTCTTCCACTAGCACTGTAGCCAAAAAATCATTTTGTTTCTATTTCTGCTGTCAGTTCCTTTTTTGTTGAGTTGTTTTTGTATGATAAAAGATTAATAATAAGAATATACTTTTTACTGCAAATATTTTGTGTTTTTTCCCTCCAGTGGGAGTATAGGTATAAATGCCAAGCAATCTGAATTAAATAGATTAAGTCGTAGTATTGCTATTCCAATTGCTTGTCATTACACAGGAGGTTATGGTTACAGCTGACTATACAGCACTACCTGAGCCATACATTTTACATTTGCAATCAGCCTATTATAGATGAACTGTGAAAATTGGAGACAGCTCTTTATGATAATTGGAAGATGTTTTCCTTGAAGTATGTAAAGCCCTTGAGAGAACTTGAATTACTTGCTTGTAATTTTGTTACAAGCTTTAATCCTATTTATTTAACTTGAAGTTTATTGCTCCTGAATATATTTTCCTATGTCTTTCTATTGAGTGACATACATGCTATATTTTCAATATTTTTATTTGAATATCATTACAAATTTTATTTTGCTTTTTGTTTTCAAACTCAAAAAGTTGTTTTCCCTTGGGCATGATTCATAGATAAATGAAGTTACTTCTGGGTTTTAAATTAGGAATATCAATGGAAATACAAAGACAGCCTCTCTTTGATTGTACTTGGTTCTTTCTGTGTTCTGAGTAAACCTGACCTAACATTTCAGATACCAACTGGGAATCTGTAGGTGATGTGTGCAACATTTTATGCCACACATAATTGTGTGCTCTTTTCTTTTTCCTTCTTCCCCTTACAATCTTTCTCTGGTTTGACTGGTCTCTTCCCTGTTTCTGAATACCTCGTGCTCGTTCCTACTTTTTGATCCCCATAAACCATTTCTGTGCCTAGAATGCCCTTTCTCCTCTTCAGAACCATCCAAGTCTTCTCATCTCTCCCCTTGAGAAGATGCTCCAACTTATGTTTTACTGTGTTCAAGAATATTTAACATAACTACTACAGCCTAAATTAATCTATCATCTACATGCTCGTAGCACTTATTTGCTAGACCATTATGTTGGTACCCAACCATATGTAATGACACCTTGTTTCCCTAGAGATGAGAAGTATGAGAAAGCCCACCTGAAATGATGATCACAAAGCTGCTGCATTATGGGTACAGATTTTACTAACAGCCATAATACACAATTTAATTTTAATTATTAGCGAACTTCATTATCTGTTTTCTAAATCCTCAAGTGATAAGACACAGCCAATTCCTATTTTCCTCATCTGCTAGGTGATATTTCATCACATCTAAGATCCCATTGATTGTAAGACACATCACTCTTTTATGTACCACAAAGAAAAGACGCTGCCCGTAAAACTGTTTCATGACAGTTTGCTATCACTTTGAATTTGTATTTTGTACATATCAAAAGAGCTCTTTGTTATTTAAACATATTCTTTTGTTTATCACATCAATCTTTAATTTACCTGGCATACGGGATCAGATACATTAATGCATGTTTAAATAGTTTTTTTGATCTCTGGAATTTATTCTTTAAAACATTCTAGACCAGAGGTTCTTAACATACAGTACACAGATTCTTGAAGGCAGAGAGGCTCTGAATAGATATAGTGGTCAACTATTACTGCAACAATGCTACATTAAAAACCACCCCCAAACTCACTGGCTTAAAACAACAATTATTTATTTTCATCTGTACATTTGTAGGCCAGCTGGAGGTTGGCTGACCTAGGCTGGGCTCTAAGCTGGAGGTTGATCTCAGGTCTACCATGCATGTCTCTCATCTTTCTTGGAATAAAAGGCTACGTGGAGCATTGTTTTTTCTCATGGTGATGGCAAAATTGCAAGAAGAATGAGCAGAAACATACAATGCCTCTTAAAGACTAGAGTTAGAAATTGCATTATATCACTTATATTGGAAAAAGCAAATTAGGTGGCCAAAGCCAGCATCAGTGGAACAAGGAAATATTCTCTGCCTCTGGTGGGAGGAGCTACAAAGACCTATGGCAAAGATCATGAATTTAGGGAGAGACGAAGGAATGGGAACAATGGTGCAGCCTACTACAATTAGTTTCAGGGAGACCAAAAAGCCTCTAAAATTCTTTGCTAAAATGTATCATAAAGGGATATTTTTCTAGAAAACATGTTCTTACTATTCACCAGATTCTCAAGGAGTGAATGGGATTCCAACCATTTCCAAGTGAGAACCACTTACTTTAGATCCTTCTATTATTCCTTTGTTTGTTCATTCAATATTAATATACCTCAGTTAATGACCCAGGATTGATTTATGTGAACATTTTAAAATTTTCAGGTGATTGAGGAGTTGGTTGCTTTCTTCTTCTTCTTCTTTTTTTTTTTTTTTTTTTTTTTTTGAGACGGAGTCTCGCTGTGTCGCCCAGGCTGGAGTGCAGTGGCGCGATCTCGGCTCACTGCAAGCTCTGCCTCCCAGGTTCACGCCATTCTCCTGCCTCAGCCTCGCGAGTAGCTGGGACTACAGGCGCCTGCCACCACGCCTGGCTAATTTTTTTGTATTTTTAGTAGAGACGGGGTTTCACCGTGTTAGCCAGGATGGTCTGGATCTCCTGACCTCGTGATCCGCCCGCCTCAGCCTCCCAAAGTGCTGGGATTACAGGGGTGAGCCACCACACCCTACCGAGTTGGTTGCTTTCTACCAGGTCATGTATTTTAAGAGCCTGGTAGGCTCTAAAATTTGATTTGGCAGGGCTCTATCAGCACCAGGTAACCTTTCTGTGCTTGACGCTTAGCTGGTACCCACTCCCATAGTGATGTGTTAGTGAATCCCATATGGAAGAAACATAGTGAGAGGGAGGACATTGAAACAAGGAAGACCTGGTTTCAAATTCCTGCCCTGCCATTTACTACCTGTGTCATCTCAGGCAAGTAAATAAAACTCTATGCGCCTCAGTTTCCTTTTCTGTAAAATGAGAGTGACAGTTCTCATGCTACAAGGTCATCGTCATTGTGAGGATTAAATGAGACAATGTATGTATAGTACTTGTCACATGTTAGGTGCTCAACAAATGCTAGTCCCTCTCATTCCCATTATTGTTTATATTATGCTGACAATTTTACCCTCATTCTGTAATATAAATAGTATGTCCCTATCCTGTGAAATATTAATGAAGAAATTTCTGAATGCTATTCCTTTTTATTTTTTGTTTTTAAAAACAGTTATTAGCTGTTTGTTTCTATCAGCAGATTCTAGACCCAGAACAAAATTATATTTACACTTGGGCGTTTCTATGAGCTCTCGTTAGCCTTTCTCTCCTGGTATGAATGTTATGGAAGTAAAGTAGCTTCTTTTTCCCTCAAAGGGGACTGCCAAGGCCAAAAGGAAATTGAACTTTGTCTTCCTAGTCACCTCTGATCTTTGACATAACAGAGACTGAGGAGGTAAAAACTAATTCCTACCAAGTAAAGTACTTTTTGACACAGTAGATTAAGCAATAATGGAAAAAGTTCTGAGATGTTGTTTTTCGCAAAATTACCACTGTTGACCTCCAAATTACATCAACCGAAACAATTTTTTGTTCTTTGAACTCTTACACAGATTGAACGAGCCCTCATCAAGAGTAAGAAAAAAAATTTCTCTAAGTTAGTGGGAATTGGTCTATTTTGAATTCTATTCCAGCCAGTAAACATGCTGTTAACTTTGAAAATTCTGTGTAGATTTAAAACATTTCCATTGCAGAATAGCAGGTGGATAATTAACAAATAATGTGTTCTATTTTCCTGTCTATATGTATATATTCTAGAAATATAACTAGTGTTATAGGTAACAGTTCCCAGCTTGACCAATGTAAATAAATATAAGGCCCAGTTTTAAAAGCACAAACATTTTAAATCTGCAATGCTTTTGTATTTCATTCATCAAATTCTAGTGAGAAAGGCATTAAGCATGTAAAAAATAAAGGAAAAAAATTATAAATTGTGGTATTCTGGGGGAGATAAGCTGATGATAAAGGATATATACTATCCAAAAAGGCTGAAAAGACTACTCTTTAAAAGGGTATCTTCAATGCATTTTAAAATTGATGTACATTAATTTAGCTAAATTAACAATGGGAAATTAAATAACTGTTCAGCAAGCTTATTGTCCTATTAGAACTGTAGCTTTTTTGGCTGCAGAGGGGGCATTAAATGTTGATGATATTCAATACAATAGCCAAAACCTTTTTATTCCATTATGAATTTGCTGCTAACATGTGAATCTTTAAAAGGGAGAAAGCAAGCTATTTTGGGGTTTCTAATTTAGACAAGGCTAACCAATTGTGAAAAAAATACATTTTCATCAAATGTCATCAGCTGAGTAAGCAAATGCATTAAGTTATCATTTCATATATGTTGGTCAGATATTATTCTCTCTCCTCTTCCCAACAATTCTGGTTTCACAGATGAGAAATTATTTTAAAAGAAAAAAACTTTCTAAGGAGAATCTTCATTAGGCTTTCAGTAGAGATTCACCCTGGAAACATCTAGAAATGTAAACACCATAGTAAAATGTAAAGAATAAACTCTCTTGGGAGCTGTTTGAACTGGCTTATAACAAAGGGAAAAGAATGGGTGTCCATTGTAGTTTCTGGACCCTTTGAGGTCAGTTGTAGTATTGCTATTTTATTTTTATTTTTTTATTTTTTTGGAGACAGAGTCTCACTCTGTTGCCCAGGCTGGAGTGCAGTGGCATGATCTTGTCTCACTGCACCTTCTGCCTCCCAGGTTCAAGTGATTCTTCTGCCTCAGCCTCCCGAGTAGCTGGGACTACAGGCATGCATCACCATGCCTGGCTAATTTTTTGTATTTTTAGTAGAAGCGGGATTTTGCCGTGTTGCCCAGGCTGGTCATGAACTCCTGAGCTCAGGCAATCCACCCGCCTCAGCCTCCCAAAGTGCTAGGATTACAGGTGTGAGCTACCACGCCCAGCTTAATATTGTTATTTTATAGATAACGATGATAAATTACAGAAGGGATAAGTGGTGTTCTGTTCCAGGTCATACAACTAGCAAATGTCAAAGCAGGATTAAAACTCATATCATTCTGGCTCTAAACTTTCACCTGTAGTTCGGATTGTTGAGTCCAAGGAGAGGAAGATTTTTGGGTCAGAAGATTCTGCAAAACTGCCTGCATATGCTTGCCTTCCATTCACAAATATCTCTCTCTCCTTATTTGTATACTGTACTATCACCAACTAATGGCCATTTCTGATGGTCACTGGGTAAGTTGTTCCTCTCTTGATAGCTCTGCTCTAACTTGGGAAGTACTTATCTTCTTTTTTGTGTGTGTACATTTATATATATATATATATATATATATGCACACACACACACATACATACACATATATACATATGTAGTTTTCTTTTTAAATTATTCTTTAAGTTCTGTGGTACATGTGCAGAATGTGCAGGTTTATTACATAGGTATACACATGGCATGGTGGCTTGCTGCACCCATCAACCTATCATCTACATTAGGTATTTCTTCTAATGCTATCCTTCCCCTAGCCCCCTGTCCCCCGACAGGCACCAGTGTGTGATATTCCCCTCCCTGTGTCCGTGTGTTCTCTTCCTAATGTATTTTAAATACCTGAGTTTCCTATTTATGTATGGTCAGTACAGCAAACTTGAATTTCTAGAACCTGTTATAGTGGTGTCTTGAGGTTCTTGTTCCTCTTTTGTTCCTAATGGTTTTTAAAAATTTTGTAGCTCTCTTGACTCCCACAGCACTCTACATATTCACGTGCATACCTAATTCATGAGCTCTCTATACAGAAAGAAATAATGGGAATGACTGGGAGCATGCTATTAAATGGATATATTTTCAGATCTTCCTTAAATCATTTTCTTTGCAGCCTTCTACTTCTAAGACCGTATCATGAGGCTTATTGACGCAAGGGAGAGAAAGACACATGCAAGTAATATTAGGAATGAAAAGGTAATATGATAGATATAACAGATTTGAATAAATCAGAAGAGATTAATATGAAGCAACCAACTTTATGCCAATAAAATAGAAAACAAATGATATGGACATATTAATAGAATGTATAATTGATCAACATTATCTCAAGAAAAATTAGAAAACCTTCATAAACCAATAAGCTTAAGCATATTGAATTGGTAATAAAAATTATCAACCTCCCATCTCCCGCCCAAAGACTCCAGGCTTATGTGATTAGATGGTTTTATTGGAAAATTTTCTCTAACTTTCAAGAATTAAGTGTTCCAAATTACATTAACAATTTCAGAAAAGGGAAAAAAGCTACTTAATTTACTTTATGAGACTAGCATAACCATCATAAAACCAGGAAAAGGCAGAATCTGAAAAGTATAGGCCAATCCTATTTATAGCATAGGTGAAAATGTCTGAAACAAGAACCATTAGACAATTATTACTCAGGTACAAGCCCCAAGAGTCATCTTTCTTTCCTGTTTTCCTGCTTATACTCAACATCTAGTGAGTAAGGTCCTGTTGACTCTGCCTCTTAAACATATCTCAAATCTGTTCAATCTTCTTTGTCTTCACTACCATCGTAGGCAAGTGAACAAATATCTCTTCCTGCAGTGGTCTCTGTTAACTCTCCACTCTTGCTCTTACTGCAGTACTTTTAAAATGTAAATCAGATGATGTCATTCCTGTATCAAAACTCTCTAAAGATTTTCCATGACGTATAGAATACAATCCAAACCTCTCACCCTAGTCTACAAGTCCCTGCACAATCTGACATACCGCTTCATCACCATCTCTTGCTACTCTGCTCCTGGCTCACTGCACTGTAGACATACTGATCTTCTTCCTGTTATTTGAAGAGACCAAGCTTGTTGCCACCTCAGAGAATTTATATTTTCTGTTCCTTCTGTCTGAAATGCTCTCCTGTAACAGTTTGCAAATAAATCTTCTCAGTATTCAGGCCTTCACTCAAATATCACTTTCTCAGAGAGGCCTTCCCTAGTACATCTCCCTGTGTCTTCATTTACTCTTCTTCCTACCTTTTACTCTGTATCCCATTAACCTTCTTATTTTGCTTCATAGTGCTTATCAGTATCCTCCAATAATCATTTTCAGATATTTTAGAAATGCATTGGCCTTCTATCTTCTATCAGCTGCAGGTGGACAGGGATTTTTTTTTTCTTTCTTTTCTTTTTTTTTTTTTTTTTTTTTTGCCGTATTTCTAACACCTAGAAGGCCGGGGAGGCACTAAATATATATTGCATGAATAAATCTAATGTAAACCTCCTTAAGTCACCGATGAGAAAACTGAAGCCCAGGGAAGGAATGTGACTTGCTCAAGATTACTTGCCCACCTGCGAATAGAATCCTTTCTCCTGAATTACAGTATGGTGCTCTTTCTGCTATACCACATGTTTCTATGTGCCTCTAGCCCCATAATTCTAGTTTCAAAAGGCAATCCTGTCCTCTCCCTGGTGGGCTAGTATAAGTATTAATTTATAGAGATGTTTATGAAGCATACTGCAGGCAAATCAATATAATAATGAGAGTTAGATATGGATACTATATTATTTTATAGCTTTCCAATAGTGACTGTTTCATTTCAGGATTGCTTTCCTTTCAGAGGTAGGAAAAATACTTATTTTTAATATGTGTGTCTATTAGCAAATATGGTAAAGCATGATAAGGCCAAGCATGCTGAGCTGATGACATTAACTTCTCCTAAATAAGTCTCACATGAGCCAACTGGTTCAGATTAAAGCCCCTTATTCACCATGATGCAAAGTACTTTTACAATAAAACAAAAACAAAACGAGAGGTCACATAGCAAGGGTGTGTGTGCATACACGCATATGCGCTGCAAGTTAATAAGTACATTGTGTAAGTACCATGAGACTGTGACTGTGCCAGTGGAGATACAAAAGAAGTAGCAGGCATAATCCTTATCATCAACGATCTTACAAAATATAGTCTTGAAATTACTAGAAAATAGTTCTGGTGCATTATATAAGCAAGGCAGGATAGTAAGAGTAAGACTGTATCTACCAGGGCCAGTGAGATACAGAATAAGAGAAAAATCACTATGAGGTAGAGTTAATCTGAACAAACGACACAGAGACTATGCAATCAAAACTATGGGTGGCCTGCCTTTTTACTTTTTGTGGCAAGACTCAGTATATATTGATATATCATTAAAAATCATTTATTTTGTTTGTATGCAGGCTGATACTATCGACCACAGGAGACAGAGTTTTCTAAGACTTTAAAATAATTCTTGGAAGATAATAAGGTCTGGTAGTTGCTTTCGATTTTCTAAGCAGAACCACAGTGTTCAAGTACCCTTTGTCTACCTTCAGAATTGGGAGTAGGGATGTTTCCTGCCACTGTGGAATATTTCACAAGGTTTCATCAAAGTTTCAGAATATCAGTTTCTTCATGGTATATCACTTCAGGCCCCTGAACAAACTGGAAGGGGTATGTTCTGTTTTGTTTGCTCTGGGTAGCCTATATCTCTGGATTGTCTGTTTCCTGTCAACTGCCACTGGAGGGAGGCTGATTAAGCGCATTTCATTTGTGAATGGAATTTTAAGCAACAGTAAAGGATTCTCAGCAAACACACACAGCCCTTTCAGGCCTAATCCTACAAACCCAATTAAAGGTAATGGACACTCTATTTGATGAGGCAGTTCAGCTAAGCCAGCACTCTCTGATGGTAGCTAGAGAGGTTATTCAGAATTTTGCAAATGCCATCCATGTCTGCAGGAATTTATGCCTTTATATCAGCTGCAAAGTAGAGCCTTCTATTTGCAACATGCAAAACAGTAACCACATTTCTTCTTTAAAAATGTATTAAGGAAGAAATTATGTACTAGAATATTAGGTTTCTTATAATAAGAGCTATAGGGACTTTAAAAATAGATTTTGGTTGCTGGGAGTAGAAATTTCGTTGGGAGTGATAAATTTTCTGCATTTATTTATTTCTGAACATTTCCTTAAGCAGTGTGTGCAGGTAAATGAAAATATTATCAAATTTATTTTAAAATAGGACATAAGAACCAGAGCAGTGTTTCTCTAAATAGGGACTGCCTGCAATAAGATCACTTTGTAGGGGGAGTTGTTTAAAAATTCAGATCCCTAGCCTCACACTAGACCTGCTGAATCACTCTCTGAAATTAGGGCCTGTGGATCTTTACTAAAAACAAACAAACAAATAAAACTGACCAGGCATTTCTGATACACTCTAAGGTTTGACAACATTGGAAATCGAAATTGTGGAGTAATTACTTAGGAGCAGGTTTGGTTAGAAAGGGTTACGCGGAAGGATAATGTGGGTCTGGAGTGCTGGTCAAATTTCTGACAGCTTTTTACCTCATTTGCATCTCAATGTTTCTAAAAAAGGAAATGCTAAAAAAGGAAAGTGTCTCATAAAAGAGAAGACTAAAACATTGTGGCATACCCACATAATACTATACAACCATTTAAAATAAATTTATTAAATGATATATAAATGCATCTGGAAAGATATTCTATATTGTTAATTGAGAAAAGCAAGTCACAAAACATATACGTTGTGATTGCTTTCAAAAATACTATATGCTATAGACCAGGAAAAATATCTGGGTGAATATATACAAAGGAATTACTGGTATCAGATTACAGGTAATTTTTATAGTCTTCTTTTTGCTTATCTGATTTTCTCAATCTTCAATAATGAACATTTACTGCAAAAGTAATATCAAAACTGTTATAACAAGAAGAAAGTATCCATTTCCTATGGTATAGTATAATTTTTAACATCTCCATTGAAGGAACCTTTTTGGTTCCACACTATCTAGTATTTTAGCACCTCAGATGTTAACATTAATTAAATTAAAACATGATCATTTGTTATAGAATAGTATTACCTTACAAAATAGAAATCTATAGAAGTTATATAAATTGAATTTGCAATTGAGTGCTATTTTAGTGTATTGGAAGAAAAGATTATTGTTTTGGCCCACTTTACCTTCATAGAAAAGTATCACTTTCCACCTTGTATATACCTATTTTAAATAATTTTATTGCAGCTCAAAGTAAATTAAAATATCAAGTTCAAAACAATTTTTTAAAGAGAGATATAGAGGTCTGGCCTCCAGAGCTGCAATGTCAATGTGGTAGTCAC
Source organism: Pongo pygmaeus (assembly GCF_028885625.2). NCBI lineage: Eukaryota > Metazoa > Chordata > Mammalia > Primates > Hominidae > Pongo > Pongo pygmaeus. Next base: position 109,033,320 of record NC_072396.2, read on the forward strand.
ATTGGGGCTACTGAGCACTTGATACCTGGCTAGTCAGATTTGACATGGCTGTAAGTGTAAAACATGCAACTTCTTTTAAATACTTAGTGTTAAAAAAGGAATGTAAAATATCTCCTTAATAATATTTATATTGCTTGCATGTTGAAACGATAATATTTTTCATATATTGGGTTAAAGTATTATTAAAATTAACTTTAGTTTCTTTTTTACTTTTTTAATGTGATTAGTAAAACCTTTTCAACTACATGTGTGGCATGCATGATTTATCTATTAGCACTGCTTAGAGCTAGACATCATGTTATTGCAGGAAACCTTTTGGATGACCTAGCTTGCCTGAAGGTCAGATGGTGCTACTGAGCCCAGGCCAGATTTAGTTTACAGCAGGGCTTCTCAAAGTGTGCTCCATGGACCAGCATCAGTATCACCTTACAACTTGTTAGAAATGCAATTATTGGGCCCTATCCCAGACCTACTGAGTTGAAAACCTGGGAGGAAGACCCAACAATCTGTGTTTTTACAAGCCCTCCTCAGTGATTCTGACACAAACCAAAACTGAGAAGGGCCAATTTGAAGAATTCTTGGTAAATCTTGCTATAAATGTGAGAACACTTGCCTCTATTCTATCAGCTTTGAAAATCTAGATTTCTACCTTTTATGATTCGCTTGTACTATGGCTCAGTTGTCTCAAGATGAAGAATATAATGTTGATCATGATTATTGATGATAAAAGCCCTTATATGATATAGCCACCTACTTTTTAGATTTAGAAAAGAGAATATGACCCTTTTACTTAAAGTATATAAACAACATCTATTCACAATCCTGTCTGGGATTTAAATGTGTATTAAGTTAAAGTATTACCTGTACAATTATTATTTCTACTGAATATAGACAAAGGACAAGGCCTGAAAAGGATGGACAGAAGAGGAATTGATTTCCTTACTTCATTAATTCATTCAACAAATATTTATTGCGCACCAATGGGGAGAGAGACCTTTCGATTCTGGTCTTGGATCCTCTTTCCCTGCTTTTGCATGGGCAATCTCACTAGGAAATTAATGGTCCTGTTGAAAGGAATCCAGAGTATTAGCTGTTGCAGGTAAGAATGGCCAGAGAAAGATGAAACAGCATTCCTCATAAACAAGAAGCAGGGATCTCAAATTTCTCATAACATAGGGGTAAACTGATTAAGAAAGAAATAATTTTCAGCATCAGCTTTATGTAATAATAATAATAATTAATAATCATAACAACAGCTTTTCATAAGGAGACGCTTTTGTATTTGTTTAAAAAAACACAACTGTCCATTATGAGTGTGTTTTTCTTTTCAACTGTCATCTCATCTGGCTTTTAAAGGCAAATGAAATGTTTTTAGATGTCATGCTCTGACAAGAAGTGAGCCTCACAGCATCTATTGCATGTAGTATAGAGAATGTTTAAAAGCTGTTAGGTTACCCTGGAATGTTGATATAACAATATTCACCCTTGAGAGTTTGTCATAAGGTAACTCTCTCTCAGAGCATCTCTGAAAGGAGCTATATTTTAAAATATTGTTCCCCAGCTGTTGTGCTAAGGTTTAGGGATAAGGAGAAAAATAAAATACAGAGTTTACCTTCTAGAAATGTGGAGTTTCTTGCTATTTGTCAACTCTAGTTGTGACTTAGAATCAACTAAAGGGCTTTTGAAAGAATAACAAAGCTTGGGCCCTTTTCAATTAAATAAAAATCATGCGGGGTTGGGACCAGGCACTATCAGAGTTGAGAACTACTGGCAGAGCTGCTATGACAAACACTTAAATACAGTGTCACAGAGCTAAAATAAAGTATTAATAACATTTAATAAGAACACAACTAAATTTTTCATGAAGACATTGTCAATGTTTGGAAATTTCACCAAAAAGTAAACCAGACTAGTTAATAAAGTATCATGACTAGTCACTTTGAGATTTTTTCTGAGATCTCTTTCTGATATCTCTTTTTCTGAGATCTCTGTTTTCTCTCTTGCTTTCTGTGACCAATGCTAGTTAGCATTTTTTCTGAACTCTTGTGTGGATTTCTTCTGTTGAGCCCTTTCCTCCCAACTGCATATACTTAATACTCTTAAAGCACTCTCTTCTTAGAAATATTTGGAGAACCAGACAGAAAAACCCAGTGAGAATTACTTGCATTTCCAGTTGTTAGTTTCTTTTGTTTGGCTGAACTCCAGTGCAGCCCACTGATTTATCTTTAGATTTCTTTGGAAGTGACACATATTTTCTTGGTCATTAAATTAGGTTTTCATGGATGGGCTTAAAATCTTTCTCAAATGTATTACTTCTTTCTGTCTTGTTCAGATATCTGGGTGTGGGCAGGTAGACGACCTGATCTCACCAATACTGATCCCACCACAGTGTAGTCAATGAAACTTTCATTAGTTTTCAGGTGTGATGTCTTATTACATTTTTCACAATTCTCCCTATCTGGAATACCTGGATAAAGATTCAGAGAGGGCTGGGCAGGGCATCTCTGAAAGAAAGGCAGCAGCCCCAGTCAGGGGCTTATAGATAAAACTCCCATCTCCCTGGGACAGAGCACATGGGGGAAGGGGCAGCTGTGGGTGCCACTTCAGCAGACTTAAATGTTCCTTCCTGCTGGCTGTGAAGAGAGCAGCCAATCTCCCAGCACAGTGATCAAGTTCTGCTAATGGGCAGACTGCCTCCTCAAGTGGGTCCCTGACCCCTGTGCCTCCTGACTGGGAGACACCTCCCAGCACGGGTCAACAGACACCTCATACAGGAGAGCTCCCGCTGGCATCTGGCAGGAGCCCCTCTAGGATGAAGCTTCCAGAAGAAGGAATAGGGAGCAACCTTTGCTGTTCTGCAGCTTCCACTGGTGATACCCAGGAAAACAGGGTCTGGAGTGGATCCCCAGCAAACTCCAGCAGACCTGCAGCAGAGGGGGCTGTTAGAAGGAAAACTAACAAACAGAAAGGAATAGCATCAACATCAACAAAAAGGACATCCACACAGAAATCCCATCCAAAGGTCACCAACATCAAATACCAAATGTAGATTAATCCATAGAGATGAGGATAAACCAGCACAAAAAGGCTGAGAATTCCAAAAACCAGAATGCCCTTTCTCCTCCAAAAGACTCCTCACCAGCAAGGGAACAAAACTGGATAGAGAATTAGTTTGACTAATTGACAGAAGTAGGCTTCAGAAGATGGGTAATAACAAACTCCTCTGAGCTAAAGAAGCATGTTCTAACCCAATGCAAGGAAGCTAAGAACCTTGTAAAAAGGTTAGAGGAATTGCTAACTAAAATAACCAGTTTAGAGAAGAACATAAATGACCTGATGGAGCTGAAAAACACAGCACGAGAACTTCATGAAGCATACGCAAGAATCAATAGCCAAATCGATCAAGCGGAAGAAAGGATATCGGAAATTGAAGATCAACTTAATGAAATAAAGTGTGAAGACAAGATTAGAAAAAAAAAGAATAAAAAGGAATGAACAAAGCCTCCAAGAAATATGGGGCTATGTGAAAATACTAAACCTACGTTTGATTGGTGTACCTGAAAGTGACAGGGAGAATGGAACCAAGCTGGAAAACACTCTTCAGGATATTATCCAGGAGAACTTCCCCAACCTAGCAAGACAGGCCAACATTCAAATTCAGAAAATACAGAGAACACCACAAAGATACTCCTCGAGAAGAGCAGCCCCAAGATGCATAATTGTCAGATTCACCAAGTTTGAAATGACAGAAAAAATGTTAAGGGCAGCCAGAGAGAAAGGTCAGGTTACCCACAAAGGGAAGCCCATCAGAATAACAGTGGATCTCTCTGCAGAAAAACTACAAGCCAGAAGAGAGCCGGGGCCCAATATTCAACATTATTAAAGAAAAGAATTTTCAACACAATTTCATATCCAACCAAACTAAGCTTTATAAGTGAAGGAAAAATAAAATCCTTTATAGACAAGCAAATGCTAAGAGATTTTGTCACCACTGGCCTGCCTTACATGAGATCCTGAAGGAACCACTAAATATGGAAAGGAAAAACCAGTACCAGCCACTGCAAAAACATACCAAATTGTAAAGACCGTTGACACTATAAAGAAACCGCATCAACTAATGGGAAAAATAACCAGCTAGCATCATGATGACCAGATCAGATCCACACATAGCAATATTAACCTTAAATGTAAACAGGCTAAAAGCCCCAAATATAAGACACAGATTGGCAAGTTGGATAAAGAGTCAAGACTTATCAGTGTGCTGTGTTCAGGAGACCCATGTCCAGTACAAAGACACACATGGGCTCAAAGTAAAGGGATAGAGGAATATTTACCAAGCAAATGGAAAGCAAAAAAAAAGCAGGGGTTGCAATCCTAGTCTCTGATAAAACAGACTTTAAACCAACAAGGATCCAAAAAGACAAAGAAAGGCATTACATAATGGTAAAGAGAACAATGCAACAAGAAGAGCTAACTATCCTAAATATATATGCAACTAATACAGGAGCACCAGATTCATAAAGCAAGTTCTTAGAGACCTACAAAGAGATGTAGACTCCCACAAAATAATAGAGGGAGAGTTTAACACCCCACTGTCAATATTAGACAGATCAAAGAAACAGAAAGTTAACAAGGATATTCAGGACTTGAATTCAGCTCTGGACCAAGTGGACCTAATAGACATCTACAGAACTCTCCACCCCAAATCAATAGAATATACATTCTTCTCAGCACCACGTCGCACCTATTCTAAAATTGACCACATAATTGGAAGTAAAACACTCCTCAGCAAATGCAAAAGAACAGAAATCATAACAAACAGTCTCTCAGACAACATTGCAATCAGACTAGAACTCAGGATTAAGAAACTCATTCAAAACCACACAGCTACATGGAAACTGAACAACCTGCTCCTGAGTGACTACTGGGTAAATAACAAAATTAAGGCAGAAATATGTAAGTTCTTTGAAACCAATAAGAACAAAGACACAAAGTACCAGAATTTCTGAGACACAGCTAAAGCAGTGTTTAGAGGGAAATTTATAGCACTAAATGCCCATGGGAGAAAGCTGTAAAGATCTAAAATTGACACCCTAACATCACAATTAAAAGAACTAGAGAAGCAAGAGCAAACAAATTCAAAAGTTAGCAGAAGACAAGAAATATCTAAGATCAAAGCAGAACTGAAGGAGATAGAGACACTAAAAACCCTTCAAAAAAATCAATGAATCCAGGAGTTGGTTTTTTGAAAAGATTAGCAAAATAGGCTGCTAGTCAGAATAATAAAGGAGAAAGGAGAGAAGAATAAAATAGACACAATAAAAAATGATAAAGGGGATATCACCACTGATCCCACAAAAATACAAAATACAATGTGATAATACTATAAACACCACTATACAAATAAACTAGAAAATCTAGAAGAAATGGATAAATTCCTGGAAACATACACCCTCCCAAGACTAAACTAGGAAGGAGCCAAATCCCTGAATAGACCAATAACAAGTTCTGAAATTGAGACAGTAACTACTAGCCTACCAACCAAAAAAAGCCCAGGACCAGACTAATTCAGAGCCGAATTCTACCAGAGGTACAAAAAGGAGCTGGTACCATTCCTTCTGTGAAAATATTCCAAATAATAGAAAAAGAGGAAATCCTCCCTAACTCATTTCATGAGGCCAGAATCATCCTGATACCGAAACCTGGCAGAGACAAAACAAAGAGAAAATTTTAGGCCAATATCCCTGAAGAACAGCATTGCAAAAATCCTCAGTAAAATACTGGCAAACCGAATACAGCAGCACATCAAAAATCTTGTCCACCATGATCAAGTCCGCTTCATCCCTGGGATGCAAGGCTGGTTCAACATACGCAAATCAATAAATGTAATCCATCACATAAACAGAACCAATGACAAAAACCACATGATTGCCTCAATAGATGCAGAAAAGGCCTTTGATAAAATTCAACATCCCTTCATGCTAAAAAACCCTCAATAAACTAGGTATTGATGGAACGTATCTCAAAATAATGAGCTATTTATGACAAACCCACAGCCAATATCATACTGAATGGGCCAAAGCTGGAAGCATTCCCTTTGAAAACTGGCACAAGACAGGGATGCCCTCTCTCACCACTCCTATTCAACATAGTATTGGAAGTTCCTGCTAGGGCAATCAGGCAAGAGAAAGAAATAAAGGATATTCAATAGGAGGAAAGGAAGTCAAATTATCTCTGTTTTCAGATGACATGATTGTATATTTAGAAAACCCCATAGTCTCAGACCCAAGTCTCTTTAAGCTGATAAGGAACTTCAGCAAATTCTCAGGATACAAAATCAATGTGCAAAAATCACAAGCATTCCTATACACCAATAATAGAGAACCAAATCATGAGTGAACTCTCATTCACAATTGTTATGAATAGAATAAAATGCCTAGGAATACAACTTACAAGGGATGTGAATGACCTCTTCAAGGAGAACTACAAACCACTGCTCAAGGAAATCAGAGAGGGCACAGACAAATGGAAAAACATTCCATGCCCATGGATAGGAAGAATCAATATTGTGAAAATGGCCGTACTGCCCAAAGTAATTTATAGATTCAATGCTATCCTCACTAAGCTACCATTTACTTTCTTCGCAGAATTAGTAAAAACTACTTTAAATTTCAGCCCATATAGCCAAGACAATCCTAAGTAAAAGAACAAAGCTGGAGGCATCACGCTACCTGACTTCAAACTATACTACCAGGCTACAGTAACAAAAACAGTATGGTACTGGTCCCAAAACAGATATATAGACCAATGGAACAGAACAGAGGCCTCAGAAATAGCGCCACACATCTGCAACCCTCTGATCTTTTACAAACCTGACAAAAACTGTCATTTGGGAAAGGAATCCCTATTTAATAAATGTTGTTGGGAAAACTGGCGAGCCAGCCATATGCAGAAAACTGAAACTGGATCCCTTGCTTACACCTTATACAAAAATTAATTCAAGATGGATTAAAGATTTAAACATAAGAACAAACACATAAAAAGCCATAGAAGAGAACCTAAGCAATACCATTGAGGACATAGGCATGGACAAATACTTCATGTCTAAAACACCAAAAGCAGTGGCAACAAAAGCCAAAATTGACAAATGGGATCTAATTAAACTAAAAAGCTTCTGCACAGCAGAGGAAACTATCATCAGAGTGAACAGGCAACCTACAGAATGGGAGAAAATTTTTGCAATCTATCCATCTGACAAAGTGCCAATATCCAGAATCTACAAAGAACTTAAACACATTTACAAGAAAAAAAAAAACCATCAAAAAGTGGGTGAAAGATATGAACAGACACTTTTCAAAAGAAGATATTTATGGGGCAGAAAAGCATATGAAAAAAAAGCTCATCATCACCGATCATTAGAGAAATGCAAATCAAAACCACAATGAGATACCATCTCATGCCAGTTAGAATGGTGATCATTAAAAAGTCAGGAAACAACAGATGCTGGAGAGGATGTGGAGAAATTGGAACACTTTTACACTGTTCATGGGAGTGTAAATTAGTTCAACCATTGTGGAAGACAGTGTGGCAATTCCTCAAGCATCTAGAACCAGAAATACCATGTGACCCAGCAATCACATTACTGGGTATATACCCAAAGGATTATAGACATATGTTTATGCAGCACTGTTCACAATAGCAAAACTTGAAACCAACCCAAATGCCCATCAATGATAGACTGGATAAAGACAATGTGACACATATACACCATGGAATACTATGCAGCCATAAAAAAGGATGAGTTCACATCCTTTGCAGGGACATGGATGAAGCTGGAAACCATCATTCACAGCAAACTAATACAGGAACAGAAAACCAAACACCGCATGTTCTCACTCATAAGTGAGAGTTGCACAATGAGAACACATGGACACAGGGAGGGAAACATCATGCATGGGGCCTGTTGGGGGGGTGGGGGTTAGGGGAGGGATAGCATTAGGAGAAATAGCTAATGTAGATGATGGGTTGACGGATTCAGCAAACCATCATGGCACGTGTATACATATGTAACAAACCCACACGTTCTGTGCATATATCCCAGAACTTAAAGTATAATTAAAAATACATACATACATACATACATACACGCATAAAAAGATTCAGAGAGGTGATGTCTAGAACAGTTTCTTCCTAGACTTTCCACCAATCACTTTTTCAGCCCCACCCTAACCCCTATCTTCAGACGTATCTGATGTCTTCGATACCTGTGAATTTCAGAAGTTTCATGGAGGAAAATAGGCTTGTTACTTGTTGATTCCATGACATACAGGTTTAGGGTTTTACTTTCTTCAGTATGCTAAGTTAGTTACTACTCCTTTTTTGTTTTCTAGCTTTCAAAATTTTGTTGACATTTCTTGTTTGCTATTACCTTTTTTCTTGTTCTCTTTGCATGCTTATTTCTTTAATGTCAATTTGGTGGAATTTTGGAGGGTAGAAATAATGTGTGTGTTCAATTTATTATGTTTACTAGGAAGTTGCTATTTGCCTTTTATAAATCTGTTTCAATTTCATAACAGAGATCCAATTTTATACATAATTTTATACACTGATGACCAAAACATAGAGGATTTCTCCAATTGCCACTTAGCTTTTACAATTGAACCCATGTATGAAGGTGATGCATATGTGTGTGCATTGTTTCCCTATTGGTCTTAATGCACACTCTGGTCTATCACCTCGAGCTCAAAATTAGCAAGTTGCAAACGTTGAGTCTAGAGTGGTTAATGAATCCAGGGAATTATTTATTTTTCATGCCAGGATTTGTATGCATTTCAATTCCCTTTCCCATGCCCTATGAGAAGCCTCCCAGAAGGTAAATCAAGCTCTTTATGCTACCTTCAAGAGACAGACTAACGTCCAAGAGATTTCATAATAGGCAGAATATTATAGATTATACCAGCCTGACTAAACACTTAAAATCTTTGATCTATGAGTCTCACTTGAATTCTAAAGAAAGTGACACTGTGGGGGCTTGTCTTTCTGACCGTCTGGCTGTTTCCTAACTTAGTCGATGAAACAGGATTGGAGGAGGGAAATACACAATATTATGAGATTTTCCTAATATTATTTTGTGAATGATGAATTTTGAAATAAGTTGCTTTTAAGCCAACTGCTTTGAAGCCACTTAACTTGAATTGCCCTAACAGTCCAAGAGGACTGCAATAGAAGATATCTTGTAAGATTATCAAGAACTTAGAGATCATAAAAAGGAAGAACTAGGTGAAGAACACATTTTGGTCTGCAAATTTTTATTATTAGAAATTTTATAACTTTTAAATCTTCAGAATAGAATCAGAGCAGCTAGAAAACATGTGAGCAAGAAGACAATATATCTTTAGAAGGAAAACCCTAGGGCTGATAGAGAGGATATAATTAATACATAAAGGCATGAAGAAGGTAGAAGAGAGGAATACAGGTTCTTTCTCTAAGTCTATTGATCCCATTCCCATTCCCACTCCCAAATATGCATTCTCAAATATCAAAATAGTACATTTACAACAAATGGCAAATCAAATATAGTACTGTATTTGGGAAGGAACTGGCTATAAATCATCAAGAGGATTCAATGCAATAACCAAATGTAAATCCATTCACTTAAGAAATTTTTATTGAGAAACTCTACTCAAGCTAGGTATTTCATTGGGCAAGGTTGGCAATACAAAAATTAATTGTATTCCTTGGCCTCGTGGAACTGATAAATGAGTAAGGCATGCAAACAGAGCTAAGTGTACTACAATATAATAGGTACTAGAGTTCAACGAATAGCTATAGCGGTGGCAAAAAGGCTATCAAGTGGGTCATGAATTCTTAATAAAAATGTAAGAGTTTCAGATGGATAATGAAATATGTGTGGGAATTTTGCAGGCAGAAAAACTAGGAAAGGGCACTTAATACAAAAGTAACAATATGTATAAATACATGAAAGTGTAAGATAGCACATCAGTGTCAGAGCACTACTAGTAGTTCTTCATGGATTTTGGGGCAACAAGCCATGTGGCACTTTTCTATTGTTACATAACAAAATAACACAAATTTAGCTGCTTATAAGGACATAAGTTTGTTATCTCAAAATTTCTGCAGGTCAGATGTCTGGGTATGGCTTCACTGGGCTCTCCCCTCATGGTCTCACAAAGCTATAATCAACTTGTTGGCTGAGATGCATTCTCATTTGAATTTTAGGGGCCTCTTCCAAGCTCATTCAGGATGCTGACAGAATTGGTCCCCTTGTGTCTACTAGAATTCATGGTATCTTGATACTTCAGAATCAGCAACAAGGTTTCTCAACTGCTTCAAGTCTCTCACATAGGAAAGGCCTAAGCCTTCCTTTAAAGAGCTTACCTGGTCAAGTCAGGTCCATTCAGTATAATATCTCTTTCTAAAATTTATTTATTTATTTATTTAGAGATGGAGTCTCGCTCTGTCACCCAGGCCTCCCAGGTTCAAGCGATTCTCCTGCTTCAGCATTCCAAGTAGCTGGGACTACATGCATGTGCCACTTCACCTGGCTAGTTTTTTATTTTTAGTAGACATGGGGTTTCACCATGTTGGAACTCCTGACCTCAGGTGATCTGTCTGCATCGGCCTCTTAACATGCTGGGATTACAGGTGTGAGCCACTGCACCCAGCCATAATCTCTCTTTTTAAAACTCAAGGTAAACTGATCAGAAGCCCTTCATTATAACTACAAAATACTTTTATTTTTCCTATACAATGTAACATAATCATGGAAGTAATATCACCTTTGCCATATTTGTGAGATGCAGGTCACAGATTCTACTCAGTAAAGGAGAGAAGATTACAGAGAGGAGATTTCATAAATTCATGACTCACAGGGGATCATTGTAGGATATGTCTTCCACAAGTGGGAAGATATGGTAGGTCAGAAAGTACAGGTTATATATAGCATGCTATAGAGTTTGACTTTTAATAATTTTCCAGTGAGGGGAAATTGATGGAGGCTTTCCACAAAGGAAATAACATTGTCCTTGCATACAGCAGCTTAGTAGTTGGCAAACCCAGGGGGAAATTTAATGCAGAATTTCTGGGTTACTTTTCTCTTGGTTTATGGGTCCTTGGGCCCCCGCCACTTTGGCAGCCCCAAACTCCAATTTCTGTCTCCCTGTTAGTGAGGCTGCTGTGAGTCCCAGACCAACCCTTCCTATCCACTTCTATTCTTTACATTGTTAGTAGGTAAATGCTCCAGGGATAAAAGCAGGGATGAATGTGGAGCTCACTTCATTGTGAGCCCCTTCTGTCCAGAATCTTGGCCCCCACTTTGAGTTATGGTTACATTCTGGTGCCTTCAAGTAATTGACATAAAAATTTTTATATGGCCTTTATAGGCATTCTAAGTCTGTTGTAAGGTATTCCATCATGATCAGAAGCAGGAAACAGTCATGGAATGTTTAAAGCTTGCCTAGTGTGTGAATTAATTCTTTTAAGCCAATTTCTTAGCTCAGTCTTTTATCTCGACTTATGTTTCCAGGGTGGTGACCTTTTGCTTTAGTAGACACATCCCTGTCTTTAGGGATGAGTATTCATTGGCCTCTTATCTCTGAAAAATCTAGTAGGCCATTATTACATACTTCCCAGAGCAAGGAACATGATTTCAATACAGAAAACACAAAGCTAACTGTTTATAATGTTCTGAATTGTTTATAGGAGAGTATCAGGGGAACCCACCCCCAGTATTTCAATGTAGGTTCTTTCTATTTTCCCTAAGTTTCAGCTGGTCTGAGAAATAAAGAGAAAGAGTACAAAAAGAGGAATTTTACAGCTGGGCCACCAGCGGTGACATCACATATCAGTAGGTCCGTGATGCCCACCTGAGCTGCAAAACAAGTAGGTTTTTATTAAGGACTTCAAAAGGGGAGAGGGTGCACAAACAGGGAGTAGGTCACAAAGATCACATGCTTCAAAGGGCAAAAAGGAGAACAAAGATCACATGCTTCTGAGGCCAATAAAGATCACAAGGCAAAGGGCAAAGCAAAGATCACAAGGCAAAGGGCAAAATCAAAAACTCCTGATAAGGGTCTATGTTCAGCTGTGCACGTATTGTCTTGTTAAACATCTAAAACAACAGAAAACAGGGTTCCAGAGGAGAGAAACAGTCTGACCTCAAATTTACCAGGGAGCAGTTTTTTTCCCCACCCTAATAAGCCTGAGGGTACTGCAGGAGACCAGGGCGTATTTCTGTCCTTATCTCAACTGCATAAGACACATAGTCCCAGAGCGGCCGTTTATAGACCTCCCCCCAGGAATGCAATTCTTTTCCTAGGGTCTTAATATTCCTTGCTAGGAAAAGAATTTAGCAATATCTCTCCTACTTGCATGTCAGTTTATAAGCTCTCTGCAAGAAGAAAAATATGGCTCTTTTTGCCCGACCCCACAGGCAGTCAGACCTTATGGTTGTCTTCCCTTGTTCCCTAAAAATTGCTGTTATTCTGATCTTTTTCAAGGTGCACTGATTTCATATTGTTCAAACACACATTTTACCATCAATTTGTACTGTTAACACAATCATCACAGTGGAACTGAGGTGACATACATCCTCAGCTTATGAAGATAACAGGATTAAGAGATTAAAGTAAGACAGGTGTAAGAAATTATAAGAGTATTATTAGGGAAGTGATAAATGTCCATGAAATCATCACAATTTATGTTCCTCTGCCACGGCTCCCGCCCATCCCTCCGTTCAGGGTCTCTGACTTCCTGCAACAGAGAGAATCATATATAACCTCTTGCAATGCCAGACCAAAAACCATATTGTCATAGAATAGCAGAATTCACTAAAATAAGGGTGCAAGCCTTTCATTAGTAGTCAGTAGCTTAGAACCAATCCACTCCCACTACTGGGGTGGCCATAGCCTTCTGACAGTGGTCCAGTCGCATTCTTTTCATACATGAAAGCTAACATGTTACCAAGAAGAAACAAACCAAAATCTAGATATTAAGAATTTTGACAGAAACTTGGGGGGCACAAAAGCAGCAATATAAATAACTTCTTTTGTGATTGTTGACCTACTCTTGTGTCTCACTGGGAGCTTTCAAAAATAATTTGCAAGTAGACTTTTAGCATACTTTTCATTTCAAACTGTATGTATTTGTTTTCTTTGCCACATTATGTAATTATATTTCAAGGCTTCATTAGTCCTGACAGAGCCTTCTTGGGTATTTATCTTGAATAATCTTCCATGTAAGGTTGTAATAACAATATATTCTTTATGTTACTCTGCCTGTATTCATGAAAGTTCATAAATAAAATTTTTTTTTCAGAAACTAAATACCACCGGTTCACTTCATGAAGCTTTATTCAAAATGTAGGTTTGCATAAAGGGAAACTAATCATTCTTGCTATCAAGACTTGCAGCATACAGCTGAAAAGTTGCACAAAATCTCATTTTGTTGGTTCACCTTATTGAATTTATACCTTTTTTTTTTATCTGCCACAATTGCAAATGCTCACTTAATAAACTTAAAATTTTTCTCTCTCAAATAATAGCTTCCTGACTAAATTTTATATTTAGTTAAACTGAATAAAACTATAAAATGCTGTGAGACTTTAGGGAGTTATTTTGCCCATAAATGGAAAATAAATTGAACACAATTTAAACTTATTTTCTAATATTCCTTTATTCTTTCCTTCCTCCATCCCCTCTTTCTTCCTTTCCCACTCCCCACTCCCTCCCTGCTCCCCTCTGCTCTCCTTCCCTCCCTCACTTATGCTAATTTCAAAAGCTAGCACCAAAAACATGACTACATGTACTCAAAACATGTTGCCAAATTCAGTCAGTTGACTCTTATTTGGGGATTGGTCTTATTTACAGCATTGTTGCAAATTGCCTGACAACAGTTGACACAGTCAAGCAAAAGTGTGCTTGCTGAAGTCGACCAACTGGAGCACACTCAGCATAAAGTACTTAGATAATAAATGAGATTGGCTAAATTTATGGAGAATACACACACAGAGGGGGTTTGTCTAGTCTGAAGAAAGGATTGAAAGGGAGAGAAGTAGTAACCCTACAGTTATCTTTATATTTTAAGAGCTGTCATGTTGAAGAGGGATTAAACTCATTCTAAAAGGTCACAAAAAGTAGAGATAGGATGAATGATAAGAAGCTACAGAATAAAGAGTTCAATTGAATGTAAGAACAGTCTTTGTTATAGTCATTGAAAAAATAGCAATATGTTTTCTATTTATGAAAAAAAGATTTCTTCAATCTCAGAGCATTGCTCAGTTTTTCTCAGTTAATTTTGCTAACAAAATAAAATTTTTATTCAGGAAACAATTATTTGAGAGCTAGCTATTGAAAGTTCATTAAGTGACATCTTTAAAATACTATAAAACAAAATAGCAGTTAAACCAAACTTTTTTACTCAGTGAAAATATTGTCCAAAATGGGGGCAAATTATACTTCAGTAAAGTTACTTTTAAAAGGGGAAATAAAGATATTTTCAGACAAGCAGAATATGAAGGAATTTGGTACTTTCAGATATATACTAAAATAAATATGAATGACAGTTCTTCAGGCAGTCAGTAAATAAATATTATCAGGTGGAAGGATGGAAATGCAAAAAAAATGAGCACAAGAAAGGATAAATATGTGTGGAAATATAAATGGATATTGATTGTTTTATAACAATGCTTTTGAATTTGAAATATGTAGAAAAAATTTATAACAACAAATGACATGAGGAAAATTAGAAGGGTTAAAGTATTTAAAATCTTTATAATATCTGGGAAGTTGTAAACATACTAATTTATAGTACATTATATATAGGTCAAGAGTTCATGCTATAGTCTCTAGGGTAATCATTTAAAAATACTAAGTAAATGAATAACTACCAAGTTAAATGTTGAAGGAAATGTAATAATACTACACATAAAAAGTGCTAATTTAACTCAAAAGAAAGAACAACAGAGGAATATAGGAATAATAAAAAAGATAGGAGAAGTAAATGGTTGATATAAACCCAAATGTATCAGTGATTACATTAAAGGTAAGTGGAATAAATAGTCCAATTTAATAATATTTTCATATTGGATTTTAAAAACTAAATACTGCTTACAAGAGACACAACTTAAATAGGAGGAGACAGAAAGATTCAAAGTAAAGGTCCAGAAAAAATATATCATGCAAACACTAACCAAAGGAAAGCTGGTATAGTTATACTAATATCAGGCAAAAACAACTCTAAGGCAAGATATAGTCATACTAAAGATAAAGGGACATTTCTTGATGATGGAAAAAAAGAGGTCGACCTATCAGGAAGAACAAAGAAAAAACAATCCTGAATTTTAATTCACCTGATAACATAGCTAAACATGTATAAAACAAAAATTTATGGAACAAAAACCACAATTGTGCTTTAAAACTTTGACATACCTCTCTTAGTAACTGATAAAACAGAAAATAATTATATAGACCACTGAGTGAACATATATCAACTGAACTAATTTGACACATATAGGAAATTACACTGAACAACTACAGAATACATCCTTTTTTTAAAAATGCACATGAATATTTACCAAAGTAGATCTTATACTGGGCAATAAGGTAAAACTCAATGAATTTCAAAGGGCTAAAATCATAAGCATCTTCTTTAACACAATATAATTAAGCCAGAAAACCAAATGTTTGGAAATTAAGCAAAACATTTTAAAATAAAGCACCAATCAAAGAAAAACTCATATGAGAAATGAGAAAACTTTAAAAACTGAATTTAAAATTAAAATATGAATTTTATCAATAAGAAAAAGAGAAAAGTAAATTCTAATCAGGTCAAAGATTTGAAAAGACACTTTATGAAACAGGACTTCAAATGTCTAATAAGCATATGAAAAGGTGTTCAATACTGTTAATTGGGAAAATGCAAATTAAGGCCACAGTAAACCACTATACACACATCAGAATTGATAAAATTTAAAAGACTGGTAACACCAAGTACAGTTGACCTTTGAATGACACAGGTTTGAACTGTATGGGTCCACTTGTATGCGGATTTGTTTCAACCAAAGGTGGATCAAAAATACAGTATTCATGGGATATGAACACTTACATACTAAAGCCAACTTCTCATATACACTGGTTCTGCAGAGCCAACTGCAAGATTTGAGTCTATGCAGATTTTGGTGTATGCAGGAGGTCCTGGAAATAATCCCCCATGTATAATGAGGAACAACTATACTGGCAATGTTAAACAGCTAGAACTATCATATACTGCTAGTGGAAATATAAATTGGCATCACTGTTTTGGAAAAACTTTCAAAAATTTTGTATGTCACTCGTATGTATATCCCATGACCCAGAAGTTTTACTCCCAGCCAAGAGAAGCCTATACATGTACCAAAAGTCAGAATCAGAAATGCCCATAGCGTCTTTGTTCATAACAGCCATAACTTGGTTCAGCAAGTAATAAATTAATTAAAGTATATTAATCCAATGGAATTCTCCACAGCAATGAAAAAGAATAAATTACATATAACTACACAGGTCAATCTCACAGGCATAAAATGTATTTTAAAAGCAAGACACGAAAGAGTGCATTTTGTATGATTATATTTACATGAAGTTTGAAACAGATAATCTTTGGTGATGGAAGTCAGGACAATAGTTACCTTGGGGGAATACTGACAAGAAAGGAGCACAGTGGAGCCCTATGGAACGCTGGTAATATTCTACATTGTCTTCTGGGTGGTAATTACATGCATTGATATCTATACCTATTCATCCATCTATCTGTCTGTGAGCTGCACACTTTTGATTTGAACACTTTTATGAATATATATTAAATGAGAAAAAAGCTTTTAAAAAATATCACCAACACTCAAACAATAAAAGGAAGGGAAAGAAGTGCAGACAAAGCAATGGAAAGACAGAAAATAAATGAGAATTTTTGTCTGGAGATATATATATATATATATTCACATTGCTAGAATAAATGCTTTTTTAATGGAAAATGGAATTCAGCAGACTTACTGATAGAAACAGAATGGAAAAATGCCTTTGAGTTAACAGGGAATTTGGCAATTTCAGTTATGAACAGAATCAAGCTTCACGTTTTAGAGTGATATAATTGAAAACATGTTATATTCATATTATCGGGAAACAATGTCCTCCTGTGTTATTTGTAGGCTTCAATGTATGATAATCTTTGCTTCTTTTCTAATAAACTCTTTTTGTTTTAAGGTAGTGATATGAATAACTTTTTTCCCAATCTGGGCCTATATCACCCTGTTTCTCCATTTTGACCTTTCTCTTTCCCCAATAACCTTTCAGTTTTGTATTGATAAACCAGATTCTCTGATCTAACATCTTCAGCTGTGAAAGTGATGAAAATCTTTTCTCAACCATATGCAGAGGTTTCGTCACTCTTTATGTTGAATGCCCTGGAATTGTCAGCAAGAGTGTAAAAGTCTGCAGTGCTTTTGAAGTAAGTCATAGAAAATAAGAATGTGTCAACTGTGTTATACTAGAATATTGAAATGGCAGTAAAAGAGGATGAGATTGACACCTTTTTATTTTTATTACCTTTGGGGTCTAAAATGTTCTTTGTTAGTATTATTATACAGGAGAAAGCCAGAATACCTGATGAAGCAAAACAAGAAACTGCCCCGATAAAAATAATTGGTTCTTTTTTTTTAATTTTATTATTATTGTACTTTAAGTTTTAGGGTACATGTGCACAACATGCAGGTTTGTTACATATGTATACATGTGCCATGTTGGTGTGCTGCACCCATTAACTCATCATTTAGCATTAGGTATATCTCCTAATGCTATCCCTTCCCCCTCCCCCCACCCCACAACAGTCCCCGGTGTGTGATGTTCCCCTTCCTGTGTCCATGTGTTCTCATTGTTCAATTTCCACCTATGAGTCAGAACATGCGGTGTTTGGTTTTCTGTCCTTGCGATAGTTTGCTGAGAATGATGGTTTCCAGCTTCATCCATGTCCCTACAAAGGACATGAACTCATCATTTTTTATGGCTGCATAGTATTCCATGGTGTATATGTGCCACATTTTCTTAATCCAGTCTATCGTTGTTGGACATTTAGGTTGGTTCCAAGTCTTTGCTATTGTGAATAGTGCCACAATAAACATACGTGTGCATGTGTCTTTATAGCAGCATGATTTATAATCCTTTGGGTATATACCCAGTAATGGGATGGCTGGGTCAAATGGTATTTCTAGTTCTAGATCCTTGAGGAATCACCACACTGACTTCCACAATGGTTGAACTAGTTTACAGTCCCACCAACAGTGTAAAAGTGTTCCTATTTCTCCACATCCTCTCCAGCACCTGTTGTTTCCTGACTTTTTAATGGTCGCCATTCTAACTGGTGTGAGATGGTATCTCATTGTGGTTTTGATTTGCATTTCTCTGATGGCCAGTGATGATGAGTATTTTTTCATGTGTTTTTTGGCTGCATAAATGTCTTCTTTTGAGAAGTGTCTGTTCATATCCTTTGCCAACTTTTCGATGGGGTTGTTTGTTTTTTTCTTGTAAATTTGTTTGAGTTCATTGTAGATTCTGGATATTAGCCCTTTGTCAGATGAGTAGATTGCAAAAATTTTTTCCCATTCTGTAGGTTGCCTGTTCACTCTGATGGTAGTTTCTTTTGCTGTGCAGAAGCTCTTTAGTTTAATTAGATCCCATTTGTCAATTTTGGCTTTTGTTGCCATTGCTTTTGGTGTTTTAGACATGAAGTCCTTGCCCATGCCTATGTCCTGAATGGTATTGCCCAGGTTTTCTTCTAGGGTTTTTATGGTTTTAGGTCTAACATTTAAGTCTTTAATCTATCTTGAATTAATTTTTGTGTAAGGTGTAAGGAAGGGATCCAGTTTCAGCTTTCTACATATGGCTAGCCAGTTTTCCCAGCACCATTTATTAAATAGGGAATCCTTTCCCCATTGCTTGTTTTTTGTCAGGTTTGTCAAAGATCAGATAGTTGTAGATATGCGGCATTCTTTCTGAGGTCTCTGTTCTGTTCCATTGGTCTACATCTCTGTTTTGGTAGCAGTACCATGCTGTTTTGGTTACTGTAGCCTTGTAGTATAGTTTGAAGACAGGTAGCATGATGCCTCCAGCTTTGTTCTTTTGGCTTAGGATTGACTTGGCAATGCGGGCTCTTTTTTGGTTCCATATGAACTTTAAAGTAGTTTTTTCCAGTTCTGTGAAGAAAGTCATGGGTAGCTTGATGGGGATGGCATTGAAGCTATAAATTACCTTGGGCAGTGTGGCCATTTTCATGATATTGATTCTTCCTACCCATGAGCATGGAATGTTCTTCCATTTGTTTGTATCCTCTTTTATGTCATTGAGCAGTGGTTAGTAATTCTCCTTGAAGAAGTCCTTCACATCCCTTGTAAGTTGGATTCCTAGATATTTTATTCTCTTTGAAGCAATTGTGAATGGGATTTCACTCATGATTTGGCTCTCTGTTTGTCAGTTATTGGTGTATAAGAATGCTTGTGATTTTTGTACATTGATTTTGTATCCTGAGACTTTGCTGAAGTTGCTTATCAGCTTAAGGAGATTTTGGACTGAGACGATGGGGTTTTCTAGATATACAATCATGTGATCTGCAAACAGGGACAATTTGAGTTCCTCTTTTCCTAATTGAATACCCTTTATTTCCTCCTCCTGCCTGATTGCCCTGGCCAGAACTTCCAACACTATGTTGAATAGGAGTGGTGAGAGAGGGCATCCCTGTCTTGTGCCCATTTTCAAAGGGAATGCTTCCAGTTTTTGCCCATTCATTATGATATTGGCTGTGGGTTTGTCATAGATAGCTCTTATTATTTTGAGATACGTCCCATCAATACCTAATTTATCGAGAGTTTTTAGCATGAAGGGTTGTGGAATTTTGTCAAAGGCCTTTTCTACATCTATGGAGATAATCATGTGGTTTTTGTCTTTGATTCTGTTTATATGCTGGATTACGTTCATTGATTTGCATATGTTGAACCAGCCTTGCATCCCAGGGATGAAGCCCACTTGATCATGATGGGTAAGCTTTTTGATGTGCTGCTGGATTCAGTTTGCCAGTATTTTATTGAGGATTTTTGCATTGATGTTCATCAAAGATATTGGTCTAAAATTCTGTTTTTTTGTTGTGTCTCTGCCAGGCTTTGGTATCAGGATGATGCTGGCCTCATAAAATGAGTTAGGGAGGATTCCCTCTTTTTCTATTGATTGGAATAGTTTCAGAAGGAATGGTACCAGCTCCTCTTTGTACCTCTGGTAGAATTCAGCTGTGAATCCATCTGGTCCTGGACTTTTTTTGGTTGGTAAGCTATTGATTATTGCCTCAATTTCAGAGCCTGTTAGTAGTTGTTTTCTAGTTTATTGAAAGTGAGAGAAAAGAATCTGAAAGGCTCAAAGTCTCTCACATTCTTCAGATGTCAGAGAAAACAATTCTTCATTAGATTTCTGATGTTATCATATTCAAAAAGATCAAACTAACTCTTTGCAAAAGAAGATTCCTTAGGTCAAAGGTGGTCCTGGGTACAAATGAAACTAGGAGTTTCTCTGTTTGATTTTTATCCACAGATTTGATTTAAAAAAAATCTTGGGGAAACTCCCAAATTTATTGTGGGTTCTAAAGGGAGGGCTTTGCCAAATAAAGTCACTAACATGCAGGAATTGGGTTCTTCACCAGATGGACCAGGCAAAAACAACCCCTGCCCTAATTCCCAAACCTAGAATGGGTTATCTCATTGGCCCTGGTAGAAATGCCTAATTGCCCTTTGGAGTAGTCTAACCCTATTTTCAAGGTAAGAATTTAAACACCAGGGTTTATAAATGAGTGTGCCCAGCTGAGGTGAGCCATCAGCTGAAAAGTGCTTGAGTGGAAAACTGGCTTAAAACGTTGCCTAGAAACAATTAATAGAAACCTGGATATTAAGAGTTTTGGACTGAATTCTATACAAGATGAAGCTGCTTCTCATGCCAGAAGAGAAAGAAGACATATGGCTTTTTGGAAAGTCTCTTCTCTTTCTATAATCTGTGCTGACCTACAGTAGTGGTGACTTGTGATTTTACTTTACCAGATGTACTAATTACTGCCCTAGGTAATAATACCAGAGAAGATTTTAGGACTCCAAAAAAAATTTATGTAACATTTGTTAAAAGTCCAATAATTAGGAAATTAGCAAGTTAGGCATTAACTATAGAATTTTCCATGGTCTGTCGCTACCAGTGTTTCTCAACTGAACGTTTGCGATTATCTAACACATGCTAACTCTGTCAATATTTTACCTTTTATTTCTGATTGGTCACCTTAGGAAAATAGAGCATATTCTTTATCAAACCAGAGTTCCAGGTTTGGTTTCCTACTATAGTAACCTTGGCTCTGTCTCATGACCGGAGATCACACCCTAGCCACATATAAAGGCCATAAGGGGAACTGAAAGACTATGTGTATACTTTATGTATCCTCATTCATCAACAAATGATCATGTACTTGTCATAATCATGGCATGTTAATTGAAAAAAAACCAAAAAAGTAGAGAAGGAGCTGAAAGACTATATTCTGGTTATGATGGACCGATAGGGTTACATTAACACATTATATTTAATACATTTATTTAACATTTGGTGAGGTGCAGGGCAAAGGGGGTTTGCATCTATTCCATGCCTTAGCATTTTACTTCCACAACCTATGGTCTTAACTTCTGTTGCTAACTTAGTTATCACTATTCAAAATATAAGAAAGAGAATTTGTTTGCTGATACCTCAGGGATCATAAGATTGTGGATTCTGACTAGTAATTCTCAATGTGAAATAAAATTAATAGAGGACAAAATGGAGTAAAATTAACGGAGGCAAAATCTTAGTTGAGTATCCTGTTGTGTTACAAAGCTCATTGGACCATGGCCTGGAAGCCTGTATACTATTTTTGATGGTATTAATTTTTATTGTTTCTCAAA
This sequence comes from Pongo pygmaeus, assembly GCF_028885625.2. Lineage (NCBI taxonomy): Eukaryota > Metazoa > Chordata > Mammalia > Primates > Hominidae > Pongo > Pongo pygmaeus. The sequence continues at coordinate 109,055,317 of NC_072396.2, forward strand.
TTTATTTTTGAAGCCATGATGTCCTTTGAACAAGGTAGCCTATGGAGCTCCTCTGTGGTCCCTAAGCCACCTCTACAAAACTTTAGGGATTTAATGAATATGGTTTGAAAAGAATCAAACTACTGGAAAGAAGCTCAATGGCCATCCATAGGAAAATTGGTAGATGATAATCTCTTCATAAGAGGAAGAACTTTAAGAATTAACTAGATCTACTTATGTAACATGAATATGTTTCAAGCATGACATTTAATGAAAAAAGTTACAAAAAGGATACACAGCATAGGATACTACATTAGACAACTCTTATGCTACACTTCAGGTCCTCTTGGCCTCACAAGACTCTGGGGACTCTTGGGCACTTTTTCTTTCTTTCTTTTTTTTTTTAAGATGGTGTTTCGCTCTTGTCGCCCAGGCTGGAGTGCAATGGCGTGATCTCGGCTCACTGCAACCTCTGCCTACTGGGTTCAAGCGATTCTCCTGCCTCAGCCTCCCAAGTAGCTGGGATTACAGGCATGTGCCACCACACCTGGCTAATTTTGTATTTTTAGTAGAGACAGCGTTTCACCATGTTGGTGAAACATGGTTTGGCTGATCTCAAACTCCTGACCTCAGGTGATCTGCCTGCCTTGGCCTCCCAAACTCCCAAAGTGCTGGGATTACAGGTGTAAGCCACCACGCCTGGCCTTTTTTTTTTTTTTTTTTTTTTTTTTTTTGAGACAGAGTCTCTTACTCTGTCGCCCAGGCTGGAGTGCAGTGGTACGATCTTGGCTCACTGCAACCTCCCTCTCCTGGGTTCAAGTGATTCTCCTGCCTTAGCCTCCCAAGTAGCTTGGATCACAGACATCTGCAACCACACCCACCTTTTTTTTTTTTCATATTTTTAGTAGAGGATGGGGTTTCATCATGTTGGCCAGGCTGGTCTCAAACTCCTGACCTCAAGCGATCCACCTTCCTCGACCTCCCAATGTGCTGGGATTACAGATGTGAGCCACTGCGCCCAGCTCAGGCACTTTTTCTGCCCAAGCCAATTTTGTAGGGACTAATTCTGTTTGGGCTCAGACTGACTTTACAAGGGTACAACCTTGCTTCATATCTGTTCTGTGTGACTTGTATGTCCTGCACTGAGGCCTCTCTATTGCCACTGAGGCATAAGAGGCCATTGGATTGGCTCAGCCCCCTTGTCTACACAACTCAGAAGTGTGCGGATGTAATGCTCTATGGGGAGACTCTGACCAATGAAGACTATTGCTGGCAGATCATTTCTTCTCCTCCTCTTCCCCAATATTTACTTTACTCAGTTATAGTAGTAAATACAGTCTCGAAGCAAATGGTCCCTAGAAATCAAGCAATCAATTGTGCTTGATACCAAGCAATGGCCAACTCAGGATCATACTTTCCTATTAACACTTTTTCTCCTGATTCACCTATTCTTTCCCCATACTTCTACAACACTGGGATTACACTACTAAATAGTAGTAGCAACACATAAGATTTTGCCTCAGGCTGCGCTTTTTTTAATGTCCCCTCTAATAAATCTCATGTTGAATTATGATCCCCAATGTTAGAGGTGGGGCTTGGTGGGACGTGATCATGTCATAGGGGCAGATCCTGTATCAGTTGGTGATGTCCTTGTGATACTGAGTGAGTTATCGTGAGATATGGTTATTTAAAAGTGTGTGGCTCCTCCCCTCCCCTCTCTTGCTCCTGCTTTCGCTATGTGATGTGCCTTCTTCTGCTTGGCCTTCCACCATGAGTAAAAGCTCCCAAAGGCCTCCCTTAGATGCCTAGCAGATGCCAGTGCCATGCTTGTACACCCTGCAGAACCATGAGCCAATTAAAGCTCTTTTCTTTAAAAATTACCCAGTCTTAGGTATTCCTTTATAGCAATGTAAGAATGGCCTAACACACTAGATTAAGACAGAGTCCATTTACATACATTTTAAAAACACTAAAAAAGGAGAGATTAAAGATGCTGATTAGATACAGCTGGGAGGTGCCTTTTCTGTGGAAAAGAACCAAAATATTGAGTAAACCTGCACACTCTGACCAGATCTTTTGAGACAAAACACTGAAATTCAATAGAGAGGTGACAGAAGACACCCTGGTTGAAGAGGGATGAAGTGGGGCTGCCTGTTTGGTATTGCGAGATACCAGGACTGGCCCCCAGACCGGTGCCATTCCCAAGGAAGTGTTCGGGGAAGAAACCCCGGGATACCATATTCCCACTGTGGATCTCTGAGTTCCTAGCTACAGGAATTCCCCCAGACTCCTGCAGACCTTTGGACTGGCAGAGGGAGCTGCCTGGAGATAACACAGACACATTGCTTGAACCCTAGTAGAGCCCAAAAGTCTTCAGTGTGCTAGGCAGCGACAGCAAAAGCTGACTCTGAGCTCCCCCACCCCCACCCCTACCCCAGAGCTTTGCATCCTGCCCTAAGTTGCTACAGGTCCTGCTGTCTGCTAGGCTTGGAGAGAACAGGGCCAGGGAATGCTCACATGCCCAAGACAGGTCCCACTGCCATTGCCATGGGGCTGAGGTACAGCCAAAGCATGAAATCCCACACCTGCTAAACCCTCCTAAGACTGCCGGTCTGGCCGTTCCCACAGGGGAGGGGCCCACAACATAGCCTCCATTGTCCCGCCTAGGTGGTTTGTTGATGGCCTAGGTGCAGTTCACCCCCCTGTCACAGGTGGTCCTTGACCTTGAGGGGCCAGTGAACAAATCCACTGGCCTTGTCCCAGTTTCCCAGGACTTGAGCACACCATCCAGGTGGATGAAAATGAGATTCGTGGCCTGATCTCTAGCAGGGGAGGAGCCCTCACTGTCAGAATAAGAGACGAGCACAGCTCGGGTTCATGTAATGGCATGGGAACTCCCTTCAGGAGACCGGGCCAGGAAGGGTGTGGCCTGATAGCCATGATTTCTGCCTCAGAGAGTATCATGAATTCCTGGAATGGCTTGGCAATCTGAGTACAGATTGCTTGGGACTAGTCTAGTTAGTTGGGCCTGTTGCCAGCATTTAATACTGGAGGGAGACCTCCCAAGCCAAGGGTGCAGCAGCTGGGTGGGGTCCCATGGCTGCCTGCTGGGCTGATAACCCCTGGCATCCTTCTTACCCTGAGCATGCTCTGTGGCACAGGAGAGGCGCCGCCACCCCCCACTGGAGGGTTGTCCCAGTAGCCCGAGAGCAGCCCCTAGACCCCTGCGAAGGTAAGTGTTTACAACTACCTTGGAGAGCCTGGCTGCGGGCTTGCCCAACGCAGCCCTGCCCAGTTTTGCCCCCTCCAGCCACCTTGGTGGCAGAGTGTGGAGCAGGACCCCTGGGAGCCCCATACCCTGCCATTTCAGGAACACCCTAGTACTTCCCCCATCAACAAAGGCCAAGTGAAAAGTCCGCTGCCATCAACGCAAATGCTGTCCTCGGCAATCGCCATCTACTGGCTGGGACAGCAAACTGCATGGCCCATCACAACTCCTGCTAATATCACTGTACAGTGCTCAGCTGGCTCTTGCCCGCTATCGCCACCTACTGGCCACTAGGGTGAACTGCGTAATCTAATGTAATTGCTGCTGAAAGAAGCACACAGTGCTGGGAAATGAGATAAGCTTCCCAAGGCCTCCACCTCTCCATCTCTGTAGGTGTGGCACAGCACACCACTACAACAACGTACAAACAACTAGCATCTTAGAAAACCACTACAGTAAGGCTATCTATAATCAATGAATTAATACAGAGTGTTGGTGCCCTAAAAGCACAAAGAAGCAAAGCCGAAGGACTCTACCCAACATACACAACAGTAACACACTCAAGCGGGGAAGAAAAAAATCCCACCGAAATGAAAGTAAGTTTAAAAATAGAAAGTGACAGCTTCTACACATGAAAAGGGACCAGTACAAGAACTCCAGCAACATGAAAAAGCATAACGTTTTGACACCCCTAAAGGACCACACTAGCTATCTAGCAATGGATCCTAACCAAAATGAAAACCTGGAAATGCCAGGAAAAGAATTCAAGGTATGGATTTTAAGGAAGCTCAGTGAAATACAAAGGAAAGTGGAGAACCAACACAAAGAAATCAGAAAAATAATTGAGGAGATAAAAGATTAGATACATATATTTAAAGAAAACAAACAGAACTTGTGAAAATGAAAAACTCACTGAAGAAATTTTAAAACACAGTTGGAGGCTCTAACAATAGACTAAACCAAGCAGAAGCAAGAATTTCAAGCTTGAAGCCCAGTCTTTTGAATTAACCCAGTCAAAAACAAAGGAAAAAGAATTTTTAAAAATGAACAAAGCCTTCGAGAAAAGTATGATTATGTAAAGTGACCAAACCTACAACTTACAGGCATTCCTGAGGTAGAAGAAGAAAATGATAAGAAGTTTGGAAAACATATTTTAGGGAATAATTCAGGAAAAGTTCCCTGATCTTCCTAGAGATGCAAACACCCAGATTTAAGAAATTCATAGAACACCTGACAGACACTATACAAGAGAAACATTGCCAAAGCATATAGTCAACAGACTATCCAACATCAGTGTGAAAGAACAAATCTTAAAAGCAGCTAAAGAGAAACATCAAATCACCTGTAAAGGAAATCCCATCAGACTAACAGTGGACTTATCAGCAGAAACTTTAGAAGCCAGAAGCGATCCAGGGCCTATTATTAGCCTCCTTAAATGAAAAATATGCCAGATAAGAATTTTAAATCCTGCCAAACTAAGTTTCATAAATGAAGGAGAAAGTATTTTCCAGACAAGCAAATGCTAAGGGAATTTGTCACCACTGGACTGGTCCTACAAGAAATGCTCAAAGGTGTGATAAACATGGAAACAAAAGGATGATACTTACCATCATAAAAGCACCTGTAAGTAGAAAGCTCACCGATCCTATAAAGCAGTTACACAGTTGAGACTTAAGGTAACTAGGAAACAAAACCATGACAGGTACAAAACTTCACATGTCAATATTAACTTTGAACATAAATGGCCTAAATGCACCAATTAAAAGATATAGACAGGCAAGTTGGATTTAAAAAAAAAAAAAAGATCCAACCACCTGCTACCTATAAGAGACCCACCAAATGTCTAAAGACACCTACATGCTCAAAGTAAAGAGATGGAAAAAATATATATTATGCAAATGGAAAACAAATGAGAGAAGGAGTAGCCATTCTTATATCTGATTAAAACACACTATAACAATAGTAAAAAAAAAAAGACAACGAAGGGCATTAAATAATGATGAAGAGTTCAATACAGCAAGAAGATGTAAGTATCCTAAAAATATGTGCACCCAACACTAGAGTATCAAGACTCATAAAACTAATACTACTAGACCCAAAGAAAAGACACTGATAACAATACAATAATAGTGGGAGACTTGAACGTTCCAGTGACAACACTAGACAAGTCATCAAGGTAGTTGGTTTTCTGCCTTGATGACCTGTCTAGCATTGTCAGGAAAGTCAACAAAGAAACTCTGGACTTAAACTGGACTCTTGACCAAATGGACCTAACAGACATTTACAGAACGTTCTACCCAATAACTGCAGGATATACATTTTTCTCACCTGTGCATGGAACACTCTCAAAAATTGACCATATGCTTGGCCATAAAGTAAGTCTGAATAAATCAAAAACATTGCAACCATATCAAGTATCTTCTTGGACAACAGTAGAATAAAATTAGAAATTATTACCAAGCATAACTCTCAAAGCTACACAAGCACATGGAAACTAAATAATTTGCTCCTGAATAACTTTTGGGTAAACAACAAATTAAGGGAGAAATAAAAAATTTGGGGAAATGAATAAAAATCGAAACAAAACATACCAAATCTCTGGAATACAACATAAACAGTGCTAAGAGGAAAGTTTATAGCATTAAATGTCTACGTCAAAAAGGTAGAAAGATCTCAAATTAAGAACCTAATGTCACACTTCAAGGAAGTAGAAAAGCAGGAACAAACCAAACCCAAAGCTAGCAGAAGAAAATAAATAACAAAGATCAGAGCAGAACTAAATGAGATTGAGACCAATTAAATGATACAAGGAATCAACAGAATTAAAAGTTGTTTTTTTAAAAGAACAAACAAAATTGATCCACCACTAGCTAGTTTAACCAAGATTCAAACAAGCACAATCAGAAATGATAAAGGTGACATTTAATGTTAAAGGTGTAGTTCTGATATCACAGAACTACAAGGAATCATCAGATATTACTATGAATATCTCTATGTGCACAAACTAGAAAACCTAGAGGAAATGGATAAATCCCTGAAAAGAAGACAATCCTCCAAGAATGAATCAGTGAGAAATAAAAATCCTAAACATACCAATGAGTAATGAAATTGAATCAGTAATAAAATGTCTCCCACCAAAAAAAAAAAAAAAAGCAGCCCAGGACCAGATAGAGTCACAGCCAAATTCTACCAAATGTACAGGTAAGAGTCAGTACCATCTCTACTGAAACTATTCCAAAAAAATTGAGGAGGGAATCCTTCCCAACTCATTCTATGAGGCCAGCATCATTCTGATACCAAAACCTGGCAGACACACACAAAAAAACTTTAGGCCAATATACTTGATGAACATCAATGCAAAAATCCTTAATGAAATACCAGCAAACCAAATCCAGCAACACATCAAAAAAGCTAATCCACCACGATCAACTAGGCTTTATCCCTGGAATGCAATGTTGGTTCAACATATGAAATCAATAAATGTGATTCATCACATAAACAGAACTAAAGACAAAAATCACATGATTATCTCAACAGATGCAAAAAAAAGTCTTTCAATAAAATTCAACATCCTTTCATGTTAAAAACTCTCAATAAACTAGGTATTGAAGGAATATACCTTAATATAAGAGCAACCTATGACAAACCCATAGCCAACATCCTACTGAATGGGCAAAAGCTGGAAACATTCCCCTTGAAAATCAGCACAAGGCAAGGATGCCCTCTGTCACAACCACTCCTATTCAGCATAATATTGACATTCATGGCCAGAGGAATCAGGCAGCAGAAAGAAATAAAGTGCATACAAATAGGAAGAAAGGAAGTCAAACTATCCCTTTTTGCAGATAACATGATTCTGTATCTAGAAAAATAGCCTCAGCCCAAAAACTCCTTTAGCTGATAAATAACTTCAGCAGTTTCGAGATACAAAATCAAAGTACAAAAATCACTAGCATTCCTATACACCAACAACAGCAAAGCTGAAGATGATCATTATCAATCCTCTGAAAACAAATGAGCAACAAATATTTTCTGGCAGTGTACTTAGCTCCATCAGAGGAGCGCTGGGTGAAATAAAAATGTGATGCTCTGGTCACTACCCTGATAGAAATCTTTAGAATCCTGTTAGAAAATCATTTCCAATGTCTGAAGCAAACCTGCAAACATTACAAGAATTAATTGCTGAACTGCTTGAGATGTACTAGATATGTTATTCAAATTTAGGTGTATTTCGTGGCACATTTCTGAGATGGGTATTTCTAACTTTTCAAAATATATCGAGAGAAAGATATTAACTCTCTGAAAATGTCTTTTTGTTCATGATTTCCTAGACAAAAATCCTTTCTTGTCATAGCTTTTGAAAAACATAATCTAGGCCCCTATTTGTATCATCGCGTTCATCAAACTTTAATGCAGTGTCGGTGTTTGATGTGAAGATTAGATTGTCCTGAATTTGGCCAGTCTGGGCCATATGTGGGAGGCATTGTAATTTGATTCTGTTCACTTAAGAAGTATATCTTTTGAAATCATTTGAGTGCAACACTATATTGAAATGACCATTAGTGTTCTCTCTTGCATCACAGTTGATGTATCCCATCATATAAGGATGTTTTCAGACCTATAAGCCCTCATATTAATAGTAAATCTTTGCTCATCTTTGAACTCTGAATCGACACACTGTTCTCTAATTTCCTTTTGAATTGTTCCACTGCTCAGGGTTCTTTGTGGCAAGTAAGCACCACTGTTTAGAACTAACAAGTACCAATCAACTCAGGCTTAGGGATTCAACTTGATTAAGAACCAGTGAGATTTGGGTATCTGTGTCTTTAGAGTCTACCCGTTTACCAAGCTGTACTGGACCGGGAGTCAGCTTTAGCTTTACATTGAACTAGCTGTGTGACTTTGGGAAAATTACTCTCTGGATCTATTTGGGAAAATAATTTATCTGGATCTTGGTTTCCTTATCTATAAATGAAAACATTTACACTAGGTTGTCTTAACTTTAAGATTCTGTAACTCCAACGCAAAGTAAACAAGAAAGACCAGGTGAAACCATTTGGCAAACTTAAGGCAAGCTAATTTCTCCTATTGAAGATAAGACTAAACTATCACCATTCCGAAGCACACTCCTCTTTCTACCTCTCTTACAATTTAAATCTAACCTACCTTTGAAAGTCAACTACATCTCCATCACCCCCATGAAGTCTTTCCTGATAACACAACAACCTCCAGTGGTATCTTTTTTTCAATTATAGGATTAATTATCATCACTACACTTAGTCTTCTCTATCACCTTGTATTGTTGTTTAATTTTAGTGCTTTTGAGGTCAGGAATGATGAGTTATGAACATTTATATTGCCCAAAGCACATTGTCCAGTATTTAATATGCATAATAGGTTCTAGATTTGTTGAATTAATGTTGAATGAATGAATGGAGTTTAAAAATCATTCTGAACCATTTTCCCAAATTCACAATTCAAAAGTGATTGAATTTTTCCCACCTTTCTTTCCCAAAAAAGATGCATAATTTTGAATATATTATACAAAATCTAAAATAAAATTTGGAGTTTACCTTAAATATAAATCCCTTTCCTTCTAGTCTCCTAATTTTCCTCTTTAAAAAAATTGAGAATACTTCCTTTTTAGAGTGGCCTGCCATAGAAACATTTGTATTTTCCTTCTATATTCCTTAGAATACAATGCAATTTGATCAGCCAGTATATGAATGGCGTTTTGTTTTCTATTACCTTTTTAGGAAACATGACAAATAGCATTGTTACTCCTCAAGGGAGTGTTTGGTTACTTGCACTCACCAGAGCCAGTTCTCCAGGATTTGATGGAAACAGATGCTAGCATTCCCACCACAAGGTGTATCTCCAGTGTATAAGTGTTGACAGAAGCAAAGTCAAACAATATTCAGGTCAACATTTAATTTTTTTATTTTTAATTATTGTAGGTTCATAGCAGGTATATATATTTATGGGGTATGTGAGATGTTTTGATACAGGCATGCAATGCGTATTAATCACATCATGGAGAATGGGGTATCCATCCCCTCAAGCGTTTATCCTTTGTGTTACAAACAATCCAGTGTAACTGGATTGTTTAGTTATTTTAAAATATACAATTAAGTTATTGACTATAGTATCTCTGTTGTGCTATCAAATTGTAGATCTTATTAATTTTTTCTATTTGTTTTGTATCAGGTCAACATTTGATTAGATTCATTATAGATATTAGTCCAGCTTATTCCAGTTCCTTGAGAATTTGCCACCGAGTGTCTTATCAGTCCCTCATTATCCTTCTTAGTCTCCATTGAGAGTGTGTTAGAACAAGTGCTTAGCAACTCAAAATTCATCTGGCCTGGGAGACTGAAACATTTTAGCTTTGGCCTCATGCTGTGGGAGCCATGTTGTTTCTCTATCAGGTTGAGGCTGTGCCACACTTACAGAAATTAGCCCAACAAAATTGTTTTCTCTCTCCTTTTCTGTACCAGAATGAGACTCCAGGGTATAAGCAAAATTGATGTTGCTTGAGGAAATTTCAAAGGTTCCCAACTCCCAGAGCTCAAGTAGCCACGGAAATAAGCACTGGCCAAAAAATGTACTTAGACTGGATGGTAATTGGGAACCATTTGAGGGAAGGGAACTAAACATGTACTATGTGATGTTACTTCATAGAATAAGAAAGGCTTGTGTTGAATTGGTGTTTTAAAGAATAATGGGGAAAAATTGGGCTGCTTTGTGTGGGTTTGTAAGGTGGTATGAGAGGCAGCGTGTTGGCAATACCTAGGCAGGATTGAAGGTGATAATATAAATTGAATATATTTCTGGTAAAGGATTTTTGAAAATAAAATAAACTAATGTTTCCTTAGACTCACTCCTACTTTATTTTCTTAAAGAAATAGTAACCCTTCCTATTGGTATGTCAGGAAAAGATAATTTTTTCTTAAAATTTTACTAGAAAGAAAAGTATATCATGTTCCCAAGTTGACTTGTATGCAAAATCAAGGTTATACTTTCAAAAATTAATGCACCTTGTTCCTCTGACCCCTTAGGCATAATTAGGGGTTTTGTGCTGTTACAAATGGACTTAGCAAATGTGGCACTGGCATAATCATGGAATTCATGGTATTTTTCCCTTGTGATTATAACAATTTGGACCCCATCAAGAAACTCCTTATTTAGCCTTTCATTTGTTCATAAGCTGACTTCTTTTGACTTAAGAGAAGTCAGCTTATATTAGTGCTAAGCCCAAAAGAACCTTCTGCAACCACACTGTGGGGGACCACTTTCTATGCCCTCTGCTCACATTTGTGTTCCAAATCATCAGTGTTCACTGGCCCAATTGGGCCCTCTCTAGCAACATTAGCCCTCAGAGCTTGGCTTGCCAATGTCAACATGCATTCTCAGTTCCAGAATTCCAGTGTCTTACCTCTAGTGTCACTTGAGCAGCCCAGGCTTTCTTATTATAGTGTTTATTTCTGTCACTGATTCATCATTTTTTGTCTGACTCAAATCCAGGTAGTTTTTGCTCAATCTATGGCAGGCTGTTAAACAGCATGTGTGTTTAGGACAGCAATTCATTCATCCATTTTGACATCCACACCTGACATCTTCATTAATGCCCAGCACAAATTTCTCAGATTCCAGATCTGCTTGGTGTCTCCATATTCGTTCTGCATCCACCTCTTTGCCACAAAAGACATTTCATGTAAATGTCACTTTTTTCAAGTTTTTCACATGTTCCATAGTGGAACCATATGCTTATAGAAATGATGCCCTTTTAGGTCTGTATCCAAATATAGCTTGTCAATGACTGCTCACAAATTCTAAGTCAGCTTATAAGCTTTTACACTTTTTCTGAAATGTTTTCTTTAGGGCTTGTAAACTTCTTCCCATGTTATTGCTTACTTGTTGTACCCCGTGTTCTTTTTCGACATTAACTACAACCACCTTACCACCTTTTTATTGCCCTTTCAGTTCATCACATTCAGCTGAACTGCTGCCTCAGGCAAGTGCTTCCTCTCTATGTCTGTTTATTGAGTTTGGGGCAATTTCTGTAACAGAAATTCTGCTATGATGGTCTTTCTTCTATCCTATGACCATTTGCTAAGCTCTTGAAACATCAGTCATGTTCAGTTCTTAGAAAACCTACATTGAAGAAAAAATAGTACTGATAATTTTATGGAATTAATTTAATATTTATAGTCAGATAGTATGAGTTGCTTACCTGAATATGTGCAGGGAACCCCTGGAGAGCCATACTGACAAGTAAGTTGTGGCCTGGTCTGTATGACTTGAGAGCTATTGGTTTTTCTTGTTCACATAGTTGTCACCATTGTTGCAATATTATAAACATTTACTGGGTGCTCACTATGTGATAGGCACTGTGTCAAGAACTTTACATGAAGTAACTATTCAATACTCACAGTAGCCCTTCAAAGTAGGTTGTATTATTATCTCTGCTTTACAGACAAGGAAGCAGAGAATCAGGAGGGTAAATGACTTATTTAGGGACGTACAACCAATAAGTGTTAGAATAGGCATTTGAATTTAGGCAGTATAACCTCAGAGTTCACAAAACTCTTACCCTTCATATTATACTGTCTTCTTATAACGATAGATAACATTTATTGTGAACTTATGATGAGCCAGGCACTTATGATGAGCTAGTATAGTTAGCCATATTGCATTCATTAATTTATTAAATCATTTCTTCAGCCCTTGAAGACAGGTGACATTATTTTTCTTTTACAGATGAAGAAACTGAGTGAGGCTTAGAGAAAATAAACAGTCTTTAAAGTGATTAAAGTGATTCCCCTAGTAAGTAGTAGAGACAGGATTTTAACTCCTATCCTCAACCATTATGCCATACTGTACCAATAAAGGACTAAAAACTGACAAACAGAAAAGTTGATCTATGGGTTCCCACAGCCACAAGCAAAAATCATACCTTTATTCCTGCTGCTTGCAGGACCTATTAGCTGGAAGATGTTGGGCTGTATAATCAATATCCATAATTTATGTATACTTATTCCTAGGATTAAAAATGGTGGGAATTCCTAAGAAGCAGGGAAGCAATACTTTTTTTCAAGAGAGTTGGTTTACCCAAAAATGAAGTAGCACTAAGATAGGGTGGAATAGAAGGTGGTATACCCCAAGGAAAAGTGAATATAAATAAATATGTATTACAGTGGAAACAGAAACATGGCAAAAGAAAATGTGAAGCAGGGGATTGCACTATTATAATGCCACTTCTCCCCCACCTCCCCTAAAAAAAAAAAAAAGCCAGTGAACTGCTAAGATCTATCTGTACCTGTCTATTTATAATGGAGAGATTGGTGCATTGAAAAAACAAGATTTTTGATTGGAGAAGGTAAGAAAGATGATTTAGGAATATGAGCTGCTACCCAAGCAAGACAGGCCAGGTTGAATTTCCACAGTGGGAGGCATGAAGACCCTGGGTAGTAGCAAAAGCTGTGGTATTATTTGTGAGAAGGCCAATGAAAAGTTAGAAAAATACTCTGAGACATATTTTATCTACTTCTGAAATTTAATTATGATTGACTTTAATTTCAGGCATTATTTATTTCTACTTTTGAAAATGTTTAAATTATCGAAAATAAATTAAAAGAACTTTTTTATTATTGGTAGAACTTTATTAAAATAATATAGACATGCTTTCATTGGTCTAGCAGTCCTATGCTAAATTAAAATAAGGATCAAGAAGCTTTAACTTTACTTAAACACTGGTATGCTGCTCTCAGTGACTTAGTTAATACTGTGAAAAGACTTTAAAATCTCAAATACACACAGACTCACAGATATGTGGGAAACTATAAGTGTGTGTGTGTGTGTGTGTGTGTGTGCGCGTGCATATATATATATATATTTTTTTTTTTTTTGGGACAGAGTTTCACTCTTGTCACCCAGCTGGAGTGCAATGGCGTGATCTCGGCTCACTGCAACCTCTGCCTCCCAGGTTCAAGCGATTCTCCTGCCTCAACCTCCCGAGTAGCTGGGATTACAGGCGCCCGTCACCACGCCCAGCTAATTTTTCTCTTTTTAGTAGCGATGGCGTTTCACCATGTTGGCCAGGCTGGTCTCGAACTGCTGACCTCAGGTGATGCATCCCCCTCAGCCTCCCAAAGTGCTGGGATTACAGGCATGAGCCACCGCACTCAGCCACCATGAGTATATATTAAATGTAAATTGATATTAAATCCCAGGAGGATAGGGTCAGAAACCTATGCTGTAGGGTGGCATCAAATACTACAATTTTACAGGTAAAAAACCACACACACACACACACACACACACACACAAACAATGAAAGATCATTCAAGTTCATTATTTGAAGCAGTCATGTGGATATTAGTTGCTGCCAAATCAATCTATAATTCCAGTTTCTCTAGAAAAGTGGGTTTTTTATTATATAAAAGACTACAACAATGGAAATAGTCTGATTCATTCACAGTCACACACACACACACACACACACACACACACACACACACACACAATCATTTATGGGCTGAGGATGTACATGTTTTACCATAGCCTTCACATGCCCTTCAGGAGAAAATGAATTTTGGGGGAGAAACAGATGTTTTCTATTAAGTCAAGTTCTGTATGGTCAGAGTGTAAGGCAAAGAGTTAAGCTGAATATGGAAATTAAAGCCAATTTATCAAAGCATATTTTAAAAGACTTTCTTGTTAATACTACAGTTTGGGCTGGGAAATTTCTACTTCTTAACATACCGGTGTTAGTAGGGATTTACAGTTTGCTGCCAGGCTTCTCTTGGAATATTCTTCCATTGGCACAGCCCTAGAGATGCTAACTCTGAAAAATGGGATTTGGCTGGCAGCACCTGACACAGCCACTCTTGAATTTCCACTAAAGTATCTATGAAGACATAGAAAAATGATGAGAGCTCACAACAATGCTGATACTTTGGATTGACAGTCAAATTATTGCCAGAACCAGGGAGAAATTTCCACTAGCTAAAAATCAGGAAGAAGTAGATTGAAAAGTACAATCAGCGAACCACTCATACTATGCTGCTAGAAATTTGGTAAGCCAATATATCCTAATGTAAATGATGAGTTGATGGGTACAGCAAACCAACATGGCACATATATACCTGTGTAACAAACCTGCACGTTGTGCACATGTACCCTAGAACTTAAAATATAATAAGAAAAAAAGGAATAGTTCCAAAAAAATCTCATCTTTGCTCCCATGCAGTCTAAATCCTGGTTCCAAAACACACATTCTATACCCAGCAAAACAAGGAGTAGTTGTCTTATTGCATGGAAAGTACTTTTTTAGATAGCTAGAAGGCTGGACACCAAACCCTAAAATATTGCTTTTTTCCTTATGTATGCTTGAGCACTACTACTTCCAGCAAATAATTAGAGGAGAAGACAAATGAAAGTGGCTTTGGGATTTCTAATATGAAGTAGTAGTAAATTATCTTCAAGGTCCATTCCCCAAAAACATACTGCTATTAAGTGGGAGCAAAGAACCTTGGTAGGAAGGTATTCTGGGTATTCTAGTTTTTCATGTATTCCGTCAGTTCTGATTGTCAATAAATTAGTCAGTTGGGTCAGGAGAGGATCCAATCTTAGTCCAAAGAAGGTGTATTAATGAAATCAAGTTAGACACCAAGAACAGACAGTTGAAAATGTGAGATATATACATCAACCTATTGTCCCGTTGCATACTTGAGGAGGGGATTTATCTAAAACCCAGTTTGAGCTTAACCTAGGACAATTATTGTCTCCTAAGTATTGGCAAGCATGGGATCAAGATAGATTGGAACTCCTTTGAAAATAAGCAATGAAAGAAAAAACAATGTGGAACATATGGAAAATTTGCAAATGGGCTAAAGACAAATTATTTTGGAGATTTCAAGAAAGAACACATTTATAAAAATGGGTTTTTAAAGGAATCAGAAAAAATATTAGAAATTGATTATTTTAGCTAAAATGCAAGATAACGTAGCTTTTATGAAAAAGCAGACTGTAAAATGTAGGTGTTCACAATCTTTTGTTAGGTCATGTGACACATAAAATTTTCTTTTTTGAGGAAATTCTGGACTCTTTCCTCATATAAAAGAAATTTGTAAATACACTCACAACTTTTTTTTCTTTTGCATTCCATTTCTGGGGTTTTACATATCCTCTGGAGCCTATGAACTTCCGTTTAAAACCTCTGCTATCAAGGAACAAATCAAGACACAATGAAGATAATCAAGGAACTAATAAAAATTAGACAACAAAATGAGACTATTAAAAATGTGAGATAATCAAGATAAGGAAAGATTACAAGAAATTAAAACTCAACTACAGATGATTATTATCAGTGGAGGCTGTAGAGAGCAGAATTGACAATGCTGAAAATCAGATCAGTGAGAATGTCATATATACTTGAAAAATCGCCTCAGAAAGCAGTGAAAAAGATGAAGATAAGACTCATGAGGGAGAAGATGATAAATCTGAAGAATGGATATCCAGTTTAATAATTTTAAGTATTCCTAAGAAAGAAATAAAAAGAACTAAAGCCATAATGAAGCATATATGTAAAAAAAGAAAGTTTCCTGAGTTGTCAAACAACTTGAATAGGCTCATCGTAGTCTAGGTAAAATTAGTGAAAAGGGAGAAGAAAGCCACATGCTCTAAAATTTCTTTTAAAGTCATAGATGCTACTGCAAATGGCATCTTCATGCATAATCATGTATTTGTTTGGCATACAGATATAGATGGCCAATAGGGATTGTAAATAATATGAAATAACAGCAGAAAAATATATAGTGCCTAAAACCTTGTGCTGCGGAGTCAGGCCAGTTTTACCACTTAGTAGTTGTGTGGATTTCAATGAGATCGGTAACTCTTCTGAATCTGTTTCCACAGCTACCTCATAGGGCCCTTTGAAAATTAAATGAGGTAGTTTATATAAAATGCTTAATAAAAGGTCTAGCACTTAGGGGACACTGTGCCTAATAATATTGTTGCTATTCAACAATCCACAATTTTGATATACCTAGATTGTTCATAATTTTTTGTTATGTTTGATGCTCCAACAAATATACCAGTCTCAGCAGTCTCTCAGTAACATTATTTTACATTCAATTCTGTATTAATTTCATTAGTAAAAATTCCAGTTGTTTTAAATTCCATTACTTTGCACATCAATTTGGACATTTATTTCAAATATTTATTGGGGCCAATTGTAGTTCTTTCTCTATGAATTGCCCATGTGTGACTTTTGACATTTTTTTTGGTTTTATAATCTCAGTCATTTCATTAAGACTTGGAAAATCCTATATAATCTAAAGGTATTTGCATATTAAAAACAAAAGGAAAACTTTGTTATAAAGTGTGCCAAAGTTTACAATATTTTTGGCCAGTGAAACCAGAGAGCATGATTTTTATGGCAGCAAGAAAATTGAAAGAAAGCTTCATAGAACAATATATGTATTCCTCTTGGGAGAATTTGTGACTTCTAGCCGAGGCTTTCCTTCAAACATGTGAAAATTAACATATCATCTGCTTTATCCATAAATATACTCTTCAGTGATCATTTTCACTTGTAAAGTGTGCCATACTTGCAGAGCCAAAATGTTTTTTTCATTTATTCTGTTCTACTTTCTTAGTAGGCACAGAGTGGACTGGATACTTTCCAAGACTGAAATTCAATATGATCTTACAGGATCTCAGTTCTTGGAAACTTTGTTAATGTGCATGTAACTATTGTGACAGGGCAAGAATGTAGTCTAGTAAGAGCAGAAAATTCTAAATTTAGGTGTCCTTGGCTCTGTTTTCTCAAGTTTTGTCAACATCTTCCATGCATATATTCAGAACTAAAACCTCTGTCATTGCTCTTACTGGGGCAATGTGTATCTGTTCTTCTACAGATGAGCTGCCTTAACCTCTGTGGTTTCTACCGAGCTCAAACTTGTCCATTGAAAGCATATTCTACACCGGGCATAGCTAATGTTGTGTTGTACATTCATTGATACTATGCTTTTCCCTCCCCCTTTCAAAAGCACCATTACCTGTCTTCTCCCATTTCATTCCCTGTCATTTATTTCCCTTCTCCTGTTCCAAAAGACAAAGCCATATACCAGGCAGTAGCGTCCATCCAAGAGTATTTTTCAAACTGTGGGTTATGACCCATTCCTGGATTATGAACTCAATTTAGTGGTTTGTGGTTTGCAACCAGCACTTTAAAAATGACACAGAATATATCAGGGCGTATCACATATAGGAAGACAAGTACGTTTTCATGAAACAAACATAGGAGTGTACTGGGTCCAACCTAAAATGTATTTTGTTCTATGGGTTAAGGTCAAAAATGCTTGAGAAACAGTGCTATAAAGCACACTTCAGGATGCAAGACATAGATTTAGAGCTAATTTAAGGGACCTGTCAGTTGGGCAGCTGCCCTGGGTTCCAATCTATAGAAGCAAAAATATTTCACAGGTACTAAAATATCACTGGAGATGTAAGCAGATGGAGAAAATTGCATTTACCAGACTCTTTTTTTTTTTTTTTTTTTTTGGAGATGGGAGTCTCGCTCAGTTGCCCAGGCTAGAGTGCAATGGCATGATCTCGGCTCACTGCAAGCTCCGCCTCTCGGGTTCACGCCATTCTCCTGCCTCCGTCTCCCAAGTAGCTGGGACTACAGGCGCCCACTACCATGCCTGGCTAATTTTTTTTGTATTTTTAGTAGAGACGGGGTTTCACCGTGTTAGCCAGAATGGTCTTGATCTCCTGACCTCGTGATCCACCTGCCTCAGCCTCCCAAAGTGCTGGGATTACAGGCGTGAGCCACGGCGCCCAACATTACCAGACTCTTAAGTAGGAAAGTAGTACATGTGATAAGGTAGATGAATTGGTAGATTGAGTTGTATTGCTTAGAGCATAGAGACTGGGCTCTGCCTCCAGTGATCTTTCTTTTCTCTGTGTACTTTCTCCATCTCCACACAGGGCTCAGCCTGCTTCTTCAATAGATGTTGAACAAATATTTTTAAACATTTTGTTTGAAGAGTTACCAAATTATTAGCCTGCTGAGTTTGCTCATATGTCTTGACTCAAGTCTGTATAGACCTTTAATTGAGAGGGGAAAATGCTATTATAAGAAATGTATGTATTAGGATAGTAATAGCTGCTGTAACAAGTAAATCCTCAAATTTCAGTGACTTTGCACAAGATTACTTCTTATTCAAGTAACGGTCCATTATCCATTACAGGTGTCAGCAAGTAAGTGAGTAGCTTTCCTCCAAAAGATGATTCAGGAAGCTAGATATCTTCCATGCTGTGACCTTCCCATAGGGCTTTCAGAGTCTTCTGTATCTAGCCCAAGGATGGAAAAGGAGAGAGTGGAGAAGACATACCCAGTTACTACAAACTCCCATTTGAAAGTGATACCCATCACTTCTGTTCACATTCCATTGGCAAGAATTGTTTACTTGGCCACACCTGGATCCAAGGATTGGCTGGGAATTGCAGTATCTGTCTAGGCAACTGCCTTCCAGCAACATCACTACATTAAGGCATGGGGAGTGGGTGGCAGGCGTGAATTTTTGATGAACATCTGGCTGTTGCAGTCACAATAAGTTATAATACCAATCAAGGTGTCTCTAGAAATTGTCAACACAGAATTTGGAAACACATTGCTCCTCCCATTACCATCTTTAAGCTCTTTTGCAGTGTGACAGGGTTATGTTGATCATTAATGCATTTATACGTTTTTGTATAAAAGTAAGCCATTTCATTTTCTATCTTACTAAAGTAGTGATTTGGACATCTTTACATTTAGCTGCATATTACTTTTAGTTTAAAATGAATGTAGTTGGCAAACATGAAGTGTATAAGATAGTAAATCCTAAATTATAGGCAGCCACCTCATTTATTCAGCTGCTGATTTCCATTTGGTTGTCCAGACAGAGTACTTTGCATTATATGATTTGTGATATCTGGATGCAAATGGCTTTAAGTTTTGATTAAACACAAAGCTTGAAAAGGTTTAAACAGTAAGCCAGTAATATTGAAAACATTACAATCTGGTTTAGGTAAACAATCATCTGAATGAATTGGATATAAACATATTTATTTTGGGCAGGAAGCACTTGTTCAGAAATTTCTCTTATGATGTGGCTTATTTAAGCTTCTGGACATCAAAATAGTTCATAATTATGGATAAAAATTGTTGGCAAAGACATTACTGCTTTATTAGAATTCTTGTCCAATATCAATATGGTGCTATTATTTGATTATTGCTTTATCTTTTATTCTCTGATAATCAGGACAAAATATTGAAATTTGGAATCTTCTAATAGCAATTAGAGTTTTCTTCAAGATACCTGTCAACAGTGTGTGACAATGGAACATTGTGTTGCCTGTGTCTGAAATGCAATGTACAAATATCTTCAATATTATGAATGCAGATTTGTTAAATTACTGGTGATAAAAATGACTTTGCTTAACTGAAATGATTCTAATTCTAAATTTACTTAATGAATTATTCACTCTTCTTTCCCTTTTGTTTTCTGCTCTAGTTTAGTGAGCAGGTTCATTAAGTGCTAATATTAAATTCACTAGAGTATACAAAAAAAACCCCCAGAAATAGCATCCACATAGTTGATTAAATGGCAAGGTAGGAGGCTGGCCATGGCGTTTAATTGGAGGCATGGGAGCTGTTGGTTTCTTTGTGTAATCTGACCCTCTGAATGTTGATTCTTTTCTAACAAGTGACCAAGGAAAAAAGGAAACTGGTGTCGTGGGAAAATAGCATTTGCACATTTCACAAATACTTGATAAATAACCATTATGAATGTAGTAATTACTTTACATCAGTGTTTGCAATGTGGAATTCATTGAAATATTTGTCTTGTATAACACTCCACAAGAAAGGGTTCTAGAAGCAAATAAGTTAGGGAAATGCTGGATTCTCTCTTAGAGATAATCAACAATGCATGTTAGCTTTTTTTTTTTTTTTTTTTTTTTTGAGGTGGAGTCTTACTCTGTTGCCCAGGCTGGAGCGCAGTGGTGCGATCTTGGCTCATTGCAACCTCTGCCTCCTGGATTCAAGCAATCCTCCTGCCTCAGCCTCCCAAATAGCTGGGACTCCAGGCATGCACCACCACACCCAGCTAATTTTTGTATGTTTAGTAGAGATGGGGATTCGCCATGTTGGCCAGGGTGGTCTCGAACTCCTGACCTCACATGATCCACCCACCTCAGCCTCCCAAAGTGCTGGGATTACAAGTGTGAGCCACCACACTGGGCCACATGTCAGCATTTTATGGGATTTGATAAATCCTTTAGTTGGGAAGCCTATTTGACTTTTTTAAATCTAGAGATCTCGATTTATTTTAAGCAGCCTTTTTTTTTTGGTTGTTTAGTAAATATTAAACCTAATTCCTGAATCTGTCCAACCTTTTCTTTTCTTATAAGAAAAAGGTGAAAAATAATGCTTATAATTTTTAAAGGGCAGAAATATTTTTGTTTTCAAAACCAAAGTTGAGGTATATACCAAAAATAATTCAAAACAGGTTTTCAAACAAAAAATTCCATGGGAATGTTCATGGTGGCACTATTCACAGTAATCAAAAGGTGGAAACAATCCAAGTGTCTATCAACAGATGAATGGATAAAGAAAATATGGTAGGTCTGTATAATGGAATATTATTGGTCCATTCAAAGCAATAAAGTTGTGATACATGCTACAACATGAATGAACCTTGAAAACATGTTAAGTAAAAGAAGCCAGTAACCTAAACCGTATATTATCTGATTTCATTGGTATGAAAAGTCCGGAATAGACAAACCTATAGAGAAAGGAAGTAAATTCATAGTCTTTTAGGTCTGGGGAGGTGGGAGGGTAGGGCTATGACAGCTAAAGGGTAAAGGATATATCTTTTTCATGATGCAAATTTTGGAAAATTGGCTGTAGTGATAGTTGCACGTATCTGTGAATATACTAAAACCATTGAATTGCATGTTTGAAATGTATTAGTTGTATAGTATGTGAATTATATCTCAATAAAGCTGATAAAAATGATAATCACCATTTGGTTAATACATGAATATCCATAAGTTCCTCTTCTTAAATATGAAGCATATTTTTAAAAGGCAGGGATTATCCTGTTAAAGCTTCTCAGTATTTTATGATTTTTCAGTTTAAATCATCAATAGCAATATTGTACCCCTCAAAATTGGTACATCATATGATAATAATATGGGCTATATGTGGATGGATATGTGTTCATATGTAGATATACATATTTTCAAGTGACCTGTTTTGGAGAAATATGTAAAGGTATTTAAAATTATATTACCAGCATACTTTCAAAAAGTTCTAGGGGAAATATAAAGCAATATTAGTATTATCCCTGACTTGTGGCAATTAAAGTAAATGCCCCACTAGAAGATACTTGGGACAAGTTAGGTCTCAAGATTTTGTTGCGAATGTTAAAGAAATGCAGACTAATTTCTTATTCGTGGGTTTATTTTGGCTCTGGTCTCACTGGACCTTTAATCTTGGTTTCCTTCTCTAGTTCGTCTGCTTTTCTTGGATCTCTGAACATTGGAGTGCTTCAGGGCTAGTTGTTGGACCAATTCTCGTTTCTTATTTTTTTACATTGATTTTTTATTTTATTTTATTTTATTTTATTTTATTATACTTTAAGTTCTAGGGTATGTGGGCACAATGTGCAGGTTTGTTACATATGTATACATGTGCCATGTTGGTGTGCTGCACCCATTAACTCGTCATTTACATTAGGTATATCTCCTAATGCTATCCCTCCCCCCTCCCCCCACCCTACAACAGGCCCCGGTGTGTGATGTTCCCCACCCTGTGTCCAAGTGTTCTCATTGTTCAATTCCCACCTATGAGTGAGAACATGTGGTGTTTGGTTTTCTGTCCTTGCGATAGTTTGCTCCATGTCCCTACAAAGGACATGAACTCATCCTTTTTTATGGCTGCATAGTAATCCATGGTGTATATGTGCCACATTTTCTTAATCCAGTCTATCATTGATGGACATTTGGGTTGGTTCCAAGTCTTTGCTATTGTGAATAGTGCCGCAATAAACGTATGTGTGCATGTGTCTTTATAGCAGCATGATTTATAATCCTTTGGGTATATACCAAGTAATGGGATGGCTGGGTCAAATGGTATTTCTAGTTCTAGATCCTTGAGGAATTACCACATTGTCTTCCACAATGGTTGAACTAGTTTACAGTCCCACCAACACTGTAAAAGCATTCCTATTTCTCCATATCCTCTCCAGCACCTGTTGTTTCCTGACTTTTTAATGATTGCCATTCTAACTGGTGTGAGAAGGTATCTCATTGTGGTTTTGATTTGTATTTCTCTGATGGCCAGTGATGACGAGCATTTTTTCATGTGTCTGTTGGCTACATAAATGTCTTCTTTTGAGAAGTGTCTGTTCATGCCCTTCACCCACTTTTTGATGGTTTTTTTTGATTTTTTCTTGTAAATTTGGTTAAGTTCTTTGTAGATTCTGGATACTAGCCCTTTGTCAGACGGGTAGATTGTAAAAATTTTCTCCCATTCTGTAGATTGCCTGTTCACTCTGATGGTGGTTTCTTTAGCTGTGCAGAAGCTCTTCAGTTTGATTAAATCTCATTTGTCAATTTTGGCTTTTGTTGCCATTGCTTTTGGTGTCTTAGTCAAGAAGTCCTTGCCCATGCCCATGCCCATGTCCTGAATGGTATTGCCTAGGTTTTCTTCTAGGGTTTTTATGGTTTTAGGTCTAACATTTAAGTCTTTAATCCATCTTGAATTAATTTTTGTATAAGGCATAAGGAAGGGATCCAGATTCAGCTTTCTACATATGGCTAGCCAGTTTTCCCAGCACCATTTATTAAATAGGGAATCCTTTCCCCATTGCTTGTTTTTCTCAGGTTTGTCAAAGATCAGATGGTTGTAGATGTGTGGTATTATTTCTGAGGGCTCTGTTCTGTTCCATTGGTCTATATCTCTGTTTTGGTACCACCATGCTGTTTTGGTTACTGTAGCCTTGTAGTATAGTTTGAAGTCAGGTAGCATGATGCCTCCAGCTTTGTTCTTTTGGCTTAGGATTGTCTTGGCAATGTGGGCTCTTTTTTGGTTCCATATGAACTTTAGTTTTTTCCAATTCTGTGAAGAAAGTCATTGGTAGCTTGATGGGGATGGCATTGAATCTGTAAATTAGCTTAGGCAGTATGGCCATTTTCACGATATTGAGTCTTCCTATCCATGAGCATGGAATGTTCTTCCATTTGTTTGTGTCCTCTTTTATTTCCTTGAGCAGTGGTTTGTAGTTCTCCTTGAAGAGGTCCTTCACATCCCTTATAAGTTGGATTCCTAGGTATTTTATTCTCTTTGAAGCAATTGTGAATGGGAGTTCACTCATGATTTGGCTCTCTGTCTGTTATTGGTTTATAGGAATGCTTGTGATTTTTGCACATTGATTTTGTATCCTGAGACTTTGCTGAAGTTGCTTATCAGCTTCAGAAGATTTTGGGCTTAAATGATGGGGTTTTCTAAATATACAGTCATGTCATCTGCAAACAGGGACAATTTGACTTCCTCTTTTCCTAATTGAACACCCTTTATTTCTTTCTCTTGCCTGATTGCCCTGGCCAGAACTTCCAACACTATATTGAATAGGAGTGGTAAGAAAGGGCATCCCTGTCTTGTGCCAGTTTTCAAAGGGAATGCTTCCAGTTTGTGCCAATTCAGTATGATATTGGCTGTGGGTTTGTCATAGATAGCTCTTATTATTTTGAGATACATCCCATCAATACCTAGTTTATTGAGAGTTTTTAGCAAGAAGGGGTGTTAAATTTTATCGAAGGCCTTTTCTGCATCTATTGAGTTAATCATGTGGTTTTTGTCTTTGGTTCTGTTTATATGGTGGATTACATTTATTGATTTGCATATGTTGAACCAGCCTTTCATCCCAGGGATGAAGCCAACTTGGTCGTGGTGGATAAGCTTTTTGATGTGCTGCTAGATTCTGTTTGCCAGTATTTTATTGAGGATTTTTGCATCGATGTTCATCAGGGATATTGGTCTAAAATTCTCTTTTTTTGTTGTGTCTCTGCCAGGCTTTGGTATCAGGATGATGCTGGCCTCATACCATTCTCATTTCTATCTGCAGATTCCCTTGGTGATCTTATCCAGTTTTATGGTTTTAAGCATGTTTATGTTGATGACTCCATAATTTGTGTCTCTAGACCAGACTTCTCTCCAGAGCTCCAGACTTGTATAACCAACTTGACTACTCATTGTTTCCGTTTGGATGTCTAATAGATATCTCACAGTTAACGTTTCCCAAACTAAACTTATCTTGCTTCCAAATTCTGATTTATCCCATCTTTCCTTCTCAGTTAATGACTAATCCATCTTTTCTGTTTCTCCAGTTAAAATCTTTGAGTCACCTTGATTAATCTTCTTTCATATTTCAGGCATGCTAACCCCGTTAGGGCTTTTACATTGTTTCCCCTACCTGGAATGTTCGTCCCCTGATATGCATATGATTGCCCCCGCCTCCTCCTTCTAGTCTTTGTTCATAAGTCACCTTCCTTCTTAGTGACAGCCACATCAACCACACCACTTAAAATTGCAACTACTCAGAACAACAGATCTCCTGCCTACTCTTTTGTTTCTGTAAAACCACCACCTAACATACTATAAAATTTACTTACTTATCATGTTCATTTTAAACTCTTTCCCATTATAATGCAAGTTTCATGAGGGCAGAGATTTCTGACTACTATGTTCACTTTATGTATTCACTGTGCTGGAAATTAAGACCAGCACATAGCACAGGATCAGCACTCAATAAATATTTCCTCAATAAACAAATAATACTATGTCAGGAAATAGTTTCTATTATTTTTAGTGACCCTAAAACTGGCTCCTCATGTGTGGAAGTAGCTGATGTGGATTTACCAAAACAAACAAACAAAACACATCCTTTTATAGGACGCGTGGTGTGTGTTTTCTGACTAGACTAATGTACAATTTATGACAATCACCAAGTAGCTGTTCTTTAACAATATGCCCTCTATCCACGAACATTTCCAACTCTAAATACCAAAGAGTACTCTTTATCACTTTTTAAAAACATTTTGAATATTTATACCTCCTCTAGTAGAAAAGCAGGAAGGACTTTCATTTCTGGATTTTTCTCTTCTTTCTTTTCTAAACATCTCCTCTAGAGTAAAATCAAGGACATTTTGTATGAAAGTTTGGATTATAATAACATTTAATTATCACTCATATTTCACATTGAGTGTATTTTTAAAAATTTCTTATGACTTTGTTCTCTTCTCAGGATTAACTTGTCTCTGAAAATAGATCGTTTACAGCCTAGCAAAGAAAGCAAAATAATATATGTGCACAATTAGCACAAATTGATCTTGCTATGAGAACTTTAATTTCAGAATTTGAGATTTAAGTGAGTCTTCTATTTAAATCAATCTCAGAGTCTCATTAGTCTAAATTTTACATTTAATTTATGAGGACAGTGCTGCCTCCTTAGAACTGGCACATATACTCTGAGTTATATGATGTCTAGTGGGAAACACTGATTTAGGATTTCTTTTCCTAGGCCTTATTTTCAGCTATTTCATTAACTTATTATATGATCTTAGACTATTTAATTTCTGTGCCTCGGGATTTTTTAATCTAATAATTCAGAGAAATATTCCTCTTCTGTATATATCTTAGAGGAGACATTAATGTGTGCTGGACGGAGCACAGGTTTCTGGGTCATAAAGACCTGGGTTGAAATTCTGCCTCAGCTACTAACTAACTTTGTGGCTTTAGGGAAGTCAATGTCACTGATCCTTATTTCTGTTAACTGTAAAATTGTGATAAGAGCTACTTTAAAAGGTTGTAAGGAATAGATAAATAATTTGAAAAGTGATTAGCATATGGCCAGAACAAATCTTGGTTCTCTGCCTGCTCTTTCTCTTCCACCTGCCTCTATCCTGGCTGTAAAAGGTGTTTGGAGAATTACATTTTACATATGCATAAAATGCCTGTCATTTAGTGGGTGCTTAATAAATGCTAGTTCAATTGGCTGTGATATAAGGTAATTGAGGTTACTAAATACGGAAGGGTGAATAGCATAATGGTAGGAAAGAAAATGAGGAAAATGACAAAATAAAGTTTAAAGAAAAACATAAGAACTTAGTAAATATAATAATTATTACTATTTAACATAATAATGTACTGTTGGTTTGAGAGTGTTCACGTTCCCAAATGCCTAAAATATTTAGTAAAGTCTCTACACCATGGTTAAGACTATTATCCTACTGAGCCCTACATTTTTGCAAAGGTTTCATAAGATAGATAATATATACTCATAACTAAGAAAATGTTTAAATGATCAAATCCAGTACCTTGCCCAATAGGTTTAGCAATCACCGCATTATCTGCTGCTAATTAGAATCAAGTGTATGGTGTACAGGGCTCATTGATTTCTTTGGAAATAAGAATCTTAGGACAATGTGTGTCTTTATAAATGGGTACCAGTTAATTTTAATAACTTAATGTATGCCTTCTTTTACATGCACCCGAAGTGAAATGTATTGTGTATACAAATAATAAATATAAATGTTTGTTAATGCTCAGCAAGACAAAATTTTAGAATAGGCCAATGAGCAGTTTCATTAATTATGGTCCTATTGCAATAAGTATATATTATTAACACATCTTTCTTTGATGTGATTCAGTATTAGTCATGGGTGAGTGTTAATGTGCTCCAAACTATATAGACCTTTTTTGAACTTCATACAACTCACTCTCTTTTTTTTGTTGTTGCCTTAGGTTGGAACCAGATGGATACATGATTTTTTTTTTCTTTTTCAGGATTATAAAAGTAGTCCCATTTTTAAAGAAAAAATCATAAATATGGCTTCATAAGATGGATACTGATTTAATATTTTTAACTAAATTTAAAATTACAATAAACAGTTATATAACATTTGCTACAGTTCCAGATCTAAGATTCAGGAGAGCTCTATTTGTGAAAATAAATTGATATGACATGTGATAAAGCCCCATTACCAAAAGGGAAATGAATAGGCAAGAAAATAGCTAAACCTAATAGTCAGGAAATGTAAGACCTAAAATTTTGAGATTCTATTTTTTCTTTTGTAAATTGAATGCACAACTCACTTAAAGTAAATGTGCAATCATTCATATTCAACTTTGTGAGCTGAAGTTACCAAAAAAGTGAAAGTAACAAACACTTGGCTTCTATTGTAAAATTGTAAACAAAACCCATTTCATGAAAGTGGCTTTAATATTTTGATGTTCGGCTTAACAGTTCAATTCAACAAACATTTACTCTGGGCAATCTACCATGGTGTTTAAGAGTATTGGCTTTGCAATGGAATAGACATGGGTTTGGTTTCCCATACCACAATTTACTGTCTGACTTTGAGTGAATTACTCAACAACTAATTGTCTTAATTTCTTCAACTGCGTAGTTGGGCTCTCAGAGCCTACTTTGCAAGGATGTAGTAAGGATTCAATAGGAAAGTGCATGTGCCTGGCTATGGTAAGCACTCAGTAAATGGTAGCTGCTAATATAAACTATGTGCCAGACTCTATATGCTGGTTATACAAAGATTTAAAAAAGACGTTATCTGGCATTGATCTTTGAGTGAGCTACAAAAAGACTATGTATTGAGACAGGACTGTCATGCAGCTGCCTTGACAACATGTTCCAATCAGCCACATTACTGAGTTGTCTGTATTGCACATATAAAAATATATAATATCAAATTAATGCTAAATGAACTCTGTATGTGTAAATGTTGAAGAATGTATGAGTTTTCCAGCCCTGATACAAAATTATTGGTGAGGCATATATTGGCTGTGGTTTTTCAGCACAAAATACCCTTATAAAATGTATTTTGAGGAAATTCATTATACCGTTAACATTTTTAGAGTGAGATCAACATTTTTTAAAAAGTAAACTTTGCTTTACTCTGAAGTGACTCACTTTAAAATAAAGTTGGCATTTTGGAAAACAGGCACAATTTTTGTTGCTCATGAGCTTTGCATGAAAAACTTGCACAAGGCCAAAAAAGCATGCCTCAAGCATCTATAGGTTTATTGGGCAGTCTCTGTGTATTTCTTGACAGAGAGCCCTCCAGAATGCAGTCAAATGTATAATGAATCACAAGAACACAACATGATTTATTCTAATGCAAAGAGTGAATTTACTTTAACAAAAGAAACATTAACACACAAAATAATGTTGTTATCTTATTGAGAGTTATGTATTATTTCCCAGAAGAGAAGAACTTTTGGGGTACACCCTAGGCCCTAATCAGTTAAAGGATATTACCTATATACTAGATTATATGGTAGATGGGCAAAAGATAGGTGTTTTTCATATCATCTGATCCCCTCATGCATCCATCAGCTGATAAAGCTACAAAAATACCATTAAAAAGAAAGATGCTAAGTCCTTCTTATGCACAACTTACAAAATTTAGTTTTCCAATTAATTTAGCATTTTATTCAGAAAGAGCTGTCAACTAGCAATATATGCTTACCAAATTCTGCTCAGAACTCATAATGGTGTCTCCCAAGGCTTAGCAATGTTCTTCTGAATCAGAAATTCTTTTATGTCTAGTGTCATGTTTAAGTGTGGACTATGTTTTGATCTGTTCTTTGCCAATTTGTCATTCTTGGATAGTGTATTAGGTGTGATTATCAATAATGCGTTTGTTCTTCTTGGGTAGCTTGTAAAGGGATTCTGAAGGCAACTGCAAAAGAAAAGTTTTTTTTTTTTCTTTTAGTCTTCAACAACTCCAACATTGCAGGAACATGTGCTTACCTCCCATGGCTACCACATTGAAAGGTTACTTTCATCATTTACTTTGTTCATGGCAGAGAGGTTACAGAAATGAGGAAGTCTTAGCCCTCTCCTCAAGGATGTTGTAGTCTATTTGAGAAGATTAACAAGTCAGCAAGTACATATTTACAGTGTGCTGAGTACTCTTACAGAAGAAAACACAGGTGCTGTGGAAACTCAGAGAAAAATAACATAACTAAGTTAGAGAATCCTTTATAGATTTGGATTCTCTATAAACATATATTTGGATAGATAAGTTATGAGATATACATGCCACATATCCTACAGTATCTATGTTTACAAGTCACATTTTGGCATCCTCTTGAGTGGATAAACCCTTAACTAAACATTCCAGATGTTAAAACAATATGAAATTGTTTTGTTTATTCCAAGAAATTCATGCACCCAGGCTCAGAAAGAAGGTTGAGCAACTTTATTTGGCTTCTCTCTTATAATTCCCTGAAGCCAAGCTAACTGGCTTAGTATACAATGAACAATGAATCAAGAAAATAGGGATAAGTTTCTAGATGGAACAAAGGTATTCATTATTATGAGTATAAATATTTTTTCTCTTATCAACTATTATCAACATAATACATGTTCTAATATGTTCCTGATTTTTCTGGTGATGTGAATCATAAATTTAGTCACCCTAATCAACAAGCCTGGCAACTTGGACACTGGCACATCTAATATATATTTTTGTAGCAAAACTCAAAATCCCACTTTCTTTTTCCTTAGCCATTTCTCTTTTTTGCACTTTCTTTGGGATGACTATTCTTCTTGGACAGTGAATTGAACAATAGTGAGGAGGATAGAAGTTAGACTGTGTTCCAGACTCACAAAATTAGGCTATAGAAATCAAAAGTGTCCAGGGACAGTTATGCTGAAGACAGATTGAAGGGATATTCTTTCTTTCTGCCCTGGACCAATAGGTCCAATGGAATTAATTCAGCTGGCCAGCTATTTAAAAAAAAGTCACGTAAGTAAAATGGATGCAAAGAAAAACTGCGTTACCTTGAAAGCACTCCATAGATAAAGCATGTGTTTTACAGAGCAGACATTGACTCTAGAGAAGAGGAAAACCGCAGTGATTTTTAATCATTAATTGTAATAACTCTTCAAATAATACATAAGCAACATGGGGAAGTAATTTTTCCCTTCTTGCCATCATTACCTAAAAAACCATAGATGTTTTGAATTATATGATCAATTCAATTCATTACATATTTCTTGAAGGTCTGTTGGGTGCTATGTGCTAGAAATATAGTGACACACAAGACAGACATAGTTTCTCTCCTCATGGAGCTTCAAGTCTGATAGGCAAGACAGATATTACACTAATAGTTACAGATTTCCCTCTTTTCTTTTCTTTTTCCCTTCTTTCTTTTATTTATTTATTTATTTTTTTTGGAGACAGGGTCTAGCTCTGTAGCCCAGGCTGGCGTGCAGTGGTGCAGTCATAGCTTACTGCAATCTTGAAGGGCTCAAATGATCCTCCTGCTTCAGCCTCGCAAGTAGCTAGGACTACAGGCACTGACCGCCACACCTGAGTAATTTCAGGTTTGGTGACTGCTAGAGTATGAAAGTGTAAGACGGGTGGCCTAATTTAACCTTGGAGCAAGTAGATGTGGCCATATTGCAGGGCAGGCAACCCCCTAAATTGGGGCCTAGCCCCAGAAGTTTTTTGGCTTCACTTAGGAAAGAATTCAAAAATGAGCCTGTGGTGGAAGAAAACAGTTTTATTGAGGCAGCAGTGTTACAGCTCAGTGACTGCTCCTGCAGAGCGGGGCTACCCCATAGGCAGTATGTTGAGAATAGCAGCTCAGGGGCAGTTCTGCAGTCATATTTACAGCCAGTTTTAATTATATGCAAATTAGGGGGCAGCGGTTTACTCAGAAATTCCTAGAAAAAGGGTGGTAACTTCTGGGTGTTGCCATGCTAATGGTAAACTGTCATGGTATTGGTAGGCATGTCTTGTTGAGAGGTGCTTTCTGTGCCTCTTTCCTGTTTTAGCCAATCTTCAATCTGGTCTGGAGTGGAGTCCTGCCTCTTAGCCAGAGATTCACTTAAGTTGTGGCTTAGAGATGGTAAAGGCAGAGGAGAAAATAGCCAGCCTCTATTCTTAGTAATTGTTAGTATAGCTGAAATATTCCTCAAGGTCACTGGGACACTTTCTTCAGGGGATATAAAGGAAGAACAGTTCCTAGCTGTTTAACATGCTTTATATGTAGATAGTCCTTTCTAAGCTGCAGAGTCTGCTGTTCTTTACACCCCTCTGTCAAGACAACAGAAATTTATTTCAGCTCACCATTATATATGTTATACTCCCATATATGTATATATATATGTATTATACTCCCATATATATGTATTATACTCCCATATATATATTATACTCATATATATATTATACTCATATCTATATCTATCTATCTATCTATCTATCTATCTATTACTCCCCATTCTTGGTATCCTTTTCTAGAATGGTTTAACTTTCTAAAAGGATTAGCCCTTACTTGTTACTTCGGAACTCTTTTATTATGTTCTTCAAGAATTCCATAGCATTCTCAGACCCAGTACAATGTCTTTATCCTTCTTCCATTTGGTTTTAAAAGCTTCTCTCCCAGCAGGAAACACAAAGAGTTAAACTTGGATTCAACCGCTTCTATAGTTCATCCACTGAGAGTCTTCCATGCCAAACAGCGCATCATCAATAGGAGTTAGATTTCCCTATTAGTTAAAAATGACCAGAGAACATGAAAATAATTTGGAAAAAAAATGGGGGTGGGAACTGTGAAATCAACAGTATTTGTTTTGAAATGTACCCAAAATGATCCAAAGTTGCTTTCTGGGGTGAAAGGAAGTGTATAACAAAGAGCTGGAGATCAGTACTTTTTTATTTGCTCCACAAGTATTCTGTAGAAAACATGGTAAACTGTCTCTCAGGATACATTTGAGTGCTTGCCAAAATTCAAAAGAGCCTGATCTGTTCTGTTGTGGCCCAGCTAAAGGGCACAGAGGAGAGTCCTCCTTTTCCTTCACTCACAGCTTTCACTGAGTTGGCAGATAAAGGGCATCCCTGGAATATGCTGAATTGAGGAGGGAGATCTGGGTACTAACAGTCCCAGCAGCACTACTGACTGACACTAATCCTGGTTAACTCACTTCCCTTCTCTGGGCCTCAATTTCACCATCTGTAAAAACAAGAGGGGCCAGGTGTGGTGGCTCAGGCCTGTAATCCCAGCACTTTGGGAGGCCGAGGCAGGTGGATCACTTGAGGTCAGGAGTTTGAGACCAGCCTGGCCAACATGGCGAAACCCGGTCTCTACTAAGTGTGTGTGTGTGTGTGTGTGTTTATGCCGGGCGTGGTGGCACATACCTCAGCTACTGGAGAGGCTGAGTCAAGCGAATTGCTTGAACCTGCGAGGTGGAGGTTGCAGTGAACCGAGATGCGCCACTGCACTCCAGCCTGGGCAACAGAGTGAGACTCCATCTCAAAAAGAAAAACAAAACAAAACAAAACAAACCCAAGAGGGTTCAACTGTAATTCAGTGGCTTTCTTCATAGCAGTAGGCATTCTATGGAGGCACCATTAGGAGAAATTCTGGTGGCCAAGGGTTTGCCGCTGACATACATACTCTGTCCTTTTTTCTCAATAAGAGCAGCTCTGGTTTTCTCTGCTTTTGTTTTCACCTTCACATACAACATCATTTGTCCAAAGAGGTTCATATCTTAAAAAAAATTGTAAACCATTGTATTGGATGATTTTTAAGAACTATGACTCTTTTGCTGGCTTTAGGTATCCTACTCTAAGGGGCTCTTATGCTGCTGGATAGTTGAGAATATCAGTTAATATGGGTGGAGGTGGCTTAGCTAGAAGGTGCTAAAAACATCCCTGAAGCCCTAAAGGGTTATAATTTCCCCTTCTTGTATGTATATTTGCTGCTGCTGAGTTAAGATATGACAGTAGTAAAAACTGGATGGTCCTTTTGGGTATACCCAGAGGGGTTTCCCCATGAATGAAGTGGGCAGAGCTAACAGTCTAAGCCTGAAATGGTGTGTGCTAAAGAGTAGAGGCACCAAGGGTGTCAAACACTGGTGCTGTCCACTTCTCCAGTGAGCTAGGAAATGCCTCAGGCCAGGTGTTCTTCTGAATGCAAAGTCCCTGGAATTAAAGGAGGAAACAGCCTTGGAAAGCTTTGAGTTTTTAGGGGAGTTGCCCTCTTGTCTTTGGATGGGATCAGGGCAGGGACACCCATGCTGAAGAACTATCGAGGAAGGATAGCACCTGAGGGCCAAAGGATTAAGAGGCGAGCTGGGGATTCAGAGGGAGGGAGGCAGATAATGCCTTTATGAACCCATTCCACCTGATGGGTGTAATTGGATTTTGAGGGACTTCAAGATCCATGGAAACATCCCACTTGCTTTTATTTGGGATTTTCACTATCAGAAACTGGCAGTTTGGGAACTTGACTTTATATTAGTTTTATTATTGCAACATTTTCTTTGGTTTCCTCTTCATTTTGCTAAAGTTTATTTTGAAAATGTCATATCCTTTGTTATTTTCCAAGGGATATGAATTTCTTTAGGAATATCCAAGGCAGGTCTGTTGTCATTGGTGTGTGGCCTGTGTTATTGATTTGTTTAAATGCTCTTCTGGGCTGGGCACGATGGCTCATGCCTATAATTCGAGCACTTTGGGAGGCCAAGGGAGGAGGAGAGGATCTCTTGAGCTCAAGAGTTAGAGACAGCCTGGGCAACATAGCGAGACCTCATCTCTACTAAAAATAAAAATAAAAAATTATCTGGGTGTGCTGGTGCATGCCTGTAGTCTCTTCTACTCAGGAGGCTGAGACTGGAGGATCGCTTGAGTCCAGAAGGTTAAGGCTGCAGTGAGCTATGATTGCATCACTATATCCCAGCCTGAGGTGACAGTGGGACCCTGTCTCAAAGTAAATAAATGAATGAATGAATGCTCTTCTGTCACTATCTTGAAATTCTTAGTAAGTTTTGAACAAAGGATCTTGGCTTTTCATTTTTGTAACAGGCTCCACAAATTATATAGCCAGTCCTTGCCCTTGGTATCCATTTTATCCTAATTTTACTAGGTTATATGGTTCATGAGTGGTACTAGGGAGAAAAATGGACAGAAAGGGAGAGATGTGTTTTGTTCTAGGCCCCAGGTATCCAGAGTGTCATTGAACCTGACTACCAGGTCAGACTGCCTGGAAATTGATATAGTCCTGGTATTCAGGATTGGGGGTGGAATGTTAAGCTCCAGAGGCCTAGGTATAGTTATAGTCATTTCTGGGTTGCTGCTTAGGTAATTCATGTGTATCACACGTGAATTATTTTTAAGGTGCCTCATGTGAGCTCTTTTGTAAACCTGGACACAGAAGCAGGGCAGATAGAGTGCTGGCTAAAGAGGATCTATTGCTGCAACTAGATAAGAAAAAAGAACCCCTCTAGTAGCTTCCTACCACTCTGGAATGCTACACACAGTACAGGTTGGTAAGTGAATGCTGGCATGTGCCTTGGATTCCTTCTTAGGAGAGGTACTAATGCATTATCAAAATTATTTAATTTTTATTGTTTATAGCCTTCTTATCAAGCCTTCAGGATGAGGACTAATATGATTTCAGTGCTGTGGGTTTCAGAGAGAAGAAATCTATCTTAGGCTTAGCAACCTGGAGGTAAGTGCCAAGCTGATAAGCATGGCAGATTAAAAGCCCATTTTACCTAGACATACTGACACCAATAGTGTTTTTAGTGATTGCTTCATCATCACTAGGATACATATCCTGAGGTGTTCTCCATGAGAAATATTGTATCTCCTTTCTTTTCACAGGGTCTCCGTGGAATTAGTAACAGGGGGATGCTGGTTTTATGGGGGCAGTCTGTGGATGTAGGGAGTTTTAAGAGAAATTAGCTTGCTAGTCAATAACCAGGGCTTTGCTTGTACCTCTCCTGATCAGATGAAGAATCATCTCTTTTTTTTTCTTGGTCTGTTAAAGAAATTCCAAAGAAAGCATGAACACCCTAACTTCTCTCATGCTAGGGAAAAAGCCTTAAGAAGGGTAGTACATCAGACTAGTGATGCCCATTCGTGTTAGCCTTTGTTATTTGCAGCTTACATGGCCTCATCTGGAAATGGGCTATCAGGTGTCTTCTTATTTCTAAGCTGGCTCTTACATTTAATACAAGTGGAGTTCGTGTGTAGGTCTACTGCACATATTCTTGGTGCTCAGGGACTTGTAGTGGTCCCTTACAGTTTCCGAAATCAATCTTGCTCTGAGATGGGGGCACCGAGTTTGCAGCAGCTCCCTCCTACAGTCATTTAGAGTTATTGATTTGCACTGAAAGAAATGAAAGTTGGAACACTTTTTTTAAAAATAGACTTTTCTTCTAAGGGCTATCAGGAAGATATGCCCCTTTTCCAATATTATGTGTGCTTGTTTGACTTAGTACGTAATTATTGAGGTTTTCTCTGGCATTTGAGGGTACCAATTGGGGATCACGTCCCATGAACACAGTTGACCACATGTGTGCCTTCAGTTGGTGACCATCCACAGCAAAGAGCCTTACCCCTCTACCTTAAGATTTCATTCACTCTAGCTTGGCAAAATGTTGGGCAATCCCATATTATACCTTCCCTTTGCTTCCATTGTTCTCCCCAGAATGCCTTTCTCTGTTTTCTTTCTTTGTCCAAACCCATCCTTCAATCCTCTCTCACATGCCACTATCTCCGTGAAGCCCTCTCTAAGCATTTCATCTCAAACTCATCATCCTATCCTTGAAATGTTGTATGATCATTAAGCTCTTACCATAATATTTTACATTTAGTTATCCTTTATCTTAAAGTTCTTTTTCTCATTATTATTTTAAGTCTTTGTAGCTATATAGCTCCTACTGGAAATACACTTATTTATTTTTTATCCTGCAGAGTACCTGCACCAATTAATAAATACACAATTGACTATTAAGTCAGTGAAAGGATTCAATCACTGATGGCTTCATTATTAATGTAAATGTTATATGAGAAGAACAGCATTTATATCTTCACTCAAATTAGCTTGGGAGGTTAACTCTAGAACAGAAAGCTGGGGAAGTCCATTGAAGAATACAAGGAAAGGAAAACTACCTAAGGTTTTGTTTAGAATAATCATCCAAAAAATGATCATCCTTGTTTTAAGATGAGAAAACAGACATAGAGAGGTTAACTGATTTGTCCAGATTGCACACCTAGTAAATAACAGAATGAAAACTTGAACCCAAATCCTTTGACTAAATGCTACGCTGTTTCCTCCTGTGAATCATGGCATCCTGGCAACCTTGGGTGTGTAGGTATGGGTTCTTTACTTTCCGTGTCATCCTTAAAATGTAGCACCCAGGAGAGTATGGGGAAGGGGAGCAGGGAGAAAAAAGAAATAGCTATGCATTCACATAGAAATTCAAGTACTGGCTAATTGCAATATGTGAATCACAACAGTAATGTTAAGATCTCCTCATTTCCCCCCTCATTCTTACAACTCCTCCCCTTTCCGCATTTTATTTCTTCTCTTCACATTCCACCTTCCCCCTCCTCCCTCCAAGTATCTAATTATAGTTTTGCAAGAAAAATTACAGACTACGTACTGCAATATTCACACCTGGAATTTACATTGATTTTATGGCATCAAGCTCTGAGTGCCACTTTGTGTTGCATTCCCATAGCAACACCAAATCGTAGACTAGGAGAAAGAAAAATCTGAGAACTCAGCATCTGCAGCTCCTGAATCTCTTATGACTTGGCTCTTCCTTGACAAGTTGCCTATTTTTCTAACTTTGTTTTTGGGAAGCATACACAAATTAAAATGATCCCACTTCATATTTTGATTGCTTTGAATTTGAAAAATGCTTGAAAGGGTGTTGCTCTACAGTAACAGATAAAAAAAAGATAATTGGATGACAGACAGAAGAGTAGGTATGAAAAAGTTTGTAAAAGCATCCTGAGAACTCTTGTCTCTCACACCTACTATAGTAAAAATTAAAGCAATCCCGGGGCCTCTGGCACATCCTTCTGCCTACAGTGGCCCTCCACTTGCTGACCTGTAGACTCAGAAGAAAGAAGCAGCCAGAGGTCAAACATTGCTGCCTTGAAGTCGGATCACATTGGTGCATTTCAGTTGACCTTCTGGATCCTGAGCCCTTTCCTTATTTTTTGTGTCTTCTTTGACCAGAGATCTGAATTAGCTTTTCAGATTTGTCTGAGTTGCTGGATCCTTTGTTTCCATCCACTCTGTGAAATGATATCTGTTTTTCTGCCAGCCATGTCCTGATACTAAATGCTGGTGCTGTTAGCATGACTTGACTCTCCTTACTATGGGTAATATTTTTCAAGGTTCCATCTAGGAGTCTCAGTTCAACTGTCACCTCATTTTAGAGTTCTTCCCTGACCAATTTATATAAAGTAGCTCCCTCTACCCTATTCCTCCAAGAACTCTCAATTCAACTACTTTGTTTCATTTTCCATAGAATATATGATTATATTATACATTAACTGAGATTCTCTAATGTGTTTACTGTTTCAGTGTCTGATCTTCCCCACTGGAATGTAAGAGCAGCAGCCTAGTCTGTCTTATATTCAGCACTTTATTTTCAGTTCTTAGCACAATGCCTGGCCCAGAATAGGCACTCAAAAAGTATTTGTTAGTTGAATGAATGAATGAATGAATGAATGAGTGAATGAATTCTGCAAGTGCTTATTGAATACCTATTATGTGCTTACCACATGATTACCCATTTTGGAAAATAGACACCACTGGCCTCCTGGAGAGTTTACCAGCAGAAATACCAGATATTAAAAGTCTAATGTGTACCATGTGTTTCATTGCTTTCTGTCACTGTGGCCTTCACAGCAGTAGCAACTCAGGAACAGTTTCAGGCCTTCACAGACTAAAATGTTTCCAAGGTGCTTTTCAGAGCTGGAGGGCTTAGTTTGCCTCACTTCTATGTTTCTACACACCTTGCTTTCTCCTAATTCACTATGGCGCAATCAAGTTATAAAAACATTGACATAGTTAAGTCTGTTTCCTAATGTAGGCTCAAAATGATTTTGAAGGTAAGTAAATATACTTGGGAAATTGACAGCCAAGATTTCTGCCATGTGCAACCAAAGGAAAGGTTATTAATACAGTGAAGCTAAGTATATCTCTTCATGGTGGCTAAGCTATTTTAGTAATTTTCTTTAGGTTTATTGACTTCTTTATTATAAGAAACAATGAAAATCTTAAGGAGAGTCACTCACTGGCAAGAGAAAAAAAAAAATCATTTGCCCTAAGTGCGGAGAATAGAAAACTCTAAATCAGCAGCTATTACTAATGACAACCACTACAAAGGCCATTTAGTGCATAGCTAAAAGTGCAATGCACAAAAGGTGCAATGTTAAATGTACTTACTCTAAGGAAAAGGAGGACACTTTAAGGCTGAAACTGAGAGAATTTTATTCTTTCTGTATGTCATTAGGAATTTCCTTTCCTGGGAGAAGACACATCAACACCTCAGTGTAGGGACATTGGAAGGTGCCTTTAAAAAAGACATTAGTTGTGCCTTTTAAATTGCTTCTCTCCACAATTCCGAGGTGATTCTTCAATCTCTGCCTTTCTCTTCATAATTCACTCACTTTCTCTGGGCCTCTGCTTCCCCCATTTGGACAATGAGGCTGATGCTATATGCTCTAATAGGAGCGTTGGATGGCTGTTATCTCATTTTTTTCTGTCTGGTTAATAGTTACACAAATACTAGGCATTATTTTGGTCATTGTTAGTGGTCATCAATATTTACCTGGGTTTCTTCATCCCTGAGAGGGGCTAATAGTAACCAGTTCATCCCATTACATGTCTCTTCCTGAAGGAATTAAAGAACTCATAGTCTTTGGGATCTCAGCAGTCAGATATCAAATAGTTTCCCTAATCAAGTAGTATTTTATTAGTGGTAACCATGGTATTTCAGAAGTGAGATCTGGATTTAATTGAGCTATGATAGAGTTTTCCAGATTTTAGTAGGGATAGGTTGAGCTTTCCTTTTAAACATTATAAAAATATATTGTCTTCACATTATTTTAATTAGGAAAAATTTGAATAGTCTTACAGTAGTACTTAATACTTACATTTGATCTTCCAACCAAGGAGGTTTCATCATAAATATAGTTATTCATATGTAATCACATCTCACATAGTAATGATATTTGCATAACAAGAAATAATTTCCTTCAGGAAAGTTGAGTATGTCCTGCACACATCAGTATGGCATTATGGAAAACATTCTGACATCTAGGCATTTCTCATTGACATTAATAGGGTCAATATCCTCACCTGTCACCACAAATTAGAAGTCACCCCTGGATCTTGTTGTGCCCTGAGGGTAGTAAATATATTCCATGCCCCAGACCCAAATAAAATATCACCAGTATCTTTTCTCTTCCTTGGCTCAGGTAGTATACATCCTGAAATAGATGACAACTTTAAGTTTGGAATACCAATTGGGTCAGAAGATAAACAAAGTGCCTCATTTTTTGACTCATCCATGCTTCCTCCACCTCCATACAAGTATTTTTGACACCAAGTTCCTTTTAATCCTTCTTTAAGAGATTCTTCCTATATGATTAAAAAAATAAACACAGTACCTTTCCAAATAACAAAACATAAAGGTAAGTATCTTTCAAGTACATAGGATTCATTTTCTGAATATAC
The DNA here is from genome assembly GCF_028885625.2 of Pongo pygmaeus. NCBI lineage: Eukaryota > Metazoa > Chordata > Mammalia > Primates > Hominidae > Pongo > Pongo pygmaeus. Next base: position 109,095,204 of record NC_072396.2, read on the forward strand.
TATAACTTAATAATAGGGTGTGCGTGTGTGTGTGTGTGTGTGTGTGTTTGTGTGTGTGTGAGAGAGAGAGAGAGAGAGAGAGGGAGATAGATTATGCAATCAGATATGACCCTTTATGGATCTATGATTGGTTTACAGGTACTTTTCATGACCTATGAGATCTGATGGTGAGCACATGTTACTCAAAATTCATTGATCAATTCAGGAAGAGTTTGAAAATTGCTCAATAACTGCTTTTCAGAACTAATATCCATTTATATTCATTTATTTCAACCAATTCCTAAACAAAAGCTTCAGAGAAAAAAATCTCCTTTGGCTTTGCCTGAAAAATATGTGTAATTGTTGACTTGTCATTTTATATTGTGTTACCTGCCTTTATCATGGTACTACATTGTGCCAGGGATTTATTTATTTATTTTTTTATTTTATTTTATTTATTTTGAGACAGAGTCTCACTCTGTTGCTCAGGCTGGAGTGCAGTGGCATGATCTCGGCTCACTGCAAGCTCCGCCTCCCGGGTTCATGCCATTCTCCTGCCTCAGCCTCCCAAGTAGCTGGGACTACAGGCGCCTGCCACCACACCTGGCTAATTTTTTGTATTTTTAGTAGAGACGGGGTTTCACCGTGTTAGCCAGGATGGTCTTGATCTCCTGACCTTGTGATCCACCCGCCTCAGCCTCCCAAAGTGCTGGGATTATAGGCATGAGCCACCGCGCCCAGCCGATTTATTTCTTATGTACCCAAGAAAAATAAGAAATAGCTCTCTGCCCCTCTCTCTATCTGAATTAACATCAAAGACAAACAGATATGATTTACAGATACTAGTTGGTTTAGACAATATGGTGTACTAGATGTCCTAGAAACCCTTATGATAAAATGCCTAGAAATACTGGGAAACACATAAAAAAGTTTTTTTTTCTTTTTTTTTAAATCGGAGAAAGGGTCTTGCTCTACTGTTGCCCAGGCTGGAGTACAGTGGTGCAACCATAGCTCACTGCAACCTTGACTTCCTAGGCTCAAATAATCCTCCTGCATCAGCCTCCCATAGCACTGGTATTACAGGTGTGAGTCATCATGCCCAGTCAAGAAACATTTTACAAAATGCATACCTGCTTTCATAAGAAATTCAGGGAAGACAGCCAGAGGCACCCCAAAAGAAGGATCTGCAAACCAAAGTACTAAGGTAACAGTAAACTTGCAGTTGCCTTGGGAATATTTTTCTATCTCAGTTATCTACCACCTTGGATTTTAGTGGGCTCATAAAGAACAGGAGATTAAGCTTTGTTTCTATACGTGGTGTTGATTTGGGATCGTGATTGCCAGTTGAATCTCCTATCCACATAGAAATAGTGGACTAAAAAGTATATATATGGCCAAGAATAAGGAGAAACTAGAAGTATATTAGTTTGTCTTGGCCTGGGCTCTGTGAGGTAAAAATCGTGAAATGTGAAATGTATATATGTAGTCTGCCTTCATGTAAATAAGGATCTTAAATCTGCAATATCTCATGTGATCCTGGAAACTTTGAGCAAAGAAATTAACTTAAAGTAATTCCAGATTTGTATCACCACAGGACTCTTGTATGATGCAAAGGTAAACTCTTTCTGAAGGATTTTATCTTAACAGGTCTTGCAGGATTATTAAACATAAAGCCCCCATGAACATAAATTCACAATCCAAAGTTATAAAACTGACACTGAAGTAGTGTCAGAAGAAACTACAGAACAGCAGTATTCGACCTTTAAGAATTTCAGATATTGAAATTATCAAATATTAGATTTAATATTTATATTTAAAGTATATAAATAAAAAGAATCAGAAACATGAATGAAGGAGAAGATACAATAAAATGATGAGGTATATTTGCAGAAATATCAAATGTATTTTACAGAAATGAAAAACTCAGTAGATGGATTAAACAGAAGATTAGGCATAAAGAAAGAATTAATGAGCTATAAGAAAAATCTGGAGAAACTGTCAAGGTGCAGTTCAGAGAAACAAACTCATAAAATACATAGGAAGCATAGAAAATAGAATGAAAAGATTTATCATATACCTAATTAGAGTTTCAAATATAAAGAAAAAGTAAGATTAGGAGAGAGGTGAGATCCAATGAGAAAATGACTGAGAATATTCTAGAATTAATGAAAGACATAGCTTCAGAGTCAGGATGCATAATGTATATAATGCAGGAAAAATAAATCATCACCTAGGTACAGAATAATAAAACCACAGAACATCAAAAGCAAGAAAGAATATAAATTTAAATAAATAGCAACTCAACTTCCATCTCCAAATGAAGTGAAGGAGAAGAAACTAAATATAGAAAAAGTTTGGTAAGTGGAAAACACCAAGTAAATTGGTGAAAAATATCAGTAATCACAGTAATATAAATGGACTAATGTGACAAATTGAAAAAGTAATTGTTAGATTAGACTTTTAAAACATGCTACTTATCAGACTTTTCTAAAATATAGGGGCAGTAGAAAAACAAAAGGATAGATAAATATTTATCAGGCAAATACTAATGCACCCGTTACATATTTTCGTAGCTATATTATATTTCAGATAAAATTGACCTTAAGGTTAAAAAAGAAGCATACTAGGAAAAAAAAGAACTCTTACATAATGACTAAGAATTCAATTCACTAGGAAGTTCTAACAGTTCTGAATTTGTATTTACTTAACAATACAGTCTCAAAATACATGAAGTAAAAATTGGCTGAATAACAGGAAGAATCACACAAATCCACAATCATGGGGGCAGATTTTAATCCACTAGTCAAAGTAATGGATAAATTTAAAAGACAAAAATTGTTGGTGAGATTATGGAATAGAGATCAACACACATTTACAAATTTTAGACGTTGTGGACCACATGATTTTCAGAATCTGTTACAGCTACTCAGTTGTGCCAGTGTAGTGTAAAATCAGTCTTAAGACAAAACTTAAATGAATTAACATACCTTTTTCCAATAAAACTTCATTTATGGACACTGAAATGTGAATGTCATGTCTTTTTCAAGTGTCACAAAATCTACTTTTGCTAATTTTCAACCATTTAAAAATAAGAACTCTTTTTTATCTCACACGCCGAAAACAGGCAGTGGGCCAGTCTTGGCCCATAGGCTGCAGTTTGCCAATGCCTAATATCCAAGATTTGTACAACAGAATTAATAAGTTTAACTTAGTGAAAAATCTTGCATGTAGTAATTAGAAAATACATATTATTCTCAAGAACATATGGGATATTTACTAAAATTGTCACATATTATGCCGTAAAGCAACTACCAGTACATTTAAAGAAATCCATATAATACAGACCATGTTCTCTTAACTCAGTACCATCAACTTAAAAATAAATAACAAGGGGATTATTTTTAAAACATACTTTTAGAAAAATTTAAAATATACATTTAAATAAATATTCACAAGAGAAAATGTATTGGACATTAGAAAATATTTGGAGCAAGTGAAAGATGAAAAAGTACATGTAAAAACTTGTGAAATTAACAAAATGATATATAGAAAGAAGTTAGTAGCATTAACTATATTAAAAATTAAAAAGTTATAAATTAATGAGCTAAGTTTCAGTTCTAAAAGTTAGCAAAAGAACAAAATAAACACAAAAAAATAGAAAAAAGAAAATAAGAGGAGGACAGAAATGAACAAAACAGAAAAGACAAACCTTGTAGAATCAACAAAGCTAAAGGTTCGTTCTCTGAAAAGACTAATAAAATAGACAAACCCTTGGCAATAGTAGGAAGTGTACATACATGAGAAGGAGAGAGAACACGAATGATGAACAATATTAGGAATTAAAAAGGAGAGATATGGCTAGATATGAAGTAACAAATGAGAAAATACCAAAAGACAACTTTATACCAATACACATGAGAACTTAGACAAAATGCATGCTTTTTAAAAGAAAAACATAACTTCCCTAGACAAACTACAGAAGAAATAGAAAACCTTAGTAGACTTATAATCATTAAAGAAATTAAATCTGCAGGAAAAAAAGAACAAAAAAACTAACCTTAAGAAAAACACTGAAACCACAGGAAAATTCAACTAAACATTCAAGGAACAGATCATTTCAAGTTCATATAAACTCTCCCCAAAAGATAAAAACATATATTCCAAATTTCTTTTCTAAGAATAATCTTGATTCCAAAAGTAGATGAAGACAATAGGAAAAATGAAAAGTGTAAGTAAAACTTATTATGAACATAGATGAAAATTCTAATTCAAGTATTAGTAGACTGAATCAAGCAATGTATAAAACTGTGAATAAAGTAGACCAAGTTCAGTTTCACTGGAGTCTAAGGTTTGCTGAACATTAGAGAAAATGTTAATGTAAATCATCACATTAATGGAAAGTAATAAAATTATATCACCATCTCAATATATACAATAAAAACATTTGCTAAAAGCCAGTGCCTGTTCATGAAACAAACCAAAGCAAACACACAGTTATTAACAAAGTAGGAATAGAAGCAACTGATAAATTGTGTCTACAAAATAATCTGTTGCAATCATCATGTTCAATGGTGAAATGTTAGGTAAATTCCTCTTGAAAATCAAGAACAGGAGAAAATTGCATAATATTATCATTCCTCCTGAAAAGTGTACCAGAGGTCCTAATCAGTGCAGTAAGACAAGAATAAAAGGTAATTATTAAAATTTTAAAAATGCAATGTTGTCACAATGTATAGACTTTTATGATTTGCCTACATAGAAAACCTGAGATAATCTATAAAGTCTTAGAGTTAATGATAGTTTAACAAAAATTAAATGTATTCCTATATGTCAGAAACAAACATTTGGAAAACTAATTTTAGGAAAAAAACCACGTATAATTGCAAGAAAACCAATAAAGTACCTAGAAATAAATCTAACAAATGTTTAAGACCTTAACGGAGAAAATATAAGATTTTATTGAGAGATAGTAGACTTAAATAAATGCAGATATAAAGCATGTTCATGGAAGACTCACTATGATAAAGATGACAGTTCTCTCCACTTAATCTATATATTCAATGCAATTCCAATCAAAATCCAACAGCGTTTTGTTTTTTGCCTTTTGCTGTGTGTGTGTGTGTGTGTGTGTGTGTGTGTGTGTGTGTGTGTGTGTAAGTAAAAATATAAGCTGATTCCAAAATAAATACAGAAGGAAAAAGACCTCATGATAGCCAAGAAAATTTTTATGAAGGGACATGGCTTATCAGCTATCAAGGCTTATTAGTAAAGCTAGAGTAAATAAGCTAATTCTCTTACATAACAGCTAGGCCAATAGAATTCAATATAATATAGATCCAGGAGAAAGTCCTTTCCATATATAAAAACTTAGTATGAGTTGCCATTGAAGATTAGCTGGGAAAGAACAGGCTGTTCAATAAATGGCACTGGAATCACTGGTTAATACACGTTTAAAAGGGGGTTATCTTGACGTCATACCATAGACAAATATAAGTTCCAAACATTTAAAAGATCTAAATGTAAAAAGAAAACCTTTAAAATGTTTAGAACAATATAAAAGAGACTAACTTTATGATAGAGTAGAAATATAGTTCTTTGAAAGGTTTTATAACATAAAACATAAAGGAAAATATTAATTCATTTTACTATAATAGAAGTACAATATTCTGATCATCAAAAGCACCACTTAAAAGTAAAAAAGACGATGAAAAACCTGGGGAAAGATATTTGCAAGGCATAAAATTAATAATTAGCATCCATTCTAAAAATGTTTTACTACTAATCTACAAGAGAAAACAACTCAAGAGAAAATTAGGCAAAGGTTATGGGCAGGTGTAACCTCTCATAACCTCTCACAGGAGAGGAAACATGAATGGCCAATAAACACAGGAAAAGTTGTTTAATTTGACATGTAATTAGAGACAGCTAAATTACATCTAAAATGATACGAAATTTCTCCACCCGCCAGATGAGTAGAAATTTCATGTCTGGCTACTCTAAGCTTTTGTGAAAGTATGTAGGAATGGACCCTCTCATACAGTAGGTTTTTTTTTCTTTTTTTCTTAAAGTTTTTTCCCTTATTATATACTAGTTGTTGGTGGGAGTTTAAATTGGTGCATTTGCTGTTGAAGGCAGTTTGTCAATATCTAGTAAAATTGAAGATGGGAATATCCTACAAATGAGCAATTCCACTCCTAGAGAAACTCTTGTATATTTACACCAAAAGATATTTAAGATATGTATAACTATATCCCGGTTTGTGAGAAAAAAAGACAAAATTTAAACAATGTACCTATCATTGATAGGGGAATGGATAAATAAATTATAGTGTAGTCATAAAATGAAACACTAAATAGTGAAAGTAAATGAACTCGAGGTAAATATTTCCACAAATTATTGATATAATTGATACAGAGCAAGTGAGCCCCAAAATTGGAACTTAGCCTGTGAGAGTTGTTGGCTTCACCCAGGAAAGAATTCAAGGGCGAGCAAGTGGTGTTAGGAACTTTTATTGAAACAGCAGTGTACAGCAGCAGCAGAGGTACTGCCCCTTGCAGAGCAGGGCTACCCCACAGGCAGTGTGCTCAGAGTAGTAGCTCAGGGCATGGGCAGTTCTGCAGTCATATCTATACCCACTTTTAATTATGTGCAAATTAAGATTACACAGATGCTTCTAGAAAAGGGGTGGTAACTTCCGGGTTTTCTCATCATTGCCATGGAAAGGGGCGCTAACTTCTGGGTGTTGCCATGGTAATGGTAAACTGACGTGGCACTGGTGGGCATGTCTTCTCAGAGGTGCTTTTGCCTCTTCTCTATTTCAGCTATTCTTCAATCTGGTCCAGAGTCAAGTCCTACCTCCTACCTCATTCCCCCTTCAAAGATTAAATACTCCTCTTTAACCTTAAGGGGGCTGCAAAAGTGCAGAGGTACATCTTTGTAACTGCATCCTGCTGAGTTTATGGGCATAGGCCCTTCCTACCACCAGAGGAATAAAAATCTCTGGATCTAATCTAAGGGGCCCACAGGCAAGATGCTTTTACTCTCTAGGTCAGTAGATGGGATGGGTTGGAAGTCTTGTGCCAGCATTGTCTTTACCTAGAACTTTTGTAATATAGAAGACACAAACATTATTAAGAAGTTAAGCAAACAAAGGCCAAAGATTAGTAATAACAAGACAGCTATTAAAGGCCCTAGGAGGCCGGGCATGGTGGGTGACACCTGTAATCCCAGCACTTTGGGAGGCTGAGGCGGGTGGATCACCTGAGGTCAGGAGTTCGAGACCAGCTTGGCCAACATGGTGAAACCCCATCTCTACTAAAAATACAAAAATTAGCCGGGTGTGGTGAGGCAGGCCTGTAATCCCAGCTACTCAGGAGGCTGAGACAGGAGAATTGGTTGAACCTGGGAGGCAGAGGTTGCAGTGAGCCGAGATTGCACCACTGCATTCCAGCCTGGGTGACAGAGCGAGACTCTGTCTCAAAAAATAAATAAAATAAAGGTCTTCGGAGAGGTAAAAACCAAGTGAGACTTGGGAAGGTACTTTTGTTAGTCAACCTGGTATAGTTGGGATCAGTGCCCTGGTTATATCTATGTAACCAGGTAGCTTGCTTATAGATCTTTTGAATGTTAACCTCAACCTGTCCAGAGGTGTTAATACATGAGCAGCAGGTTTTATTAATAACTGCACAGACTTCACCTCATTCAGCTTGTAAATAATCCAATGCTAGTCTATTATAGAGAACTACATTTGCCAAAGAGTCCAGGGACTCTTGAACTCTCTTTAGTCCCTGATCTGTGTTGGTGGCTAAATATTTTAGGGTTTGAGTTAGGTTGTTTTAGGGTTGACTCATGATAGACAAAGCCACTCCAGAGTGCCACTAGTCCTATTGTTGCCCTGATTCCTGCCAGAGTTAATCCTATTGCTTGTTTAATTCTGGTGTTCCTCAGTCTTAGGGGGTTATAGGCTATGAACCCTGGAGGGACAAGGGTGTCCAATGTACATTCACCCCTGTCCTAAATTTTTGATATACAAGAGAAAGCTACTTCTAAAAGAACAAGTGGCTCTCTGGGAAGTTGGGTGTGGTTATAGGGTGTGACTTTTTCCCACTTACGGCCACAAACAAAAATGAGCCCAGTTGAGGCACACATCGGGGCCTTACAGAGTATGATGTCTATTGTTTGCTTCCAAGTTGGGTCCATAGAAATATTCTTCCCCTGTTCCAATGGAGGTGGTCGAACAATCTTTGTTTTCCAGAAGCGGGCAGTACTCTCACCTTCCCAGATTAGGCAGTTGTTTTTCCCCTGCATGTTCTGATCCAATAGAAGCCACCATATATGGGTTCCTCATTCTCAAGTGGAATCCCATTTACCTTGCTCTGGCCTTGGGAACTTGGCAGCTAGAACTGGATCACAGCATCACAGGGAAACTTCCTCTTTTATGTCATTAAAACAACAGTGGGTGCAAAAGATAGAATCATTAGTGTACTGGAGGTATAGATACCCAACTTCCCAGGTTCAGGTAATAGTGGTGGGGGAGTGCAGGTGGAATCTGTTAAGTAGGGGAGCATTCCACCTAACAAGTAGGGAGTTTTGGGTACTTTAGGATGGCCATCATTAGTTAGGAGATCTGGAGAGATGGCTGTGAGATTTTATGAATAGGCCAGAAGATGGAACTCTCTATCTTGGGAATGTTGATACATCCAGCAACCATAAAGATGATTCCCTGATGCTACAATTTTTGAAATATTTACTATAGAGTTTTATTCCCACCCACACTGGATTAGAGTAATTGGGAGAGCAAACAGTATTAACAGTGACAGCATGGTATCCAGCTGGGCTTTAGAATAGCCTCTACACCCAACAAGAACAAAAGAGATGTCTCTCCAGAGGAGGTAGCTGGCTAAAGCAATAGAAAAGAAGCATTGTAGTCAAGAAGAGAAAAATTAATGCTCCTATTCCACCCACGGCATCATGTCACCACTTCTGGCTGAGTGTTGATTCTTTTAAATAGGTAGTGGAAGTCTTCCAAAGGTTTACAGAAGTAGGTCATGGTGCCCTCTTGTTGTGCCGGTGACTCATAAGAAACAGGTTTAATCCTTGATAGTTGTACTCAAGTAGTTATTCCCTAACATTTAAGTGGTGGCAGTATTTAACAATACCCAGTAGGGACCTTTCAGTTAGGTTGTAACTGATTCTCAGAGGATCTTTCTTTTTGGTTTTTAGTAAGACTAAGTCTTGTGGTGAGAGGCAATAATTTATTTCCATATTCTTGAAGAGCCTTGTGAATCTATCCTAAATTTTAAAGGGGGCATAGTGAGGTTTGTCTCCCTGATAGCTGTCATGGCCTGAGTTAGTTTTTAAGTTTCTTTGGAATTTCCTTTGCTCAAGGGACTTACAGTCAAAAGATTTATAGCCAGTTAAACATTCTAGGCCAGATGGGAATGGAGGTAGTCAGGCACTCATCAGCACTTAAAACGCTTTTAAGCAATATGAGTCAAAAACTAAAAGCCAAAAATGAGATTATATCAAGAGAAACTATATTGGGTGAAGACACTGCTCCCACAGACCTCTAAGACAAAACACTTTAGAATCTGGCCACAATAATAGAACCAGAAGAGAAAAACTCACAGGAGCTGACAAAAAAAGCTAAAGGAGGGAGTTACATGAACCCACTGAGAAGCCTTCAAAAGAATTAGCTTACAGAATTGAAAACTTTCTGGTAATTTCACAAATTAATACCTTAAGAAAATTTGGTTTTAAAATGTAGGCCATTTTTAAAGAGTCGATTATAAACAATTTTCTTTTAGTTACAGCTAGCTTAGTCACACACAAAAAATTTATTTTATAAATTCCCTTTCGTGAACCTTATAATTTACACAGATCATCTATAACATGCTTGGCCCTTCTGACTTTTCCTACACTATCTCTTTCTTAAATAACCAATCATTTTAATCTAGGACAATAATTTACTCTAGAGAATCCTTTTGATGCAAAATTACTCCTTTTTAAATATTCTTTCTTGCAAAAAATATATTTTCTGTCAATAGCATTTTTTACATCTCTCTTTTTTACACATTTGTTCCCTCATATTTTGAACCTTTCTTTCAATAACGTCCAAATTAGACAAAAATTATTCTTTTTTTCCAGTAAAGAATACATTTCTTTGGCACATTTTATATAAAACTAGGAAGCAAGAAGTCCTGAACTACCCACCATACATTGGCATTCTATATGTGAGAACTATTCCACAATTTTAAGATTTTTAAACCACACAAAAAGCTCATTATTTAAGCATCTATTCCATTCACATGTGTTTCACATTTTTACTTTTAATAGCTATGTTTAGACCACCTCCAAGAACCAAGATCCCATGCAAAGGTAGTCACCATTTAAAGTCATTTTAACCATTTTAAAGCCTATGAACATCAGTGATTTACCTAGCTAAAAATCTTAAAGTTAAATTTTAAAAGACATAACATTCTCTTCAAATGAATAAGTTTAGAGTAGCCTTGTTTAATTCATGAGCACTCTTTTGTTTATCAGCCAATATGATAGCCTGCTAAACACAACACACATTAAACCTGTATATACACTTAAACACATGAAATAAAATGACATATACAAAGCAACTGAATTCAAGTTATTTACAAAATTGGGACTTACCTATCTGCCAAATTTTGTTAGCCCCAGTAGGTATAGAAGACAGGAAGAGGCAGGGAAGAAGATCCCATAGCATCAAATAAAGAAGGGAGCTGGGGGAACTGCATTGCTCAGGGGGAAAGCCCAGAGTCCCCAAGCCACCAGAGAGATCACCCAGTAGTGGAGACACTGAAGAAAAATGTTCAAGCGGCTGCTTGTCTGCCACTGTGGGAAGCTGTCCATTAGGTCAAGGGTCCAAGACCCTTAGTAAACTTACTTGGACAAGGCAGCTCTCTGGGGGCTAGCAGAAGAAGGTTAGCTCTGGCCACAATATTTTCCTCTCACTGGGGACAGTTAGGACATTCTTATTGCCAATGGTCCTTTTGCTTGCAGTAGGCACACTGATTCTGGCCCAGGGGCCTGCGAGTTGGGGTTCCTTTCTGGGCATTCCAGCCGCTGATCTTGTGACGCTTTCTTGAGATGGGTAACCCTGCAGAGGCAGGGGGATTAAAGCATTTGCTAATAATTGCATTTTTTGGCTATTTCTTTTTTTTCATCTCTTTTGCCCTGTCCCTATTGTTGTAAACTTTAAGCCATGTTTAAGAGTTGGCTTGTAGGAATTTGAGGTTTCTTTGCTGCTTTTTGTAGCTCCTTCCTAATGACAGGAGCAAATTGAATAATAAAATGCATACCCAGAAGAGCTTGCCCTTCTGGGGAGTTTGGGTCTCCATTTGTATATTTCCTGAGTGCCTCAACTAAATGACCCTGAAACAGAGCAGGATTTTCAACTTTTCCCTGAGTTATTTCTCTAATCTTGTTATAATTGACTGGCTCAACCACACACTTTTCCTTCCACTTTTTTCCTACAGCACAAGTAATAGACGGCAATATTTGATGACATGCTAAGCAAAACACACATTGTAATGACTGTATATACACTTAAACACATCAAATAAAATGACCTATACAAGACAACTGGATTCAAGTTATTTACAAAATTGGAACATGACAATTATTTGTGAGTAATGACAAGTTAAATCAAAGAACATGATAAACTTAACAAACTACTCTATAAACTTTTTTGGATTCTTTGAAAACTGGCCAAATTTGTCCTTGTATGAAGCCAAATCACACATAGAAATTGGCATATAAGCTCCAAGTGTTTTCTGATTTCCATTAGCTACCTCCTGCAATAGATGTAGGTTTGCCTTTAGGGGCCCCAGTATAGGGCCCCTCTCCAGGTGGTACTGGTTGGGCTTATTTTCCTGGGCAGTGTGGGGTATAGCTGGGGCTAGTTGGATAAGTGAGGCGGCTGGTGCCTGATGACCTTGGGGTGAGATCCTTTGTTAGAGAACTGGTGGGACTCCTCTCAGAATTGGGGGACTGAGGAGACTCCAGGGAGGGCATAGGCTTTCTAGCGGGAGCAGCTAGGAGGGGATTCCTTAGGCATATAGCTTTCTGGTGCCTGGAAATAACGTGAACCAGTAAAGGGCCATAAAAGCCTGTACATAGGGATATCCTCCCATTTTCCTCTTTTTTTTTTTTTTATACAGAATAAGTCCAATCGTAAAATGTCATTATAATGTATAGGACCATGCTTAGGTAAAATCTGTTTGCTTTCTAATTTGTATTGAACCCAAATGGTGTTGCAAGAGAAAATGAGTTTCTTTTTCTCTAAGCTGAATTTGAATTTGCCCCAATAGCTTAAAAGACACCCTAGACCCTAGTGGTGAGTCCTCTGGGATGCTCATCATTGTCTCCATGACTAATAAGAATATTTATTGGACATAGGACGTTTTCTAAGTCTAATGAGAGAAAAAACAACTGGGCCTTTGTTATTTCTCCCTTTTAGATTTCTACTTGCTATCTAAGTATAGGTAGTAAGGTGTTATAAAAGTGGATTGTAAGCATTTGCCAGTGAATGACAAAAAAAGTATTTTTATTAAGCAAAGTGTAGAAGGAAAAAATAAAGTAACAATAGGAAAAGAAAATGTCGTTACAGAAAATGATAACTTTTAGGGCAGAAAATGAGAAAAGACAAGACCAAGATTCCTCTAGGATGGGCCTCCAACCCATAGTACTGGAAGGAATGCCAATGCCAAAACCCTGGAACATCCAGGGGTGTCCAACAATACTGAATGCTGAAAACCTGGAATACCTGAGTATCAAGCCAACAAGTGTTTCTACACCAAATGCCGGAAACCTCAGAGTATCCGGGGGCTCTCCAAATGCCAAAAACCCCAGAGTATCTGTGGGGCATCCAACAGTGAACCCCAAAGGCCTGATTGGGGCCACAGAAAAATGTGACTCTGGCGTCCCTCAGTAAACACAATAGGGAACCTCTCATAATCAACTGCCCTGACTTAAACAATTGCCAAAGGAGCCAAAGCCAAAAAAAGACTGCAAACAAAACATACATTTTAGGACCGAAAGTAAAATGGCTAGTGGAGCAATAAAATAGAGTCAGAAGAGAAAGGACCTGGTGAAGAAGTGACAAGGATGTGTCTCAGGACACTCAATTAATGAGTGACTTTTAACTGACCACTTAGCCAAAGACTTTTATTCCCTAACTTATCTGATATTGTGGGGAAGCATTCAGAGGGGACACTCACTCATTCACAGTAGCCAAAATTGTGCTGACTGATCTTCCACGTGGGACCCGGATGAAGGTCTTCCCCAGGTTCCCTCAACTTAGGTTGACTCAGCTGTCACACATGAGGTGCAAGTGCAGGGACTGTTTACCTGCCAGCCTACTGGTAGGAGCAGCAGGTCCCATTCAAGGTAGTACTACTGTGGACACTTGCCCGTTCACTCAGCTCCACTGCACACTGGGAAAGATGATGGATCTGGAAAGGGCCTTTGGTTAGTGTTACGGCTTTGTGGTGTTAGCAGCTCTTTATTGTTACAGCCTCAGGGTTGTAGCTCTGCAGCTTTTGGTTGCCATCTCACCATCTCTTGCCAATTGCTGCCTCTCCACTGATCGCTGATTGCCGTCATCGCCACTGTCTCACCATCTTACCTCTCCACCAATTTCCATCTCTGCTCTCTCTCTCTCACTTGCTGTCTTTGTCCCTTTGTTGGTCACCAGATAACACAGGGCAGGTGAGCTCTAAAATTGGGGCTTAGCTTGGGAGGGTTCTTGGCTTCACCCAGGAAAGAATTCAAGGGCAAGCTGGTGGTGTTATACAGCAACTTTTATTGAAGTGGCAGTTTACAGCAGCAGCAGAGGTACTGCTCATTGCAGAACAGGGTTATCCCATTGGCAGTGTGCGCAGAGTAGTAGCTCAGGGGCAGTTCTGCAGTTATATCTATATCCACGTATCATTACATGCAAATTAAGGGGTAGATTATGCAGAAATTTCTATAAAAGAGGTGATATCTTCCAGCTCATTGGCTTGTTGCCATGGAAAGAGGTGATAACTTCCAAATGTTGCTATGACAGTGGTAAACTGACATGGCACTGGTGGGCATGTCTTATGAAGAGATCCTTTCACTTTTTCCCTGTTTCAGCTAGTCTTCAGTCTGGTCCAGAACCCAAGCCCCACCTCTGCAGTCAAGTCCTGCCTCCTACCTCATAATGAGACAATAAAAGCAAGGTACCAATTGAAATGTGCACAGTAGTTCCATTTCTACAATGTTTAAGGACATGTAAAACAATGTTATAAATTGATGATACTTCTACGTGTATATGCATCTTTAAAAGAATGCAAGAGAATGATGAACACCTAAATCAAAATAGTGGTTACCTCATGGTGTGGGAGTAGGAACGGGAATGCAAGAGTGTAGGAGCACATAAAGGGCTTCAACTGTATTGGTAATATTTCTAAGCTGGTTATGTCTCATGGGTGTTCATTATATTAATAGTATTGGTCTTCTTCAATGTCTAAAATATTTCATAATATACTAAAAGTAGCATACTATGTCTCTGACACTCTACACTCACTTTTCCTCCTGAACCTCTGTTTAATTATGAAACTCTAAGAGTATTCTCATTGATGTTGGAAACAAGGCAACATCACCACTATCATTTGACTTAGCTCTGGATGTACCAGCTAATGCAATTAGATGAAAGAAAGAAGTAAGATATGTAAAAACAAAAAGAAGAGGCACAGTCATCATTATTTGCAAATGTCATTATATACCTGGAAAATCCAAGAGTACCAACTGGAAATTATTATAATTGTGTAAGTATATATCTGTAGAAGTGTAGAAAATATAACAACAGATTTCATGCATAAAAGCTGCTAAAACCTAGCAATATAAACTTAGGAAATTTATAGAACCTATATGAAGAAAAAATGTATTTTTTATTTTTTTCTGTCTCTGATGCTTGAATCAAGATGAAAAACCATTAACTCTATTGAGGAACATGAATAGATGGAGAGAAATATCCTGTTTTTGGATAGGAAGACAATAGTGAAAAGACATTAAAATGTAATACAATCCCAATTAAAATACCAAGAAAACTTTGGACTAGGCATAGTGATTTCAAAGTACATACAAAACATGAAAATAAACGTGAGAATAGCTAGGAAAATTATGAAAAAGTGATAAATAAGGATTAACTTTACAATATATATTCTAAGCTATTGTAATTAAAGGTGCAGGAATAGGAAGACAGGTCAAAGCAACAGTTTTTTCATTCTAGAAATAGACTCAAGCACTAACATATATAATTAAAGGGCCATATTAAAATAGAAGAAAAATATGTTAAAATTGACTATAGAGTAAAAAGTAAAGGTAATTCCCTCTCTCATTATACCAAAATTAATTCCAGAAAGCCCATATATTTGAAATTATATGAGTGAAACTCTAAAAGCATTAGAAGTAAACATGGTCATAGGGAGGTAGGGGGATGGGAGATCTTGGCATATAAAATGCCTGAGATGCAAACTCTAGAAACTCTAGTGGAAAATATTAATAAATGTCACTAAATAAATTTAAAAATTCTACACAGAACAAATAAATAAAAAGGGAAATTCTGGGAAATATTTTGCAATACATGACAGATAAAAGTTTGATTATTATGAATCAGTACAAGATCATTCAATACAAAAGAAAAGAGATATGAACAAGCAATTTACTAAAGGAGAAATATAAATGGATTATAAACATAGGAAACAATCATCAGTTACATTTATGAGTAAATGCAGATTTAAATGAGTGGCAAATAGTAAATTTTGATATTTAACAGTGTTGGTAAGTTAACAAATAACATAGAAGCAAATCCATTGCTAGAAATTTGTCCTACTGATAAGTGGTTTTCAACCTGAAGCAGTTTTTCCCCTAAAGGGACATTTGGCAATGTCTGGAGACATTTATGGTGATCACAACTGGGACATGTGTTACTGGAATCTAGTGGATAGAAGCCAGGGATGCTGCCAAACATTCTGCAATATACAGGACAACCCCCAACAACAAAGTATTATCTGACCAAAAATGTAAATTGTGCCAACGGTGAGAAATCCTGCTACAGATATACTTGTGTATGCAGATGCATGTTCAAGGGTACTCATTGCCACTCTGTTTGTAAAAGCAAAGGACTAGAAGCAACCTAAATATCTATCAATATGGGTCTAGTTAAGTAAAATATGACACATTCACAAAGGGCTGTTGTATAGTTTATTTTAAAAAATAAAGTAGATAGATGCTGAGAAGAATATGTTTACAAGAGACACGAAGAGAAAAAATTAGTATTCAGACCAGTGTATGCAATATGTCTCCATTTATGAAATACAAAGAAAAACATGAATATATGCATGTATGCATGTACGTGTGATGATCTGCAAGTACACACAACAAATAGAGGATGGTCATCTCTGGGTAATGAACTTTTTGAGTGGGAGACTCACTTTTTATTGTGTTCTTTTTTGTATTACTTGAAATTCTACTTTATGAAAGTATTATTTTCACATTCTTTAAGAAACCCAGGCTGATGTTTTAACTCCAATTTACCTTTGCAAGCCTTCTCTCTATTTTATCTCTAAATAGAAGACGCACTCTAAGTAAAGTTGGCCAAGACATTTTTTTTCCTTTGTGTCCTCTGCCTACAAAGGCATTCTGCCAATTCCCATTTTTGCCTTTTAAAATCCTTTAAGTGGTTGTAGGTGTCTGGCATTTTATCTAGATTTTTAAACCTGTTTCATTCTTCTATATGTTTGTTTTTGTACCAGTAACATGCTGTTTTGGTTACAAAACAAACTAAACTTGTAGTATAGTTTGAAGTTGGGTAGTGTGATGCCTCTGGCTTTGTTCTTTTTGCTTAGGATTGCTTTGGCTATTTGGACCTTTTTTTGTTTCCATATGAATTTTAGAATAGTTTTTTTTTCTGTGAAAATGTCATTGGTAGTTTCATAGGGATAGCATTGAATCTGTAAATTGCTTTGGGCAATGTGACCATTTTAACAATATTGATTCTTCCTATCCATCAGTATGGAATGCTTTTCCATTTGTTTGTGTCATCTCTGATTTCTTCCAGCAGTGTTTTGTACCTTTCCGTGTAGAGATCTTTCACCTTCCTGGTTAGCTGTATGCCAAGGTATTGTGTGTGTGTGTGTGTGTGTGTGTGTGTGTGTGTGTTTGTGTGTGTGTGTGTTATTGTGTGAATGGGATTGTTCTTTTTTTTCTTTCCAACTTTTAGGTTCAAGGGGTACATGTGCAGTTTTATTATGTGGGTAAATTCTGTGTTGTGGGGGTTCAGTGTACAGATAATTTTGTGACCCAGGTAATCAGCATAATACTTGATAGGTAGTTTTCCAATCCTCACTCTCATCCTACCCTTCACCCTCAAGTAGGCCCTGGTGTCTATTGCCTGCTTCTTTGTGTCTGTGTGTACTGAATGTTTAGGTTTGTGTTCTTGATTTGGCTCTCAGTTTAGACATTGTTGGTATATAGAAATGCTACCAATTTTTTTACATTGATTTTTGTATCCTGAAACTTTGCTGAAGTTATCGGATCTAGGAGTCTTTGGCCAGAGACTATGGGGTTTTCTAGTTATAAAATCATATCATCTCTGAAGAAAGTTTGATTTCCTCTCTTCCTGTTTGGATGCCTTTTATTTCTTCCTCTTGCCTGATTTATCTGGTTAGGACTTCTAGTAATATATTGAATGGAAATGGTGAGAGTGGGCGTCTTTTTCTTCTTCTGATTCTCAAGGGGAATGCTTGAGAAAAAAAAAATGCTTCCAGCTTTTGCCCACTCAGTAGTATGTTGGCTGTAGATTTGTCATGGATTGCTCTTATTATTTTGAGTTATGTTCCTTCGATGTCTAATTTGTTGAGAGTTTTTAACATGAAAGTATGTTGGCTTTTATTGAAAGCCTTTTCTGCATCTATTGAAATAATCATGTAGTTTTTGTCTTTAGTTCTGTTTATGTGATGAATCATATTTATTGGTTTGTGTGTGTTGAACCAACCTTCCAAATACAGCATGTTCTCACTTAAAAGGCAGAGCTAAACATTGTTTACTTTTACAATGGATACAAAGAAGGAAACAATAGACACTGGGGCCTACTTGAGGGTGGAGGGTGGGAGGAGGGTAAAGATAAAAAAAACTACCTATCATCAGATACTATGCTTATTACCTGGGTGACAAAATAACCTGTATGCCAAACCCCTGTGACATGCAATTTATCCATGTAAGAAGCCTGTACATGTACCCCATGAACCTAAAAGGTAGAAAGAAAAAACTGATCACGTGATTCCTGTTCATTAATACCCCTTATAATCTTCTGTTTTTCTTTGGCATATGTGATCAGTATACACATTTTCATGTGTATAAAAAATAAAATCCTTCAAGGTAAGTCCCATCTCAAAGACCACTTTCTATACCGAGTCTTCCCTCATCCTCTCAATCACTTGGAAGTACACATTTATAGACACATAACACTTTGTATTTTTAAGGCACCCATACCCTGTGCTACAGTGATTTATGAGCTTTTTTACTTTCTTCTTTCCTCCATATCAAAAACTCACATTACATTTTGAGTTTTTTTGGGAAAAATCATATCTTATTCATCTTTGAACTAGTTTTATAGTATGTAGCAAAGTGCCTGAGGCATAATCATTTGTCAATAAATATTTGTTAGGTTGAATTGAATTGAATAAAGTTTATAATATACAGGCAAATATAAATGGGTAAATACAAAACAGAAAGCAAACAGAAAAAAATTAACAACAGAATTAGTTCAGTTTGTTGGTAACCTAAACTCTGTTGTTCTTTAGTGCTTTTAAACCTATACATTTAACTATTGTTAAAAATGTATTGTTAAACATATATTGCATTTTCTGAACAGAAACCAACTGTGTATACTGTAATATACCTATGTGATGTTTTTGTATTTCTTTTAACAAAAGCTTTTCAATTCTTATACAGCAATTCCACTGAAATTGTAATTGCTACTTTTAAGTGTCAGTCGTTTTTCATATGTCTCACTGAGGAAAGTGCTATTTGTTTTTATTTTACATGTGATGCATCAATTGTACAAGCACATGAGACACTTATTTTATCATCTCTACCCTCCATGTTTCTTGACTGTTACATTTTACTACTGAAATCCAGCATTTCAGATATTCATGAGGCAGAAACATGTCCATAATCATCACATTCCCCATTTCTTTGGGAACAACATGTACATAGTCGAGAAACTCACTGTATCTTAAGGCATGCTTTGTCATCTACTAACTTTCTACTCATTGGGATGGAGTTGCACTGAGAGATAAGGTAGCATTTAAGCAACTGCACACACAAGGAAGAACAGTAACCACTGTTGAATGAGTGGTAAATGTCATAACACTGCTTCACAGGGGGATAAAACACATGGCCCATTTTTATTAGAAGCTAGAATTGTGTCTGGCATAGAAAATGCTATATATATATATAAAATATTTGCTCTCTATATATAGAATATTAGATATATATATATCTAATATTATATACATATTATATACATAATGTTAGATATATATCTAATATTATATACATAATATTATGTATATAATATTAGATATATATCTAATTTTATATATATATACATTGTACATAATTGTACATAATATTGTACATAATATTATATACATAATATTAGATACATAATATTAGATACATAATATTATATACATAATATTAGATATATTTATATAAATATTTGATACTGTGGAATACTTTTCCCCAGTTAGCGAGGTTACTTTCTATTGATAATACTCTGGCTATACAGCCATTTTACTTCTTTCTAAATTTAAAATCAAATCACTTTAGCAAGCGTAGATGTAGAATTTTAGGAACCTCTGGCCTTTTTACAGGTATTTTCCTTGGCAAGGGCTCCATTGAGTTGGCAATCTAGTAACCTACATTGTGAGGGCACATTATAAAAGGTACACCAACATCTAGGACTAACTTTTGGCTTCTCAGATGGACAAGGATATAATAACCAGGTGTTGCTGTTACTACCTTTAGTATTTGAGGCAGTTGTAATGTTTATTTTATTTCAACTTTGGGTAAATTTAAGGAAGCAGGGGAAATATAATTAGTTTATAATTTAAAAACATAAAGCCAATGTAAGAAAATCTGCCATAGTTAATTATAGTGTCCAGATTAAGAACTTTCAGCCTCTTCCAGAATAATGTATGAGCACAGAGTTAATCACACGTGGGATTTTCAAAACATTTCATTGAGAAAAAAATACAAAAAAGTACTTTTGAGAAAATAAGACCCACAGCAATCCCATTATCTCCACTGTTAAACCTCCCCACTAGCTGCTATTTTTCTCATCTGTCCTTATCTGTTATCTTGCTAGATGCCATGTGAGGAGGCCACTAAAGTAGAAAGAAACCTGTTCTTTGCCTTCAAGCTAGCTCTGGAGGCAGTAATTAATATGGAAACAAGCGCTCCATTGTGTGATTCAGACAAATATGATGGGAGCATATAGTTTCAAATGAACTGTGGTCATCAGAGCAGGTCATATGGAGTACACGAGCCTTAAAGGATGGATTACACCATTACTATTTCAAATGTAATAGTGTAGAATTATGCCAATCATGGGTTAGGGATTCCATTTTACATTAAGGTCAAATAAATTTTCTCAGGTTACAGAAGATAATTCAACCTAAAAATATGTTTCAAAAGAGTACCTGAATACAGATACATTTTAAGGTGTTTTTATTGTTTTGTTATTGGAAAGCAGCAGAGAGTAGGGATGAATGTGATCTCTTGCTATTTTTTACTTGTTAAGGACTAAATAAAAAGAAAATGACTAAAACTGACTGCAAAAAATAAGAATAAAAATAATAAAAAAGTTACAACTGGTATTTAAGAGAACATTGATGAAAACTTACCATATTAATTAAAGCATGGTATTAAAAAGCAAATTCACTTAGCTGTTCTTCCTTTATGTTTATAAAAGATTGGATTAAATGACCTTCTGGCTTCAAAATCTGTAAATTTATTAAAGCATAGTGCTTGTTTATCTCATTTTTTTTATTTTTCTTCATTTTTTTTTTTTGAGATGGAGTCTCACTGTGTTGCCCAGGCTGGAGTGCAGTGGTGTGATCTCAGCTCACTGCAACCTCTGCCTCCCGGGTTCAAGCAATTCTTTTGCCTCAGCCTCCCAAGTAGCTGGGATTGCAGGTGTGTGCCACCATGCCCAGCTAATTTTTGCATTTTTAGTAGACATAGGGTTTCACCATGTTGGCCAGGCTGGTCTCGAACTCCTGGTCGCTTGTGATCTGCCCACCTCAGCCTCCCAAAGTGCTGGGATTACAGGCATGAGCCACCACGCCTGGCCTGTTTATCTCATTTTAAACAGATATGAGTGTTTTCAGAGAGTGATGATCAAATAGGAGAATCTCTCCTATCAAATTTTTTAATTGACAAAAATAAATATTAAAAGGACCCCATTAATGCTGCATAGCTAAATTGAGTAAGTACACATCTGGTTATAGAGGTTATACATGCTGGGGATGAGTAGGTGGTTATTCCAACCTGTTACTGTTCTCACAGATGTCAGTTTGTAATTACTACCTCTTGTCAGAAAGATGCTACCCACATGGATTTCCCAGAATTTAGTGAAGAGAGTCAGAATGGAGAAAGTGAAGGAGCTTTGGGCTTGGTGATAAAAAGACAAGTAATATATAACATTTTTCCCCTTAAAAAACGTTTCTCAGAGTAAGTGAAGCATTTAATGAATGCCTTTGGAGCTATCAAATATTTGTCTTTTCCTGAGATCCAGACGCATTACATTTACAAACTATTGAGTTATGTGTACCTGTATTTCATTGTTGGCATTTTTTCTTAGGAACTTGTGGTATGCAAAAGGAAATGAAAACCTTATAGTAGACCCCCAACACTAGTCTTACAAATTCAAGCCAATACATCAATTTCATATTATTCAGTGTCACCCATTTGCCTTTGACATCTTTGCTCACAATATTTTCTTGCCTTGCTATTTGTCCTTCAGAGTTCTGCTCAAATTCTACCTCTTTTCTAAAAGTTTTCCTGTTTATCTCATATTCCTTTTCCATTTCTCTGAATGTGTCTGTAGCACTGAGGCCTCAATTATATGTGATCTTACATTGGTCTCTAAATTCTTACTCTGATTTGCTTCACTATCCTGACTGCCCTTCCAGGAATGGGCATTTCTCTAGCTGCAGTTCCTCTCTCTATACAATGAGGGTGACAATAAAACCATGTTAAAGGCTTCTTTGGAGGATTAAATGAGATAAACCATGTTAATCGTGGATAGCACAGAGTCTGGCACACATTGAGTATCCAATAAACTTTAGCTATTGTTATTATGTGCTCTAAAGGCTTAGTAATTGATAGCTTGATTAAGTTTTCTTTCAAGTCTGAATTTTAAGAGAATATAATTTTTTGTCTGCTAGAAATAGCCTCAGAGTGTGTCTACAAAAGCAGAACAACTAGTTAAACATTGAAAATATGGTTAACTAGTTGCTTTCTCTACATGCCGCTAAAAACTAATTTGGCTGAATTATCTGAGTGAAATAATTGACTGTTTAGGAATAATGGCATCAGAATGTGCATAATACATAAATTTTCACCAATAATCACTGCTAAGTAATATAAGTTGAATAAAGTCATGCCCATGAGGCATTTAGATAGAATTGCCACTTAACTCAGTAAAACAACCATTTTGACAGGCTTTAAGATAATTTTTTTCTGACTTCATCAATTTATTCTGTAAGTTGAATAAATTGCCTGGGATTTTGTGTAGAGAAACACCTTCAATCTCTTTAAGTCCTGCCCTGATTTCTTTTAAGTACCAAATACATGGACCAATACTTACTCTTCTTATACTCCTGCCACGGGAAATTTTCCAGTTTCAACAAAACATTAAGAAATGACATGAAATGCACATGCAGTGTCTGCCTCACAGGCACTAATGTTAATAC
Source organism: Pongo pygmaeus (assembly GCF_028885625.2). NCBI lineage: Eukaryota > Metazoa > Chordata > Mammalia > Primates > Hominidae > Pongo > Pongo pygmaeus. Next base: position 109,118,225 of record NC_072396.2, read on the forward strand.
AATGCATTTTGCTTGGCACATCAGCACCACTTGAATAGAGGCCTTGTTACCCATATTCTCCTATATAGTGATCTCTGCATTCCCATTTTCTCACATTTTGGTGGTAAAAAATACATTCCATTTTGCAGTGGACTTCACTGACTATCCAGACAATAAGCACAAAATTGTCTCAGCCTGTGTGCAAATATCTTACTCAGCAGTCAGGGCTACTCAGGAGGATGGCCTTTTAGCACAGGAAGTAGTGTTCCAGGTTTCTGAAAAGACCAAGGGAGAGCAAAGCTTTATTGAGAATGTGACTCAGTGTGATGCAAGCTTCTGGCATATACCCAAGGTAATGTCAGTAACTTATTTATTTGGAATTTATACCCTGACTTTTTTCAGAAGGCTTTGAGGTAGTTTATAAGTTGTGTACAATGTAAAAAAAAAAAAAAAAAAAAGACAACATTTAGGGCTTAAAACAGAATAAAAACCATTCTGTTAGTGAGTACAGCTATGTTACTCTTAACTATGGAACTGTTCCTTACTTATTTAATCAGTGAGGGGTTTTCTTGCTTTGTGTCCTTTAGCAAAGTAGGCCTTAAATGAAAATTTTCAGGCACTCTTTATTGTTGGCAAGGTCACTGGTGGTCTCTGAGATTTTATGCCTCCTGCCTCCCTACTGCCTAAGAAGGCTGCCCTCCTGCATTGTAGTTTCATCCCAAACAGGGTGCTTGGGGACCTAGATGCCCACCACTGAGTTACACAAATCAGCCCTCAGCTGCTTTGTGACAGCAAATACAAATGGGTATGATGTGCATATGTGCTTCTCAGTGAATCATTCATCATCTGCATGATGTGTCTTTCCCCAGGCAATAGGTATGGTAGCACAGCTCCCTCAAGTAAAGCATGTCTGATAAATTTTGTAGACTGTTAGTGGAAATTTTCAGTGTTTTTCTTTCTAAATGCTTAGTTTATCTTGCCCACCAAAAGCATAGCACAAACAACTTTGCCAACATCTATGAAGCTCTAAGACCAAGCTCTGCTCTTAAAGGTTTGGGAAAGTGATTTGTATTCTTTAGTCTTCCAGAGTGAAGAATTAAAGTTTCCATAGTTTTGGCTTTACTGGTTTTCTTCTGACCACTAGCCATGTGCTGTGGTGCAGAGACATTTCCTGCAGGGATACATGCCTTTGCAATTTTTTTTCATCGCTGTCACATCAACTCAGCATTTTCTTGTCATCTTTCAGTTCTGATAAACTGTTTCTGAATTGACAGCTGTCACCAAGATGCTTACATAGCAATTTAAGTTTGGTCTAATTGACAAAGGTTAAATTTTCTACTTGCTCACTAAACACTAAGAAATTGGGGGTGATTTATAGTTAGGAGCTATTGCCTTGTTACGTGTAAATGAATTATGGAACACTGAAGTTTCTATGCATCTTAATAGAACTAGATGTAATATCTTGTTTCTAAATGGATCAAAGATTGAATTCACAGGAACCCTAGAGTTCATTTTATTATTAGCATTATTGATAGGAAGGTGCCAATATATAGTCTTTGCCATCTTTTGTTAGCACATGATATCTACTCTCATTCCAGTTAAGGCTTGAATGCCCAAGAAGGCACTATGACAATATTACTGCTTGAAATAATTTTGTTTTACTTTTTATTGTGCTTTTATTGAAGTCTGTGTTTTTAAATTTAAAAACATGCACTCCACACATATTAAAATGCTTTTTAAGATGTTTTAGAAACTGTGTGTCAAAGAAATTCACTGATTAAGTAATGCTATCCTTTCTTTTCATGGGCATATGCAATTTGTCACTGAATATGGACATGTATTTTTCTAATCTACAAACATACAACTATGTGATGGTATAGGAACTGCTGATACTATTTGTACTCACTTAAGGTAATAAAGAAGCTTATTTAGGGCTGATCACAAAATGAGTTTTCATAAAGTGAATTACATTTCTCATTTTATTACTTTATTATCCTTTTTATATATGGATACTTCATCTCAGCTATAGTAACACAGTGAACAACTGGTGGACAAAGTGTGTGTATATCCTCCCCCAGAAAAGCCTGGTAACCTTTCAGAAGTGTAGTGCATAAGAAATGTAGTGCCTAAGTATTTGCTCTTTCACTCATTCCTTTATGGTTAATTTCAGTGTAGGCATACTGGGGTGTACATCTTGAGCCTGGGCAGCAAACAAGGCATAGGGTTTGGCCATTCTTGTTATGCTCTTGGCACTGAATACTCTAATATCATTATGCTTTTCCCTACAATGAGTCATCTTCCTTATAAGGCTGTACTTCTAGTCCCAAAGAGAGACTGAATGAGTGTGGATGGCCCAACCTACCCTCATAACTGAGAGACCAATTCAGATTGCATGGTTTGTACCTGCTGCTAGAAATAAACAGGACGTGAAGGAGAGTAAAGAATCATATTGTTGGCAAGGATAATTCTCATTAAATATTTTTTCCAGTTTGAATCTTCTTTCTGTGCTTATGTGGCATATTTTGCTCCCTTGGACTACATCTTCTCATAGGACAGCTATTATTCCTATTGTTTACATTCATACAGTCCTCTTACTGCCCAATATTTGAAATATTTTAAGTTTAGGAGGGAAAAAATGGACAGACGACTATATTCCTTCATCAAAAAATGATTTCCTATTTGAATATCCTCTCTCTTCTCTGGATTTATCAACTCCAAAATTAGTTTTAACCATGTCTGTAACTATAAAAGCACAATAAAAGGTAAAATAAATTATTTCCCAAACCATTTCAGACTAATTATTGGAACTCATTATGTCATGACACCATTTCTCTTTTATTGTCTTCATCTCTTTCATTTCATTGTATGTATGTATAACACACATATGCATGTAAAAAATCAGATTCTACTGTCATACTTTTCTATTTTCTTGTTTCTTCCTCCTGCCTTTAATAAGCTGTAAGCATTGCTTAAGTTCTCCTATTCTGATTCATGTTTCAGGTAGCTAATGTACCACTCCTTGTTTTCTGCGATGAAGTTAGGAACAATTTGACTCTTGACTATCGTTTGTGTTACCCTCAGTCACAGTTGTTCTGAACTAGATGTTGTTGACAAGGCAATAATAAGCCCTATTAAATCCTACCTCTTATATCACCAAAATCTATGTTATTGGCTAGACAAATTGGGCCGATGTGTATCTCTTCACTCATAACAGAAAGTTTTCATGACTTCTCCATGTATAAGGGCTCATAAGCAAACACTATACAAATCTGGAAAATATATTTCCTTGTGTGGTGTAAAAGTCACAGGAAAGTATTAAATTTGGCTTGGATAATGGGATATTCTTCCTCATTTGTATCATGCAAATAAAACTCCATAACATTTTACAAATCACATACCCACCCTCTCTCCCCTTGGGATGGGGTTGGAGGGGTATGTTTTTTTTAACAGTGGTAGCATTCTTTTTGACACAAAGCAAGGCAGTTCAAAATAACACTGAAACAATCCTACATTCATGCTGCTGCTTCTTCTTTACAAGGCATCTGACACGAAAAGTATCAATGTGCCAATCTCCACAGCAAATCATGAGATAAAGGACATCTTGCAAAAGAATATAAGGTGACTTGAGGATTATAAAGGTAATCTTGTAATGCTTTTGAAAACTCTTCGAAAGCACTAAAACATCAATGGCCTGAGAGAGAAGGAAGACCTTTAAAATATATTGCATATTATTATTCAATAAGGCAAAAGCATTATTTGATGCCTTCTTTGGGGTCAGTAGCAGTTGAAAGCCCTGTGTCACAAAATTATATTTAAAGGTCAACAGCTGTTTTATTCCAGATGGAACCTACTCCTGAAGATGTTTAAACACTTTTTTAATAGAAATTGTGATTACTGTAGGGATGCTAGTCTATCCCTATAGAATTTCTAGGACCTATTGGAGAAGAAATACTTTAGTAAGGATATTTGGCCTTATTAACCCTAGTAAAGCTTGATGTAAAAAATCATAAGGTGACTAAATTCATGAGAATTGGCTTGAAATTCAGCTTACTAGTAGGAGGCATTAGGACATAACTTTCCCCTGCAGATTTGAAGGAATAATGCTAGAGAGCATTAAGTAGTGAGAATGCTTACTACTCATATACCTCCTTACTGTCTCTCCCTAAGACTTTGAACATTTTTAGTCTTTAGACACACTACTTTTGGCCCTATTCAATGTATTACTATTTATGTACAAAATAGTAATACATTAGTACATTTAAGTTATTAAGTAACCCAGGCAAAGGAAGATTTTATACTGTACATGTCTGAGGCTCAGTGCTCAAGGGATTAGGCAAGTTACATGAGTTCATCAAAGGGAAATTCAGAGGAGAGGTTTACACAGTAGCCAGAGGAAGGTCAAGAGTCTTAGAATCAGGCCCCAACAGAAAATTGAGATAATAAGCAGAATACAGACAGGGGCCAGAAAGCCTTTCAAAGAATGGACAGAATGTCAGAGGTCTACCTGCCAACTGGTAGGAGATTAGGAGGGCTGTCCAGAGGGGCACTGATGCCAATGAATTGAGCCTAGAGTGTTCACACTGTGTTCACATTAATAGCCAAGGCTGTGTCTATTAGGAACTCAAAAAATGAGTCTATAAGTTAGAATTTCAGGGGTTTCACTCCCTTTGTTGCATCTTTTAAGCCAACATTTATTGAGTACCTACTTTGAGCCAGGTACTGAGACAGGCTCTAGGGAATTCAGAAATTTATAAAATAGGGTCCCTGCCTACCAGGAGCTCACACTATTGTGGGGAAGACAACTAAGAAAATCTACAATTATAAAAGCATGCTGTGATAAAATTATTCAGTAAGAGCTAAGGGAGAGCAAAGGAGGAATACTTGCACTTTATATAGGTGTGGGTTATTGGTCATATGTGAGCAAAACCAAAAATAATCTTAGAAGGAGATACCACTGAAGTTGAATTGTTAAAAATAAGATTTGGACAGGTGGATGAGGAAGCAATGGAAGGCATTCAAATTAGCAGGAAAAACATGTACTAAGGCATTGAGGGAGGCAAGTGTGGCTTCTTGAAAGAGCCATAGATAGGCCGGTTTTGCTAAAAATGAGAGTGGAAGGGAAGAGATTACAGAAGACAATGCTAGAAATTTAAACAAGGACCAGATCATGAATTGCCTTTGTAGAACATAGTAGAGAAACTGGATGTTACCTTGGAAACAGCAGGAAACTACTGAAGGATACTAAGTAGACAGTGACATGATTAGATTTGCATTTTAGAACAAAAGCACACTGGCAGCTGTGTGATAAGCAGGGGAGTTAAATGAGTACAGAAGAGGTACACAGAGGGGTATACCTAAGTCAGTTAATAACTGACAGGTTAAATAAGCCCTTACACCTGGTACTTGCATTTGTGGAATACAGAGTTTGAACTCCTTATCTCTTCAGAATTTTTTAGAAGAGTTCAAGACATTACCAGGATGTGATGGTTGAAGGACAGTGATTTCAGACATAGCCATAGATTATTGCTGCATAATGTAGTTGGAGGGCTACCAAGATGCAGGGGCAATTTTCCTACCACAATGAGAATGACATCAAGGAAGACATCGGCCTCCCACATGGCCCTTATGGCTCTGCCAGAGGTGGAATCCTGACTTTTCTCATCACCAGCAATGCTATTAGGGAAAAGCAAGAATTTGACGTTTCTCTTTGGGCCCTATCTACTGAATATGAGTGTTTGAGATTTAACTTTTTTCATTCAGAGAATGAAAAAGACCACAAAATCCAAACAACCTTTCAATTTTCATTTATAATTGGTTTACAATTATACCAATATCAGGGCCTGTCCTAGCTCAAGCAGTATTGTTCTATGATTTAGCTTGAGCAAGAATAGGGAAAACTTAATTTTAGATTTGCAGTTTCTCTTGAGTTAGAGTCCACAGCTACATTAGTACCCACAGTTTCCTTTGGAAGTGAAATGAAAACTCACCATTACCTGTTTTGAATTGTGGTCTGGCAGCTGAGCACCTTGACATTGTAAATCGAGCAGTCACTTGAAAGGAAATAAAAGTTACACTGATTTTGCACATTCATTTTTTTTCATTGCTTAATGCTAGTTGACCAAAATGTATTCAGCCGAGAGAGTTGGGAAATTGATTTTATTGAAATTGATAAGTAAAACATATATAAATTAGTAATTACAAAACCATAAAATGTTTCTTATAGGTTAGGCATCTTTATGCATGAGTCTGACATTAATTGTCTCTAATGATGGTGCCGAATTGATCCTTCCATTAATATTTTGCAAGTTCAGCTGTTATTTTTGGCACCCTCTGTGAATGTCAGCAATTCGCTTGCAAAGAAATGATAGCGTATTAAGCTTATGTATACAAGCCAGTATTATTTAACAAGGAAGTACAGTGTTGCTGAAGACAAAGCTAGTCTGAAGAGTAAAGGCAAACTGCTAATCAATCTTTGGTTGTGCACTATTATTTAAGAGGGAAAATTTAACTTAAATTTTGTTTGCTATTAAGCTCAGAGTTTGGTTTTAAACTGTGATTTAATTGCATAACTTCTAGTATGTGGTTGCCTTTCATCTTGATGTTATGTTCATTGAAGCTTTCAAAGAAGTGCAGAGAGGACTTATTCCCATCCCCAAGTCAACATTTATTGAATTTTTATGTAGTGCCAGGCACCATACTAACTGCTTTCATAGAGACTATCTTATTGAATCCTCACTACACAACCCTATGAGACAAGCATAATTTACATATAAGTAACCTAAACTCTAGGATCAAGAAATAATATGTCCAAGATTTCACAGCTATTAAGTAATAAAGGCAAGATGTGAACTTAGGCTGTCTGAGTCTAGAGAACTCACTCTTAACCACTATGCTATACTGTATTACAGTTTGTTTTTAGCCAAAGCTGAGATTATCAGCTAGGAAGATGATTACTACCATTATGAACAGGTATTCTGGGTTCAGAGCCAAATTTTTATACATATTAAAATTCTTGATCCCTCCTACCCTATAATCCAACTTCTACTTCTACATAACTACAAAGAGAAATGAAAACATATGTCTACAGAAAGACTTGCTAATGAATGTTCATTTCTACTTTATTTATAATAGCCCCAAATTGGAAACAATCCAAATTTCTATCAACAGGTTAATGGATTGTATTCGTACAATAGAATAGCACTCAACAATTAAAATAGGTGAGCTGCTGAGATACACACAACATGGATGAATTTCACAGACTTAATGATGAGGGAAAGAAGCCAGGCACAGCCAAGTACATACTGTATGAATCTATTTATATAAAGTTCAAGAACAGGAAAAACTAAACTGTGGTGAAAAAAATCAGAACAGTAATTACTTCTGGAGAGGAATTGATTAAAAAGGGTACAGAGTAACTTTCTGGGGTGATGGAAATATCATTTAACTTGATTGTGATGTGAGACACACAGGTTTATGCATTTGTAAAAAACCCATTGAACTATATACTTAAGATCTGTCCGTTTCATTCTTTATAAATTATACCTCAATAAAAATATTAAATGAGCAAACAGAATAAGGGCAAAATTTAACCCTTAAAATAACTTTTACATAGTCCAAATGGGTAAAGCATATCTAGTTCATTATCAGGCCAGGAATCCAGATTCAAGGGCATCTACTCTGAGGAGGCCAGTATGAGGCTTTAAGGATGTGCAATGGCATTGATAGAATGTGCCTAGCCACATGGTTCTAAGAGTTTTCACCCAAAAGACATGAGAACAAGATATCAGGGCCCAGGCTGATCCCCAAGGAAATTACTGTGAGCTCCTTGTGGGAAGACCCAGAGTTTTTCATCTCTGTAATACCAGTGCTTGATACACTAGGAGACTTGCAAGAGTAAAGTGAGCAGCAGGACCCAGTCAGCTGGCTGTGATGATAGATGTACAAGACCTAGGTATTTCAGACTCTCAAGTAGAAGAGGGCCATGGAAGCAGGCTGGGAGGCTCCAAATACGCTACTGCCAATTTTGCTAAGACCTATTCAGGTCTTTGCTCAAATGACACCTCCTCAGAGAGGCCTTCCGTGACTACTTCATCTAAAATAATCATCCTTACCCCCACCATCACACTCTGTCCTCTTACCATGCTTTATTCTTCTTCATAGCCCTTATAATATGCTACACAGTTATTGGCTTATCTACTCTTTGTTTCTAGTTACTCTTTGTTTCTAGGTACTTTTATTCTTTGTTATCTATTTACTCTTTGGTGTTGAATATAAGCACCCTCAGAGCTGAGACTTTATCTGTTTTTCTCACTATTGTATCTTCAGTACTTAAAAAAGTGCCTGGCACATAGCAGCTGTTTAATAAGTGGCTATTAAAAGTAACATATTAGTAAGACTTGCTGGCTGAAATTAAATAGTCCAGGTCTATCCAAGTGAGAGCAGAATCTATCTCTTACATGGCATAAAAATGTGATTACTTGTGTCTAGAGTTATGATATTATACTCAGAAACATTGGCCTGTTTCATAAAATGTGCCCATTGTAACTAACAAAGCAGGCAGTGATCAAGAAAATGCAAGTAAAGGCCTGGCTACCAGGCTGAATTGAGTTGCCTTTAGTTGTAGTTTCTTTCCATCACCTGGGCTGTGGAGTTCAAATAGTCTCAAGAGCAAAGTCACAGGCTCCAATTTATCTTTATGATAGAATGTGCAGAAAGTGCTACTTTTCTGTGTGTTGACATCTGTCAGAGCTAGTCTCCTTTCATTCTAAAAGAGATCAATCCTTCATGTGATAGAGGATTATCCTCTTTGCCACCTATAAGCTGGCTTTGATCCCTCTTATCTCTTTTCCTGAAAGGGTGTCACCATTTTACCATTTCTCTAGCAACCTGCAGGGTTCCAAACAATGCACTATTTTAATTTAAATAGAGTCATACCTACCCAGCCACTCACATATATGGCTATTTTAGTGGCTTGAGCCTTTTCAGATTTTCTGAAATGAAATCTCCAAATATCAGATTCTTAATTTAGGATAATAAAAGAAGGAGGTTATGCTATCAGAGCAATACATAGTGTTATGTTTTTTTTCCCCCTATCAGAGTCATTCCCCAAACATAATAGGTTTAGTTTTCTTCACAGTGGGAACTTGAATTTGCTCAACAAGGAAGTATATATTGAGGTTCAGCCTTACTAGCCTCAATGCCAGTGTGAGTCAGTTCATCTTACTTCAGTTCAGCAAACATGTAATGAAGTCTTACTGCATGTTATTCAATGTGCTAGATAAAAAGATTAAAAAACAGATCAGTGCAACCTCTGCCCTCATGAGAATATTGTCCATAAGTATGTACCAAGTAATTAGAGGTATCATGAGTAATATAAATGAGAACATGCAGGGTACCATGGGTACAAACTTCAAGGAGAAAATAGTCTATAGGTTCAGGAAATACTTCCCTGCAGAGGCAATAGTTAAGCTGAGACTTGCGAGATAATTGGAAATTAGCCATGGACAGACTGAAAATGGTTATATTTCACACTATTTGACCACATCTTTGATTGTAGCATACATGCTAGCATACAGTCATGACGAAGCCCATTGGCTCTTTTTCTTAAGTAGATAACAAAGAACTGGATGAATAGAGAATATTATGCTTTGAATAAGTTTATTCAATCATTTAACAAATGGTTATTAAGTGCTTACTATGTGCCAGACACTGTGGTAGGCCCTAAGAATAGGTCAATAAGGCAGATGAGGTATTTGAGATCAAAGAACTTACATCTAATGGAAGGTGAAAGACAAGAAAATATCAGGTACCAATAAATATTGAAACCGAAGTAGAGAAAGACTGGGGGTTTCCTGATAATTAGGTAGGAGGTGACATTTATGCTGAGACATAAATTATAAGAAGGAGCCAGACAAGTGAGTATTCAGGAACCAACATCCCAGGAAGATGTAGCATCAAGGGTAAAAACCTAAGGAAGCAAAGATTTGTCAAGCTGGAAGGACAAATAGGCCACTATCACTGGAGCATAGCGGACAGGGGAAGAGAGTAGACAGAGATGAGGTAGACAGGAGTCAGTTCATGTGTAGTTTTGTGAACTTAGGGAAGTATTTTGGATTTTATGCTAAGTGGGAAGGGAATCCCTTGGAACTTCACTGTCCAATATGGTAGCAACTACTCACATGTGGACATTGAGCATTTAATATGTGGCTAGTCCAAACTGATGTGTACCAAAGATTTACTATGGAAACAGGAATGTAAAATGTCTCACAAATAATTATTTTATAGACTACATATCGAAATGACAATATTTTGGATATACTAGGATAAACAAAATATATTAGTATTGGGTTAAACAAAATTATCTAATTTTACCTGCTTCTCTATACTTTAAAAGTGTGGGTATTAGAAAGTTTAAAGTTACATTAGTGGCTTATATTTGTGTTTTACATTACATTTCTGTTGGACAACACTGCCATAGAAAGTTTCAAGCAAATAAGTGATATGATATTATTTCTGATCTTTTGAAGATCACTGTGGCTGTTGTACAGAGAAAGGATTGGAAGAGGCAATACTGGAAGCAGAGGAATTAATTAAGAGACTTTTTCAACAGTTAGAAAAAGATAATGGTGGCTTGAGCTAAACAGATAGCAGTGGAGGTAATAGGAAAAGGTACAGCTTATGATGTTCATGGTAGGTAGAGTTGATTTTATTTCCTTATTGTTTGGATCTAAGAAGATGAGGAAAAAAGTTTCCAAAGAAATAAAGCTTTGGATTTTTAGCTTGAACAATTGTGTATGTGGTGGTACCATTTAGTGAGATGAAAAAGACAGAGAGGAGAGACAGTTTCTGATTGAGGGTAGAAATCAAGAGTTCTGTTTTGGAGATATTGAGTTTGAGATACTTGCTAGATATCCAAGTTGATGAGTCAAGTAAGAAATTGAACATAAGACTCTGAAATTTGGGAAGAGGTCAGAGCTGAAGATATAAATTTAGGATTCCTAAGCATGTAGCTATAAACACCACCTGTGGGAAAAGACCATCACCCAGTGACAGTCTGTAGAGAAAAGAAGAGGGCCAAGGACAGAGTCCTGGGGCATGATATCATAAAGAGTTTGAACAAAAAAGGAGAATCCAACAAAGGAGATAGGGAACATCTGGTGAGTTAGAGGTTAAAAAGGAGTGGTAACAAAGAACACAAGTATAGAAAGTGTTACTTTAAGAAGGAAGTGATCAACTAACTTATATGGTGTTGAGAAATCAAGTAAAGTGAAGACAGAGAATTTCTATTTGGAAACATAGAGGTCATTGGTGACCTTGGTGAAGTAGTGGTGGCAGAAGGCCCATTGGAGTGAAATGAGGGGGAGGATGTGAGTGAGGAAGTGGAGACAGTGAATGTGACAACTTTTTCAAGATTTGCCTTGAAGGAAAGTAGAGAAATGGGGCAGTAGCAGGAGAAGAATATAGTAACAAGGGGGACTTTTCCTGTGTGTTTGTTTCATTAAAATAGAACATACACCAGTCTCAGTGGCTCATGCCTGTAATCTTCACACTTTGTGAGGCTGAGGTGGGAGGGTCGCTTGTGCCCAGGACTTCGAGACCAGCCTGGGAAACATAGTGAAACACCGTATTTACAAAAAAATAAAAAATCAACCAGGCATGGTATCACACACCTATAGTCCCAGCTGCTCAGGAGGCAGGAGAATTGCTTGAGCCCAGGAGGTAGAGGCTGCGGTGAGCTATGATTGCACCACTGCACTCCAGTCTGGGTGACAGAGCGAGACCCCCATCTCTTAAAAAGGGTTGGAGAAAATACTAGAGTATTTTATTATTTTATTTATTTTTGAGAGAGGGTCTTGCCCTCTTATCCAGGCTGGAGTGCAGTGGTGCAATCATAGCTCATTATAACCTGGACTCCTGGACTCAAGGGATCTTCCCTCTTCAACCTCCCAAGTAGCTGGGACTATAGGCATGTGCCACCATGCCTGGCTGACATTTGTGTTTTGTAGAGACAGTGGGTCTCACTATGTGACCCAGGCTGGCCTCAAACCTTTGGCTTCAAGTGATCCTTCTACCTCAGCCTCCCAAAGCACTGGGATTACAGGCATGAGACACTGTGCCCAGCTTAGAGTATTTTAAATGCTGACAGAATGATCCCATAGGAGGAGGACTGATTACCCAAGAGAGAAAGGATAATTGCAGGAGTGCCGTCTTGAGAAATCTAGATGCAGCTCTTTAATTGGAACAGGGACACACCATCCATTGTAACAATAGAAGGCAGAGAGTGTGCCAAGATACTATGTGTACATGGAATGGGAGAGTGTGGGGTAGGAGTGGGAGGACAGGATAGGGAGATGAGCTCTTGCAGCTGACTTGAAGACAGTGGAGAAGGTGTGAAATATTTTTTCAAAGTGCAGAAGTAAACATACTAGGGAAGTGTAGGAACATCTCTAGGCAATGTTGTGTGCCATTTGAGAGTTGTAGCCATGCATTTAAAGCGAGGCCAATCTGCACAGTTGTATGGTCTCCAAAAACTTTCTGGAACTTGAAGGAGGAACTAAAAGAAGTGGCTTCTAATAAATTCTATAGCTAAGGTCATAGAAGGTTACTTATTTTTTAGCTTATTTAGGTTGCCTGATATTCACTTAGTCTGGCCTGCTAAACATGGACTTTTCCAGTATGCGTGGGTGTTACAACAGAGACCTTTATGTTTGCTTACAGGCTCCTCCTTTTCTACACAATGGTATGCATACTGTGACTACGTGAAAACCAGACATCCAAGTGGAGACTGAAAAATTTCCCCAAACTTGCTTTAGTTCTAGTATACATTCTGACTTATGTATGTGATAATACCCAATGACATTTTCCCCTATGTACAAGGCAAACCTTTAATTTTATTCCTGGTGTTTCCAATTTCTTACTTAGTACTTTCCATTTAATCTTCCACTTCAACATTATTACCCCTCTCACTCATAACATTTCTTTTTTTTTTTCTGCATAAGACTTTTCTAATTTCTTTGCTGTTTCTAATTCTTTTAAGTATCTTTGTTCCTCTATGGCTCCTCTATCCTTCCTCAACTTCTTTTTCCTCTTTCATTTCCTTCTCAAAGCCTTTATAGATTCAATCCCTACCAAATCATATATGGGTATATTTTCATTGTGCTATTCCTTTCATATGGAATATATTCTCTCAACAAGGTACTTACTAGTATTTCTTAAAAGTTTCTTTTTGGCCGGGCGCGGTGGCTCACGCCTGTAATCCCAGCACTTTAGGAGGCCGAGGCGGGCGGATCACGAGGTCAGGAGATGGAGACCATCCTGGCTAACACAGTGAAACCCCGTCTCTACTAAAAATACAAAAAATTAGCCGGGCTTGTTGGCGGGCGCCTGTAGTCCCAGCTACTCGGGAGGCTGAGGCAGGAGAATGGCGTGAACCCGGGAGGCGGAGCTTGCAGTTGGCCGAGATCGCACCACTGCACTCCAGCCTGGGCGACAGAGCGAGACTCTGTCTCAAAAAAAAAAAAAAAAAAAAGTTTCTTTTTGCAGATTATTTTCTAGAGCTAGCCTAAGCTCCAGAGGAAGGACATCTATTACTGCTATGGAATTGTAATTAGAAGTCTACTTTCCATTTATAGCTCTAAATTTTTAAAAATCCCTTGAGGTTAGTGACTTAACAGAAAATAGAGAATTGTTATTGGGGATTTGAGACAGCATAAAGACAAGTACAAGCTGGAGATCTTTCATGGGTGGCACTGGGAGTTTGGGGCCTGTTTGCCCTCTGCTAAGATGATATGGACCCTACCTGAGATTATCATGGCAGTCTAAAAGTACTGATTGTGCTATCATCCATCTCCAGACTCACTGTTGGTACCTTATTTTATTCATGTTCAAAAATGGTATTATGATTCCTTCACTGACCCTGGCTTTTTTCTAAAGAAACACTCATGTGCTCAATAATTGCATTGACTAAAGTACAAAATAAAATAAAATTTGAATTAGTAAAGGTTTTAAAACACTTTAAAAAGGTCTAATCTCTGGTACTTTTTAAACATTCTAAAAATTAAAGGTTACATTAAAATGGTGCCTGTTGCTGAAAACATTACGCTAGTCCTGATGTGTTATATGAAGTCCATAGAACTCAGGTTGGTTAGAATTAAATTATAGTTATTAAAGACAAGAATCTATTAGTATTGAATTCCAGATATAATGAGAATTTTGCCTTGCTGCCTTCTTGCCTTCAGCCTCCATAAATGGGGAATTTTAACCCCTAGCGTTGTCCAACACCCAAAGATCAATCTGGTTCCTAATCAGAGGAAATATTAATAGAAAGGTCCATTGGAGTCCTTAGCCTTGCAGTAAGTCATCCTTCTTCTATTCTGCCTCTTGCTTGTTCCTTGTGACCAAATTCCTGCTTTGTACTGAAATTTAAGCAAATGGGTTCCTACTTTTCGTTTACCGCCACTTGCTTTCCTTATCTTGTGCCTGACACCCTCTGGAACTGCCAGCTAACCTTTTGGTGCCAGGTTACCATAACATTTGGTCCTATTGACCCCTTAAGATGTCTTATGTTGCCTAATGTTGGATCTTCTTGATGCCAACTATCTATCTGATTAGACTTCCTAACATTGCCTCTGCTATGATTTGCACAGAATACCTGTAGTATTCAGAGGAGTATATCTAGTCTCCAGGATTCTGAATATCTCCTCTCTGGTCTGTTCTACAGGGAGTCATTCTCTTTTGGCCCTTTGCTATAGTTAATCAATGTAATCATTTGCAAAGGAACTGAGTTCTTTTGCTTCATTCAGTAGAAAATAAGCAAATCAGGATGAAAAAGCTGGCCTTCAGGAGGCTCAACCTGCTTTATCATTGAGGTCTGTCTTGCCTCTATTTGAAGCTTTTTAAATAAACCATTCTAACCAGAAGAGAGAAGATGAAACAGTTAAAGCTCAAATCAAACAGACTCAAGAATAGTTAAATAACTGCTTTCTAAGGGAGGAAACCAAAGCAAAGGCATTAGGAGAGTGTTGATTCTTAGTAGAATAAACTTCATGGGTAAATTGGGCATCTTTTAAAGTGAAGCTCTGTGACTGTAGTTCTAACCATGGGATCTTAATAGATGGATACACCAAGCAGTGTGACAAGGACATGGTAAAGGGCTTTCCTATTACACAGTAGGTAAACTCAGGGGAGAAAAAGCAGAAGCAATTCATAGGCTCGGGTTTGCATATCAAAAGAATGAAAGATGATGTGAAAAGTGAGGGTACTCCTGAAGTGAACAGAAATCAAAATCTAGTTAGGCTGGTAATTGGGACCAAAGTGAAAGCAAAGGGGGTAAAAATAAAAGTGATGAGTTTCTGCAGAACGAATTTCGGAAGATTGCAGCAAAAGTTGTGTGAAATTGAATGAGTGCAAGCAGGAAATGGCACAGAATAGAAATGCAAAAGCATTAAATGTCCTTCAATGGGGTCCTAAGAGTTCTGCCTGTTATCCACCAATAAAAATAATAGGAGATAAAGAGGCCTTCTATATCTGAACTGCTATATACAAAAAGCATGGTAGAACGAAGGGAGAGCTATTCAAGGAATAAAACATCAAGTTTACAGGGAGACAGGAAAATATCACAGAACAAGTTTGAGTGTAAAATAAAGATAAGCCTGATAAAGAAGGAGAATGAAAAGAAGAGCTAACATACATATGATGCCTTGAAAGCCCATCCATTTCATAATTTTGGTTTTTGAATGATAGGTAGAGATGAACTCCACCTAAATAGCACATTTTTTGATCTGAATTGTGTCTTACATATTTTGAAATTTCTCCTTGATTTGGGGAATGAAGTCTTGGAATCCTTTTTGAAGTCACGAAAGAATTGAATGTTTTAAATCTTATAAACGATGGTCCATGAATTCTCTGGGAAAGAAAATCTTCAACTTTATTTTCATAATGGTGGCATTTATATTGTTTACATACAATACCTTCCTTCCTAGAATGAGGAATGTCAGTAGCCATTATCCCAACCCACCAATATACCCCCACACACCAAAGTCATTATGTGTTAATCCTATAGGAAATGGGCAATTTTTCTGAAGAGATTCTAAATTAAGGCCTTTTAAAATAGAGTATTCTTAAGGAGTAAAAATGGCTTAAAGAAAATTGATCTGTGACGCTGTAGAAGATTCACAGTTTCAGTGATCTAATTCTGTAAACAACATCATAATATTATGTCATGCATAATTTATTATTGAAATCCTGTGTGAGAATTCTAAGGTTTTTCATGTACCAGAGAGTTGCTGAGATTGGTAAAGAAATGGGTTAACTGTTTAAGATAATGGTATTACTCTGGATGGGAGGATGCAATCAATGGGGTTTCTAAATATTCCTTTTTTTCACCATTGTGGAGGTATTTATATGTAATAGATTTGCTTTTACATCAGTGTTGAGGAGGAAAAACCACCCAGGATATGTTTATATTATATTCTTTCCCCTTTAGTCTCTCCCAAATATGCAATGCACAGCTGTTTTTAAATCACCATTCAGCATGTCATTCAATTTTTATTACTCTACATTATTATAAGTATCCAGTAAAAATAAGAGTGAAATCTGATGTGGCTTCTAAAATCAATGAGCTATCATAGAATTGACAAAAATTTTGGTTGAAATTTAGAGTACTTAATTATCACCCAAAATACAGATGCTGAATTTCATCCTTGCTCCAGATGCTTCTTAAAATATCAAATGTTTGAGATCTTTCATTTCTAGATTTGGTTTTACAGGTGAACACACCAAAGTTTAGCAGTTTTTCACATCATATTTATGTTATATCCTCTCTCTCTCTCTCTCATGTGCATGTGCATGCCTCCCCCTCCCGAAACCGAGGGTTATAGAAAGATAATTACTTTTTTTTAATCCTCTGTGTATTTTTGCATAATTTTCTTCCCCATGTTTTGACTTCTCTGGAGCAAGTTTCTATTAGTGCTGTCAATCTGTAACTGGGCCACTTAGTAAGAGTGGGAGAAAGAGCCTTTTTTCTTGTGTATTACATCTTCCATGTGATTCTGCAACTCTGTTTTAGTCATCTGTCCATTCACGCTTGTTACTCATGTTATTTTTCTCTTTGTTTCTGTCTTCCCCATTCCCCACCTCCAGGCCCCACACACTCAGATCCATACTTGCAGAGGTCATTCCTCCTCTCTTTCATGAGAAATAATAATTGACATTAAAATAGCTAATGTTTATTGCATGCTTGCTATGTGCCAGACATCATTCTAAGAACTTTGCAAATATTATTTCATGTAATCTATGTAATTAGCTTTTCTCCAATTTTATTTCAAAATTTCAAGAAGGTTATAAAAATGTAAGGCAACAAAAAGGGAAAAATCAGACATGTCACTCCTGAGATTTCCTTTTCCAGGGCTTGAAGAATCCTTACACATAAAAGACGTTTATAGTTCCAGATCATCTATCCACCACCAGAAAGGGCAGCCCATTCACTATGGATGTCTCGATATCCTGTTTTCAATACACACATCTCTGCTGGTGAGGCAGTTTTAATGCTCCAAGTCATCAGAAAAAAAGAGTGACTTGGTTTCAAATGATGAGTGACCAAGATAAGCAGTCTGAAGAGTGGGTTAAAATAAAGTAAAATGCTTTGACAGGAAGAGGTCAAAGCTGGCAGTTGTGTTTTGAAATCTTATTAAAAGAGGCTGACATCACTAATATGAAAGAAACTTCTTTCTTATTTTTTAAAACTTTTACAATGCACGAGGTAGACTTCTTTTTCAAAAAAAAATTTCAACCTTGAGTCCTTACAATATACAGGAAACATGCAGTTAATGAAATGAGAACAGGTTGAATTTGTGATAAAAATTGATGTCTGGATCTCTGAGTTCAGCAATATAATTTCATTTTTATTAGAGTCTTACCTATCTTTAACATTGAAAATTATGCTAAGAATGAAAATTTTGAGGAGCATGTACCTTACAAGGTTAAGAAATATAATTTTATTTTTATCAAATTATGCTCACATTTTGTGTTAAAAATTCACTGAACGATGAAAATGTTGAGAGACCCTGAATCCTATTTCCACCTATTTTTAATAAGGATCTTGTGGTACCTCAATACCGATGTATTACTACAATTTGCCTTAAAATGGTGTTCACCATACCCCTCTTTTACATATTAAGAAGTTTCATCTGCACAATGTGAGATGATGTTATCTAAATTCAATTCACACATTTGGTTCAAGGTTAAAATGTCCCCGTCCCTCAGTGAGGTGGGGGAGGAAAACTGCTTTGTTTAATGTTAATGGAAAAATTTCACCTGTGAAATATCTTCAAACTGTGAAATTAAATCCCCCATGTATGTTCTATGCTCATGCCTTCAGCCTTCCTCCCTCTACCCCAATCTACCCTGTCTCTGGGTTCTTTCAAGAAAGTATTTGAATACCATGTTGCATAGAGGGCAAATCACAAAATCTGGGCAAGAAGGATTATTTCTATGACTTTGGGGAAACCTATTCCCTCTAAATATTGCCTCTCCAACTAGATTGTAAGTTTAATGAGGAGAGGAACAAAGATTTTACCTTCCTGTAGCCTCCTACAATGCTTCGTATAGGGTAGTGCTTAATAAAGACTTAATGATATTGATCTGAAATAGCCCGTTTAGTTGGTCAGTAACAATCCAGACCACTTAATAACTTGATTGCCTATAAACATAGATATATCTATGCACCATGGACCAACAATGTGGGCATCACCTGGGAGCTCATAAATGCAGAATCTCAGGCCTCACGCCAGACTTACTTAATCACGATGTGCATTTAAATAAGTTCTCCCTGTGATTTGTATGCACGTTAATGTCTGTGAAGCACTGCTCCATTGCATTAAGGATTGCACTTTACTACCATGAACATTTCTTTCTTTCTCTTATATTTCTTCTTGTATGTACCTCTTTCCCCCTCTTCTGCTTATGTTATAGGCCTACTGGTTCCCTCTACCTTTTTAGTTCACCATATATTTCCAAGTTTTGTGAAGACTAGTCCTCACAAAAATTCTTTGAACTCTTCATAAAGAATAATCAATATCTAGTCATTTCTACTTCCTCAGCTAGTTTTCTTAAAATTATACAACTTAAATAACAGAGGGGAGAATTTTTACCCTTCTCAGCCTTATGTTCCCTAGAAAAATGTTACCTATAGTTTCGTTCAGAAATCACAGATTACAATATTATTCTTTTAAAGTAATGAGCAGAGTTTTGGTAGGGAAATGAACTCTCCAAAAGTAATAATTTCTGATTCTCATAGCTATGGAATCTGAAGTTTTGTATAGATAAGGGGCAAAGCAAGTAAGGGAAATTCATTCTGTGATTTCAGACAGGTAGAGGATTTTTATCTTTACCTAATGTATGTTTTTGCTGTGTTTTTTCTCTCTAAAAGCCATGGTGCTTCAAAATTTAATGAGATTATATGATGTATTATCATCATTTGCGAATGTAATTATCAGCTGCGATTAATCCTGCTAATTCTGAGAAAGCCATATTGGGTGTTATTTTTCCCCTCCTAGTGGGTATTTGTGTCGCTCTTACTTTATGAACTTTGACCAGAACTACTGCAGAAAGGAGGGGGAAAGCAAATGGGATGTATGAAATAAGCTTTTTTATGACTGGTTTTATGTAGACATTTATGAGTTCCTAGGAGGAAACATCTCACAAAAATTCACTTCACCTGGAGAGAAAACAATGTAAATATTAGTATATAGATATAATATATATATTACTAACAACTTGTAGAAGAAAAAATAATACTGGATATTTCTTGTTGAATTCAAACATATGTTTGATTAATTTGAAGCAACATCAGCTCCTTGTATGTAACTTTCTCAGGATATTCATGTAGGCATTACATGTCAAGGAAGATGTAAATGACTAATCCTAGAGTTCTGAGCTCTACTGAAGAAATCAAATGGTAAGTCTCAGGCAATTACTGTATGCATTTGAGAGTAAATTTTTATCCCACCAGATTACAGATGAGTTCATCAATTATTGAGCACTTAAGCTCATCTGGAATCCTATGAACTACTGTTTCCAAGAATGAAGCAAGAACACATTTTGAGATTGTGTCACTGTTGGGTTGCAGTTGAGACACCTTGCTATTACCATCATCTCTACCACCACATAGGTAGGATAACTGCACTCCTTGTTAGAGCCTTTAAGGCTTGAGATGAGTGGGTTAGAATTAGGACCTACAATTATTAAATTTCAATCTACCAGTGGTTTTAACTCTTCCTTGGTCAATTGTGAGAACAATCATTGCAATTATAGTCCCCTCTCAAGGGGCTGGCAGCTGCCTTTCTTATTCCCCGCTTGTGATTTACTTTTATAACTGTGTTTAATGCCTGCCAACAACTTATATCCCCAACTCTTCCATTAGTGAAAGTCTTGGTAAGGTGCTGAAGCAGATATAAAGATAACTGAGGGGGATAATGAAACTGAAAGAAATGAAGTTACTTGTCGTTGATTGCAAAATATAATGGGAGAACTATGACTAATGAGAGGTGCTCAGTTATTTGTTGAACAGTTCTTCAGACTTGGGGGAAATTTAAAAGAATAGTTCTTCATCAGAAACAGTTTTGGAATGCTTATATATATAGTCCTACATTCTTATTTTGTAGATATGGAAACTGTGTCCCAAACCATGTGATTTGTCCAGAACTAAACTAAACCTGGGTCATCTGATACAAGCCAGTGCTGTTTTTCCAGCATAATATCTCAATAAAATTCCATAGGCCAGCTGTATCTACAACTATTTGGCTCAATATCAAAGTATAACTTCTTTGTGCTGAAGAAGGCAACTCCATCCTAATTTAAATCCTAGTGATATAAATAGGATTTAGGATTTAAATTGGGTGGCAACAGAGCCTGACAATCCTTAAGGCTTCCCCCAATGCTAAGATTCTAGACATAAAATCCACCAGTGTCAAAGGTAAAAATGATTCATGCTAAGCACAGTGCCATACACACTAGAGCTCTGCTCCTACCTTTTAAAGAAGATGGAACATTCAATTACTACATAATCATGTTTTCCTTGAAATGTACTTTTTAATAACGGCAATTCTGTAAGAGTCACTGTGGGAAAGTGAACTGATAATGTAGATATACTACAAAGATCTAGTGGTGAGATCAGAAATGATCCAGAAACCTGGAACAAGTGAGAAGAGAAATGCCAGGAAGAGAAAAGTCTATAGTAAGAAACTACAAAGGCAAAGTAGAAAAATTCAGAATCGTTTTAGCACTATAAACACTATACATTGACATGGACTTGGTTACTTACCATTGATAAAATAATTAATAAGGGCAATACTATCTTAGTCTGTTTTCAGCTGCTATAACTGTATACTACAGATTGAGTAACTTATAAGGAAAAAAAGTTTATTTTGGCTCACAGTTATGGAGGCTGGGAAACCCAAGAGCATAATGTTGGCATCTAGTGAGGATCATCCTATAGCAGAAGGTGGAAGGGTGAGAGGGTGAAAGAACATAATACAGAGGAAAAGGGAGCCAAACTTCTGTGCTAACTACACTCACTCCCACAATAATGGTATTAATTCATGCATGAGGGTGATGAAGATGGAGCCTTCATGGCCCAGTCACCTCCCACATCTTACCACTGCCATGATGGCAACCCAGCTTTAACATGAGTTTTTAAGTGAACATTCAAACTATAACACAACTCTTTCAAAGTGACACGTATACTTTCTAATCAAAAAGAGAAATATTATTTTTAAGTTTCATATACCATAGGCTATTATTTTTCAATGTATATGTCATTACACAAAAACAAGAAATGGGGAAAGGATTTCCTATTTAATAAATGGTGCTGGGAAAACTGGCTAGCCATATGTAGAAAGCTGAAACTGGATCCCTTCCTTACACCTTATACAAAAATTAACTCAAGATGGATTAAAGACTTAAATGTTAGACCTAAAACCATAAAAACCCTAGAAGAAATCCTAGGCAATACCATTCAGGATATAGGCATGGGCAAGGACTTCATGTCTAAAACACCAAAAGCAATGGCAACAAAGGCCGAAATAGACAAATGGGATCTATTTAAAATAAAGAGCTTCTGCACAGCAAAAGAAACTACCATCAGAGTGAACAGGCAACCTACAGAAGGGGAGAAAATGTTTGCAATCTACCCATCTGACAAAGGGCTAATATCCAGAATCTACAAAGAACTCAAACAAATTTACAAGAAAAAAACCAACCCCATCAAAAAGTGGGCAAAGGATATTAGCAGACATTTCTCAAAAGAAGACATTTGTGCAGCCAACAAACACATGAAAAAATGCTCATCATCACTGGTCATCAGAGAAATGCAAATCAAAACCACAATGAGATACCATCTCACGCCGATTAGAATGGCGAGTATTAAAAAGTCAGGAAACAACAGGTGCTGGAGAGGATGTGGAGAAATAGGAATGCTTTTACATTGTTGGTGGGAGTGTAAATTAGTTCAACCATTGTGGAAGACAGTGTGACTATTCCTCAATGATCTAGAACTAGAAATACCATTTGACCCAGCAATCCCGTTACTGGGTATGTACCCAAAGGATTATAAATCATTCTACTATAAAGACACATGCACACGTATGTTTATTGCAGCACTATTCACAATAGCAAAGACTTGGAACCAAGCCAAATGTCCAAAAATGATAGACTGGATTAAGAAAATGTGGCACATATACACCATGAAATACTATGCAGCCATAAAAAATGATGAGTTCGTGTACTTTGTAGGGACATGGATGAAGCTGGAAACCATCATTCTCAGCAAACTATCGCAAGGACAGAAAACCAAACACCGCATGTTCTCACTCATAGGTGGGAATTGAACAATGAGAACACATGGACACAGGAAGGGGAACATCACACACCAGGGCCTGTTGTGGGGTGGGGGGAGGGGGGAGGGATAGCATTAGGAGATATACCTAATGCTAAATGATGAGTTAATGGGTGCAGCACACCAACATGTCACATGTATACATATGTAACAAACCTGCACGTTGTGCACATGTACCCTAAAACTTAAAGTATAATAGTAAAATTTAAAAAAAAGAAAATAGTGTTTTTATCTCTTTGTAATACTGTTTTGTTATGTGTAACTTTCTAACACTGTGCTTTTAATGGAGTATTTTCCTCTCAGTATGTGTGACTTCTTACGATTCTTTGCAGAAATCTCTACCTACTACCTTAAAGAAGCTTAGCTTTGAGATCCACAAACTCTGGAAAATAATCTGTACATAATTTTTTAATTTTTTTTATTTTTTAAATTTACTGTATAATATTTAATCATTTATCTTGTGTCTGTAAGGATTTTGTATTATCTTGTGAAATGATTTTTGTCGTCTTTTATGTAGAGTTTTGTTTTTGTTTTTAGTCAAACCATTTTAAAAGCAGGTAGGTCTCAAGAATAAATAAACAATTGCATGTTTGAATTGCTCCCCTGAAAGTTAGGGTACATTCTATTAACCCAGAAATGCCAATCTGACATAGTGCAAATAGAGGTTTTTCCCAAAATAGTGCTTGGCACCTTGGCAATGTGCACATTTCCTCCTATTTTATTACCTACTGTGGTGCAAGGGTTTTACTCTCATTTTGGGATGGACTCTGAATGTTTCATTTGCATGCCTTTTATGGTGGTAACAGACGATAATTTTTTTACAGATACAGTTTTGCTTTTTATCATCATTTGTTTCTCTTCTACAAGACTTTTAAGTTGGCTAGTTACAGACTATCTGCTTCTTTTAATGTTTGTATATTAGAAGGTTTAATAGAAGAAATAGAATGTCACTGTGGTAATTGGCTATTTCCCCCACCTTGATAGCATTCCAGAGCAAAGTTTCTTTAGATAGCAATGCTAAGCAAAATGCATTTGTGCAGCTTCATCTTTGATTCACTCATTCTTACACCATCATGAATGTTTTTGAGGGTCTTTGCCAAATAAGCTTGCCAAAGGCTCTAGGCCTGCTGCTTGGTATTTGCTGCATGGACTGGGCCTGAGGAAAGGTGAGCTAAAAAGAAATTAGCCAAAATAATGAGATAATTCTAGAACACTAGAAAATTTAGAATTAACAAAGTTTTATGGTGTTGGATAAGTCCCAGCTTCAAAGCAATTTCTGACCATAGCATTTAAATTATTTCTTAAAAAATATCTCAATTTATTTACAACTCTATAGTAGAGACTATAGGAAGTAGAGAGACTCTGAGGATAAGTTATTCTCCTGCTGATGTGGGCCATTGCCACAGGATGGGTGGAGAGGGGACAATATTGAAAACTTGAGAGTAAGCTCTTGAATGGGAGTTAGTGTTAAAATTTACTCAAAACTTATGGCATTTGGGTAAGAGAGTGGACTTGACCCCAAATCCTGGCTCTGTCCTCTACTAGTTGTGTGACTTTGGGCAATTTACTTAACTTCTATAAGCCTGCTTCCTCATATGTAAAGGTGGTACCAACAATTCAATTATATAAATATATTATCAAACAGTGAAATACCTGCTGTGTATTAAATGTTAATAAATGGAAAATGGCATTAATATTTAATTCTCAATATTTATTATGATTCCCCCAGGTTTCTCCTTTCATTAAAATATCTCTGAAAAATGTTTCAGCTTTTCTTCTTGCTTCTTAATTGCTTCTTTAAAAACAAAATTTATTGAGGCATAACTTATATACCATAAAAACCACCCATTTTAATTGTATAATTAAATGATTTTTAGTAAATTTGCCAAGTTTTTCAACCATAACCATAATCCAGTTAGAGCATTTTAATCACAACTAGTCCTTGGCATCCACTGTCCACTTTCTGGCTCTATGGATTTGCATATTCTGGTCAATTCATGTAAATTGAATCAAATAATATTTGGCTTCTTTCACTTATCAAGATGTTACAAAGGTTCATCAATGTTGTAGCATGAATCAGTACTCCATTCCTTTTTATAGTTGAATAATATTCCATTTTGGGGATATACCATATTTTGTTTATCCATTTATTAGTTGATGGGCATGTGGGTTTGTTTCCATTTTTTGGCTAATGATGCTGCTATGAACATTTGTGTGCTAGTCCTTGTGTGGATATACATGTTCTTATTTCTTGGGTATATACCTAGGAGTGGAATTGTGATGGTATTAATATTAATAGTAGTATTTACTACTATTTCATAATTCACCTGACAATTAGTCAGTTACATAGATTCCTATGGCAAAACAAAGTAAGTAACTTCAGATGCCCCTTAAAGGAGCATTCCTCAAAACAACATAAATCAGTTAGCTCTTAAAAAAATTAAAAGATTCCTACGGGAACCATGTTTAATCACAGGATAGATCATTTAAAGACTTTTTTCACATCACTTTTGGGAGAATTCAAAACATAATGTTTTTGTTTTCAAATGCCTCAAGTTTTGTCTTGTCTACACTTTTGTAAGATACCCATCTGAATGTCAATAGGACATATGATGCTTCAGAAAGGCAAAGATTTACCAGTGATTAATACAGGGTATAAATAATGGTGTCTGAATCTGTGCATCAAAGCAAGGAAGATAGATCTTGTGACATCCCTACCTTTTTTCCCTGGGATGCACAAATCAGTCCTTAACAGAAGGGGGAGAGAGGATGAATGCTTTCATGCCTGTCAATGGAACGAAATACAATTCTATGGCAAGGAAGGATATACAGTGGTTCATGCACAGCAAAGACATCAGGGCTTTCTAGGTTTTCAGATGAAGGACCATATTCAGATGGCCCTCACTTTAAGCAATAATTGAGTTCCTGAAAATAAATCAATGCAGATATTGTGGGCCTATTATTAATGGGTATTTTAGTAGCAACTGGGTGCTAGTTTGTAGAACTAGTCCTCAAAGCACAGTCAAGGCTAACTTTCTCTCTCTCTCTCTCTCTCTCTCACACACACACACACACACACACACACACACAGAGAGAGAATAATGCAAAATTATCAAGTTCTAATTTATGTAACAATAAAATTTCAACAAAGGGTAAGTTAGGTTGTAGCACTCAGGTTAATCGGTCAATGAAATCAGATTTTTTCCATTTTCTTTTATTGTAGTTTCTCTGCTTTATGATCATTTCCCTACACACATCTTTTATAAAAAGGAAATGAGGTATTCTGATTTGATCTCTGGTGGTAAAACTCATTTATCAATGTGCCAAGTGAAAAGGATTTAGTAAGGTTAGATGGCCGTTGAGCAGGGTTTCTCAAAGTGTGGCCAGGTAAATTTCTTCATCCAAATATCCATTTTTTTCAGGCTCTCTAGGTAACTGTGATGCACACTGGTTTGGGAACACTGTAGTGGAGTCTTGATTTTCTTATATTTGCTTTACCTCCATCTGTTTATTAAACGTAACAGGTGGGAAGTAAACCAATGGGATATTGTAAGCTATAATTAAAGAGAAGAGAGTATGTGTGAGAGGTCTTATGGCTTCCATCAGAGTCTTGGACAACTCTGTGACCCCAGAAAAGATAAAGAACTGTTATTGGAAACCCTGAGTGAGATCTCTGGCTTGAATTCCATTCCTTTTGTGCTTCTAGCTATGCCAACAGAACAGCAGCATCAAAGAGTTGCATCCTCAGGGTTTATTGTCATGATGGGAGGAAGCAGATATCCTGATACTGTTCCACAAGTACTAGAGAGGGATGTAGAGGAACCGCATTGAAAGAGGTAGCGATATTCTCCTTCTCCCTCATAAGGTCTTTATACTTCCTGCCTACCAGAGACAGAGGTGTCATGTCACCAGGATCCTAGAGTAGAAACATCCTAGATTGTAGAGGGCGAGAGAGTTTTAGTCCTTGCTTGCTGGTATGGGTGAGGAAACTAGAGAGGCTTCTGGAGAGCAGTGCTCCAGCCCTTTGTCCTGACGATTCTCCTTCTCTATGAAGAAATCATCTAATTTTTAAATTGCCTTCCCTTGAAATACCTAATTTCTTGCCCTTCTGCCTACTGAAAATCCTCCTCATTATCCAAAGCCTAGGTCTAGCCTTATCTCCTCCACAAATTTTTTCACGATGGCTCTTTTTCCACATTGATCTCTTTCTTCTATTGTGTTTTATAGCATATAATCAGTGGCTCAGTACATATTGCCTTACATAAAAAGTGTTACATGTATTTGTTTTACCTCCACAACTGGCTCATAAGCTACTGGTAAACAGGGCCTAACTGCCCTGACTCCTTTGATATGAATCAACAAATCTAGCATTATAAGCACCAGGCACATAGTGGGTATTCAGTGACTTGAACTGAAGTACCTGGAATGTGGATGGCTTATGATTCTTTTTTATATCATGAGTATAAGTGGAGAGACAAGTAGAATAAATGAGAAAGGATGATTTCTTAAGGTTTTTTTAGCCCTTGATGTTATAAAAATATTTTTCCCCAGGGAACATAGCTTCAGTTTATTTTTTTTATTGTTACATAATATTTGCACATATTTATGGAGTAGATGTGATATTTTGTGGCATGCATAGAATGTGTAATGATTATAATTCTCTTCTTAAAACTGTGTATGTTCCAAGCTAAGCTTCTCTTTCTTTGTTTTCCTTTTTTATATTATACTTTAAGTTCTGAGATACATGTGCAGAATGTTGAGGTTTGCTACATAGGTATACATGTGCCATGGTGGTATGCTGCACCCATCAACCCGTCATCTACAGTAGGTATTTCTCCTAATGCTATCCCTCCCCAGGCCCCCAACCCCCCGACAGGCCCTGGTGTATGATGTTCCCCTCTCTGTGTCCATGTGTTCTCATTGTTCAACTCCCACTTATGAGTGAGAACATGCAGTGTTTGGTTTCTGTTCCTGTGTTAGTTTGCTGAGAATGATGTTTTCCAGCTTCATCCATATGCCTGCAAAGGGCATGAACTAATCCTTTTTTATGGCTGCATAGTATTCCATG
Source organism: Pongo pygmaeus (assembly GCF_028885625.2). Taxonomy (NCBI): domain Eukaryota; kingdom Metazoa; phylum Chordata; class Mammalia; order Primates; family Hominidae; genus Pongo; species Pongo pygmaeus. Next base: position 109,146,163 of record NC_072396.2, read on the forward strand.
GTGTATATGTGCCACATTTTCTTTATCCAGTCTATCATCGATGGGCATTTGGGTTGGTTCCAAGTCTTTGCTATTGTGAACAGTGCCACAATGAACATATGGGTGCATGTGTCTTTATAGTAGAATGATTTATAATACTTTGGGCACATGCCCAGTACTGCGATTGCTGGGTCAAATGGTATTTCTGGTTCTAGATCCTTGAGGAATCGCCACACTGTCTTCCACAATGGTTGAACTAATTTACACTTCCACCAACAGTGTAAAAGCATTCCTATTTCTCCACATCCTCTCCAGCATCTGTTGTTTCCTGACTTTTTAATGATTGCCATTCTAACTGGCATGAGATAGTATCTCATTGTGGTTTTGATTTGCATTTCCCTAATGACCAGTGATAATGAGCTTTTTTAAATATGTTTCTCAGTTACATAAATGTCATCTTTTGAGAAGTGTCTGTTCATATCTTTTGCCCACTTTTTGATGGGGTTGTTTTTTTCTTGTAAATTTGTTTAAGTTATTTGTACGTTCTGGATATTAGCCCTTTGTCAGATGAATAGATTGCAAAAATTTTCTCCCATTCTGTAGGTTGCCTGTTCAATCTGATGATAGTATCTTTTGCTGTGCAGAAGCTCTTTAGTTTAATTAGATCCTGTTTGTCAATTTTGGCTTTTGTTGCCATTGCTTTTGGTGTTTTAGTCATGAAGTCTTTGCCTATGCCTATATCCTGAATGGTATTGCCTAGGTTTTCTTCTAGGGTTTTTATGGTTTTAGGTCTTACATTTAAGTCTTCAATCCATCTTGAGTTAATTTTTGTATAAGGCGTAAGGAAGGGAACTAGTTTCAGCTTTGTGCATATGGCTAGCCAGTTTTCCCAACACCATTTATTAAATAAGGAATCCTTTCCCCATTGCTTGTTTGTGTCAGGTTTGTCAAAGTTCAGGTGGTTGTAGATGTGTGGTGTTATTTCTGAGGGCTCTGTTCGGTTCCATTGGTCTGTGTATCTGTTTTGGTACCAGTACCATGCTGTTTTGGTTACTGTAGCCTTGTAGTATTGTTTGAAGTCAGGTAGCATGATACCTCCAGCTTTGTTCTTTTTGCTTAGGATTGTCTTGGCTATGTGGGCTCTTTTTTGGTTCCATATGAAATTTAAAGTAGTTTTTTCCAATCCTGTGAAGAAAGTCATTGTTAGCTTGAAGGGGATAGCATTGAATCTATAAATTACTTTGGTCAGTATGGCCATTATCATGATATTGATTCTTCCTATCCATGAGCATGGAGTGTTTTTCCATTTGTTTGTGTCCTCTCTTATTTCCTTGAGCAGTGGTTTGTAATTCTCCTTGAAGAGGTCCTTCACATCCCTTGTAAGTTGGATTCCTAGGTATTTTTTTCTCTTTGTAGCAATTGTGAATGAGAGTTCACTCATGATTTGGCTCTCTGTTTGTCAGTTATTTGTGTATAGGAATGCTTGTGATTTTTGCACATTGATTTAGTATCCTGAGACTTTGCTGAAGTTGCTCATCAGGTTAAGGAGATTTGGGGCTGAGACAATGGGGTTTTCTAAATATACAATCATGTTATCTGGAAACAGAGACAATTTGACTTCTTCTTTTCCTGATTGAATACCCTTTATTTCTTTCTCTTGCCTGATTGCCCTAGCCAGAACATCCAATATTATGTTGAATAGGAGTGGTGAGAGAGGGCATCCTTGCCTTCTGCCAGTTTTCAAAGGGAATGCTTCCAGTTTTTGCCCATTCAGTATGACATTGGCTGTGGATTTGTCATAGATAGCTCTTATTATTTTGAGATACATTCCATGAATACCTAGTATATTGAGAATTTTTAGCATGAAGGGCTGTTGAATTTTGTCAAATGCCTTTTCTGCATCTATAGAGATAATCATATACTTTTTGTCTTTGGTTCTGTTTATGTGATAGATTATATTTATTGATTTGTGTATGTTGAACCAGCCTTGCATCCCAGGGATGAAGCCAACTTGATCATGGTGGATAAGCTTTTCGATGTGCTGCTGGATTTAGTTTGCCAGTATTTTATTGAGGATTTTTGCATCGATGTTCATCATGGATATTGACCTGAAATTTTCTTTTTTTGTTGTGTCTCTGCCAGGTTTTGGTATCAGGATGATGCTGGCCTCATAAAATGAGTTAGGGAGGATTCTCTCTCTTTCTGTTGTTTGGAATAGTTTCAGAAGGAATGGTACCAGCTCCTATTTGTACCTCGGATAGAATTTGGCTGTGAATCCGTCTGGTCCTGGACTTTTTTTGGTTGGTAGACTATTAATTACTGCCTCAGTTTCAGAAATTGTTATTCATCTATTCAGGGATTTGACTTCTTCCTTGGGAGAGTGTCTGTGTCCAGGAATTTTTTCATTTATTCTAGATTTTCTAGTTTATTTGCATAGAGGTGTTTACAGTATTCTCTGATGGTAGTTTGTATCTCTGTGGGATCATTGGTGATATCCCCTTTATCATTTGTATTGTGTCTATTTGATTCTTCGCTCTTTTCTTCTTTGTCTAGTGGTCTATTTGTTGATCTTTAAAAAAACCAGCTGCTGGATTCATTGATTTTTGGAAGATTTTTTTGTGTCTATCTCCTTCAGTTCTGCTCTGATCTTAGTTATTTAAGGATTGTAGGAAAAATGCCTGTTAAAAAATAGGAAACTTCTATCAGAAGAAAACATTTTTATTAAGTGAAAATTAACTGTAGCTTTAATAAATTTGAACTCGGAGATTTAAAAAAATACCTATGCAAGTAAGTCAGATTTTGTTTTTAAGGGGAAGGAGTGATTGTCCCTCAAAGGAAAATTATTGACCACTTCTATCACACTTTTATGTTTCTGAATTGTTCTTTGAGAGAGAATAGCTTTTAAAAACATCAAAAACTCTAGATCTTAACAACCCAAGGACACAAAACCTTTCAGTGTACAATTATACTATTATTGAAAAATAGAGAAGAATGCAAAGAGGTTGCATAATTGAGTATAATAAAGAGTGACATAATAGAGAGTGGAGAGGGAGTAAGAGCTGAGTATGAGCAAAACAGAACTAGTAGGTGAGAGGCCATGGGCAAGTAGAAACATGTCTAGCAATAAAAGTAAAAAGAAGAAAAAACCATAAAATAGAAAACAAAGGTAAGAGGAAGACTGTTTATGGTAGGAAGTTTGGAAAAAAGTGACTAAGAGCAAAAACATTGCTGACACAAGTGCATTTCACATGTTCCAGCAAATAGTGGACTGCAATTAGCAAAGCTGATTCTCATCTGTTCTTAGGTAAGCTACTGAATGCAACACAAAGGGTTACTAAGAGAGGCCTCTTGACCAAAAGTTGTTCCCCCCACTACGTGTGCCTGGAATTCCCACAATTAGACTCTTTCTTTGAGTTAAGTCTTGGCATTTTCAGAAGTCATCTCTTAAAGGGCTATTTAAATAGACTGGAAGGGTTAAAATACATAGAGCTTTAATATCTGCTATAAACTCTTCATAGATTGGTCTTTCAGAATACTTTTAAATGTGCCAGCTACCCAAGAGGAGCAAAGCACTGCATGATCTGAACTGTCTAGCCTCATCTCTTCCTAATCCCTATCTTCTTATTACACTCTAGCCATGAATGAACACATCATGGTTATTTGTTATCCTGTGCCTTTTTGTGTACATTCCTTCACTCAATATGCCCTCCTTCTACCTTTTTATCAACTGCAGCTCAAAAAGCATGTCCTCTGTGAAGCCTCACTTCAGTTGCCTTCTCTTGTACTTCCATAGCAATTTGCATATGCCTTACTTTGGGCAGTATTGTTGATGTATTATAAATAGTGGTTTCAGTATTTGTGTTCCTCTCTAGACCACAGTTTCATATCCATAAACCAAACTATGCTTATTCCATAATCACACGAATCACATAGTAAGGCAGTACTATGTTTAACATAGTTTAACCTCTCTGTGCCTCAGTTTTGTCATTTAAAAACCAGGGATAACAGCAACAATAACAAATAGTATTATTGAGAGATTTAAATAAAATAATGCATGCATGTGATATTACCTTAGTCCATTCAGATATTTCAAGCCTAAATATATGGAAAAATACGAAAGAAAGGAGTTAAGAAATTTGAATACTGTTTGGGGTTCCTGCACGAACTCACTTTTCATTCCCACCAAATTACTCAAGGCCCTTGTTTTTTTTTTTCTATTTCCAACACACACTGCCAAGATATTGATCTCTTACATTCCCTATGTAACTATTGAGTTTAAATAGAAAGAGTAACCTAAAAGGAGATTGGAGCCTCTCAGAGTGAGATAACTAAGAAATACCAGGTGTTGCTGTGGCTGAGAAATAGCCAGTCATCTTAATCACAGTTGTTACCAATTCTTGAGGGCTTACTTATAATGTGTCCATGCACTAGGCCAAGTATTTTATTTATGGTTCTCTATTTTTAGTCAATTATAAACAAAGATTGGTTGGTAACTGGGCAGGCATGCAATGGGAGTATTCAAATATGGAATTGAGTAGCCTGGGAGAATATGGCTGTATTCTTTAGTAGCATGTTTTGCTTTCTTGCAGAACATATTTTTTCTTTTCTTCCTTTCTTTACAGAAATCTGAAGAAAACCATACCTTCAACTATTGTGTTAAGTTTATGTCATATCTAGAAGCTAGTTCATGGAAAAAGCTACAAAAATTGAAACACTAGCGCTATAAAAATCAGCCATAAGTGCCTTCTTACTGGAGTGAGATTACTAAGGTATAATTAGTAGTAACATATATATTAGCAATTAGAAAGTCAGTAGAATTGAGACATGAACAAAAGACCATCTGTTATAAGAGAAATATCCAACCCTCATAATCAGTAGGTAATAGATACTCTGTTCTTGAAACATAACAGTTAGAGGATAACAAAGGAATGTCTTATTGCTTGCTAAAAATACTCTTGGGAATTCCCCAAAAAGAGCTACACTATAATAGTAGAAGTTCTGATTTTTAAAAATTGAGCTAGAAATAAATCTGGCAACAATTTTTCTCTAACCTTATCCTGATGTTCAGGGACTCCCTCAAAAGTAATTATAGAACTCAACTGTTCATTTTTAACTAAAGTGATTTCTGGTTATGATTAAAATAAACTTTGAATTTAAAATCTCTCTAACTCATATATAAAATTCACATAAGGGATATTTGGTTTGCCTCCTGAATATAGGAATCATAAGAGACCCTGGAGAGCAGGGGAAAGGTCCCAGATTTTGGAGCCAAAGAAACCTGAAACCTGAGTATGAAAGTTCTGCCTTACCCATCTCATGTGCATCATGTGCAATGTGTGGCCCTAGGAACTGATTGTGTTTTTGTTGCTGTTTTTAGATACGGTTTCCCTGTTACTCAGGCTGGAGTGCAGTGGCTCAAACTATTGTGCTCAGGTGATTCTTCTGCCTCAGCCTCCTGAGTAGCTAGAACTGCAGGTGTGTGCCACTACAGCCAGCTATTTTTAAAATTTTTTGTAGAGATGGCCGGGGGGGGGGGGCGCGGGTCTCACCATGTTTCCTAGGCTAGTCTTGAACTCCTGGCCTCAAAAGATTCTTTCCATCTCTGCCTCCAAAAGAGCTAGGATTATAGGCGTGTATCACTGGGCCCGACCTGGGCAGTTTCTTAACCTCATTAAAACTTAGTTTCCTTCTCTGTAAAATGGAAGTAATAATAGGTCCTAGCTCAGAGTGTTATTGTAAGGTTTAAAGGAAATAGTGCAGTCAAGCATTTAGCAGCTTCTGCTGCTGTTGTCGTGACAGATGGAATTCTGGACAGGATGGACCAGGGATTTACATTGAATGACAGTCTGATGTCTTTATTTCATGAAGACAGATTGGTCTAGCATCTATAAAGTGAGGATTCATAACATTAGTACTTACTACATAAGGCTATGAAAATGCAAATTGATTATATATGTAAAACCTGCATAGTGCCTGGCATGTATGTAGTAAGGGCTCAATGAATGTTAGAAACTATTGTTATGTTTCAGCACAGTGTCTGGCACCTAGGCTCTCAATATGTGTTAGCTCTTATTGTTACCTCTGGGAATCTAATAATTATCAGGTGACAGAGATGCCCCAGCATTGGCTAGTGTTTTGGGAAACCCCACACTTCTCATGGACTTGAACAGTAACTCAGCAAGGTGGACAGAGGAGAGAAAAAATAAATGACACCTCTTATATAATGTATATTAGATAAGGGAGAATGAAGACTTTATGCTAAATTAGGTGACTAGGCATACGTTTAAAGACATTCCATCCCTGCTTTAGCATATCCATTTATTTTCATATAATTTATCATGGTTATTTGAACAGTGTCAGCAGGTTTCTAAGACAAAGCCACACTGCAAAATCAGTTGGCATCTGGTTTCTCTTCAGTTCTAATCTGATTACCACATCTAACTTAAGGAGATAGACTTGAATTATTTCCAGAGAATCCATGTAAACATTCCAGAAATCCCTTGAGATGTACTTAAGTGAAAGTTCTGGTTTGCATCCAATTGTAATGCAAGGTCAGGGTCTCCAACACAAATGTCATTTCAGTCTTTTAGTGCTTATTCTTTCAGTAGGACCATGGATATTAGTTCTAGGGTACTGTGGCTCTAGGGCCATCTGAAGGGCTGTGTGGGTCAGGGAAAATTATACTGAGGAATTGTCCTACATATTTTTATCTCCATGAAATCAGGTTAAAAGAAGAATGAAAAGAGATCAGTGAGATGGAGGGAAAGCCCATTCTTAGGTATGCTGCTCGGAGTTTATGGGTGGCCGTGGGGCTTATATACATATAAGCTCAAGAATTACGGATCTCTCTGCTGTTTGCCTCACTGGGTCACTTCTCAGTCCATCAGCAGTGCAATTCTTCCCAAAACACCAGCCAGCACTGACGGCATCTCTGCCCTGAGTAATTATTTAGCGTACAGGGGAATTCTCAGGAGATCGATTGTTTCAGGAGACTCAGATATCTATGATGTTAACCCATTTTCATTTGCCATAACTACGCCTACTCTGTTAAGTTTACTTGTTCTTTAGGTGTTTTTGATTATGACTAGGATTGGACTGCCCAAAACAATACGTGGGTATTTGCCTATGATAAGCTAACTTGAACCTTCTTATTTCTTCCCTTTCTTTCTGCCTTCCTTTTTACCCCATTTATTCAAATAGTAAATAATATTTGAGCATATGCTTAACATATGACAGAAAGGCAGAGTATAGAGCTGGAGATACATAATGGCAATCAATGCATGCATAGCACTTGCCCTTAGACAATACATTTAGGGTGTGAGCATTCACATCAACCATATAAATTGTAGGAATTGGTAAGTGTATGGAGGTAACGCTTAATGTATACTTCTGAACCCTCTCCATATTGTTCTTATCCTTCATAAGATTTATGTCAGTTCTCATTTCCCATGAGAAAAATTTTAAAAATATAAAGAAAATATATAATTAGATGCTGCATCCCATACATTATGTATATACATATATACACACATTATATATATCTATAGATAAATTTATTGTTTAACATACAGATTTGAAATATTTATAGACTAAGTTTACTGAAACTCTTGTAAAGCTAGGCAGCCCAGCACTTAGAAGGATGAGGGAATGTAAGAAATGTGACTGTTTCCAAACAGTTCACTTACTCTCATTTTGCTCTCAGAGAAAATAAAGAAGAATCAGATTGTATAATTTCTGAAGATTCTGCTATTTTATTTTTAAGTGCCTCTTTTCTAAAGGATTCACAGTCACATGTATTAAATGACTTAAAGACACATCCTTCTCTCCTCTGTCTGAATGAATAGTTTGGTCAAGAACCAGATGAAGTTTAAAACTTAACACTCTGGGTTACTGAGGAAGTTTGAAGAGTCTTTTCTTGGTTATCCCAGGCTCCTTGATTTCAGCTCTGTGATTTTTCATGGGTGCTAACCACACAGATAGTTGGCATAAGAGACTGTCTTGTTAAATAGGATGTGAGAGACATTGAAAGCTTCCCCCATCAGCCTCCTCAGAGGTAGAGATGCCCTCCCCTATTACAGTGGCTCCTTTGGGGCCTCTGGAAGACTGTATTTAAATTTCAAATATCTGCTCTTAGAGGTCTGCATTACACTGTTCCATCTCATGGAGGAAATGGTTAGTGGGCAAGTAGATTTTCTCTTGTGAAGAAGGGCTCAGAAAGAGTCCAAAACCTGTGAAATGCCTTCAGGTGGATTTCTACAGTTTAAGATCAGAAGATTCTAAGGCTGCTGAATCTTGGTACTTTTTGATAGCAGCTGTGAAGCAGAGATGTATATACATGAAAATGAAAAACATAAGGCACTAGATGAAAGAGAAATTGGTGTAGAAAGGAGATAGAATGTTAGTGACCTAATATAACCCTTCCCTATTTTATAATTTTGTTGGTCTGACACTGCCTTCCTGTAAAGAGCTAATCACAATATAAGGATTAGCATTCTCAAGTTATCTGCTCCACTTGACTGTGAGTCCTTTGAAAGTAGGAACCCCAATTTCAGTTGCTTTGTATCACTTGCCCCTAGGTCTTGCCTGATATATAATAATGTTCAGCAAATGCTGGGTTAAAAAAAAAAAAAGGAATGTAATTTCAGGGGTCTGAAACTTTCCAATCTTCTCTCACATTCTTTATTTTGGTCAAAGGTCTTATCAGATGTCTTCCCTGATCACCCTATCTAAAATTACACCATCATGCTCCAGCCTATTGTTTTATTTTGCTATCTAGCAGTTATAACTACCTGAAGTTATGCTATATGATTAATTCTTATTCTGTTTATTATCTGTCTTCTCTGATATAATCTAATATACTTAATGGCAGAAACCTTGTGTACGTGTGTACTGCTGCATCTCCAGTACCTAGAACAGTGTCCAACACAAAATAGCATCTCAAAAAATATTTTTGAAGAGTGTACCAAGAGCTTGAGGATGTTCTTCCAAATAGTTTTACTCCATTAATTTTTGTTATATTTGGATTCCAAATAATATCAGATATGTTTGGAAGATAATATTAAACATAGATGCTTAGGGAAAGAAAAATCTGTTTTAATTCTAGGTTTAATTGCTCCAAATAGTCAATAAAGTGGTAAGAAGAATAAAAAAGTAGAATAGACATTTAATAAGAAAGACTTTTGGCAACATAAGTATATTTTACTTTTATCGGGGTAGGTGGTTTTTGTAAGTACTTGTTTATTTCAAAAGGGTGGTATTATTTGAATTAATTCACTAGTTAAAACTCTCAGAGTCTAAAAGTGATTTTTTCCATTTCAATCATCTTTATTTTCTAAAATATTTTCAAAGACAGTGGCTTCATGCTGAGGATAGAGAATGTAGTTGAAGAACTGTATGTAGTTCATGATTAACTGAAACTCTGTGAAATGAGCCTCTTCATGTATTTGGCAATTATTATACTTCTTTAAAATACAATTCAAAAGATAGAAATAATATTTTACAACAAAAAGATCATTTGTCTTGTTTTATTTTATGTTCTGCATCTAACAGTTCACTTAATGAGAATAGTCCCTTGTGTCAAATTCAAATTCTCATTTGGCACTTTTCCTAGACAAATTGCTTTCTGCCCATCATACAATTTTGCTTTGAAGCATTCTGGGAATGGGTGATATAGGGAGACTTAGAACCAAATTCTGCTTTTGATATGGAACTAGAAACAGTCCTTTCATCTTCCAGGTGATCTTTAGATCATGTGTATACAACACTTTCTTTTTCAAAAGTCTACCCTCTGGATTCAGCTATGATAACTCTCAAGCACAGATAATTAAGAACTTAGGCTCTTACAATGTTTAAAATAGCCCAAGAGAGCATAGAAGTTCTGTTCTTAGAGGTTCAGAAACAGGTGAGGACTGACGGTAACAAAGGTTGTGAAAATTCGACATTGCTGGTTTTGTTGTTTAGAGCAAGTGGCAGTCTCTGAAATATTTACTGGTTGAGCAGAGAATATTTGTTATAATTCTCCAATCAAAAGAAAAAAGAGGAATTGTTACCAATAACTGAAAGCTTTTACAACTCTCTAACTTCCTTATAAGGTATAGCTTCTGGGAGATGTGTTGGGCAGACTTCAGTAAAAGAAGATAGCATGTTTATGTTGACAGAGATGAGTCAGTTACAGATTTGTCCAGGGATTCTCATTAGTTGTTATCTTTCTGTTAACCTCTTTCCAACTTCTGATGTATTAGTACAGTTGTTACAGTGTTTTTCACAATTTTCTTTTGTTTTCTTATTTTTTTTTTTTTGGATAGAAATACATTTTCTATGCCTATATATAGCAAGTCAGGCTTTGTCTTTCTGAACCATTTTCTCTGTGGTGACATTTGGAAATGAACTTACAATGTTTTCCACTGTGTATTGTAGGGGGATTATTATAGACAAAAACTCTTTTAAGATACCTTGTTTTGTTCCTGCTTAGAACTATTATCAGTTTCACACACTCTTTAGTCTTCTTGTCTTAGGTAGGATCAAGGAAGAAAAGAGGGAAGTTTCAAAATACTTTTTCTAGTTCTCCCTGCTTATTATCACAGGAGAAAGTTAAAACTTTGTTACAACAAGTAAATCCTTTAATATAATTTTATTTGAACACTTATAGCACTACTTATTGGGCAACCATGTGGTTAGAACCAGCTTTTTCATTTTAATGAAATGAAGGAAGAAATAAAGATGTTCTTTGAAACCAATGAGAACAAAGACACAACATACCAGAATCTCTGGGACACATTCAAAGCAGTGTGTAGAGGGAAATTTATAGCACTAAATGCCCACAAGAGAAAGCAGGAAAGATCCAAAATTCACGCCCTAACATCACAATTAAAAGAACTAGAGAAGCAAGAGCAAACACATTCAAAAGCTAGCAGAAGGCAAGAAATAACTAAAATCAGAGCAGAACTGAAGGAAATGGAGACACAAAAAACTCTTCAAAAAATTAATGAATCCAGGAGCTGGTTTTTTGCAAGGATCAACAAAATTGACAGACCGCTAGCAAGACTAATAAAGAAGAAAAGAGAGAAGAATCAAATAGATGCAATAAAAAATGATAAAGGATATATCACCACCGATCCCACAGAAATACAAACTGCCATCAGAGAATACTAAAAACACCTCTATGCAAATAAACTAGAAAATCTAGAAGAAATGGATAAATTCCTCAACACATACACCCTCCCAAGACTAAACCAGGAAGAAGTTGACTCTCTGAATAGACCAATAACAGGCTCTGAAATTGTGGCAATAATCAATAGCTTACCAACCAAAAAGAGTCCAGGACCAGATGGATTCACAGCCGAATTCTACCAGAGGTACAAGGAGGAACTGGTACCATTCCTTCTGAAACTATTCCAATCAATAGAAAAAGAGGGAATCCTCCCTAACTCATTTTATGAGGCCAGCATCATCCTGATACCAAAGCCTGGCAGAGACACAACAAAAAAAAAGTGAATTTTAGACCAATATCCCTGATGAACATCGATGCAAAAATCCTCAATAAAATACTGGCAAACCAAATCCAGCAGCACATCAAAAAGCTTATCCACCATGATCAAGTGGGCTTCATCCCTGGGATGCAAGGCTGGTTCAACATACGCAAATCAATAAGCGTAATCCAGTATATAAACAGAACCAAAGACAAAAACCACATGATTATCTCAATAGATGCAGAAAAGGCCTTTGACAAAATTCAACAACCCCTCATGCTAAAAACTCTCAATAAATTAGGTATCGATGGGACGTATCTCAAAGTAATAAGAGCTATCTATAACAAACCCACAGCCAATATCATACTGAATGGCCAAAAACTGGAAGCATTCCCTTTGAAAACTGGCACAAGACAGGGATGCCCTCTCTCACCACTCCTATTCAACATAGTGTTGGCAGTGCTGGCCAGGGCAATCAGGCAGGAGAAGGAAATAAAGGTATTCAATTAGGAAAAGAGGAAGTCAAATTGTCCCTGTTTGCAGATGACATGATTGTATATCTAGAAAACCCCATTGTCTCAGCCCAAAATCTCCTTAAGCTGATAAGCAACTTCAGCAAAGTCTCAGGATACAAAATCAATGTACAAAAATCACAAGCATTCTTATACATCAATAACAGACAAACAGAGAGCCAAATCATGAGTGAACTCCCATTCACAATTGCTTCAAAGAGAATAAAATACCTAGGAATCCAACTTACAAGGGATGTGAAGGACCTCTTCAAGGAAAACTACAAACCACTGCTCAATGAAATAAAAGAGGATACAAACAAATGGAAGAACATTCCATGCTCATGGGCAGGAAGAATCAATATCATGAAAATGGCCATCCTGCCCAAGGTAATTTATAGATTCAATGCCATCCCCATCAAGCTACCAATGACTTTCTTCACAGATTTGGAAAAAACTACTTTAAAGTTCATATGGAACCAAAAAAAAGCCAACATCGCCAAGTCAATCCTAAGCTGAAAGAACAAAGCTGGAGGCATCACACTACCTGACTTCAAACTATACTGCAAGGCTACAGTAACCAAAACAGCATGGTACTGGTACCAAAACAGAGATATAGATCAATGGAACAGAATAGAGCCCTCAGAAATAATGCTGCGTATCTACAACTAGCTGATCTTTGACAAACCTGAGAAAAACAAGCAATGGGGAAAGGATTCCCTATTTAATAAATGGTGCTGGGAAAACTGGCTAGCCATGTGCTTCCCTTTTTAAGGAATCCATTAACCATGATATTCTTTCATATTTGGCAAAAACTATTTTATGAAAGAAAAGAGTGTTGTTTAAGTAACTGCAGCTGTTTCTGCAGTCCAGGTGGGAAGAACAAAGACATCTGGTTTGTTTGAGGAAACACATTAATGAGTCTTTCAGTTATGAAGGAAAGGCCCTGAGCATAGGGTAGAGGTTGAAATAAATGGGAACTAATTGATTTTCCCATGAAGATAACAACATTTTGAATATTCTACCAGACAGCAAAAAAGACGAGAGATGGGATCAGAAATCTGTGGAAAAGCATTGATTGGGGAATGGGCTCCAGAATCATGATAGCTGGACAGTACCAGAATACAACCATGAGAAGAACTGAAGCCTGATAGTCAATGTCTACAAGTTGTTACCTGCTCTGTGCAGCAATCTTCCTCAGTTAGGCTAACCTTTAGTGAAAGCCTGTTACAGGTTTGGGTACCCTTTATGTGAAATGCTTGGGACCAGAAGTGTTTTGAATTTTGGATTTTTTTAAATTTTGGAATATATGCATTATATTTACTGGTTGAATCCCTAATCTGAAAACCTGAATTCCAAAATGCTCTAATGAGCATTTCCTTTGAGCATCATGCAGGTGCTCAAAAGTTTCAGATTTTGGAAGAAGTAAAATTATACTGCTTTGCAGATGATATAATCTTATAGTTGAAAAAAATTAAAGACTCCACCAAAAAACTATTAGAACTGATAAATTCAGTAAAGCTGCAGGATACAAAATCAATATTTTAAAAAATTAGTAACATTTCTATATGCCAATATTGAACAATCTGTAAAAGAAATAAAAAATTAATTCTGTTTACAATAGCCACAAATAAAATTAAATACCTAGGAATTAACCAAAGAAATGAAAGTTCTCCATAATGAAAACTATAAAATGCTGATGAAAGAAATTGAAGAGGACACCAAAAAATGGAAAGATATTCCATGTTCATGGATTAGAAGAATCAATATTGTTAAAATGTTTATACTACCCAAAGCAATATACAGATTCAATGCAATCCCTATAAAAATACCAATGACATTCTTCACAGAAATAGAAAAAAAATCCTAAAATTTATGTGGAACCACAAAAGACTGAGAATATCCAAAGCTATTCCAATAGAAGAATCACATTATCTGACTTCAAGTTATATAACCAAGCAATAGTAACCAAAACATCGTGGTACCAGCATAAACACAGATACATAGAATAATGAAATAGAATAGGGAACCCAAAGCAAAATCCACATACCTACAGTGAACTCATTTTTGACAAAGATGCCAAAAGCATACACTGGGGAAAAGACAGTCTCTTCAATAAATGGTGCTGGGAAAGTGATATCCATATGCAGAAGAAAGAAACTAGGCCCCTGTCTCTCACCATATACAAATATCAAATCAAAATGGAATAAAGACTTAAATCTAAGACCACAAACTATGAAACTGATACAAGAAAACATTGGAGAAAATCTCCAGGACCTTGGTGTGGGCAAAAATTTCTTGAGCAATACCTGACAAGCAAATGCAACCAAAGCAAAAATGGACAAATAGGATCATGTCAAGTTAAAAAGCTTCTGCACACTAAAGGAAACAATCGACAAAGTGAAGAGACAACCCACAGAATGGGAGAAAATAATTTACAACTACCCATCTGAGAAGGATTAATAACCACAATATAAAAGGATTTCAAACAACTCTATAGAGAAAAAATCTAACAATCTGAGCTAATAAAAAATAGGCAAATGATTTGAATAGACAGTTCCCAAAAGAAGACATACAAATGAGAAACAGGCATATGAAAATGTGCTCAACATCATTGATCATCAGAGAAATGCAAATCAAAACTACAATGAGACATCATCTCACCCAAGTTAGTATGGCTTATATCCAAAATACATGAAATAACAAATGCTGGTGAGGATGTGGAGAAAAGGGAACACTTGTATACTGTTGGTGGGAATGTGTATTAGTACAACCACTATGAAGAACAGTTTGGAAGTTCCTCAAAAAACTAAAAATTGAGCTACCATATGATCCAGCAATCTCACTGCTGGGTACATACCCAAAAGAAAGGAAATCAGTATATTGAAGAGATATCTGCACACCTATGTTTGTTGTAGCACTTCTTACAATAGCTAAGATTTGGAAACAACTTAAGTGTCCGTCAGCAGGTGAATGGATAAAGAAAATGTGGCACATATACACAATAGAGCACTATTCAGCCATCAAAAAGAATGAAATCCAGTCATTTGCAGCAACATGGATGGAACTGGAGGACATTATGTTAAGTAAAATAAGCCAGGCACAGAAAGACAAATATCACGTGTCCTCACCTATGGGATCTAAAAATGAAAACAACTGAACTCATGGACATAGAGAGTAGAAGGATGGTTACCAGAGACTGGGAAGGGTGGTGGAGAGCTGGGTGGAAGCTGGGGATGGTTAATGGGTACAAAAAATAGTTAGAAAGAATGAATAAGACCTACTATTTGATAGCACAACAGAGTGACTATAGTCAATAATAACTTAATTGTTCATTTAAAAATAACTAAAAGAGTGTAATTAGATTTATTTGTAATATAAAAGATTAATGCTTGACGGGATAGATATCCTATTCCCCATGATGTGCTTATTTCATATTACATGCCTGTATCAAAACATCTCATGTACCCCGTAAGTATATATACCTACTATGTACCCAATCAAATTGAAAATTAAATTTTTAAAAAAGTTTTGGATTTTGGGGCATTTCAGACTTTGCATTTTTGTATTAGGAACATTCAACATGTACATGCAAAAGCAGTGTGTGAGTAGTACCATGGAGAGTCATGCATAGTGGGTTGTATTAACATTTGGAGTGAGTCAGTGTAGAGAAAGAACTTATCAGTAATACTGATGCCAAGATTGCTGAAGTTGATCAAGGATTGACTGGGAAGCTAGAATTCAGAATTAAAGGTAATGACAATGACAAAGAAATATAAGGGCATATCAAAGAAAGTGCTGGATTTCCTGCAATTACATAAGAACAAGGACTTGAGTTCTTTTCCTTAGATATTAAAAGAAAGTATAAGTCCAGAATGTGAGAGAAGTAGGAGACATTCAATTTATATATATGAGGGGTTGGGAGCATAAATACATGCTCCTGGAGCATGGTGAATTTATAAATACTTAGGTATTTAGATTTTATATATTTTTCATTCTTGTACTTGGTCAGTTGTGCTGTCTTTAAATAAAGCTGTTCAAGATCTGTTTGCAGTACCTTTGTATTTCGCTTGAGTGCACCAATTTTTATTTTAGATTTATGAAGTCTAATTATCATTCAACATCTTTGTTCAAGCCCTAGACACATTTTTCCTTGTTTTCTTATGTCTCAATTTTCAAGTTAATGATTATAATGTTATCATGATTTTATGTTGTGTCTTTTTTTTTAGTTGAGGTCTTTTCATTTTTATTTTTATTTTTTAATTATTTATTTATTTATTTTATTATTATTATACTTTAAGTTTTAGGGTACATGTGCACAATGTGCAGGTTTGTTACATATGTATACATGTGCCATGTTGGTGTGCTGCACCCATTAACTCGTCACTTAGCATTAGGTATATCTCCAAATGCTATCCCGCCCACCTCCCCCAACCCCACAACAGTCCCCGGAGTGTGATGTTCCCCTTCCTGTGTCCACGTGTTCTCATTGTTCAATTCCCACCTATGAGTGAGAACATGCGGTGTTTGGTTTTTTGTCCTTGTGATAGTTTGCTGAGAATGATGGTTTCCAGTTTCATCCATGTCCCTATAAAGGACATGAACTCATCATTTTTTATGGCTGCATAGTATTCCATGGTGTATATGTGCCACATTTTCTTAATCCAGTCTATCGTTGTTGGACATTTGGGTTGGTTCCAAGTCTTTGCTATTGTGAATAGTGCCGCAATAAACATACGTGTGCATGTGTCTTTATAGCAGCATGATTTATAATCCTTTGGGTATATACCCAGTAATGGGATGGCTGGGTCAAATGGTATTTCTGGTTCTAGATCCCTGAGGAATCACCACACTGACTTCCACAATGGCTGAACTAGTTTACAGTCCCACCAACAGTGTAAAAGTGTTCCTATTTCTCCAGATTGTCTCCAGCACCTGTTGTTTCCTGACTTTTTAATGATCGCCATTCCAACTGGTGTGAGATGGTATCTCATTATGGTTTTGATTTGCATTTCTCTGATGGCCAGTGATGATGAGCATTTTCTCAATGTGCTTTTTGGCTGCATAAATGTCTTCTTTTGAGAAGTGTCTGTTCATATCCTTTGCCCACTTTTTGATGGGGTTGTTTGCTTTTTTCTTGTAAATTTCTTTGAGTTCATTGTAGATTCTGGATAGTAGACCTTTGACAGATGAGTAGGTTGTGAAAATTTTCTCCCATTTTGTAGGTTGCCTGTTCACTCTGATGGTAGTTTCTTTTGCTGTGCAGAAGCTCTTTAGTTTAATTAGATCCCATTTGTCAATTTTGGCTTTTGTTGCCATTGCTTTTGGTGTTTAGACATGAAGTCCTTGCCCATGCCTATGTCCTGAATGGTATTGCCTAGGTTTTCTTCTAGGGATTTTATGGTTTTAGGTCTAACATTTAAGTTTTTAATCCATCTTGAATTAATTTTTGTATAAGGTGTAAGGAAGGGATCCAGTTTCAGCTCTCTACATATGGCTAGCCAGTTTTCCAAGCACCATTTATTAAATGGTGAATCCTTTCCCCATTGCCTATTTTTGTCAGGGTTGTCAAAGATCAGATGGTTGTAGACATGCAGCATTATTTCTGAGGGCTCTGTTCTGTTCCATTGGTCTATATCTCTCTTTTGGTACCAGTACCATGCTGTTTTGGTTACTGTGGCCTTGCAGTATAGTTTGAAGTCAGGTAGCATGATGCCTCCAGCTTTGTTCGTTTGGCTTAGGATTGACTTGGCAATGAGGGCTCTTTTTTGGTTCCATATGAACTTTAAAGTAGTTTTTTCCAAATCTGTGAAGGAAGCCATTGGTAGCTTGATGGGGATGGCATTGAATCTATAAATTACCTTGGGCAGGATGGCCATTTTCATGATATTGATTCTTCCTACCCATGAGCATGGAATGTTCTTCCATTTGTTTGTATCCTCTTTTATTTCATTGAGCAGTGGTTTGCAGTTCTCCTTGAAGAGGTCCTTCACATCCCTTGTAAGTTGGATTCCTAGGTATTTTATTCTCTTTGAAGCAATTGTGAATGGGAGTTCACTCATGATTTGGCTCTCTGTTTGTCTGTTATTGGTGTATAAGTATGCTTGTGATTTTTGCACATTGATTTTGTATCCTGGGACTTTGCTGAAGTTGCTTATCAGCTTAAGGAGATTTTGGGCTGAGACAATGGGGTTTTCTAGATATACAATCATGTCATCTGCAAACAGGGACAATTTGACTTCCTCTTTTCCTAATTGAATACCCTTTATTTCCTTCTCCTGCCTGATTGCCCTGGCCAGCACTGCCAACACTATGTTGAATAGGAGTGGTGAGAGAGGGCATCCCTGTCTTGTGCCAGTTTTCAAAGGGAATGCTTCCAGTTTTTGGCCATTCAGTATGATATTGGCTGTGGGTTTGTCATAGATAGCTCTTATTACTTTGAGATACGTCCCATCAATACCTAATTTATTGAGAGTTTTTAGCATGAGGGGTTGTTGAATTTTGTCAAAGGCCTTTTCTGCATCTATTGAGATAATCATGTGGTTTTTGTCTTTGGTTCTGTTTATATGCTGGATTACATTTATTGATTTGCGTATATTGAACCAGCCTTGCCTCCCAGGGATGAAGCCCACTTGATAATGATGGATAAGTTTTTTGATGTGCTGCTGGATTCGGTTTGCCAATATTTTATTGAGGATTTTTGCATCAATGTTCATCAAGGATATTGGTCTAAAATTCTCTTTTTTGGTTATGTCTCTGCCAGGCTTTGGTATCAGGATGATGCTGGCCTCATAAAATGAGTTAGGGAGGATTCCCTCTTTTTCTATTGACTGGAATAGTTTCAGAAGGAATGGTACCAGTTCCTCCTTGTACCTCTGGTAGAATTCGGCTGTGAATCCATCTGGTCCTGGACTTTTTTTGGTTGGTAAGCTATTGATTATTGCCTCAATTTCAGAGCCTGTTATTGGTCTATTCAGAGAGTCAACTTCTTCCTGGTTTAGTCTTGGGAGGGTGTATGTGTCCAGGAATTTATCCATTTCTTCTAGATTTTCTAGTTTATTTTGCGTATTGGTGTTTATAGTATTCTCTGATGGTAGTTTGTATTTCTGTGGGATTGGTGGTGATATCCCCTTTATCATTTTTTATTGCATCTATTTGATTCTTCTCTCTTTTCTTCTTTATTAATCTTCCTAGCAGTCTATCAATTTTGTTGATCTTTTCAAAAAACCAGCTCCTGGATTCATTAAGTTTTTGAAGGGTTTTTTGTATCTCTGTTTCCTTCAGTTCTGCTCTGATCTTAGTTATTTCTTGCCTTCTGCTAGCTTTTCAGTGTGTTTGCTCTTGCTTCTCTAGTTCTTTTAATTGTGATGTTAGGGTGTCAATTTTGGATCTTTCCTGCTTTCTCTTCTGGGCATTTAGTGCTATAAATTTCCCTCTACACACTGCTTTGAATGTGTCCCAGAGATTCTGGTATGTTGTGTCTTTGTTCTCATTGGTTTCAAAGAACATCTTTATTTCTGCCTTCATTTTGTTATGTAGCCAATAGTCATTCAGGAGCAGGTTGTTCAGTTTCCATGTAGTTGAGCAGTTTGGATTAAGTTTCTTAATCCTGAGTTCTAGTTTGATTGCACTGTGGTCTGAGAGACAGTTTGTTATAATTTCTGTTCTTTTTCATTTGCTGAGGAGTGCTTTACTTCCAACCATGTGGTCAGTTTTGGAATAGGTGTGGTGTGATGCTGAAAAGAATGTATATTCTGTTGATTTGGGGTGGAGAGTTCTGTAGATGTCTATTAGGTCCACTTGGTGCAGAGCTGAGTTCAATTCCTGGGTATCCTTGTTAACTTTCTGTCTCATTGATCTGTCTAATGTTGACAGTGGGGTGTTAATGTCTCCCATTATTATTGTGTGGGAGTCTAAGTCTCTTTTTAGGTCACTAAGGACTTGCTTTATGAATCTGGGTGCTCCTGTATTGGGTGAATATATATTTAGGATAGTTAGCTCTTCTTGTTGAATTGATCCCTTTCTCTTTATGTAATGGCCTTCTTTGTCTCTTTTGATCTTTGTTGGTTTAAAGTCTGTTTTATCAGAGACTGGAATTGCATCCCCTGCCTTTTTGTTTTCCATTTGCTTGGTAGATCTTCCTCCATCCCTTTATTTTGAGTCTATGTGTGTCTCTGCACGTGAGATGGGTTTCCTGAATACAGCACACTGATGGGTCTTGACTCTATCTAATTTGCCTGTCTGTGTCTTTTAATTGGAGGATTTAGCCCATTTACATTTAAAGTTAATATTGTTATGTGTGAATTTGGTCCTGTCATTATGATGTTAGCTGGTTATTTTGCTCATTAGTTGATGCAGTTTCTTCCTAGCCTCGACGGTCTTTACATTTTGGCATGTTTTTGCAGTGGCTGGTACTGGTTGTTCATTTCCATGTTTAGTGCTTCCTTCAGGAGCTCTTTTAGGGCAGGCCTGGTGGTGACAAAATCTCTCAGCATTTGCTTGTCTGTAAAGTATTTTATTTCTCCCTCGCTTATGATGCTTAGTTTGGCTGGATATGAAATTCTGGGTTGAAAATTCTTTTCTTTAAGAATGTTGAATATTGTCCCCCACTCTCTTCTGGCTTGTAGAGTTTCTGCTGAGAGATCCGCTGTTAGTCTGATGGGCTTCCCTTTGTGGGTAACCCGACCTTTCTCTCTGGCTGCCCTTAACATTTTTTCCTTGATTTCAACTTTGGTGAATCTGACAATTATGTGTCTTGGAGTTGCTCTTCTCAAGGAGTATCTTTGTGGCATTCTCTGTATTTCCTGAATTTGAATGTTGGCCTGCCTTGCTAGATTGGGGAAGTTCTCCTGTATAATATCCTGCAGAGTGTTTTCCAACTTGGTTCCATTCTCCCTGTCACTTTCAGGTACACCAATCAGACATAGATTTGGTCTTTTCACATAGTCCCATATTTCTTGGAGGTTTTATTTGTTTCTTTTTATTCTTTTTTCTCTAAACTTCCCTTCTCACTTCATTTCATTCATTTCATCTTCCATCGCTGATACCCTTTCTTCCAGCTGATCACATCGGCTTCTGAGGTTTCTGCATTCTTCACGTAATTCTCAAGCCTTGGCTTTCAGCTCCATCAGCTCCTTTAAGGACTTCTCTGCATTGGTTATTCCAAGCATCCATTTGTCTGATTTTTTTTCAAAGTTTTTAACTTCTTTGCCATTGGTTTGAATTTCCTCCTGTAGCTTGGAGTAGTTTGATCGTCTGAAGCCATCTTCTCTCAACTCGTCAAAGTCATTCTCTGTCCAGCTTTGTTCCATTGCTGGCGAGGAGCTGCGTTCCTTTGGAGGAGAAGAGGCGCTCTGCTTTTTAGAGTTTCCAGTTTTTCTGCTCTGTTTTTTCCCCATCTTTGGGGTTTTATCTACTTTTGGTCTTTGATGATGGTGACGTACAGATGGGCTTTTGGTGTGGATGTCCTTTCTGTTTGTTAGTTTTCCTTCTAACAGACAGGACCCTCAGCTGCAGGTCTGTTGGAGTTTGCTAGAGGTCCACTCCAGACCCTGTTTGCCTGGGTATCAGCAGCGGTGTCTGCAGAACAGCTGTGGCTGTAGAACAGCGGATATTGGTGAACCGCAAATGCTGCTGCCTGATCATTCCTCTGGAAGTTTTGTCTCAGAGGAGTAGCTGGCCATGTGAGGTGTCAGTCTGCCCCTACTTGGGGGGTGCCTCCCAGTTCGGCTGCTCGGGGGTCAGGGACCCACTTGCGGAGGCAGTCTGCCCGTTTTCAGATCTCCAGCTGCATGCTGGGAGAACCACTACTCTCTTCAAAGCTGTCAGACAGGGACATTTAAGTCTGCAGAGGTTACTGCTGTCTTTTTGTTTGTCTGTGCCCTGCCCCCAGAGGTGGAGCCTACAGAGGCAGGAAAGCCTCCTTGAGCTGTGGTGGGCTCCACCCAGTTGGAGCTTCCCAGCTGCTTTGTTTACCTAATCAAGCCTGGGCAATGGCAGGTGCCCCTCCCCCAGCCTCACTGCTGCCTTGCAGTTAGATCTCAGACTGCTGTGCTAGCAATCACCGAGACTCCGTGGGCATAGGAACCTCCGAGCCAGGTGCGGGATATAATCTCCTGGTGTGCCATTTTTTAAGCCCGTTGGAAAAGTGCAGTATCAGGGTGGGAGTGACCTGACTTTCCAGGTGCCATCTGTCACCCTTCTTTGACTAGGAAAGGGAACTCCCTGACCCCTTGTGCTTCCCGAGTGAGGCAATGCCTCATAGTGCTTCGGCTTGTGCACGGTGCGCTGCACCCACTGTCCTGCACCCACTGTCTGGCACTCCCTAGTGAGATGAACCTGGTACCTCAGATGGAAATGCAGAAATCACCCATCTTCTGCGTCGCTCACGCTAGGAGCTGTAGAATGGAGCTGTTCCTATTCAGCCATCTTGGCTCCACCCTCTTTTGTTAAGTGTCTTATTAAAAACTACATTCACCAGTGTGTTCTGTGACACATCTAATTATTCACATAAAGGGAATCACTTTCAAAAAATTGGGGAAACACTGTAAGCCAGAGTCTACAATTCACATTAAGAAACTAATAATTTCTGAGAGGTCCCACAGGGGAAGAAAAAAATTAACATGGTTTAATGTAGCTTTATTTGACTATGGAACTCACTTTTTACCTGATACCTATTTATATCCCATGGAACTAATGTTCACTAAAATAAATAATCCAAAGTGTTTTTGCATTATCTCACTTATTCTCACAAATAAAATATTAAAAAGGATTTACTGGTCAAGGGAGAAAAAAATTACATAACTCCAATTATATTTAAAGCATATTTATATTTAAAGAGATTACACTAAAAGCAATGTGTACCTTTTATTCCATGAGAAATTAATTTAATCTGACTTCTTGCATCTTATTCTCCACTTAAGTTTGCTGAGCATCTTTTCTTTATTCTCCTTAGTACAGTGTTAAATATCTACTGTCATCCACTGAACAAATATTTCACAGCATTGCTTTTTTTGTATAAGAGTCTTTTATGTTTTAAATCCAGTATCTCACATAGTCTACATGGTTCCCTCTACCAACCATGGCCTCTATGGAAGATCATGAGGCATCAGTATCATTCTTTTGGTAGTGAGACAAAATCAAAAGTAACTCCTCCTCCCAAATTTGACCAATGTCTACGAGAAAGACAGTTTACCTGAATTTATCCCTTCTTAATTCTAAACTTCTGGTCACCTCATTGGCCCTTTCCCACTCCCAGCACCCAAGAACACAGGCCCCTGAAACACCCTGGAGCATAGACAATCATGGATCCAGGCCAAATCCTGTCATTAAGATTTTAGAAATGAGAACTCAGAAAGTTTAATTTATTTAGTCAAGATCATATGGCTAGTTAATAGCAATGTAGAAACAGTAATCTAAATTTTTGACCAAATCTTGGCTTCTCTGGCTCATGGATCAATCTCTGGTATTTTAGTTTCCAAGGCCAATGACTACCTCTTAGAACATACACAGACACTTACATATATACAGAAGCCAAACATATACCACATTTGGAAAAAGGCATCAGTGAGATACCTTACAGCACCATTTACTAAAATAAAATAAAATAAAAATTCCAGAAATATTTTTCTTATGAAAATTCAATGACAATTTTTGTTTCCACATAAGGTTTTTAGAGAAGACTTGCTTGTCTGTCCTGCACCTGCTCTAATGTCATGGAATGCCTGAAAGAGTCTCTTGGTGTCAATAACCCACATGTTCAAGAATTCCCCAAATTTCGTGAATGTTACAAACCATAATACTTTTATGGCATTTAATTTAAACTCTCAACTGTGATGCATAAAAATTAGCCATGACAGTGCTTTTGGAGATATTGCAGCTAAACATGATAATATTATACAATACAAAGGGATAAAAACCAAAGCTCATAGATGTCTACATAATGAGATCTTCTATTCAGAATTACTATATATTTATCTTCACCATATTGACTTGTCTAGAGAAAATGGAGAAACTATCTTAGCTGACAAGTTAACTCTATATGCTTCCAAGAAACATGGAAATCTAGAAGATGAAGTCATTCTTCTGGATGTTAACATGCACAATTTTGCAGATATAAATTATTTGAGAATCTTTTAGAAAACAAAGGGAGTAGGAAAAATTAGTAAGAGGATCAAATAAAAGTGTTGTCTAAGAGGGCTGAGTGGGAATTTGGTGGGATGATGCTCATTATCTAGATGTCAGAATTGGTTGCTGAATTGAAAGATAAAGGAGAAATGATGGAGAAGATGGTGATATTACCTGACAGAAGCCTACAGGAAAATTGAGGAGTAGTGTGAAAGTGATTTTTTGGGGAAAACTGAACAATATGTATTGTTGGGGGAAAATGGGCCTCAACAGAGTGAAGGATTCTTGTCACGGAAAAGATAGAAAAAGGGTTGGGTAGTTACAGGGGGACAGCAATGCCAGACTGGGGAATGTGGACTGGATACAAGAGAATGAGGGAGCTCAGGATGAGCAGAAGGGCGGGGAAGCAGTATTCATTAAGCACCTTCTATGTGACAGTCAATAGGCCAGGCTTCAAATTATTACCTTTCTGAAATCTTCACAGCAGCCCTCTAATAGGTATTTATCCCTGATTCCATATCCATGCTCTGCTTTCCCTCCTATTACAATGGCTGAACAATTCAAACCCCTTTCAAAGGCTAGCACTGACATTTGTCCTCTAGATCCCATCCCCTCCATTTTTCTTTTTATTGAAACATTCTCAGTGGTATTCAAACATACTGTGCTCTCTCTTCTATTAAATAGGCAAATGCAACTCATCAACCTCTTTTTCTCCCTTGCCTGCTGCCCCATTTCTCTACTTCCTTTCATGGCAGAACTTCTTGAAAGAGTTTTTCCCAATCACTTCATTTCCACACTTCTAACTGACTTTTGAACATAACTAGAGGAGGAGTAGGAGGGGACAGTCATTCCAAAGTGTCCAGTTAAGCCCAATCCTTCAAAAGTATTATGTTGTCATGATGGCTGTGAAAAGATATTAGAATAAGATGTGGGGAATCATGACCATGAGACAGAGAAAGTAGTCAAAGGTTTTCCACCTTTTAAAAATGTACCTGATCCCCCACTAATTGCACAAAGTCTGCCCTTCAGGCCTAGATCCACCCACAGCATCAGGCCCACACTTTTGGCTTCAATCCACTCTATTCTGTCCTCTATCCACTCCAATAAACTGAAACAGTTCCTGTTAGCGTCACCAATGACCATCATTTTGCAAAATCCAATGGTAACTTCCCTGTCCTCTTTAAACTCAACCTCTCAGTAGCATCTGATCCTGTTGACCATGTCTTCTTGTACCACCATTTCTGCTGGATTGCTGGATATCATACTCTCTTGTTTTTCTCCTAGTTTACTATCTAGTCATTCCCACTTTCCTTTATGTGTTCCTCTTTCTCTGACTTTTAAATCTTGAACTGCAGGCCACTGGGGCAGAGGAAGCATGCACACTAGTGCATGGTGTTTGGTATCTCATCATACTACTTTGGTGGAAGAGCAGTGGCTGTAGACTCTGTTTCTTCTTTTAACTTTGATTTTAGATTCAGGAGTATATGTGCCGGTTTGCTATATAGATGAATTGCATGTCTCGGAGGTTTTGGGGTACAGATTATTTCATCTCCTATGTAATAAGCATAATACCCTATAGATCGTTTTTTGATCCTCACCTTCTTCCCAGCCTTCATCCTCAAGTAAGCCCTGTTGTCTGCTGTGGAACCTCTTTCTAGGTATACGATTAGTGACTGGACCTCCAGTGCCCTGTCTCCTGGTGCTAGAGGATTATTTATTTGTATATTGCATTAACTTCTAGTTCCTTCTTTGCACCTCTGCCTTCTGTCTGCATTTTGCATCCCTACAGGACTATGCCCTTTGGAATTTATCCTCCAGAATTCACTTTTTACTTAACTAAAGTAGCATATTATAGAGGACAGAAAGGTAGTTTCAATAAGGGAATATCAATGCCTATAAGCTCTGTTGTCATATCAAGGAAAAATGACATATTTCAGTAGAATTAGGAAATGGACTTTCTCTTGTTTAAGGGCTGTGAGGTGGTAATTTATAAGGGAAGATTAAAAGAACAAAGTACATATAACTTGGCTTAGAGGGAGGTCTAAAGATCTGCAAATATCTCTAACTGCACAAACATTAGCAAGAGAAAATATTGATTTAGCTTAGTACAAGCAACAAGGTGCTGTAACTAAGAATAATGAAGTTAAATTTTAAGAACACAGAGAGAATGCCATGAAAATATTAGAATACAAATAGAGTGAGCTATGGAATATTCTGCAAAGGGAAGCTTTTCTAATAAAGGGAAAACAGCTCTGCGAGATGAAACAAATCATTGTTATGCAAGATCAGTGACATCCTCAACTCCAAGTCTGCACAAATGTAAGAACACTAGTTTTCTATCTTGTGTTACATTAATTGGGATGACAGTTCATATGCTTCTCAACATACCTATAAATAGTTTCTGGGTCAACTTCTGCCTGTAGGTATCCCTTGATCTTTTAAAGACAATGATTACCCACTTAATTTTTTCACTTCAGAGCACATACAGAAAAAGAGAGTATTTGTGTGGCACACTGGATATCACAGCAGACTAGCCAGGGGCTCTGGCTACCTCTGACCCTGCTCAACCACTCCAAGGACTGAGGGGATAGATATGTTGGCTCACCTGGAAGCAAATCTTGGCATCCTAGTGTTCTTCAACACACTGGTTAGGAAGCACTGTGCTTTTCATTTAGACTTGAGAGGCAGCCAGTCTCCAACCCCCAACTCCCAATCCCTTCTTCTATTCCTCCTCTTTCACTACCTTCTTATGGCTCTACTGAAATAAGTCCCTTCCATCTTTCTCCTTCCTCATCCCCTTCTCAAAGCAGAAAAAAAAAAACATGTTTTGCTTTGACATAATAATCCAAACAATTTCTCCCAAGATCCTTACAATGTGGAAACAGAGCCATAGTCAATATATCCTGAGGAGGTAGGTAGGCATTTTTCTAGTTCTCTGGGACAAATCTAGCTTACCACTACTGTTTACAAGTCTGAGTTGAATGGAGGCAATGGTCAATTGTTACAAACTTCATAAATTGACTAATGAATATTTGCCTGGCCCATATTTAGGTTGTTCTTTTCATCATGAAAAGTTCCCCAGTTTACTAAACACTAGCAAAGGCTTGTCTCTTAAAAGTTGCCAAGTCTAAATAGTAACAACAAACTAAAATTCTAGAATTATTGAGTCTGATTTTATGAGTATCAGTTACAGTATTTTAATTATATATTCCTGATCATACTTAAGGCTGAGGACTATTTAAAATTCGGCAAAAAGAAAACACAACAGTCTTAGAGTACTAAGCCAAGTTGTAATGCTCAGGCCACTAAATGAATTAAACCTTGTACTCAGAACACTTGTATAAAGCCTGAAACACTTATCAGAATGTCAAAACAATCAGGAAGATAACAGTCTTTGCATCTGAGAGATTCAGTGGGATAAGTGGAAAGAGCACAGGACCAAGACTTAGGAGTTCTGGGTTCTCTCAAGTCCTGTTCCTGTCATTTGCAAACATTGTGCACTTAGGCCTACCAGATCCTCCCAAGTGTTAATAGTTTTGTATTTAAAGATGAATGTGGTTAGATATGGTGAACTGAACATAGGCCTGAATCTCTACTCCATCCCTAAATCCCACTGAAATGACATTAAAGGAATAAAAAGGGTATAACTCATTAAAAAAAAGACTGAGTAGGAAATGACATCAGACAGGGGGTGGTAACAAAAATTTGGAAGCTGGAAAGCAGATGGACAAGTATTACATTGACTCAGCTGACCTTGGGAAAGCTAAGCTTAAGCCTGAAGAGGAGGGGGATGCAAAGGCAAGAAGCAAGCCCATTTCCACCATAGAACCCCAGAAAGTTTCAAAAGTTAGAAATATCAAATAAATTTTCAGACAGGGAAGCAGGTTGAGACTGAAAACAAGTGACCTTATGAAATGTCTTTAAAACAAGTAGTTAGACCCCTAGATATCTTTCCCACTCTGTACTCCCAGATAATTGAATCCTCCACTCCTATTCTGATTGGAGACAGAAGGTTTACTCTTTGGGGAGGCTTAACTACTCAGGCTCTAGGCTTAGGAACAGTAGGCCCAGCTGAGGACAGCAAAGATGACTTGTACTGAAAACAGGGAAAATAAGGGAAAGTCTACATAGTCAACAATGAATGTCCCAATGCCCTTTTTCCATACTCAGTTTCCAGAAACAGGTAGCTAAACTTCTACCATGGTATAGATTGGAGCCAGACGACAGATAACTCTAAGAGCAATACTTCCAAGTGGAGCATGATAGCATGCTGACAACTTGAATGTGTAGTTAGAGGAGGTTTTCAATTATTCAGATAATTTGGTGATGAATTACTTACTGGTACATAGAAAGCTAAGCAACTGAAAAAAATAAGCCAATTAATGAGCTCCAGAAAAATTAAAATGTCATACAAGCAAAGAAAGGTAATCATAATAGAGTGAGTAGCTCAGCTACAAATAATGTGACATAATCAATAATATTGTAAACGCTGAACTGTTTTAACCAAATATGGTGTATGTGTTGGGTAGAAGGGGCCTTTTAGGAAAGTGGAATTCTCTTCTTATAATAGGAAGTCAGCAGGTACTACCTAAAATTGAATTTTAAAAAATAACACTGTAAGTGTATAATTTAGATGTGTATGTGGAGGTAAATACCAGAAGAAAAAGAGCAGAGAGTTGGATGTTGTTTACTTTGGGAGAAAATAAATCAGCAGTTAGACAGAATGGAGCAGGGGACTGCTCTTTGCATTACAAGCCTAGTAGTACTGCTTGACTTTTATTGTATTTATTTATTCTTAAGCGACAGATCTTGCTCTGTTACTCAGGTTGGAGTGCAGTGGTGTGATCATAGCTCACTGCAGCCTTGAACTCCTGGGCTTGTGCAATCTTCCCACCTCAGCCTCCTGAGTAGCTGTAATTACAGGCACGTGTCACCAGACTTGGCTAACTTTTTAAAATTTTTATTTTGTGTATTTCATAGAGATGGTGTCTTGCTATGTTGCCCAGGCTAGTCTTGAACTCCTGGCCTCATGAAATCCTCCTGCCTCAGCCTCCCAAAGTGCTGAGATTACAGGTGTGAGCTACCACACCTGGCACTGCTTGACTTTTTAAAGTATGTACATTTATTACTTAGATTAAAAAATTAATCTTAAAAAGTTATTAAATTTGGCTAAATAACCTTTGGTCTTTCCTATTTTGAAAATGTAATGACTATGCAAAACATTAATAGTTTCTTTTGAGAGCTTGAACCTCACACTCTTTCATGAAATTAGATATTACTTAGGAAGAGAAAACATTAAGACTTCCAGATCCTCATAGACTTCCTAGTACATGAAGAGCTCAAGCTACTCATGTGGGTTGTTTAAACTGTAGTTTAAATTTAGTTTGGTGCATCTACTTTCTGCCACAGATATATGACTGTTTCTACTTTGGATATTGCATGACATCCACATATATGCTAATCCTGAAAAATAGATGGAGAGCAAATATGGCTTGAAGTAACCAGGAATTGAAAATCACCATGAATAGTGTTAGCCTGACCCAGGAGAGAACTTTTTATGTCCCATGAATGACTCTTCCCCTATCTTTCAATAGTGGCTGCACTCTGCTTTCTGATCAGAATTTCTCTCTGGATTGCAACTTTTATTTCCTTCTCTTTGCTTGATTCTTAGCATTTACTGAAAAACATCAGTTACCAGTGCTTACAGACATCACCAGCAGTAATTATCAAATTCCAGACTAAACCTACCTTTTGCTTCCTAGTGAATCTAAGTGCTGATTCTTCTCTCTCATTCCTCTTTGTCCAGTCCCTGCATTATATCCAGTGCAATGCATTTAAAAAATAAACTATACTTGACTTACTAAGAACCTTGGCTATAATTTTAAATAAAAGAGGTTGGTGACCATCAGCATTATGTGTAAGTCCTGTTTACTGGTAGGTTTGGGCACAGTGTCAATTCTTGTATTCTTACTAATTGCTATTCTATTAGACAACATTCGTTTTTCATTGTCCTTTCTCTACATCACCTACTTTACCTACATAAGCACTAAACTTTTTTTTTTTCTTTTTGGTGCTAGACCTAGTAAAAGGGCCAACACAAGCAATTTGTCTCAGGCATTTCTCTATCTCCCTTATTCTGCCGCCTTCCTCCCATTTGGCAGATAGAACCTTTCATATGATTTTAAACCCCATCCTGCCCGCTCCCTTCACTCCTGAATATCTAGAAATTCCCAGTAAAATTCCTTCCACATACAAGAAAGCATCCCATATCCACACCTATCTCACCCTCCCTTGCCTAACAGAACTTAACTCCCTGGATTTCCATTCAGCTTGAGCTACGTTCTCTGCTATGGAATTGAAACTGAAAACCTAATTCAAATGGTAGGGGTTGAGATTCATTCAATATAATTCCCCTCCCAGGTAACAGCTGCAACTTTATGGGCTCCTTCATTCTGCATTACCCAAAGAAAGCATACGGGCGGTGTGTGCATGTGTGTAGGAAGGGATGGTAAATAGCAGACAGCAGGGGAGAAACGGGGATGGAAGGTGTTTCTGGCACCTTTCACTTCTCATCACATGCAGGGAGTTGCATATACCCCTTACATAGAGAGTTCTTTTATTTTCGAATGTAGACTTAATTTAAATATTTGAATTTGGCTTAAAAGATGATGCATATCTAGTAGACACCATTAAATATTATTCCAAAAAGCATCACATCTTTAGCAACTCATATTTCCTTCAGGCTTTCTTTTTCTTTCAGATTAATTCAAACTATTAATTTTGAACCTCTATGTATGCTCAGTATGCCATTTTACTCTGTGTAAAATTGGCATGCTGTTTTAGCCAGTTAAAACGGAAAATATTTCTGTTTGGTTTTAATTGATTTATCTATTTATTCACTTACTATTATTCTGGCAAGAAAGAGAGTTCACTTCCCTGAACTATTTCCTCTGGATTGAGAATTCTTGATGTTAGGTTGAGTGTTAATGGTTTTCAGTCCAGCTGTTAATGATGCAGGATTCCTATGCTCTAGGGAGATTTTAGAAGGAATTAAGTGTGAATACCTCCTCACCTGCTTGTCTTCTATTCTAACAAGAGATTTTGCTCATTAAAAAGTGCCTGCTCTAGCTTAATTCTTCTCAGAGTGAACACATCAGGATTATGCAAGCAGGCTAGGTAGTCTCCTCTGATTCAGTATTCATACCTTTGAAAAGAGATATAATGTGATGAAAAATAGAAATGCTAACTGAAGAACAACTATTATTTGATATTACCAAGAAAGACTGGACGACATTAAAGAAAATCCCAGATTAACCATGTGGAAAAACATAATCTGGGAAAAGAAACTCCTTCTGGGAGTCAGTAGATTGAAGGAAAAGAAGAGAGATAGAAAGAAATGGAAGGTATAGAACAAACCCAATGAAAGCATGGTGACTCAACAGCCTGATGTATCTGTTTTAGAAACGACTTCCCAGACCACCACTGAGACCAGTGCCAATGCAGTAGTGAGCAAGTAAGGAAACAGCTGTGTAAAGGAAGAAGGAATAGAGATCACATCGCAGGAGGAGTGTCCATTGTGACAGTCTAGGTAAAAGAGAGAGAGGAACCACAGCTGTGAGGGGACAAGTTGGTTCCTCAAAAGGTATTAATGAGGTTTTCATGACATGTGTCAGGAAGCAAATGACAGGGGAAGAGTCCACTTAACAATGGAGCAGTCAAAGATGTAAAAATTTGCAGCACTACTTCAATATTATTTCACTTACTTAATGTATTTTCATGCTTAATGAACTAAATCACTGGACTGATTTGTTTAGGGCAGCATTGTCCAACAGAAATATAATGTGCACTACCTATGTAATTTTAAAATTTCTGGTAGCCAAATTAAAAAATATAAAATAAAACAAGTAAAATGAAATTTAGTAATTTAACACAATATAGTAAAAATTACCATTTTTACCAACTAATCAATGTAAAAAATCATTGATGGGATATTGCACATTTTTTCATGCTGATACTTTGAAACCCAGTGTATATTTTGTAACTACAGCATATTTCAATTTGGACTAGTCCTATTTCATGTGCTCAATAGCCACACGTGGCCAGTAGCTGCCATAGTGGACAGTATACGTCTAGAGGAACTCATTTTTGCATCACTACCTATGAAGTAGTCTTGAAAACAAAACAAACAGAATATGATTAAGCCACTAGATCTGAACTAGTGAACATGTTGACTGTGTTGGCACAGTCAACACTAGCAACATGCAGAAATTTAAATTAATTAAAACTAAAAATCCAGTCCCTCAGTTGCACTAACCCCATTTCCACTTCTCAATAACCATATGTGGCTAGTGGCTCCTCTGTTAGGCACCACAGATTTACAGACTTAATGCCTTTATCTTCCAAACTGAACATTAGAGAACAATGTCTAAATCACTGGCAATTTGTATCATCCTTGATGAAAACAAACATTTCTTCTTTTTCATTTCATTCCAAAATCCCCTTTTGCCCTGTCAACTTGTTCCCACCTATCCTCTCAATAAAACCTTACCATGGTCTTGCCTGCAGTATGCAAAATTGTTTGAGAGAGTACTGAAAATTCAGTCATGAGGGTAGCATTTCTTACTACTTATGGTATTTTTTTTCAAGTTTCATAGAGACATGTGGCATCTTGTGTTTAGAATATACAGCACACCTGGTAAAGAGTGGTGAGGAGTGGATTTCTGAAAATGCTGACATATCTTCGAAAATATTATAATCTTAGCTAGCGCTATGACAATTGTAGAATGTATGGTTTGAAAACTAAAAAGAAGAGGAATGGAAACATATAGTAACATTCGTTTTTACCCCTTCTTCATGTTAGGCAGATATTCTTCTTCTTGTGGGTGCTCTGGGCATTGTTCTAACTTGGTATTTGCAAGTCAATGGCAAGGACTGTTCAGTGCTGAGGGAATTACATAGTCATAGACAATTAGTCTTTTAAAAGGTCTGCTGCTTGGAAATTTGCCACTAAACTCAGTATAGCCTCAGCACATAATGTAAATTCTTAATGATTATAACTTTTCTAAATTCAGCCCTTAACAAGTCTCATAATAGTGTTTTGAAACTTTTAAATCAAACATAACCCAATTAGGTTGGTATTTGATTAAACTGAACTGCCACTTCACGAAGTGTTTAAATAAATCAACATAATATGCTTTTATTACAGTAAATAAAGTTACTTCTATGTAGTTGAAATGTCAATACTCACACATAGCTCTTGAAAATTAAGTATTCCCTGCACTTTGAATAACGAATCCAGTATTAACTGGGGGGAAACTATTGATTTCTTTTTATAGGCCTGTGGAAGTACTTTGCCCCAAAACTCTACAAGTTCTTAATTAAAAAAAAAAATAGTAAACTAAGTATCTGTTAAATTCTGAAACTACTGTCAGAGTTGTCCTTATAGTGGTTCTGATTCATGGCCTTTTCTCCCTAAAAATGCAACACAGACTGACCCTTCAAATAATAATTATAAAGAATCTTTTTCATTCTAATTGAATAAAATTGTTAGAAGACTCTTGGATGCTTTGCTTCCCACAAAATACTTGCATTGTGTGTCCAATAATAGATTTTCTCTAGCAGATAGTCATTATCAAAGGTTAACTAGCATCAAGTGGTAGGAAAAATCCTATTTCTGTCCATAGGTGCAGCATGGTGAATTCCAGTACCTCATCTAAGGAGTAAAAAGTATGCTTTTTGGAAGTAGGACTCAGTACAGCTTTCCATTTTTCATTTCTATTGCTATTCTACAGGTAGTTGCTATAAGATGATGCTACATTTTTTATGGCATTCACAGATTTACATTTCATTGATATTCTATCTTTATGTATACTTTAGCAGTCTATTTGATTTTTGACTGGTTGTCTGAATCCTCTGTAGGATGAGTCTCAAAGTAGCCTAAATTCTTATTTAAGTACTCTCTAAT
This sequence comes from Pongo pygmaeus, assembly GCF_028885625.2. Taxonomy (NCBI): domain Eukaryota; kingdom Metazoa; phylum Chordata; class Mammalia; order Primates; family Hominidae; genus Pongo; species Pongo pygmaeus. Next base: position 109,180,209 of record NC_072396.2, read on the forward strand.
AGTGTGTTCCTTACTTTTAAAAAGTTAAGCCTAAAAGAAGTCTGCCTTGGAACTCTTGTTTACTGGAAATAGATGTTTACACATTTTTGTTACAAGATCTTTGGGGTGTCGATTTTCTTCCCAAAACCTCTGTGGCCAGTGCACCTTTGCCTGAGTTCTTGTCCTGTGTCCCAGGTCCAGGAAGAATGAGGTACACAGACAAGTAAAGGGTGAAGAAGTCAAAGAAGAGCTTTACTGTTAGAACAGCTCAGAGGAGACCCGCAGTACCTAGATCCTCTGAAGGCAGGTCATCTCCTGAGTGTTCAGCTCTCAGCAGAGAGGAGGCCCTGCAGAGGGTGGCTTTTCTCTGCAGGCAGATTGTTCAGACATCTCTGCAGGTCTCTGAAGCTCTCAGCAGAGAGGATAGCTCCTTTGTGCAGCTGGTCATCCAGTTGTCTGTCCGTCCTCTGCCCTCTCCCCTGCTCCAAGTTGGGTGCTTTTACGGACCTCGGAGGAGAGGAAGTGGGTGCTGATTGGTCCAAGGGAAGCCATGGGTGGGCCCAGAGCAGGCACACTAAGTCCCCATTCCAGTGGGTCTGCAGTACTGGCAGCTGGGCCCCCAGCCTTCAGGCCCTCCCTGGCCTGAATGTGGGGACCTACTGGGGACCCACCCCTTTTTGCCCAGGAATCTGTCTGCCTCCTGCTGCCATTCATGGCCCTGGGCTCAGCCCCAATCCCACTCCCACATCAGAGCAGGTGCCAGGAGAAGAGAGAGGCCAGGCAGCGGGAGCAGACACCCCGAGCCTGCAGGGATTGGGGGGTCATGTCTGCCCCTGAGGGTGCAGGCTGCAGAGATGCACAGGTCCTGTGCCTCGGAGGGCAGCCGCAGCTGCACCCAGGGAGCTCCTGCCCAGTCAACTCAGAATGGGTGGGGCTCCTGCTTGTCCCTGGCTCCTGCCTGGTCCATGGAGTCTTCAGCTGCAGGTCTTCAGCTGCTGGTCAGCCAGCTGCAGCTTCATCCAAGAGGGCAGATCCCCCCAAGAGCACAGGGAGGGTCGGATCCACAACACAGTTTGGGTGGCTGTAGCCCCGCCCAGGAGGGCAGGGCTCCTGTCTGCTCCAAAGAGCAGGAGGCCTGGGTCTGCAGCCACGGTTTGGGCGACTGTAGCTGTGTCTGGGGAGCTCCTGCCCTAACTCAGAAAGGGCGGGGCTCCCACCGGCTGCGTGGAGTGTGCAGCTCCAGCCATGCCTCCCTGCTGTAGCCGGTGTGATGGCAGCAGCCACTGCCATCAGTTTCAGCTAGAACAACTATGATTAATCAGAATTAGCCTGGGAGTTGAACAATGAGAACACATGAACACAGATAGGGGAACAACACACCAGGGCCTGTTGGGGGTGGAGGATGAGGGAACGGAACTTAAGAGGACGGGCCAATAGGTACAGCAAACCACCCTGGCACACATATACCTATGTAAAAAACCTGCAGTTTCTGCACATGTATCCCGTTTTTGTTTTTGAAGAAATAAAGGGACAAAAAAAAAAAGAATTAGCCTTTGTTATGACTGACAGAAAACCTTAAATAAGAGTGACTTATACAACGTATGTTACTTTTCTCATGCATTCAAGTGCAGAGGTACACAGCATGGCTGGTATGGGCTAGCTCTTTGATCTTGCAGCTCTTCTATGCTTAGCCTATATTCTAAGGGATACCTCATGGTCAAAGAGGCCTTCCTCTAGCCATCATGTCTGCATTCTACCCATCAAGGAGTAAAGGGAAGAGAAGGACAAACTGCTCCCTTTAAGGACATTCTCAGGAGTTGCATGCTCTGCTTCCACTTAGAGCCCATTGTCTGGGACTATCTCCTGGCCACAACTAGCCATAAAGAAAACTGGGAAATATGGTCTTTATGCTGGGTGACCATGTGTTCAGCTAAAAATTTAGAATTCTGTTATAATGGAACACAAGGGATATTGAAAGAAAATTAGGTGTCTGTGTAATACTGTTCTCCGGAATGGAACTCATGGTCAGCAAAAGACTATACCGTGAGCCTGGAAGCTGTTGTTAGAAAAATAAAGAAAGCAACTAAAATTATGTTAGAGCTTTCCAAAAGAAGTACTTAAACTACCTTTTTTTTCTGGTTTGGTATTTTTTCAGAGCCCCTCTCACCACAGCATATTAAAACTCCTGCTCCTCTCATAGACCTTAAATCCCTTGGATTTCAGCTGTTTCTTTTTTTTTTTTTTTTTTTTAACTTTAAGTTCCAGGATACATGTGCAGAATATGCAGGTTTGTTACATAGGTATACATGTGCCATGGTGGTTTGCTGCACCTATCAACCTGTCATCTAGGTTTTAAGCCCCATATGCATTAGGTATTTGTCCTAATGTTTTCGCTCCACTTGACCCCACCTACTGAATTGCCCCAGTGTGTTGTTCCCCTCCCTGTGTCCAAGTGTTCTGATTGTTCAACTCCCTCTTATGAGTGAAAACATGTGCTATTTGGTTTTCTGTTCCTGTGTAAGTTTGCTGAGGATGATGGCTAGAAGAATCAGTTGGAAATGCAGAAATCACCTGCCTTCTGCGTTGGTCTTGCTGGGAGCTGCATACCGGAGCTGTTTCTATTCGCCCATCTTGGCCCCTCCCCTCAGCTGTTTCTTATCAAAACCTCCTGTACTGCCTTAAGAAGTTACTTTCCAATTTTCCACCCTAGCATAATGTATCACTTAGAGAAAAAAAGCTGAGTTCTTTTCTGAAATGCCTGAAAATTTTATTCTTTTCCATTTTGCTTTTTTCTTTTGCCACACATTAAAACACCTCTGCTGATGTTAAAGCTGCCTGTACAACCCCAAATTAATTGAAGTTTTGGAGTTGATCAAGTAATAATAATAATAGCCACTATGTTTTGAGTGCTTACTCTATGCCAGGCACCATGCTATGGGTGTCACTTACATTGTGTCATTAAGGCTTCAGAACAACTCATTAAGGTAGGACTATAGATGAGCAAAGTGCAGCCCACAGAGATTACATAACTTGCCCAAATCCTCACAGCTAGTAATATGGAGTATAGAATTTATACCTAAGAAAACGGAATCTAGAACCTCCTCCTCCCACACACCCTGATTGGTTGATATTACGTATGTCCTCACTTAATATATTCATCAATAGATTCTTGGAAACTGTGGCTTTATGCAAAATGACATATAACAAAACCAATTTTACCATAGGTTAATTGATATAAACAAATAAAGTTCTCACAGCATACTTCTGGTCAAAAAAACATCAACAACCTTTTAAATAAAACCAAAACACTTATAATATTAAACAATGAAATAAATGTGAGCAATACTTACATTTTTAAAAGATTTAATTAGCCAGGCATGGTGGTGTGCACCTGTAGTCCTAGCTACTTTGGAGGCTGAAGTGGGAGAATTGCTTAAGCCTAAGAGTTCGAGGTTACATTGAGCTATGATTGTACTACTGTACTCCAGCCTGGGTAGCACAGTGAGACTCTGTCTCGAAAAATAAAATAAAATAAATAAAAACAAGATAATTATTTACCTACTGATTCCAGTCCTGGGTGGCAGGTGGCCACAGCGTATTCTGGCAGTTAAGGGTCAAAGTGGGAAACTTCTGTGGACAAGACACCATCCCATCACATGGCACACTAATACACACACACACATACACATGCATACACACACACTCACACTGAGACCACCTAATGTGCACAGCTTTGGGATGTGGGAGGGAGCCAGAGTACCCAGAGAAAACCAACATAGATAGGGGAGAATGTGTAAACTCCACACAGATAGTGGCCCTAGCCAGGATGCATTTTTTTTTTCATCATGAGTGAAATGATGTTGCTTTGATGTTCAAGAAACTGCTGTGTTGTATATGGAAAAATCTAGATCTGTGCTATCTGATATGGTAGCTGTTAACCACATATGTCTGTTTACTTTTAGTTACTTATTTGTTTGCTTCCTTAAGACAGAATCTTACTATGTTGCCCGGGCTGGCCTTGAACTCCTAAGCTCAAGTCATCTTCCCATTTCAGCCTCCCCAGTAGCTGGGACTACATGTGCATACCACCACGTCCAGCTTATTTACATGTACAGTTAAATTGAAATTAATTAATTTTAAAAAACCTCTCAGTTTTTCAGTCACACAGCCACATATCATATGTTAATTAGATACACGTGGCTAGTAGCTACTATACGGAACAGTGCAAATATGAAACATTGCTATTACCACACAGAAGTTTCTTGGATAGTACTGATCTAGATAACCTTGCTCCTAACCTAGATTTCTTTTTAGCCTAAATTGTCTGGCTGTCTGTGTAGATATGGCCAAAGAGAAATAGGTGCAGCCTCTTAAAGAAGATATCTGAATTCATCATTCTGCCCCATAAATTTCACATTTGTAAACAAATATTTAAGTGAAAAATGTGAATATTCCTTGAATATTATCTCCAAAATTATCAACCCATTGAGATATCCTCATTATAACACTATTTGTTACGTATATGTGAATAGTCCACTGGTGAAATCACGTCAGACATATTTCAATTCTACATAGTTGTCTTAGTCTGTTTTGACTGCTATAACAAAGTCCCATAGACTGGGTGGCTTACAAACAACAGAAATTTATTTCTCACAGTTAAGATCAAGGCACTGGCAGATTTGGTGTCTGGTGAGGTCCTGCTTCCTGGTTCATAGACAGTGGCCTTCTTGCTGTGTCCTCACATGGCAGAAAGAGCAAGGGAGGTCTTTGGGCCTCTTTTATAAGGACACTAATCCCATTAATGAGGACTCCATTCTCATTATCTGATCACCTTCCCAAAAGCCCCACCTCCTAATACCATCAAACTGGGGATTAGGTTTCAACATATGAATGTTGGGAGAAACACAAATATTCAGTCTGTAGCAATAGTTAATGTCTGATATAACACAGCTGACATACATAGCCTTCATGGCATCTGTTAGCCCTTTTGGCATTATAAAGAATAAGTTGGTTTTTATTATTTTCAGCATTACACAGTGAACGTTTTGACTGGCAAAAAATAAAATAATGAGGAGCACAAGAATACTTACCTGTATATAGGAACTACACACAATCACTCTAATCTCATCTTATTGGCTATTTTATTATTTAATATTTAAATTGAAATCTAAAAAGTGAGTACTTAGTAAAAAGACTGGATTTGTCTCTGAATTTGATGCACAGTCAAATGCAAAATCTTATCCTTTAGAATTGCCCATTGTTACAACTCTGAAACCACTGTAGGAAAAGCCCCCAGTCTCACTAAATCACTCTGGCTTTTTTCTGAAAAAGCCCAGTGGGTTTGCCTAGTTGGAAATTCTATATTAAGAGACTACTCTGGTAGTTGGTCAGGAAAAGAGCAACCGAAATGACTTAATACACTACTGCATTCGATTAGGTCCACTTTTCTTCTTTCAAAGGTGAAAGGAGAAACATTTAACTTTAAAAAGCAACATCTTCCTATAATTCGAATATCCATTCTTTGTGTGCTTAAGAAAACATTCAGAACAGAAATTGCAAATACCTCACTTGTTATAATTTTGAAAGAAAAAAATGACAGCTTTCTTCTAGTGAATATCACAAATTAATGATTTTCCTACATATATTTCTTATGAATATATGTAGCTCCAACTAAAAATAATAAAATGTCTAAATTTGCATTTCAATCAAAGAACATCAATAATCGGACAGAGCAGACTGATGATCTTTCAAAGTTCCATTTCAATGCACCTCTGAGATAAAAGAGGACTTCTGACAATTTTCAGCATCGTGTATTGCATTGTCTATTTTGAGGTAGTATGTAAAATCCAAAAATATGTTTTTTCATTATAAAATCCATACCTCTGAACTGGTTTAAAAAAATAAGCATCTTAACAGGTATGATAATTACAGTACCAATTTGAAGAAATTAAGAACTTTAAGATTGGGAGAAACAGTTAAGATCATCTAAACCACAGAGAACTCACTATTACCATTGGGTGTAGTAGATCAGACCCTGAATTCTGAAGGAGAAAATGTGGCTGTAAGTCTCAGCTCTGAGATTATTTGTGAGACTTTGTCTAAGTCACTTTCTCTTCCCCTGGACCTTTGTTTTTCTACTCTGTAAAGAGAAATTAAACTTCTTTCATATCTAAGGTCTATGTGCAATTTCTTGCTATCTGCCAAAAGTTAAGCAGCCATTTATATAGTACTTTAGCAGACTGTACTTCAGTAAAACACTAAATTAGCTAGATTATATTACTATTAATTAAATTTGGAAGAAAAAGAGGCTAAACCCCAAGCAAGCTAGTATCGGGAATTCCTATGAAAAAATGGCTTCTAGGAAATGTTTTCAGGTCAAAACACAGTCCTGCTGTGTTTTTTCATCTCCTGCTCTGTAGAGTGAATATTGATGTGCGTGGTGATGACCATGAAGTTCTGAATGGCCATTATTGCCTAGTAACAATGCAGTCCTATGTGCTAAACTGCATTCACTTGAGCTTCAACTCAATTTGCCTGGGCCATTTAAAAATAATTTTAAACAAGAGTTGAAAGCAACAAAAATGCTTTCTGCTCAACTTTTGTTAGACAATTCAATTACCTACAATATCCTATTCTGTAAGCATACTAGTTGATCAAGGTTTTACTGTGTATTCTTTAAACTAACAAGTTAGTTAATTAATTGGAGGAAGTGAATTGTTTGGCCAGGCTAGATGTCTGCACTGATGTAATTGCTTGGATTTCATTGTTATGTTTAGTAAGGAGCAAAATTGCATGAACAGTGACATGTGTATGTTTGGCTAAGGAAAAGGCACTTTATTTATGGTGAGAATGGTCAAGCTTTAGCAGAAGTAGTTGAAATTGCTATATGATACCCAGATTATACAGTTTCCCAGCTAATCCAGTAAGTGATCCTGAGGCCTCCTTACCTATTTCTAGGAACTCTTATTAATGAACTATCTTTTTTGGTCTTATTTCCTATGCCAAACAATAATCTAGCTACCTCCATCTATCAGATTCCCCTTATAATGAAGGAAACAGCAGGATCTCTATTGTGGGGAAGGAAGTGAAGCTGTTCATCTTTGTATCTCTACCACAAACCATGGTATCTAGCACGTAGCAGATGATTCATAAGTGACGAATAAACTAAACAATGGATTATTTTTTACTGGTTATTTTATTTTTTTATTATTATTTTATTTATTTATTTATTTATTTTGAGATGGAGTCTCACTCTGTCGCCCAGGCTGGAGTGCCGTGCATGATCTCAGTTCACTGCAACCTCCACCTGCTGGGTTCAAGCGATTCTTCTGCCTCAGCCTCCCAAGTAGCTGGAATTACAGGCATGCGCCACCACACCCAGCTAATTTTGTTTTTTTTTGAGACGGAGTCTCGCTCTGTCGCCCAGGCTGGAGTGCAGTGGTGCGATCTCGGCTCACTGCAAGCTCCGCCTCCCGGGTTCACGCCATTCTCCTGCCTCAGCCTCCCGAGTAGCTGGGACTACAGGCGCCTGCCACCACGCCCGGCTAATTTTTTGTATTTTCAGTAGAGACGGGGTTTCACCATGTTAGCCAGGATGGTCTTGATTTCCTGACCTCGTGATCTGCCTGCCTCAGCCTCCTAAAGCGCTGGGATTACAGGCGTGAGCCACCGCGTCCAGCCTAATTTTTCGTATTTAGTAGAGACAGGGTTCCACCATGTTGGTCAGGCTAGTCTCAAACTCCTGACCTCAGGTGATCACCTGCCTCAACCTCCCAAAGTGTTGGGATTACAGGCGTGAGCCGCCGCACCTGGCCTGATTGGTTATTTTAGATGGTAGAGTAATAATTGCTCTTTCAGGGACAGTTTTATAGTCATCTTACATTAGGTTTCTCAAACAAATTTTAGCCAAGAAGAAACAACATGTTACCTGAACATATGTGGAAACTTACCTCTTCCTTTCTGTGCCCCTGCTGTCAATAAGAGAAAATCAGCCAAATCTTTGATAACAAATGTCTGTTGTAAAGACACATAGTAGAGATTCAATTAAATTTCTTAAATGAATATGTTGGAAACAAGGGCAACTTATGAAATAAAGGTAGAGCCATTTTGCAGATTTTTTTCCTTTCCTCCAGAAAAAAAAGGAATGTATGACTTAGAACAATTTAGATAATATCATTGATAACATGGAGAAGGTATGCACATGGGAGGAAAAAAATTTTCTGTTAAATATGAACAAGACTCGGCACCAAGTGAGGAAGATGCCATGTCAGTTTCCATGATGGAAGCCAAATATATTAATAAGGGTAATCACAAAGGCAGTTTTTGTCCTAATTACAGTTAACCCTTGAACAACATGAGGGTTGGGGCGGTGACACCCCTTGCAGTCAAAAATCCACGTATAACTTAAAAAAATGTGAATACAGAGTAGATGTATATATTTTTGGGGTACATGAGATATTTTGATACTAACATACAATGCATAATAATTCACGTCAGGGCAAATAGAATATCCATCACCTCAAGCATTTATTCTTTGTGTTAAAAACAATCCAATTATATCCAATTATACTCTTTCAGTTATCTTAAGATGTAAAATAAATTACTGTTGACTAGTCATCCATTGTGCTATCAAATACTAGATCTTATTCATTCTATTTAACTAATTTTGTACTCATTAACCATCTCCACTTCCACCCCACCCCCAGTACCCTTCAGAGCCTCTGGTAACCATCATTCTACTCTCTATCTACATGAGTTCTGTTGTTTTAATTTATAGCTCTGACAAACGAGTGAGAAAATATAGTTGTCTTTCTGTGTCTCACTTATTTCACTTAACATAACGACCTCCAGTTTCATCCATGTTGTTGCAAATGACAGGATCACATTCTGTTTTATGGCTAAATATTACTTCATTCTGTAGATGTACCAATGTGCCAAATTTTCTTTTCTTTCTCTTTTTTTTTTTCTTTTTTTGAGATGGAGTCTCACTCTGTTGCCCAGGCTGGAGTGCAGTAGCAAGTCTCAGCTCATTGCAACGTCTGCCTCCCGGGTTCAAGTGATTATCCTGCCTCAGCCTCCTGAGTAGCTTGGATTACAGGTGTCTGTCACCATGCCCAGCGAATTTTTGTTTTCAGTAGAGTTGGGGTTTCACCATGTTGGCAAGGCTGGTCTCGAACTCCTGACCTCAAGTGATCCACCTTCCTGCCTCCCAAAGTGCTGGGATTACAGGCGTGAGGCACCGTGCCCAGGCTACATTTTCTTTATATGTTTATCTGTTGACAGAAACTTAGGTTGCTTCCAAATCTTGGCTATTGTGGATAGTGCTGCAATAAACGTGGGAATGCAGATATCTCTTTGATATATTGATTTCCTTTCTTTTGGGTATACCTAACAATGGGATTGCTGGATCATATGGTAGCTTTATTTTTAGTGTTTTGAGGAACTGCCAAACTGTTCCCCATAGTGCTTGTACTAATTTACATTCCCGCTAACAGTGTTCAAGGGCTCCCTTTTGTCCACATCCTCGTCAGCATTCATTATTATCTTGTTTTGGATATAAGTCATTTTAACTGGAATTAGATGATATGTAATTGTAGATTTGGGTGGGGACACAGAGACAAATCATATCATTGACCATTCAATATGGTACTAACTGTGGGTCTGTCATATATGGCTTTTATCGTGTTGAGGTATACTCCATCTGTACCCAGTATTTTGAGTATTTTTATCATGAAGAAATGTTGAATTTTATCAAATGCTTTTTCAGCATCAATTGAAATGATTGTATGGTTTTATCCTTCATTCTGTTGATATGATGTATCTCATTAATTGATTAGCTTTTGCTGAAACATCCTTGCATCCTTTGGATAAATCCCACTTGGTCATGATGTATGATCTTCTTAATGTGTTGTTGAATTTGTTTGGCTGTATTTTGTTGAGAATTTTGCATCAATGTTTATTAGGGATATTAGCCTGTACTTTTCTTTTTTCTATTCTTTTCTTTTTATTTTATTTTTTTTGATATGTCTTTGACTTGTTTTGTTATCAGGGTAATACTGGCCTCATAGAATGAGTTTGGAAGTATTCGCTCCTCTTCTATTTTTCAGAATAGTTTGAGTAGGATTGATATTAGTTCCTCTTAAATGTTACTTCTCTGTTCACATGTTGGATTTCTTTATGATTTAATCTTGGTAGGTTGTATGTGTCTAGAAATGTCTCATTTTCTTCTAGATTTTTTAATTTATTGGCATATAGTTGCTCATAGTGGCCCCAATGTTCCTTTGAATTTCTGCAGTATCAGTTGTAATGTCTTCTTTTTAAATCCTGATATTATATATTTGGTTCACCTCTCTTTTTTTTCTTAGTCTGATTAAAGGTTTGTTTACATTGTTTTTATTTTCAAAAAGCCAACTTTTCATTTTATTGGTCTTTTGTATTATTTTTTCATTTCAATTTTATTTCTGCTCTGATCTTTATTATTTCTTTTCTTCTAGTAATTTTGGGCTTGGTTTGCTCTTGCTTTTCTAGTTCCTTAAGATGCTACATTAGGCTGTTTATTTGAAGTTTTTCAACTTTTTAATGCAGGAACTTATTACTATAAACTTTCCTCTTAGTGCTACTTTCACTGTATCCCCTAGGTTTTGGTATGTTATGTTTCCATTTTCATTTGTCTCAAGAAATTTTCATATTTTCTTCTTAATATCTTCATTGACCCACTTGTCACTCAGGAGCATATTGTTTAATTTCTTTGTGTTTGTATAGTTTTCAAAATTCCTCATGTTATTTATTTCTGGTTTTATTCCCTTATAGTCAGATAAGATGCTTGATATTATTTCAATGTTTTTCGATGTTTTAAGACTTGTCTTGTGATCTAACATATGTTCTATCCTTGAGAATGATCCATGTGCTAAGGAAAAATAATGCATATTCTGCAGCCATTGGATGAAATTTTCTGTATATAGCAGATCCATTTGTTCTGTAGTGCAGATTAAATTCAATGTTTCTTTAGACAGATCTTCCAGAAAGAAAATCAACAATGATCAAAGTGCCTTGTTGACGTCTCCAGCTATTAATATTATTGCTTTGGGACCTATCTCTCTCTTCAGCTCTAATATTTGCTTTATATGTCTGAGTGCTCCAGTGTTGGGTGCATATATATTTATACTTGTTATATCCTCTTGCTGAATTACTCCCTTTATCATTGTATAGTGACCTGTCTCTTCTTACAGTTTTTGTCTTGAAATCTATTTTGTCTGATACAAGGATAGATACTGCTGCTCTTTTTAGTTTTCATTGGCATGGAATATCTTTTTCCATCCCTTTATTTTCAGTCTGTGTCTTTATGTATGTCTCTTGTAGGCAGCAGATAATTGTGTCTTGTTTTTTAATTCATACAGCCACTCTATATCTTTTGATTGGAGAGTTTAGTCTATTTACAATCAATGTTATTATTGATAAGTAAGGACTTACTCCTGCTATTTTGTTATTTGTTTTCTGGGGTTTTTTGTAGTCTTCTCTTCCTTCTTTCCTTCCTTCCTGTCTTCCTTTTAGTGAAGGTGGTTTTCTTTGGTAGTGTGATTTAATTTCTTGCTTTTTATTTTTGTGTATCCACTGTATATATTTTTATTTGAGGCTACCATAAGACTTGCAAATACAATCTAATAGCTGAATATTTTAAGCTGATAAAACTTAATACTGTTTGCATAAACAAACAGAAAAGTATTATAAACTCTACACCTTAAGTTTTTGTCATTGCTTTTTAACTTTCTGTTGTTTCTATTTCTATCTTATTGTACTATCTATATCTTGAAAAGTTGTTGCAGTTATTATTTTTGATTGTCTCATCTCTTTGTCTTGATATTTAAGGTAAGAGTAGTTTACACACTACACTTATAGTATTATAATATTCTGTGTGTCTTTGTACTTACTGTTACCAGTGAGTTTTGTATCTTCAGGTGGTTACTTATTGCATATTAACATCATTATCTCTCAGACTGAAGAACTCCCTTTAGTATTTCTTGTAGGACAGATCTGGTATTAATAAAATCTCTCAGCTTTTGTTTTTTTGGGAAAGTATTTTACCTTCGTGTTTGAAGGATAGTTTCACCAGATATACTATTCTAGGGTAAAAGTATTTTTTTTTCCTTCAGCACTTTAAATACATCATGCCACTCTTGCCTAGCCTGTAAGGTTTCCACTCAGAAGTCTGCTGCCAGACGCATTGAAGCTCCATGGTATGTTATTTGTGTCTTTTCTCTTGCTGCTTTTAGGATCCTTTCTTTATATTTAACTTTTGGGAGTTTGATTATTAAATGTGTTGAGGTGGTTTTCTTTGGGTTAGATCTCCTTGGTGTTCTATAACCTTCTTGTACTTGAATATTGATACCTTTCTCTAGGTTTGGGAAGTTGACTGTTATCCCTTTGAATAAACTTCATAGCCCTGTTTTGTTCTCTACCCCCTTTTCAAGGCCAATAACTTTTAGATTTGATCTTTTGAGGTTGTTTTCTAGATCTTGGAGGCATGCTTTATTGTTTTTTATTCTTTTTCCTTTTGTCTCCTCTGACTGTATTTTCAATAGCCTCTCTTCAAGCTCACTAATTATTTCTTCTGTGTGATCAATTCTGCTATTAAAAGAATGCATCAAAATTCAAGCAAGCCCCAAAATTTGTTTTCTATTATTTTAATCTCTTTGTTAAGTTCATTTGATAAAATTCTGAATTCCTTCTCTGTGTTATTGTGAATTTCTCTGAGTTTCCTCAAAACAGCTATTTTGAATTCTCTGTCTGAAAGATCACTTGTCTCTGTTTCTCAAGGATTGGTCCCTAGTGCCTTATTTATTTAGTTCATTTTGTGAGGTCATATTTTCCTGGATGATCTGAATGCTTGTGCTCACATAATGACTTCACTCTCCTTCCTCCAAGCACACAGATTATCTTTCTGTGCCAAGTGCTCACCTCAGGGGATGGGGTAGGGGTGTTGTAGGCAATTCAAGACTGTCTTCTATCCTTGTCAATGCTTCTTTCCTTAATATGTTGTTTGTCAGTGTCTGCAAATTGATGAGTTAGGTATTTATTGTAGTCTTCACAGTCTGGGTTTTTTTGGTACTCATTCTTCTTGAGAAGGCTTTCCAGGTATTTGAAGACTTGGATGTTGTAATCTAAGCCATACCTGCATTAGGTGGCACCCTAAGCCCAGTAATGCTTTTGTTCTTGAAGACTCACAGAGATACCACCTTGGTGGTCTTGGATAAGATCCAGAAAAATTCTTTGAATTACCAGGCAGACACAGACGCCTTGTTTTCTTCCCTTACTTTCTCCCAAACAGAGACTCCTTCTCTGTGCTGAGCCACCTGGAGCTGGGGGTGGGGTGATACAAGCATCCCTGTGGCCACCCACAGCGACTGCACTGGATCACGCCTAAAGCCAGCACAGCACTGATTCTTGCCCAAGGCTCACTGTAACCACTCCCTGGCTACCACCTGTATTCACTCAAAGCCCCAGGGCTCTACAGTCACCAGGTGGTGAAGCTATCTAGGACTTTTTTCTTCCCTACATGGTGATAAGTTACCCCAGGACTCAGGCAGGTCCAGAGATGCTGTTTGGGAACCAAGGAGTGGAGTCAAAAACCTTAGAAATATACCTCGTGTTCTATTTTACTGCATCAGAGCTGGCACTCAAACCATGAGATGCAATCCTTCCCACTTTTCTCTCCCCCTTCCACAGACAGAAAAGTCTCACCCATGGCCACCAATACCACAAGCTTATGGGTAGTACTGCCAGGCTAGCACAAATGTTCTTTCCATATTATGATGTTAAAACCAGGTACTGTGGCCTCTTACCTGATTTTTGGTTCTTATGAAGATGCTTTTTTTGTGTGTGTTGATAGTTGTTCAGTTAGATGTTCCTTGGGTTAGGGATGATTGCTGTAGGCTTCTTTTCAGCCATTTTGCTTCAACTCTTCCAATGTATAACTTTTGGCTACTCAATATGTAACCACTAATATCTGGAAACCTTGTTGATAACATAGTTGATTAACACATATTTTGTACATTATATGTGTTACATTCTGTCTTCTTACAATAAAGTTAGAGAAAAGAAAATATCATTCAAAAATCATAAGGAAAAGAAATATATTTATTTGTCATTAAATGGAAATGGATCATCATAAATGTCTTCATCCTTGTCTTCATGTTGAGTAAGCTGAGGAGGAGGAAAAGCGAAGGGCTGGTCTTGCCATCTTAGGGGTTGCAGAATTGAAAGATGTGAAGGTGGAAGGGGAGGAAGGAGAAGCAGGAGCACTCAGTGTAACTTTTATTGAAAAAAAATCTCCTCCTCCTCAGCCTCAAATCTTAAAAATGCAAGGGCAGGATCAAGATCAGTTCCCTTTGACTCAGAGTGAATGCAAATCTGTGGAGCTTCTAAAACCTATAGACCATATGTACTGACACTAAATAATTTTAAACTGATTTAGGGGACTGCATGTTATATAGTTTTCTGGAAACAAAACTATGAGACTGAAACTGACAGCTCAAATATAATAATTGCATTTGATTGAAAAATAAAACTAAAACTTGCTGGTAATGGAATGTCTAGCCCCTGAAGAGTATTGAGTCAAATTTAAATAACTAGAAGGGTCCACCACGTGGTAATTGTTTGAGGGTTCATATGACCGACATGGAAATGGTTCTGTTTGGTTTCTATTTTGACATACAATAGATCTTCTTGGATGGGTTTTGCTGACAACCTGTGGTTACAAAAATGTCTCCTGGGTGGTTTGAGACTTCATTCCATGTTTATAGATTATTTATCTTAATTTATTTCTATTAGACTCAAATACTATAATTGGCATCTCATCGTAAAAAGCACTAGTTTCTCCCTCTGGTTAGGCATCCCCTCTGCTCCCAGCCAGGATAAAAAGTGGGCAAGTTGTAGAGGAACATGGAATAAGGACAAAAATGATTTTGAGAAAAATCAAAGACTGGGAATAGAGTCTCAATTGAATAACCTACTGGTAGTCTTGGAAAATAGATAGAACTGATGAGTATGAAGAACGTTGCAAAATGTACAAAATATTTTCAGTGTTCAAATACCTAAAAGCTCTCACTTTTATATAAAATGCTGGCAGTGGGGTTGTGTTGCCTATGCTATTTTAAGAAATGGGTTCTAACTACACTTTGTTTTAATTTAATTGTTTTGCAAGTTCTGCTGAGTAAGACCTACTGCATAGAAGATGTTACCTTAGGCAGGAGTTACATTAAATTTGGTAACAAAGACAGAACACCTAGCTGTTGGGTGATGATTCTTTTTAGGTTTATCCGTATGTTTATCTCTTTCCCTTCCCCTACCCCATTCCTTACTTCCCAACTCTGGAGGGGGATTCTTGAAGTGGTTTTCAGATCTGTCTTGGTTTAACACAGTGGATAAAAGGGAGGTTGGAATAAGCTGAACACTGCAATTTACTGGTGGTGGGAGACGGGCTATAGCTGAAGGGAGGTGTGATGACTCTGAATGGGAATCAGGCTGAACCGCATTGGCTCAGAAATGAAAAGCTTTCTGTTTCGAAACACTTATACTAACGTTAATTTTCCTTTCTGTCCTCACTCTCAGAATTCAATCTCTTCTTCCTTGCTTCTCCCTAATACTTCATGGAGACAGTTGCCTTTGTTCCGGTCCCAGAACATATCTTCATCAGTTTCCCTAGTCATCCTGCCTGCTTACCACATCTAACCCTTGTTGCCTATTAATTTTAACCACTTTATATCCAAAATTATACTTGATTTACTGAGTAACAGTTCCTTGAAACAAAACCTACTACAGTAGTACCAACTGTGATAGTGACTAAACTCAAATGTATCCTAAGAGCAGCTACTGACATTTTGACTGACAAATATGATTGTTATAGGGGATGGAGAAGTGTATTTTGTCAGTTACATATATGCCTGGACTTACTAGCCCCATGAAAATGTGTTTTTGGTTGGTGTCTCAGAGTTGTGAAATACAAGTACCAACTTGAATTTAAAAAACACCAATGTGGCTTGTGGGAACTCTCAGTAAGTCTGTACACTCAAATAATCAATGCTTTGATGGTGGGTAGTCTTCCCTTTGTTACCATGCTCCCCTTTCTCCCTCGACACATATTTTAAGTGACTTTTATTAAATATTATTCTTCATCGTGAAGGAGGCAAATTAGGGCAGAGTATAACAAATAGCATCAGGAATATTACAGTGAACTTTGCTTTAAAGCTAAGACAGACAAGGCAATAGAGTTCTAAAAGGAATGCCAAAACTCTCCCTTCCCAGAATCTTCTTTGAAATGTTATCTGAGTTAATGCCCCATCTCTTTAAATATGGCCTGGAAGTGGTGTCAGGAGGGCGCTTTAAGAATTTTAGACTTCGGTTAAGCTGGGCAGATTGGTTGGAACTGGTGAATTGGAAAGGAATACCAATTTGGTAAGTTTATGTTTCAGCATGCCATACAAAGTTAAAAACTGCACTTTGTTTTAATTTAATTGTTGTTTTGCAAGTTCCGCTGAGTAAGACCTACTGCATAGATGTTACCATGTAGTCACCAGTCTCTAGACTGGTTGTTCTTAACTGAGGGTATTTAGGAAACTTTAAAACTCAGGCAAAATACCTGCAGAGACACACACACGTGCGCGCGCGCACACACACACACGTGCATGCGCGCACATACACACATGCACATGAATACACATACAGAGACCCTTTCCATCTCCTTTCCACCTACGCTGGTGGCTTGGATTCAGTAGATCTGAAGTGAAGCCTTAGCATCTGCATTTTAAATGCTCCATAGTACATTCCAATGCACAGCCAAGACTGAAAAACTCCTGGCTGAGACACTTCAATTTCGTCTGGAGTTTGATGTCCTGTAGGTGCTTTACTGTACAACAAACTTATTTAATAAGTACTATTTGTCAGGCACTGTTCCAAGCATTCTATAATAGCTACTCATTTAATTCTCATACCAACCCTATGAGGTAGGTATTATCATCATCCCTATTTTGCAGATCAAGCGAAAGAGAGATACAGATAATCTTCTATCTTAAGTAAAAAGACACAAACACTATGTCCCATTGAAACATACTGACTATTATTAAGTTAATTGTATATTAAAGTGCTGTGAACATTGTGAAATAAGTACATATGATTAACTGAGGGTATTTAGGAAACTTTAAAACTCAGGCAAAATACCCGCAGAGACACACACGCGCGCACACACACACAGGCACGCACGTGTGTGCACACACACACATACACGCATGCACATGAATACACATACAGAGACCCTTTCCATCTCCTTTCCACCTATGCTGGAGGCTTGTGGCATTAACCAGAGTGAAAGAAGACACCTTGGTCTGGTTTATGAATACTGAGGAATACATGAATCATCTTTACTCTCAATATCTTTGAAAACAAGATGAATAGCTAAAGAGTAGGCTCTCCAGTAAAACTTCTCTCTAGAAGATGAGAAAGGAGCAATAAGACACAAGTCAAACATATTATAACATGTGAATGTTTATTAATATTATTAAAATATATGATTGGGTCTTCCTTTTTTGCCTTTTTATAAATTAAGAAAAACCCTGGTCTACTTGATGACCTTAAAATGGACTCCAGGAATAATAATGATATGATCTATTACTAGCAAATTCAGCAACCAGAACTTCAGAAACTAGTCCATAAGTTCAGTATTCTGTGTTTATTAATCCATAGTGATGTCAACCTTTACAACACAGTCTTTTATTAGTAAAGTTAAATCGACAGAAATATACATACAAAAACACCTAGGTTCCAGTCTCAGCCTTGAGACTAATGTGTTCTATGTTCTTTCCCCTCTCAAAGCCTTAGTTTCTTCATCTGTAAAATGGATGGGTTTGCCCTAGATAATCTCTCCAAGGTCTCTACCAGTATAAAAAGTCTATAAATATATTAAGAACTATTGTGACAGGAAGCTCATGGCTTTTGTTTCTTCAACGTAATAATTTGTTCCTGCCTATCTCCTGGGATCTCTGAGTGAGCATTGGTTAGAAAGAATGTTGAGCTCTCTGGTGGACAGCTGACTTCTCTTACCCAGCAGAAATGAATCTGTCAACTTTCATTAGGCATTGTCTGGTAACATCATGCTCAGTGATAGATTGTACCAGAAGTAGTGTTAGGTTGACATCCAATTATACCAAGGTTCTAAAAAGGTAGTCTATTTCACTCTTCTTAAAATTCCTGAGAATTTGGGATGCTGCAAAACATGTAAAATGGTTGATAGGAAGCAAGAAATTGTTTACCATGCATTTTAATACTTTCATTTTGAGGCTGTCAAAGCTGTATATGGTCAAATATGACCATATTATCAATAGAAGTGCCTTAAAAATTGTCAAGGTTAGAAGAACAGGTTTCTGGAACACCTCACGGTTGTGATCACAACTGAGCCTTGTGCTTTTAGCCAAGTTGCTCCCTGGCCTGTTCCCCAAGATGGCACGCTGTCAGGAGAGCTTCCTCCTAAGGAAAATGGCCCAAGAAAGAACAAAGATGGGAGTGGTGGTTAGGAACTGAAGGAGGCTTCTCCTGATTTCCCTGACCTTTAAACAGCCGTACCATCTGGAAACAGAGTGGGCAGCACATCACACAAAGTGGGCAGCTACAGAGTGGGCAGTGGCGAGTCAGAGTCATCTGGACTACCTGAATAATTATGTGGACATTTAAATTCCCACCCAATAAAATCCACTTTACATTTATAATAATTTTAAAATATTTAAGTGAATCAAAATATAATTTTTTCCAAACTCTGCAAGCCTTCATTTGGATTTGGCTGTATAAATCTGGCCTGAAGATAATTTCTTTCTATTTACCAACATAGAAAGGAATTCAAATTATGTTGTTAAGTGAAACAAGCAAGTTTTATAACACAGTTTTAGTTTGATTCTATGAAAATAATGTAGTATATTTTAGAAAAAGAAGTGGGAACATTATGTTGTATGGAGCAAGGGCTGGGAATTCTACAAATTCTAGATAACTTTATCTTTGTTATATATTTCTATATTTCATTTTTATACAACAAAAACATTTTAGCTTTACATCAGATTAAAACAAAATAAAGTCTTGTTTTAGAAAACAAGAAAGTAAGGGATATTTGAGGGGTTTGGGGGTAATAATTATTTTCTTCCAACAGGAGTTGAATTATCAGAACCTTTTCATTATCAAATTTTGTCCTTAAACTAAAAGTTAAAATCTATTATTCTCATTGGGATTGATTTTCTGTTTCTTGCTTTACCTCAACAACCCTTTTGGCGAAGACCCATTGAATAATTCAAGAATTCTTTCTAAGGTATAAAACAAGTCAAGATGGCTAGCCCCAGCTCCTTGGTCCCTTGCCTGGGTGAGAAAGGTCTCAGCATAGCTTCTTTTGCTGGGCATAGAATGGCTTCTGATATTTCAAGAGTTGCTCTGAATTTGCCTTGGGAATCTCTTGGTCTAGGCAGGCCAGGCTGAAGAGACTATTTTGCTCATCGTAGAATAGTATGTCATAAGGCTCCTTATTATCTGGGCAAAACCAAAAATCTCCTCTGCCTCTGGCCCCAGCAGAGTCTTTTCTAATTAATACTTTATTTGGCAGCAGATGTTTTCTGTGTGCCATACACTGAGGCGACAGCTAAGCAGAATCCCTTAAGGGAAGATATTCCACTAGGAAAGGCACCTTCCCCCAACCCTTCAGGCTTCTCTAGTTTGCTCAGGAAGGTCTTCCTTATCTTCATATATTAAGGCAATCTATTTTTCTTTTCATAATTGGCTTACTCTCTAAATAGTTACTGTGTTTTCTCAAATTTCTAAAGCCATAAAGAGTATGTTCACCTTTTATAATACCAGCACTTTGGGAGGCTGAGGCAGGTGGATCACTTGAGGTTAGGGGTTCAAGACCAGCCTGACCAACGTGGTGAAACCCCATCTCTACTAAAAACACAAAAATTAGTCGGGAATGGTGGTGAGTGCCTGTAATCCCAGCTACTCGGGAGGCTGAGGCAGGAGAATCGCTTGAACCCAGGAGGTGGAGGTTGCAATGAGCTGAGATTGTGCCACTGCACTCCAGCCTGGGCAACAGAGTAAGACTCTGTCTCAAAAAATAAAAATAATTTTATATATATATATATATTTATGTGTGTGTGTGTGTGCGCTCACCTTATAACAATATGAAAGTATACAGAACAAAACATGAAAATCCTCCTTTGTTTCCTTCCCCATCTTCAATGGTCTGATATACATCTTCCCAGTTCCCTTTCTATGCATTTACATACACATGTATACATAAATATATATGATGTTTCTTTGTGTCCACTAAAATTTTCTGCAAGGTTAAAAGTGTTCTAAATCTGTGCTATGCAATATGGTAGCCATTAGCTACATGGGACAGCTGAGCACTTGAAATGTGACTAGTGTGACTGAGGGACTAAATTTTTAATTTTAAGTAATTCGAATTTGTTTAAATTTAAGTTTTTAATTGGCAGCCCAATAGGAAAGAAGAAGTGAAATTTTCTCTGTAGACAACAAGATCATATACATAGAAAACCCCTAAAGACTCCATGAAAAACTGTTAAAATGAAAACGGTAAAAGTGCAGGGTACAAAATCAACACAGAAAAATCAGTAGCATTTGTCTATACAAACAACAAACTATCTGAAAAAGATAAAGAAAATAATCCCATTTAAAATGAAATAGAAAAAATACTTATGAATAAATTTAACCAAGGAAGTAAAATATCTTTATACCACAAACTATCAAAATTTAAATAAAAAAATGAAAAATACAAATATATAGGAAGATATGTTCATGGAGTTGAAAAATTAATATTGTCAAAATAGCCATAGTACCCAAAGAAATCCACAGATTCAATGCAATTCCTATCAAAGTTCCAAGGTCATTTTTCACAGAAATATAAAAAAAAATCCTAAAATTCATATGAAATCACAAAAGATCCCAAAGAGCCAAAACAATCTTGAGCAAAAAGAACAAAACCAGAGGCATCATTCTACCTGATCTGAAAATTTACCACACAGCTATAGTAACCAAAATAGCATGGCAGCAGCATAAGAACACATACACAGACCAATGGAACAGATTAGAGAGCCAAAAAATAAATTAATATATTTATGGCCAATTGATGTTTGACACAGGTGCTAGTAATATGCAATGGGGAAAGGACTAGTCTCTTCCATACGTGGTGTTAGGAAAACTGGATATCCACATGCAGAAGAGTGAAATTAGACTCTCACACCATATATGAAAATCAACTCGAAATGTATCAATGACTTAAATATAAGACCTAAAATTGTAAAGATACTAGAAGAAAACACAGGGGAAAAGCTTTTTGACATTGGTCTGAGCAAAGATTTTTTTGGAGATGACTTCAAAAACATAGGCAACTGATATAGTTTGGATCTGTGTCCGCATCCAAATCTCATCTTGAATTGTAGTTCCCATTATCCCCATATGTCAAGGGAGGGACTGGGTGGGAAGTGATTGGATCACAGGGGAGTTTCCCCCAAGCTGTTCTCATAAAAGTGAGGGAGTTGTCATGAGATCTGATGGTTTTATAAGTGACAGTTCCTCCTACACACACTCTTCTTGCCTGCTGCCATGTAATGCATGCCTGCTTCCCTTTCTGCCATGATTGTAAGTTTCCTGAGGCCTTCCCATCTGCAGAACCATTAGTCAATTAAACCTCTTTCCTTTATAAACTACCCAGTCTTGGGTACTATCTTTATAACAATGTGACATCAGGCTAAAACAGGAAATTAGTACCACAAAGAATGGGGTACTGCTATAAAGATATCAAAAAATGTGGAAGCGACTTTGGAACTGGGTGACAGGCAGAGTTGGAACAGTTTGGAGGGCTCAGAAGAAGACAGGAAGATGTGGAAAAGTTTGCAATTTTCTACAGATTTGCTGAATGGTTTTGACCAAAATTTTGATAGTGATGTGGACAATGAAATCCAGGCTGAGGAGGTCTCAGATGGAAATGAGGAATTTATTGGGAATTGGAGAAAAGATCACTCTTGTTATTCTTTTTTTTTTTTTTAATTATTACTATACTTTAAGTTCTGGGGTATAGGTAGAGGACGTGCAGTATTGTTACATAGGTATACACGTGCCATGGTGCTTTGCTGCACCCATCAACCAGTCATCTACATTAGGTATTTCTCCTAATGCTATCCCTCCCCTAGCCCCTCACTCCCCGACAGGCCCTGGTGTGTGACGTTCCCCTCCCTGTGTCCATGTGTTCTCATTGTTCAGCTCCTGCTTATGAGTGAGAACATGTAATGTTTGGTTTTCTGTTCTTGTTGTTTGCTGAGAATGATGGTTTCCAGCTTCATCCATGTCCTTGCAAAGGTCATGAACTCATCCTTTTTTATGGCTGCATAGTATTCCATGGTGTATATGTGCCACATTTTCTTTTGTTTTTCTTTTTTTATTATTATTATGCTTTAAGTTTTAAGATACATGTGCACAATGTGCAGGTTTGTTACGTATGTATACATGTGCCATGTTGGTGTGCTGCACCCATTAACTCATCATTTAGCACTAGGTATATCTCCTAATGCTATCCCTCCCCGCTCCCCCCACCCTACAATAGGCCCCGGTGTGTGATGGTCCCCTTCCTGTGTCCATGTGTTCTCATTGTTCAATTCCCACCTATGAGTGAGAACATGCGGTGTTTGGTTTTTTGTCCTTGCGATAGTTTGCTGAGAATGATGGTTTCCAGCTTCATCCATGTCCCTACAAAGGACATGAACTCATCATTTTTTATGGCTGCATAGTATTCCATGGTGTATATGTGCTACATTTTCTTAATCCAGTCTATCGTTGTTGGACATTTGGGTTGGTTCCAAGTCTTTGCTATTGTGAATAGTGCCGCAATAAACATACGTGTGCATGTGTCTTTATAGCAGCATGATTTATAATCCTTTGGGTATATACCCAGTAATGGGATGGCTGGGTCAAATGGTATTTCTAGTTCTAGATCCCTGAGGAATCACCACACTGACTTCCACAATGGTTGAACCAGTTTACAGTCCCACCAACAGTGTAAAAGTGTTCCTATTTCTCCACATCCTCTCCAGCACCTGTTGTTTCCTGACATTTTAATGATCGCCACTCCAACTGGTGTGAGATGGTATGTCATTGTGGTTTTGATTTGCATTTCTCTGATGGCCAGTGTTGATGAGCATTTTTTCATGTATTTTTTGGCTGCATAAATGTCTTCTTTTGAGAAGTGTCTGTTCATATCCTTCGCCCACTTTTTGATGGGGTCGTTTGTTTTTTTCTTGTAAATTTCTTTGAGTTCATTGTAGATTCTGGATATTAGCCCTTTGTCAGATGAGTAGGTTGCAAAAATTCTCTCCCATTCTGTAGGGTGCCTGGTCACTCTGATGGTGGTTTCTTTTGCTGTGCAGAAGCTCTTTAGTTTAATTAGATCCCATGTGTCAATTTTGGCTTTTGTTGCCATTGCTTTTGGTGTTTTAGACATGAAGTCCTTGCCCATGCCTATGTCCTGAATGGTATTGCCCAGGTTTTCTTCTAGGGTTTTTATGGTTTTCGGTCTAACATTTAACTCTTTAATCCATCTTGAATTAATTTTTGTATAAGGTGTAAGGAAGGGATCCAGTTTCAGCTTTCTACATATGGCTAGCCAGTTTTCCCAGCACCATTTATTAAATAGGGAATCCTTTCCCCATTTCTTGTTTTTCTCAGGTTTGTCAAAGATCAGATAGTTGTAGATATGTGGCATTATTTCTGACGGCTCTGTTCTGTTCCATTGGTCTATATCTCTGTTTTGGTACCAGTACCATGCTGTTTTGGTTACTGTAGCCTTGTAGTATAGTTTGAAGTCAGGTAGTGTGATGCCTCCAGCTTTGTTCTTTTGGCTTAGGATTGACTTGGCAGTACGGGCTCTTTTTTGGTTCCATATGAACTTTAAAGTGTTTTTTTCCAATTCTGTGAAGAAAGTCATTGGTAGCTTGATGGGGATGGCATTGACTCTATAAATTACCTTGGGCAGTATGGCCATTTTCATGATATTGATTCTTCCTACCCATGAGCATGGAATGTTCTTCCATTTGTTTGTATCCTCTTTTATTTCATTGAGCAGTGGTTTATACTTCTCCTTGAAGAGATCCTTACTGTCTCTTGTAAGTTGGATTCCCAGGTATTTTATTCTCTTTGAAGCAATTGTGAATGGGAGTTCACTCATGATTTGGCTCTCTGTTTGTCTGTTATTGGTGTATAAGAATGCTTGTGATTTTTGTACATTGATTTTGTATCCTGAGACTTTGCTGAAGTTGCCTATCAGCTTAAAGAGATTTTGGGCTGAGACAGTGGGGTTTTCTAGATACACAATCATGTCATCTGCAAACAGGGACAATTTGACTTCCTCTTTTCCTAATTGAATGCCCTTTATTTCCTTCTCCTGTCTAATAGCCCTGGCCAGAAGTTCCAACACTATGTTGAATAGGAGTGGTGAGAGAGGGCATCCCTGTCTTGTGCCAGTTTTCAAAGGGAATGCTTCCAGTTTTTGCCCATTCAGCATGATATTGGCTGTGGGTTTGTCATAGATAGCTCTTATTATTTTGAGATACGTCCCATCAATACCTAATTTATTGAGAGTTTTTAGCATGAAGTGTTGTTGAATTTTGTCAAAGGCCTTTTCTGCACCTATTGAGATAATCATGTGGTTTTTGTCTTTGATTCTGTTTATATGCTGGATTATGTTTACTGATTTGCATATGTTGAACCAGCCTTCATCCCAGGGATGAAGCCCACTTGATCATGATGGATAAGCTTTTTGATGTGTTGCTGGATTCGGTTTGCCAGTATTTTATTGAGGATTTTTGTATCAATGTCCATCAAGGATATTGGTCTAAAATTCTCTTTTTTGGTTGTGTCTCTGCCAGGCTTTGGTATCAGGATGATGCTGGCCTCATAAAATGAGTTAGGGAGGATTCCCTCTTTTTCTATTGATTGGAATAGCTTCAGAAGGAATGGTACCAGCTCCTCCTTGTACCTCTGGTAGAATTCGGCTGTGAATCCATCTGGTCCTGGACTTTTTTTGGTTGGTAAGCTGTTGATTATTGCCTCAATTTCACAGCCTGTTATTGGTCTATTCAGAGATTCAATTTCTTCCTGGTTTAGTCTTGGGAGAGTGTATGTGTCGAGGAATTTATCCATTTCTTCTAGATTTTCTAGTTTATTTGTGTAGAGGTGTTTATAATATTCTCTGCTGGTAGTTTGTATTTCTGTGGAATCGATGGTGATATCCCCTTTGTCATTTTCATTGCATCTATTTGATTCTTCTCTCTTTTTTTCTTTATTAGTCTTGCTAGCGGTCTGTCAATTTTGTTGATCTTTTCGAAAAACCAGCTCCTGGATTCATTGATTTTTTTGAAGAGTTTTTTGTGTCTCCATTTCCTTCAGTTCTGCTCTGATCTGAGTTATTTCTTGCCTTCTGCTAGCTTTTGAATGTGTTTGTTCTTGCTTCTCTAGTTCTTTTAATTGTGGTGTTAGGGTGTCAATTTTAGATCTTTCCTGCTTTCTCTTGTGGGCATTTAGTGCTCTAAATTTGCCTCTACACACTGCTTTGAATGTGTCCCAGAGATTCTGGTATGTTGTGTCTTTGTTCTCGTTGGTTTCGAAGAACATCTTTATTTCTGCCTTCATTTCGTTGTGTACCCCATAGTCATTCAGGAGCAGGTTGTTCAGTTTCCATGTAGTTGAGACGTTTTGAGTGAATTTCTTAATCCTGAGTTCTAGTTTGATTGCACTGTGGTCTGAGAGACAGTTTGTTATAATTTCTGTTCTTCTACATTTGCTGAGGAGTGTTTTACTTCCAACTACGTGGTCAATTTTGTAATAGGTGTGGTGTGGTGCTGAAAAAAATGTATATTCTGTTGATTTGGGGTGGAGAGTTCTGTAGATGTCTATTAGGTCCACGTGGTGCAGAGCTGAGTTCAATTCCTGGATATCCTTGTTTACTTTCTGTCTTGTTGATCTGTCTAATGTTGACAGTTGGGTGTTAAAGTCTCCCATTATTATTGTGTGGGAGTCTAAGTCTCTTTGTAGGTCACTCAGGACTTGCTTTATGAATCTGGGTGCTCCTGTATTGGGTGCATATATATTTAGGATAGTTAGTTCTTCTTGTTGAATTGATCCCTTTACCATTATGTAACGGCCTACTTTGTCTCTTTTGATCTTTGTTGGTTTAAAGTCTGTTTTATCAGAGGCTAGGATTGCAACCCCTGCCTTTTTTTGTTTTCCATTTGCTTGGTAGATCTTCCTCCATCCCTTTATTTTGAGTCTATGTGTGTCTCTGCAGGTGAGATGGGTTTCCTGAATACAGCACACTGATGGGTTTCGACTCTTTATCCAATTTGCCAGTCTGTGCCTTTTAATTGGAGCATTTAGCCCATTTACATTTAAGGTTAGTATTGCTATGTGTGAATTTGATCCTGTCATTATGATGTTAGCTGGTTATTTTGCTCGTTAGTTGATGCAGTTTCTTCCTAGCCTCGATGGTCTTTTCAATTTGGCATGTTTTTGCAGTGGCTGGTACTGGTTGTTCATTTCCATGTTTAGTGCTTCCTTCAGGAGCTCTTTTAGGGCAGGCCTGGTGGTGACAAAATCTCTCAGCAGTTGCTTGTCTGTAAAGCATTTTATTTCTCCTTCACTTATGAAGCTTAGTTTGGCTGGATATGAAATTCTGGGTTGAAAATTCTTTTCTTTAAGAATGTTGAATATTGGCCCCCACTCTCTTCTGGCTTGTAGAGTTTCTGCCAAGAGATCTGCTGTTAGTCTGATGGGCTTCCCTTTGTGGGTAACCCGACCTTTCTCTCTGGCTGCCCTTAACATTTTTTCCTTCATTTCAACTTTGGTGAATCTGACAATTATGTGTCTTGGAGTTGCTCTTCTCGAAGAGTATCTTTGTGGCGTTCTCTGTATTTCCTGAATCTGAATGTTGGCCCGCCTTGCTAGATTGGGGAAATTCTCCTGGATAATATCCTTCAGAGTGTTTTCCAACTTGGTTCCATTCTCCCTGTCACTTTCAGGTACACCAGTGAGACGTAGATTTGGTCGTTTCACATAGTCCCATATTTCTTGGAGGCTTTGCTTGTTTCTTTTTATTCTTTTTTCTCTAAACTTCTCTTCACACTTCATTTCATTCGTTTCATCTTCCGTTGCTGATACCCTTTCTTCCAGTTGATTGCATCAGTTACTGAGGCTTGTGCATTTGTCACGTAGTTCTTGTGCCATGGTTTTCAGCTCCATCAGGTCCTTTAAGGACTTCTCTGCATTGGTTATTCTAGTTATCCATTCATCTAATTTTTTTCAAAGTTTTTAACCTATTTGCCATTGATTCGAACTTCTTCCTTTAGCTTGAAGTAGTTTGATCTTCTGAAGCCTTCCTCTCTCAACTCATCAAAGTCATTCTCCGTCCAGCTTTGTTCCGTTGCTGGTGAGGAGCTGTGTTCCTTTGGAAGAGGAGAGGTGCTC
Source organism: Pongo pygmaeus (assembly GCF_028885625.2). Lineage (NCBI taxonomy): Eukaryota > Metazoa > Chordata > Mammalia > Primates > Hominidae > Pongo > Pongo pygmaeus. Next base: position 109,207,737 of record NC_072396.2, read on the forward strand.
TGATTTGTAGAGTTTCAGGTTTTTCTGCTGTGTTTTTTCCCCATCTTTGTGGCTTTATCTACCTTTGGTCTTTGATGATGGTGACGTACAGATGGGTTTTTGGTGCGGATGTGCTTTCTGTTTGTTAGTTTTCCTTCTAACAGTCAGGAGCCTCAGCTGCAGGTCTGTTGGAGTTTACTGGAGGTCCACTCCAGACCCTGTTTGCCTGTATATCAGCAGCGGTGGCTGCAGAACAGCAGATATTGGTGAACAGCAAATGTTGCTGCCTGATCGTTCCTCTGGAAGTTTTGTCTCAGAGGAGTACCTGGCCGTGTGAGGTGTCATTCCACCCTTACTTGGGGGTGCCTGCCAGTTAGGCTACTCGGGGGTCAGGTACCCACTTGAGGAGGCAGTCTGCCCATTCTCAGATCTCCAGGTGCATACTGCGAGAACCACTACTCTCTTCAAAGCTGTCAGACAGGGACATTTAAGACTGCGGAGGTTACTGCTGTCTTTCGTTTGTCTGTGCCCTGCCCCCAGAGGTGGAGCCTACAGAGGCCGGCAGGCCTCCTTGAGCTGTGGTGGGCTCCACCCAGTTCGAGCTTCCTGGCCGCTTTGTTTACCAACTCAAGCCTGAGCAATGGCAGTCTCCCCTCCCCCAGCCTCGCTGCCACCTTGCAGTTTGATCTCAGACTGCTGTGCTTGCAATGAGGGAGGCTCCCTGGGCGTAGGACCCTCCGAGCCAGGTGCGGGATATAGTCTCTTGGTGTGCCGTTTGTTAAGCCCATTGGAAGGGCACAGTATTAGGGTGGGAGTGACCCAATTTTCCAGGTGCCCTCTGTCACCCCTTTCTTTGACTAGGAAAGGGAATTCCCTGACCCCTTGCGCTTCCTGGGTGAGGCAATGCCTCACCCTGCTTCAGCTCACACACAGCACACTGCACCCACTGTCTGCACCCACTGTCCAGCACTCCCCAATGAGATGAACCCGGTACCTCAGTTGGAAATGCAGAAATCACCCGTCTTTTGCATCGCTCATGCTGGGAGCTGTAGACTGGAGCTCGCCACATTTTCTTTATCCAGTCATGCTGGAGAGGATGTGGAGAAATAGGAATACTTTTATACTGTTGGTGGGAGTGTAAATTAGTTCACCCATTGTGGAAGACAGTGTGGCGATTCCTCAAGGATCTAGAACTAGAAATACCATTTGACCCAGCAATCCTATTACTGGGAATATACCCAAAGTATTATAAATCATTCTACTATAAAGACACATGGACACATATGTTTATTGCAGCACTATTCACAATAGCAAAGACTTGGAACCAACCCAAATGCCCATCAATGGCAGACTGGCCACATTTTCTTTATCCAGTTCTCGTGATAGTTTGCTGGGAATGATGGTTTCCAGCTTCATCCATGTCCCTACAAAGGACATGAACTCATCATTTTTTATGGCTGCATAGTATTCCATGGTATATATGTGCCACATTTTCTTAATCCAGTCTATCAGTGATCAAAGATCAGATGGTTTTAGATATGTGGTGTTATTTCTGAGGCCTCTGTTCTGTTCCATTGGTCTATATACCTGTTTTGGTACCAGTACCATGCTGTTTTGGTTACTGTAGCTTTGTAGTATAGTTTGAAGTCAGGTAGTGTGATTCCTCAAGCTTTGCTCTTTTTACTTAGGATTGCCTTGGCTATGCAGGCTCTTTTTTGGTTCCATAGGAAATTTAAAGTAGTTTTTTCCAATTCTGTGAAGAAAGTCAGTGTTAGCTTGATGGGGATAGCATTGACTCTATAAACTACTTTGGTCAGTATGGCCATTTTCATGATATTGATTCTTCCTATCCATGAGCATAGAATGTTTTTCCATTTGTTTGTTTCCTCTCTTATTTCATTGAGCAGTGGTTTGTAGTTCTCCTTGAAGAGGTCCTTCACATCCCTTGTAAGTTGGATTCCTAGGTATTTTATTCTCTTTGTAGCACTTGTGAATGGGAGTTAACTCATGATTTGGCTCTCTGTCGGTTTTTGGTGTATAGGGATGCTTGTGATTTTTGCACACTGATTTTGTATCCTGGGTCTTTGCTGAAGTTGCTTATCAGCTTCAGGAGAATTTGGGCTGAGATGATGGGGTTTTCTAATTACACAATCATGTCATCTGCAAACAGAGACAATTTGACATCCCCTTTTCCTATTTAAATACCCTTTATTTCTTTCTCTTGCCTGATTGACCTGGCCAGAACTTCCAATACTATGTTGAATAGGAATGGTGAGAGATGGCATCCTTGTCTTCTGCTGGTTTTCAAAGGGAATGCTTCCAGTTTTTGCCCATTCAGTAAGAAGGTAAGGGATATTTGAGGGCTTTGAGGTAATAATTATTTTCTTCCAACAGGAGTTGAATTATTAGAACCTTTTCATTATCAAATTTTGTCCTTAAACTAAAAGTTAAAATCTATTATTCTCATTGGGATTGATTTTCTGTTTCTTGCTTTACCTCAACAACCCTTTTGGTGAAGGTCCATTGAATAATTCAAGAATTCTTTCTAAGGTATAAAACAAGTCAAGATGGCTAGCCCTAGCTCCTTGGTCCCATTCAGTATGATTGGCTGTGGGTTTGTCATAAATAGTTCTTATTATTTTGAGATACATTCCATCAATACCTAGTTTGTTGAGAATGTTTAGCGTGAAGGGCTGTAGAATTTTGTTGAAGGCCTTTCCTGCATTGATTGAGATAATTGTGTGGTTTTTGTCATTGGTTCTGTTTATGTGATGGATTATGTATATTGATTTGCATGTGTTGAACCAGTCTTGCATCCCAGGGATGAAGTCAACTTGATTGTGCTGGATAAGCTTTTTGATGTGCTGCTGGATTTAGTTTGTCAGTATTTTACTGAGGATTTTCGCATCAATGTTCATCAGGGATATTGGCCTGAAATTTTCTTTTTTTTGTTACGTCTCTGCCAGGTTTTGGCATCAGGATGATGCTGGCTTCACAAAATGAGTTAGGGAGGATTCCGTCTTTTTCTATTTTTTGGAATATTTGCAGAAGAAATGGTACCAGCTCCTCTTTGTACTTCTGGTAGAATTCGGCTGTGAATCTGTCTGGTCCTGGATTTTTTTGGTCAGTAGGCTATTAATTACTGCCTTAATTTCAGAACTTGTTATTGCTCTATTCGGAGATCCAATTTCTTCCTGGTTTAAACTTGGAAGGGTGTATGTATCCAGGAGTTTATCCATTTCTTCTAGGTTTTCTAGTTTATTTGCATAGAGGTGTTTATAGTATTCTCTGATGGTAGTTTGTATTTCTGTGGGATTGGTGGTGATATCCTCTTTATCATTTTTTATTGCATCTAGTTGATTCTTTTCTATTTTCTTCTTTATTAATCTGGATAGCAGTCTATTTTGTTAATCTTTTCAAAAACCAGCTGCTGGGTTCACAGCGTTCAAACTTTACTAAGGATCAGACTGCTTCCTCAAGTGGGTCCATGATCTCGGGTATCCTGAATGGGAGATACCTCCCAGTAGGAGCCGACAGACACCTCATACGGGAGAGCTCTGGCTGGCATCTGGCAGGTGCCCCTCTGGGATGAAGCTTCCAGAGGAAAGAACAGGCAGCAATCTTTGCTGTTCTGCAGCCTCCGCTAGTGATACCCAGGCAAACAGGGTCTGGAGTGGACCTCCAGTAAACTGCAGCAGACCTGCAGCAGAGGGGCCTGACTGTTAGAAGGAAAACTAGCAAACAGAAAGGAATAGCATCAACATAAACAAAAAGTACGTCCACTCAGAGACCCCATCCTAAGGTCACCAACATCAAAGACTAAAGGTAGATAAATCCACAAAGATGGGGATAGACCAGTGCAAAAAGTCTGAAAATTCCAAAAACCAGAATGCCTCTTCTCCTCCAAAGGAACACAACTCCTCACCAGCAAGGAAACAAAACTGGACGGAGAATGAGTTTGATGAATTGACAGAAGTAGGCTTCAGAAGGTGAGTAATAATGAACTCCTCCAAGCTAAAGGAGCATGTTCTAACCCAATGCAAGGAAGCTAAGAACCTTGAAAAAATGTTAGATGAATTGCTAACTACAATAACCAGGTTAAAGAAGAACATAAATGACCTGATGGAGCTGAAAAACACAGCACAAGAACTTCATGAAGCATACACAATTATCAATAGCTGAATCGATCAAGCGGAAGAAAAGATATCAGGGACTGAATATCAACTTAATGAAATGAAGCAAGAAGACACGGCTAGAGAAAAAAGAATGAAAGGGAATGAATAAAGCCTCTAAGAAATATGGGATTATGTGAAAAGACCAAATCTACATTTGATTGGTGTACCTGAAAGTGACAGGGAGAATGGAACCAAGTTGGAAAACACTCTTCAGGATATTATCCAGGAGAACTTCCCCAATCTAGCAAGACAGGCCAACATTCAAATTCAGGAAATACAGAGAATACCACAAAGATATTTGTCAAGTATCTACTTTGTCAAGTAGAGCAACCCCAAGACAAATAATCATCAGATTCCCCAAGGTTGAAATGAAGGAAAAAACGTTAAGGGCTGCCAGAGAGAAAGGTTGCATTACCCACAAAGGTAAGCCCATCAAATTAACAGTGGATCCTTCTGCAGAAACTCTACAAGCCAGAAGAGAGTGGGGGCCAATATTCAACATTCTTAAAGAAAATAATTTTCGAGAGGAGCCAAGATGGCCGAATAGGAACAGCTCTGGTCTACAGCTCCCAGCGTGAGCGACGCAGAAGACGGGTGATTTCTGCATTTCCATCTGAGGTACCGTGTTCATCTCACTAGGGAGTGCCAGACAGTGGGCGCAGGTCAGTGGGTGAGTGCACCGTGCACCAGCCGAAGCAGGGGCGAGGCATTGCCTCACTGGGGAACTCGGGAAGCGCAAGGGGTCAGGGAGTTCCCTTTCCAGGGATGACAGATGGCACCTGGAAAATCGGGCCACTCCCACCCGAATACTGTGCTTTTCCTACGGGCTTAGGAAACGGTGCCCCAGGAGATCATAGCCTGCACCTGGCTCAGAGGGTCCTACACCCACGGAGTCTTGCTGATTGCTAGCACAGCAGTCTGAGATCAAACAGCAAATCGGCAGCGAGGCTGGGGGAGGGGCGCCCGCCATTGCCCAGGCTCCCTTAGGTAAACAAAGCAGCCAGGAAGCTTGAACTGGGTGGAGCCCACCACAGCTCAAGGAGGCCTGCCTGCCTCTGTAGGCTCCACCTCTGGGGGCAGGGCACAGACAAACAAAAAGACAGCAGTAACCTCTGCAGACTTAAATGTCCCTGTCTGACAGCTTTGAGGAGAGCAGTGGTTCTCCCAGCACGCAGCTGGAGATCTGAGAACGGGCTGACTGCCTCCTCAAGTGGGTCCCTGACCCCTGACCCCCGAGCAGCCTAACTGGGAGGCATCCCCCAGCAGGGGCAGACTGACACCTCACACGGCCAGCCAGGTACTCCAACAGACCTGCAGCTGAGGGTCCTGTCTGTTAGAAGGAAAACTAACAGAAAGGACATCCACACCAAAAACCCATCTGTACATCACCATCATCAAAGACCAAAAGTAGATAAAACCACAAAGATGGGGAAAAAACAGAGCAGAAAAACTGGAAACTCTAAAAAGCAGAGTACCTCTCCTCCTCCAAAGGAACGCAGTTCCTCACCAGCAACGGAACAAAGCTGGACGGAGAATGACTTTGACGAGCTGAGAGAAGAAGGCTTCAGACGATCAAATTACTCCAAGCTACGGGAGGATATTCAAACCAAAGGCAAAGAAGTTGAAAACTTTGAAAAAAATTTAGAAGAATGTATAACTAGAATAACCAATACAGAGAAGTGCTTAAAGGAGCTGATGGAGCTGAAAACCAAGGCTCGAGAACTACGTGAAGAATGCAGAAGCCTCAGGAGCCGATGCGATCAAATGGAAGAAAGGGTATCAGCCCTGGAAGATGAAATGAATGAAATGAAGTGAGAAGGGAAGTTTAGAGAAAAAAGAATAAAAAGAAATGAGCAAAGCCTCCAAGAAATGTGGGACTATGTGAAAAGACCAAATCTATGTCTGATTGGTGTACCTGAAAGTGACAGGGAGAATGGAACCAAGTTGGAAAACACTCTGCAGGATATTATCCAGGAGAACTTCCCCAATCTAGCAAGGCAGGCCAACATTCAGATTCAGGAAATACAGAGAACGCCACAAAGATACTCCTCGAGAAGAGCAACTCCAAGACACATAATTGTCAGATTCACCAAAGTTGAAATGAAGGAAAAAATGTTAAGGGCAGCCAGAGAGAAAGGTCGGGTTACCCACAAAGGGAAGCCCATCAGACTAACAGCGGATCTCTCGGCAGAAACCCTACAAGCCAGAAGAGAGTGGGGGCCAATATTCAACATTCTTAAAGAAAAGAATTTTCAACCCAGAATTTCATATCCAGCCAAACTAAGCTTCATAAGTGAAGGAGAAATAAAATACTTTACAGACAAGCAAATGCTGAGAGATTTTGTCACCACCAGGCCTGCCCTAAAAGAGCTCCTGAAGGAAGCGCTAAACATGGAAAGGCACAACTGGTACCAGCCACTGCAAAATCATGCCATAATGTAAAGACCATCGAGACTAGGAAGAGACTGCATCAACTAATGAGCAAAATAACCAGCTAACATCATAATGACAGGATCAAATTCACACATAACAATATTAACTTTAAATGTAAATGGACTAAATGCTCCAATTAAAAGACACAGACTGGCAAATTGGATAAAGACTCAAGACCCATCAGTGTGCTGTATTCAGGAAACCCATCTCACCTGCAGAGACACACATATGCTCAAAATAAAAGGATGGAGGAAGATCTACCAAGCAAATGGAAAACAAAAAAAGGCAGGGGTTGCAATCCTAGTCTCTGATAAAACAGACTTTAAACCAACAAAGATCAAAAGAGACAAAGAAGGCCATTACATAATGGTAAAGGGTTTAATTCAACAAGAAGAGCTAACTATCCTAAATATATATGCACCCAATACAGGAGCACCCAGATTCATAAAGCAAGTCCTGAGTGACCTACAAAGAGACTTAGACTCCCACACATTAATAATGGGAGACTTTAACACCCCACTGTCAACATTAGACAGATCAACGAGACAGAAAGTCAACAAGGATACCCAGGAATTGAACTCAGCTCTGCACCAAGCAGACCTAACAGACATCTACAGAACTCTCCACCCCAAATCAACAGAATATACATTTTTTTTCAGCACCACACCACACCTATTCCAAAATTGACCACATACTTGGAAGTAAAGCTCTCTTCAATAAATGTAAAAGAACAGAAATTATAACAAACTATCTCTCAGATCACAGTGCAATCAAGCTAGAACTCAGGATTAAGAATCTCACTCAAAACCGCTCAACTACATGGAAACTGAACAACCTGCTCCTGAATGACTACTGGGTACATAACGAAATGAAGGCAGAAATAAAGATGTTCTTTGAAACCAATGAGAACCAAGACACAACATACCAGAATCTCTGGGATGCATTCAAAGCAGTGTGTAGAGGGAAATTTATAGCACTAAATGCCCACAAGAGAAAGCAGGAAAGATCCAAAATTGACACCCTAACATCAAAATTAAAAGAACTAGAAAAGCAAGAGCAAACACAATCAGAAGCTAGCAGAAGGCAAGAAATAACTAAAATCAGAGCAGAACTGAAGGAAATAGAGACACAAAAAAACCTTCAAAAAATTAATGAATCCAGGCGCTGGTTTTTTGAAAGGATCAACAAAATTGATAGACCGCTAGCAAGATTAATAAAGAAAAAAAGAGAGAAGAATCAAATAGATGCAATAAAAAATGATAAAGGGGATATCACCACTGATTCCACAGAAATACAAACTACCATCAGAGAATACTACAAATACCTCTACACAAATAAACTAGAAAATCTAGAAGAAATGGATAAATTCCTCAACACATACACCCTCCCAAGACTAAACCAGGAAGAAGGTTAATCTCTGAATAGACCAAAAACAGGAGCTGAAATTGTGGCAATAATCAATAGCTTACCAACCAAAAAAAGCCCAGGACCAGATGGGTTCACAGCCGAATTCTACCAGAGGTACAAGGAGGAACTGGTACCATTCCTTCTGAAACTATTCCAATCAATAGAAAAAGAGGGAATCCTCCCTAACTCATTTTCTGAGGCCAGCATCATCCTGATACCAAAGCCTGGCAGAGACACAACCAAAAAAGAGAATTTTAGACCAATATCCTTGATGAACATTGATGCAAAAATCCTCAATAAAATACTGGCAAACAGAATCCAGCAGCACATCAAAAAGCTTATCCACCATGATCAAGTGGGCTTCATCCCTGGGGCGCAAGGCTGGTTCAATATACACAAATCAATAAATGTAATCCAGCATATAAACAGAACCAAAGACAAAAACCAGATGATTATCTCAATAGATGCAGAAAAGGCCTTTGACAAAATTCAACAACACTTCATGCTAAAAACTCTCAATAAATTAGGTATTGATGGGACGTATCTCAAAATAATAAGAGCTATCTATGACAAACCCACAGCCAATATCATGCTGAATGGGCAAAAACTGGAAGCATTCCCTTTGAAAACTGGCACAAGACAGGGATGCCCTCTCTCACCACTCCTATTCAACATAGTGTTGGAAGTTCTGGCCAGGGCAATTAGGCAGGAGAAGGAAATCAAGGGTATTCAATTAGGAAAAGAGGAAGTCAAATTGTCCCTGTTTGCAGATGACATGATTGTATATCTAGAAAACCCCATTGTCTCAGCCCAAAATCTCCTTAAGCTGATAAGCAACTTCAACAAAGTCACAGGATACAAAATCAATGTACAAAAATCACACGCATTCTTATACATCAATAACAGACAAACAGAGAGCCAAATCATGAGTGAACTCCCATTCACAATTGCTTCAAAGAGAATAAAATACCTAGGAATCCAACTTACAAGGGATGTGAAGGACCTCTTCAAGGAGAACTACAAACCACTGCTCAAGGAAATAAAAGAGGATACAAACAAATGGAAGAACATTCCATGTTCATGGGTAGGAAGAATCAATATCATGAAAATGGCCATCCTTCCCAAGGTAATTTACAGATTCAATGCCATCCCCATCAAGCTACCAATGAGTTTCTTCACAGAATTGGAGAAAACTACTTTAAAGTTCATATGGAACCAAAAAAGAGCCCGCATCGCCAAGTCAATCCTAAGCCAGAAGAACAAAGCTGGAGGCATCACACTACCTGACTTCAAACTATACTACAAGGCTACAGTAACCAAAACAGCATGGTACTGGTACCAAAACAGAGATATAGATCAATGGAACAGAACAGAGCCATCAGAAATAATGCCACATATCTACAACTATCTGATCTTTGACAAACCTGACAAAAACAAGCAATAGGGAAAGGATTCCCTATTTAATAAATGGTGCTGGGAAAACTGGCTAGCCATATGTAGAAAGCTGAAACTGGATCCCTTCCTTACACCTTATACAAAAATCAATTCAAGATGGATTAAAGACTTAAATGTTAGACCTAAAACCATAAAAACCCTAGAAGAAAACCTAGGCATTACCATTCAGGACATAGGCATGGGCAAGGACTTCATGTCTAAAACACCAAAAGCAATGGCAACAAAAGCCAAAATTGACAAATGGGATCTAATTAAACTCAAGAGCTTCTGCACAGCAAAAGAAACTACCATCAGAGTGAACAGGCAACCTACACAATGGGAGAAAATTTTCACAACCTACTCATCTGACAAAGGGCTAATATCCAGAATCTACAATGAACTTCAACAAATTTACAAGAAAAAATCAAGCAACCCCATCAAAAATTGGGCAAAGGACATGAACAGACACTTCTCAAAAGAAGACATTTATGCAGCCAAAAAACACATGAAAAAATGCTCACCATCACTGGCCATCAGAGAAATGCAAATCAAAACCACAATGAGATACCATCTCACACCAGTTAGAATGGCATTCATTGAAAAGTCAGGAAACAACAGGTGCTGGAGAGGATGTGGAGAAATAGGAACACTTTTACACTGTTGGTGGGACTGTAAACTAGTTCCACCATTGTGGAAGTCAGTGTGGCGATTCCTCAGGGATCTAGAACTAGAAATTCCATTCGACCCAGCTATCCCATTACTGGGTATATACCCAAAGGACTATAAATCATGCTGCTATAAAGACACATGCACACGTATGTTTATTGCGGCATTATTCACAATAGCAAAGACTTGGAACTAACCCAAATGTCCAACAATGATAGACTGGATTAAGAAAATGTGGCACATATACACCATGGAATACTATGCAGCCATAGAAAATGATGAGTTCATGTCCTTTGTAGTGACATGGATGAAATTGGAAATCATCATTCTCAGTAAACTATCGCAAGAACAGAAAACCAAACACCGCATATTCTCACTCATAGGTGGGAATTGAACAATGAGAACACATGGACACAGGAAGGGGAACATCACACTTTGGGGACTGTTGTGGGGTGGGGGGAGGAGGGAGGGATAGCATTGGGAGATATACCTAATGCTAGATGAGGAGTTAGTGGGTGCAGTGCACCAGCATGGCACGTGTATACATATGTAACTTACCTGCTCATTGTGCACATGTACCATAAAACCTAAAGTATAATAATAATAAAATAAAAAAAAAAGAAAATAATTTTCATCCCAGAATTTCATATCCAGCCAAATAAGTTTCATAAGCAAAGGAGAAATAAAATCCTTTACAGAAAAGCAAATGCTGAGATTTTGTCCCCACCAGGCCTGCCTTAGAAGAGCTCCTGAAGGAAGCACTAAAGATGGAAAAGAAGACATACCAAATTGTAAAGACCATCGACACTATGAAGAAACTGCATCAACTAATAAGCAAAATAACCAGCTAGCATCATAAAGACAGGATCAAATTCACACATAACAATTGTTGCCTCAGAGGGTGCAAGTCCCAAGCTTTGACAACTTCCACATGGTGTTGGGCCTGCGGGAGCACAGAAGTCAAGAATTGACGTTTAGAAACCTCTGTCTAGATTTCAGAGTATGTATGGAAACACTTGGATATCCAGGCAGAAGTTTGCTGCAGGGGAAGAGCTCTCATGGAGAACCTCTGCTAAGGCAGTGTGGAAGGAAAAAATGTAGGGTAGGATTCCTCACACAGAGTCCCCAATGGGACACTGCCTAGTGGAGCTGGGAGAAGAGGGCCACTGTCCTTCAAATCCCAGAATGATAGATCCACTGACAGCTTGCACAGTGTGCCTGGAAAAGCTGCAGGCACTCAACACCAGCCTGTGAAAACAGCTGGGGGCCGGGGGTGCCCCACCTTGCAAAGCCACTGGGGCAGAGCTGCCCAAGTTCTTGTAAGCCAACCTCTTTCATTAGCATGACCTGGATGTGATACATGGAGTCGAAGAAGATCATTTCAGCATTTTAATATTTAGTGAGTGCCTCACTTGATTTTGGATTTGCATAAGGCCTGTAGCCCCTTTATTTTGGCCAATTTCTCCCATTTAGAACAGGAGCATTTACCCAATGCCTGCACTCTTCTTGTATGTAGGAAGTAACTAATTTGCTTTTGGTTTTGCAGCCTCATAGGCAGAGGGGACTAGTGTTGTCTCAGACGAGACTTCGGACTGTGGACTTCTGAGTTAATGCTGAAATGAGTTAAGACTTTGGGGTACTGTTGGGAAGATATGATTGATTTTGAAATATAAAAAGTACATGATATTTGGGAGGGGCCAGAGGAAGAATGATATGGTTTGGCTCTGTGTCTCCATCCAAATCTCATATCAAGTTGTGGTCCCCATAATCCCCACATGTCGAGGGAGGGACCAGCTGAGAGATGATTGGATCATGGAGGCAATGTTCCCTAGGCTGTTCTCATCATAGTGAGTGAGTTCTCATGAGATCTGATGGTTTTATAAGTGTTTGATATTTCCTCCTACACACACTCTTCTCTTGCCTGCTGCCATGTAAGACGTGCCTGCTTCCTCTTCCACCATAATTGTAGGTTTCCTGAGGCCTCCACAGTCATGCAGAACTGTGAGTCAATTAAACCTCTTTCCTTTATAAATTACAGGCTTGGGCAGTATCTTTATAGCTGTGTGGGAATATACTAATACAGCAAATAAAGCAAAAATACACAAAATATCAATCTAAAAATCTTCTACACAGCAAAGGAAACAACAGAGTGAAGAGACAATCTATATTGAAAGAAAATATTTATAAGTCATACATCTGATAAGGGGCTCATAGCCATAATATATAAGCAACTCAAAAAACTCAATAGCAAGAAAACAAACAACATGATTAAAAATGGGCAAAGGACTTGAATAGACATTTCTTAAGACATACAAATGGCAAGTAAATATATGGAAAAATGCTCAACACTGCTAATTATTAGGGAAATGCAAATTAAAACCACAATGAGATATCACCTCACACCGGTCAGAATGGCTACTATAAAAAAGGTGAAAGATAAATGTTGGCAAGGGTGTACAGAAAAGAGAACCCTTGTATATTGTTGGTGGGAATGCATGTAAGCACCGCCATTATGGAAACTTATATGAAAGTTTCTCAAAAAACTAAAACTAGAACTTCCATATGATCCAGCAATTCCATTCCTGGGTATACAGTTAACCCTTGAACAACATGGGAGTTAGGGATGCTGACTCTCACGGCAGTTGAAAGCTCACGTATAACTTTTGACTCCCCACAAACCTTGCTACTAATAGCTTTCTGTTTACTGGAAGCCTTACTGATAACATAGTTGATAAACACATATTTTATATGTTATATGTGTTATTTAGTATATTCTTAAAGTAGGCTAGAGAAAAGAAAATGCTATTAAAATCATAAGAAAGATAAAATATATTTACTATTCATTAGGTGGAAGTGGTTCATCATAAAGCTTTTCATCCTGGTCATCTTTACATTGAGTAGGCTGAGGAGAAGGAGGAAGAGGCGGGGGTTGGTCTTGCTCTCCCAGTGGTTGCAGAGTTGGAAGAACATCTCTATATAAGTGAACCTGCACAGTTCAAACTCATGTCGTTCCAATGTCAACAGTATTTACAAAGGGCATGAAATCAGTATGTCAAAGAGATATCTGCACTTGCATGTTCATTGCAGCATTATTCATAATAACCAATATATGCAATCAACCTAAGTATTATCAACCTACGTATTTACCTGTGGAAGAATGGATAAAGAAAATATGATACACACGCACACACACACACACACACAAACACACACACACAGTGGAATATTACTGAGCCTTAAAAAGCAAAGAAATCCTATCATTTGTGACAACATAAATAAACCTAGAGGACATTATGCTAAGTGAAATAAGCTATGCACTGAATGACAAATAAGGCATAATTTCACTTATACGTGGAATCTAAAACAGTTGATCTCATAGAGCCAGAGAGTAGAATGGCTGGGGGTGGGGAATGGGAAATGGGGAGATGTTGGTCAAAGGGTATAAAGTTTCAGTTAGATAGGAGGAATAAGTTTTTTGAGATCTATTACACAACATGAAGGCTGTCGTTAATAATCATGTCTATTTCAAAATTGCTAAGACAGTAAATTTCAAATGTTCTTACCACAAAAAGTGATAAGTATTTGAGGTTATAGCTGTGTTAATTACCTTGCTTTAATCATTCTACATTGTATATGTATGTGTGTGTGTGTGTGTGTGTGTGTGTGTATATATATATATCAGATTGTACCCCATAAATATATACAATTATAATTTGTCAATTTATAATAAAATAAATAATTAAAAAATAAATAAAATTTAAGTGTTAGTAGCCATATATGGCCATTGGCTATCATATTAGGCAGTGCAGATCAAAATAGTAGGGACCAGGAACTTAGAAAACAGCAACAGTGTGAGAAATGTAACTATGGGTACTAGGGTACCAGTGTTTTGCTAGAGATGCATCATCTCACTTTATCTTCACAATCCTATTATTAACAGATTTTTTAAAAAACCCTCAGGCATAGAGAATTTTAGAAAGTTGTCCAAGACAGAAGGCATTAGAGTGTGGATTCAAATTCAGACAATATAGCTCCAGAAAATACCTCCCTGAGTTTAAGCATGTGGGAAATCATGTGATAAACTGGAAATGGCATGAGTTTTGGCATAGAGAAAACTAATTTTGGATCTTCATCCTGCCACTTATTGGACTCTTTGTGTGACATTAGGCAAGTCACCTATCCTCTCTGATTCTTTATTATAAAACCTATAATATGGGACTCGCAATACTTCTCACCATCAATGGGATATACACGTTAATATATCATATGTTATTTCCCCCTCTTCCATCTTCCGTATCAAATAAGTTTGCCTTTGGGGCAAAACTACCTATAGTTGGGGATGTTTTCACTGGCCATGAAACAGGTTAAAATTAACTGAGATTAAAACAGATCAAAATTAAGCAAACACATTATTCCTTGTGAGCCAGAGCTTATTACCACAGAATTCTAGATAGCTGAGTTAATTGAAGGGCAAGGAAGTCTCTGGAACTACCACACTGAATGTAAGGATAAAGGCAAGGAGCAGTTTGGTCTGCTGCAGATTAATTGGCTAATGCCTATGGTTTGTAATCAGATTGTGGTTCAAGTTCTAGTTCTAATAATTACTACTTGTGTGACCTTGGGAAAGTCACCTACCCTCTTTCTATTTTCTCATATATAAAATGGGGGGCAATAAGGAAGTTCCAGAGACTTTCTTGCCTTTCAGTTATCTCAGCTGTCTAGAATTATGTACTATTTACATGTTGTCTTGTAACCTTTGAGGAAAGATAATATGTAAAGTGTATTTCCCTGAAATTCAGAGCTGGAGTTGCTTTTGTGTTCTTGATTCCTTCAATTTTCTTATCTCTGAAAAAAATGTTGGCACTTCTGCCTATGTGGTTTATGAATCCTGCTATAGTTTGATTAGAGTAATATATTTTTGTAGCAAATTTGAACCACATGCTTGTGACATACTCCATTGCATGACTCTTTCGTTAAGATCTATGGAAATGTCAGAGTCTCTTTAAAGGCAGTTGTTAAACATTAACATAAGAATGTTTGTTAAACTCTTCCAGAAAAGGATACTGTGTAAATCATAACATCATTTAAATTGGTCAACCACTATTAATTCAGGCTAATTGTGGAAGAGTCCAAGCTGAACTGCTGATAAATCTAAAGAGTAGAGTATATATAAAGGAGTGCTAGCTAGCTGGTGATGAGTAAGACTCATGGTGGGCCTACTTTAATGAAAGATATCATTCATTTGTAATTGTAATCACTGTAATAATGGAGTGGAATTAAAGTATTTGAAAGCACAGTTTGGTCTATTAAGTAGTTTGAATACTCCTCTAGCATTTCTGTTTATTCCATTAATTTTCTTAGCAATATCCTTTCATAGATATATCCTTTCATAGATATTACAAGGTCAATTTAAGCCCAGCCTGGGTCCAAATGATCACAAAACTTCAGTTTATTAGGTCCACATTAATGAGGACTTATTATAATGATAAATCTATAAAGATCAAAACCTGGGGCAGGCTATCGGTTATGCTTTTATTTAATTGCTTTGTTTTTTTTCTATTATAAATTTCACCTTTCATACCACTGTACACGTGATGTTGGGATTAGAACAGTCTCTTGAGAACACCATAACTAAATGGGTATGTTTAAATAGAGACCCACTTATTGGTGCCAGTTAATCCTTAATGAATGTAACATCAATAAAGTAAGTAGATAATAAGAAAAGTTAAATGTTATTGCTAATCTTAAATCCTACTTTAAGGAGAAGAAAACCCTTAATGCTATGGCTAGAGTTGAGTAGCACTAGATTAGCATTGGTGTACATTAATAATGAAAATAGCTGAGCCCCATTAGTGTCACTTAAAGTTTTGTGAATCAGAGATATGGCCCTACAAATTAAACACCTTGAATACTGAATAAAGAATCTAGGGGAATAATTATTATTTAAAAAGTTAAAACCTTCACATCTCTTCTAAAGACAAATTTTTCACTGGTATAGAATTACATACCATTCACTCTACAGCATGAAAAGGATGGAAATTTGCAGACCATAAAAAGTATAATAAAGGAGCCACTAAAATTGATTTTTATTTAAGTAGATTACTAGTGTTTTCTTCCTTAACTGGAAGGAGTGTCCTGTACTCCTCCAACCTATTTTCAGCCATGATAATATTTCTACATGCACAATTAGACACTGACCCCTTTGAGGAAGTTTAAATGTCCCTTATTATCCCCAACCTCAACTCCAAAACATTTTTCAGCCAAGCAAGAGAATAGGAAATATATAGAAATGAATGTGCAAAAATTTCCAACATGTGTGCATATAGAACAAATTGTGAGGTCAGTGAAGTGAGTCCCTATTGTCCTTCTTACTCTATATGCTTGTTTGTCTCCAACCATGCCCAACCCAGTGGTTTCCTCTGTAGCCCAGGGTCTTCTACGTCAATGCCCTAAAAAAGCCTGCACTCCCCTTCCCCACCTCATTTTCCATCCCCTACTCTGCCTCCACAAAACTTAATTGTTCTGAGTCAATTTTATCAGATCCCTGCTGTCTTTCAAGAGTGTTATTAGTAGTAGTAATGGCAGTAGGAGGAATCATACTATAACAAGGAAAACTAATAGCCAGTGTGAGTATAATGACTTTTACATTATGCTCCAGGCACTCTGCAAGCATTTTACATCTAGTACTTCATTTAATCCTCACTTTCACAGATGACAAAATTGAGGCTTAGAAAGATTAAGTGTCTCGTCTAAGGTCCCATGGTGAATAAGAGGACTCACTCTTGTTTGTTTGTTGTAGCTCTTAACTGCCACAACTCTATACTGCCTACATAGTTTTAGGAAAAGCAATAAGAGTTAATATCCCAGAAAGCATTTTGAAAAAAGTTAAAATGGTTGTTCCCTCCTAAACCATTTGTAGTTCATTATCGGACTTTGCTGTATTGTCTTATTTTAAAAGTAGGGGGAGGGGAGAGAGTAAGGAAGAGGGAGGAAAAGAAAGGAAGGAGGATAAAGAGGAAGAATTGACTTTCAGGCCAGAATGGATACTTTGCCTTAGTCAAACATCCGAGTACATAATGTCTAGGCTTCTTATTCTCCTTGACAAGATGCAGGCCACCCAAAGCTGAGGTGATGCCATGAAACTGGCATAAATACAGTTGTCCCTCAGTATCTCCAAGGATTGGTTCCAGGACCCCCACGTATACCCAAATTCTTGCATATTCAAGTCCCACAGTCACTGCTCTGTAGAACCCACATATATGAAAAGTTGGCCCTCTGTATACACAGGTTTTGCTTCCTGCAAATACTGTATTTTCTATCTATATTTAACTGGGGAAAAAAGTATGTATAAGTAGAACTGTACAGTTCAAACCCATGTTTTTCAAGGATCAAATATATTCCCCATCTCCCTTTCCCATCCACTCACAAATTCCTGGTCCAATCACTTGTGGCTGAGGTAGCAGGATTGGTTTCACACAATATAAATAATAGCGAATTGTGTGAGAAAAAAACTGTGGGACACTTTCCTTAAAAGGTCTATACATACAGACATAGCAGGCCTCTGAGGTTACCTCAACTTCTCTTAGAGCCTATAAAGTACAAATATGTATGATTCTCTTAGGGCTTAATTAGTGGGTGGACAATATAAAAGTTGAGGACATCCTCCAAATGACAGAAAGAGTGGCCTTATCTCACGAATGAGAGTTCTTCTAGCCCTAAGACTCATGCCATGAAATATTTGCTACTACACCTTTGCTTCTTTCTCATTTCCAAATCCAGTACTCTCTCCCAGGTACACTCTGGGGTCTTATTGGTTTCATCTAAAGTTCCTAATTAGCCATGAATGATTCTGGCTCCCTGAATGTAAAATTTCTTTTGTTTTCTTCAATATGAACTGTGAGGACTCAGGATCCAGCTGGCCCTAGATACTTAGGGAAACTATTGAGCTCTGCTTTGGTGGCAATTGCCTTGGCTAGTTGAAAGCTCTGTTTAGTTCCCCAACTGTGTTTGTATGTGACTTATATAAGTTAGTTACTTTTGAAATTGCAGGTGGTTTTAAAACAAAAACTCTTATTCTAAGTAAAAGGATAAGTGAGGGCTATACCTTCTGAAACTAACCTGAAGTAAGTAATCTTGTATCAGTTTCCTGATCATACTCTAGCTTTCTTCTCCAACTGGAGTGACCCTTTACCAGAGATGGTCTGAAGCTTTTTGCAAAGACAGCCTCTTCTCAAATGTACACCTGGCAATAATTTTCCCATGAATGGTCTTGATGCTAACAATGTCTGATTCATCTGCCTTTTTATTCTCTTCTGTTACTAACTCATTAGAAATAATCTCTGACAAAGTCCACATGTATGAGAATTAGCCTTAGAACAAGAGAAGCCAAGACATTGGCTATTAGATGTTAGGGTGATCAACCATCCTGGTTTCCCCAGGATTGTTCCAGGATTAACACTGAAAATCTTGTGTCCTGAGAAAAACCCTAGCCCAAGGCAAACCAGGATGGTTAGTCACCCTACCAGATGTACACGTAGGCTATATGGTGTATTAGAAAGAACACTGGTCTTCAAAAGTCTGACCCCAAGTCTTACTACTGTCACTTATTATGTTAACCATATAGTCTTCTGTTTTTTCATAGTACTTATCAGAATTTTAATTTTGTATTTTGATATTTATTTGTTTAGTGTTTCTCTTTCTCATTAGAAGGTGAGCCCCATGAGTGCTAGAGTCATATCTTGTTTGTTCCCCATTACAACTCCAACACTTAACACAATGTCTCACAAGAAGTAGGCATTCAACACTTATCCATTGAATTAATAAATTAATAAGTCACAACTGCTCTAGTTTTCCATTTTCTCATCCATAATGGAGACATTACTTACTTCCAATAGTTGTGAGGAATTGAGATAATGTGTACGTAAAAGAAACAATGTATGTTTTGTAAACCATACACAAAACATTATTAATGATGGTAGTTATGATGTGTGCTTGATAATAATATCTGTCTTTTATTGAGGAACCTATTCAGTGGTAGGCCTTTTCAATGTTTTTTGTTTTTATTTCATTGTTATCGTCCTTCAAATAGGTAGGTTGGTATTTTATCCCCATTTTAGAAATTAGAAGATTGAGGTTACAAAGAATTAGGGCCAACTACAAGGCTAGAGGGCACAGTCCCCAAGACTGCACTCACTTCTGACACCAACTGCAAGTTTGGATGATTCCCAAAACCACTCTTACGTAAGAAATCACTAGAAAGACTCATAGAACTTACTGAAAGCTATCATACTCATAGTTATGGTTTATTGCAGGGAAATGATACAAATTAAAATCAACCAAGGGAAGAAGCACATAGACCAGAATCTAGAAGTACTAAATATAGAGCTTCCATTTTCCTCTTTCTGTGGAGTCAGGACATGTTACTCTCCTGGCATCCTTATGTGACAGTGCTCATGGTGTGTTACGAACCAGGGAAACTTACATGAGCCTTATTGTTCAGAGTTTTTATTGAGACTCTATTACCTAGGCATGACTGATCATTTGCCCACATAGTTGATCTCAGTTTCTGGGTAGACTGATACCATCCAATCCAAAGCTCCTACTCCAAATCACATTGTTAGTATCTGTCTATCATAAGGCCCCTAAGCAAATAAAAATTACCTCCTGGGAGCTGAGGGCAAAGGCCAGACCTCTTTTGGAGCAATTTTAAATTCTTTCTTGCAGAGAGGTCAATCAACTTACCAAAAGTTGCCCAGCTGGCACATGTACACCCTAGTCAGCCTCCCTCTAGAGCCCATGCTATTATTTTCCATTGTGTGCCCTGTGTGCCTGATAAACAATGCAGTTTTAATGTGCTATAAAATAATGTATAACCCTATACATAAAGAAAGGCCTAGCTGGAAGTAAAAAAAAAATAATAGGCAGAAATTGTACTACTTTCTCATCTACCTTTTTCCTCTCACAGCTCTCAAATTTGAACCTTCCTTTATTCCTTGAACCATAACATAGGCCCATACTTGGAAAAGTGCACAATGGACAAAAGTGGGTAGAAAGTTTGTCTAGGGTATGCTTCCACTCTACCAACCTCCCCTCTTGTGCACTACGGCTTATAAATACCCTCATATGTGCACACATGCATGCACACACAGAAACACACACACACACACACCTCAGCTCACAAAGGGGCCTATTTTTTATGGTCTGTCTAAAAAATTCAATTTTATGTATTAAATAAAAATTGGAAATCCTTCCTGCGGCCATTTGCTTTTAAATATGAGCTTCTTAAACATAGAATAACTATGATGACAAAGAAATTAACATCATTTGATGAGATTTATAATAGGGATTTATGATTATAGAGTCTCCCTGTGTCTCCAGTCACCGTATAGCCAGCCATCCCATACATTTGTGTGCTAGAAGCTGGAGAAGTGTGTGGAAAAATGACAAGTAATAAGAGGAGAGGGAAAGGAGAAAGGAAGCAGAGATACTCTGAAGCTCTGAAGTAATCTGTACCTATTCAGAAGTGGAAAACAGAATTCAAGGGGCCACATTACATGGAACATCATCCAAAGCTTAAATAAACCAGAGTAAGCCTAGCGAAGACTTAAAAAGAAGGCAAAGGGTTTGGTACAGCCATTTTATTTGTTATCTTTTAGATGGAGGAGAAAGAGTGCAAAATTATAGCTAACCTATTGCAGTGGCTAGCAGTAGAAACAGCACAGACCTTAGAGCGAGGCACACCAGAGTTTAAATTCCAACTCCACCATTAGCTATGTGGCCATAGGAAAATTATTTTGCTTCTCCAACCCTCAGTTTCCTCACTTGTATAATAGATGCTAATACTAAAACACATCTCCTAGGACCCTTAAAAGAGATTAAATAAGGTAATGTATGCACAGTATCTCTGAGGTCAGTTACCAGGTCTTTGAGGTCAGTATTGCCTGGAATCCTTACTTGGCAATGGGTAGTGGTGCAAGTCTGATGACTAGAGCATGTGCTGAGCCACCTCCTCAGATGTGGCAAAATGTGAGTAAAGCTTTGTTATCCTACTTGGTACAATGGAAATATCTTGCATTATGGGGTCAATACATTCAGGTTTCAATCCAGGCTGTGCTACTTTCAAGCTATGTGACCTACAGGAAAATGTTTAGCCTCTCTGCAACTCAGTTTCCTTATCTGTAAAACGGGTAATAGCACATAGCTTGCAAGTTCTGTAAAGGACCTATCCCAATATATTGCTTTCTTATGCTCCACAGTGTTTCCAGAGACCAAAGAAAGAGCATCTTCATAAACAGATAGATCCAATAAAATATTTTTATGTAAACTACATATCATATATATGCATATATATACAAGATGTATATGTATAAAAATATATACATACATTGAAAAAATTCTTTCCTTGAGTAATAGTGGCACCACCCTAGTTGAAATCAATTGACCATAAATGTGTATGTGTGTGTGTGTTTTCTAGACTCTCAGTTCTACTCCATTGATCTATGCATCTATACTTATGTCAGTATTGCACTGTTCTGATTACTATAGCTTTGTAAGTTGTGAAATCAAGAAGTATGAGACTGCCAATTTTGTTCTTTTTTTCAGATTGTTTTGGTCATTGAGTCTCTTGTAATTCCACATGAATTTTAAAATTAACTTGTTCATTTCTGCAAAAAAAAAAGGCAGTTGGAATTTTGATAGGGATTGCATTAAATCTGGAGATCACTTTAAAGAGTATTGCCATCTTGACAACATTAAGTCTTCCAATCTATGAATACAATGTCTTACAGCTTACTTAGGTCTTTAATTTCTTTTGGTAATGTTTTATAGTACTTAGTGTGTAGGTCTTGCACCTCCTTGATTAAATTTATTCCTAAGTATTTTTTTCATGCTATTACTAATGGGATTGCTTTCTTAAATTCATTTTCAGATCCTTGGATGCTACTATTAATATATATTTTTGTATACCAATCTTGTATCTTGCAGCTTTGCTAAACTCTTTGTTAGCTCTAATAGCTTTTCAGTGGATCCCTGAGTATTTTCTATATACAAGATGTTTCTATATGCAAATAGATAGTTTTACTTCTTTTTTTCCAATATGGATCATTTTTATTCCATTTTATTGCCTAATTCCCTTGCCTATAACCCTGTACCTCCAGTACAATGTTGAATAGAAGTGAGGAGAGTAGAAATTCCTGACTTTTTTCTGATGTTTGGAGGAAACATTTCAATCTTTTACCACTAAGTATGCTTCTAGCTTCGTGTTTTTAATAGAGTACCTCTATTGGATTGAGGATGTTTCTGTCTATTCTTAGTTTGTTGAGTGCTTTTTATCATGAAAGGTTGTCAGATTTTGTCAAATTATTTTCCTGCATCTATTGAGGTGATCATATTTTTTTCCTTTTTATTAATATTACAAAGCTACAGTAATTATGACTGTGTGGTAATGGCATAAGAGTAGGCATAAAGTTCAGTGGAATAGAATTGAGAGTGCAGAAATAAACTCATATATATATGTCAATTTTTTTTACAAGGGTACCAAAAGCATTCAATGGGAAATCAATAGTCTTTTCAACAAATAGTGCTGAAACAGCTGGATATCCACATGCAAAAGAGTGAATTTGGACCACTTTCTCATGCCATATACAAAAATGTAAACAAGCTCAAAGAGGTAGATATAAGAGCTAAAACAATAAAACTCTCAGAAGAAAACATAGGCATAAATCTTTGTGATCTTCGATTGGACAATGGTGTCTTAAATATGACATCTAAAGCACAAGCAACCAAAGAAAAATACATAAATGAGACTTCATAAAAATTAACAACCTTTGTGCATCGAAGGACACTAGCAAGAAAATGAAAAGATCGCCCACAGAATGGGAGAAAATATTTACAGATCATATATCTGGCAAGAGTCTAGTATCCAGAATATATCATGAGCTCTTATAACTCAACAATAAAAACACAACTTAAATTTTCAAAAAGGCAAATGATTTGAATAGCCATTTCTCCAAAGATCTACAAATCAACAATAAGCACATGAAAAGATGCTCAACATCATCAGTCATTAGGGAAACACAAAGTAAAACGACAATAAGGTATCACTTCATATCACATGGAATGGCTATAATAAAAAAAGAAAAAGAAGTATTGGTAAGTATGTGGAGAAACTGGGACCCTCATGCATTGCTGATGGGAGGTAAAAATGTATACCCATTGCGGAAAACAGTCTGGCAGTTCCTCAAAAAGCTAAGCCTAGAGTGTTATCATATGACCCTGGCCCACCAATTTTACTCTTGGGCATATATCCAAGCGAAATGAAAACATATATTTATACAAACACTTCTACATAAATTTTCATAGTAGCATTATTCATATTCATAACAGCCAAAAAGTGGAAATATCCCAAATGTCCATCAGCTTATGAATGTATAAATAAAATGTGTTATAACCACACAATGGAGTATTCTGACATAAAAAGGGAATTAAATAATTTATACATGATATAACATGGATAAACCTTGAAAGCATTATGCTAAGTGACAAATATCAGACAGAAAAGGCCACATATTGTATGATTTCTTTTATATGAAATGTCCAGAATAGGCATAGAGACAAAAACTAGGTTAGTGGTTGCCAGAGGCTGGGAGAAAGGGGAAATGGGCTGCGACTATTTAATGGACATGGGTTTCTTTTTGAGGTAATGAAAATATTCTGGAATTAAATAGAGGTGATAACTGCACAATCTCGTGAATATGCCAAAGCCACTGAATTGCACACTTTAAACATACAAATTTTATGTTTTATGAGTTACATATTAATAAAAAAGTTAATTTTTAATCCAAAGAGCACTTTGAGAAAAAAATTAAAAATTAATATGTGTCAGAAAAAAATACGAACAATACAAAAATCTGTCACTTGCTCTAAGTCTTGCCAGGTGTCTCTGTGATACTTTGGGCTGCCCATCCAGCCTTTCACAAGCTGTAGCAGTTTCAAGATGCCAGGGCTGGCGGGGCACAGTGGCTCACGCCTGTAATCCCAGCACTTCGGGAGGCCGAGGCAGGCGGATCATGAGGTCAAGAGATCGAGACCATCCTGGCTAACACTGTGAAACCCCGTCCCTACTGAAAATATAAAAAATTAGCCAGGCGTGGTAGCAGGCGCCTGTAGTCCCAGCTACGGGGAGGCTGAGGCAGGAGAATGGCATGAACCCGGGAGGCGGAGCTTGCAGTGAGCCGAGATCGCACCACTGCACTCCAGCCTGGGCGACAGAGCGAGACTCCGCCTCAGAAAAAAAAAAAAGATGCCAGGGTCCCCTCAGAGTATTGGCCCAGGTCCAAGCTAATTCAGACTGTGTGAATCTTTTCTTCTTTCTTTACAACAGAAATGAGCAACGGTGTCTCATTTCCAGGAGGGGAAGTACAGAAAAGAGTACTGTGGTTATATACCTCCAAAGTTAGCTAAGATGAAACTACAGATTCAAGATTAAGCAACATTAAATTTCAGCTGAAATTGTATATCTGTCTGCTGCCACTTTATAAAATTTTTCACTTAAGATGACACAAAAGCCTATTTGAGTTGTGTACACCATTAAAGTTTAAAAGTTTGACATGCATATGCTGTTTTTTGTGTGGCAGTAATTAACTGTAATTGAAAAATACCCCATTTTTTATGGTTCTCTGAATTTTCAGTGATCTTTTTCCCTCCCTCCTTCCTCTCCTCTAACTCTGACTGCTTCACCATCACGTAATCCCCCCCTGCCCCACATTCAAGCTACTTTAATAGAAATATAAGCAATTTAAGTAGGGTACCCGTTACATCACAAGGTTTTAAAATTATTAAGGTTCCCTCTCTCCTAGTCGGGTCTATCTTTGAGATATGTGACTTTATGCCTGGAACCGTGGGGGAGTGGAGCTGGGAAATATACCCATCACATAGAAGAAAAGGGCTCTGTTCTATTATATTCCTTTTGTCCATCTCACCTTTTCTAAGAATGGAACATAAAGCTTATTCAAGAAAGATGTGTGAAAAACACTTCTGAGATAACATATAGTGGAAGAAGTGTCTATGCCTTCATCAGGATCCCTGAGAGGTGAAATGTCCTTTTTATAGCTGGCCAATTCTGAATTTTAATATTATCTCCTTCAAGGAGACTCAGGCCTCCTTGCTAAAGCACAGCTTATAAATCTTCCACTTGTACTTTCTAGGCAGGATTTTTATAACTAGATCTGCTACTTTTCTTCATCAGTCTCTTGCTTTCTGGCTTCACTCATTTCATCTCTGGTTCTACCCATAATTCTTGGCTGAATTCCCACTTGATCCTACTACTGGTCATAACCTACCAGGAAAAGTCCCCATGGGACATCATTCACTCTGAAATATTTTTGTCTTGCCTCAGACTCACAGAAATTTCGTCACCTAAGCAAGGAAAATATATTTTCAAATAGTAACACAGTGTCTGCCTGGGCACAATTTAAAATAACTCCTAGGAAAATCTCTGATCTTGTATTCCCAAATATTTGGATGTATTTTGATCTGCAGGTCTTCTTCATGCTGTTCATACTCTGTATGAAAGGAGTGTGCTTCATAAAGCATCAGACTGAATGCAAGAAAATCAATACGCAATCTGTGTGATAATTAATTAAGGTGCCAGAATGAATGACTTTTTCTTCCCTTTCTGATTTGGGTCAGAGTCGTGTTTGATTTGGAAAGTTGTCCATTTTCAATTATGGTTTGTTCTGTATTCTTTTTATGTGACCAGAATGAATGACTGGCAGAAAATCATGTTATGGCAAAAATCTATGGGATAAGTTTAACACGCTGAAGATGTGGTTTGGCAAAAGTTATTTCCAAGAAAAGGCTGATAAATCAGATTGAGATAGTTTAGGAGAAAGGCATACCTACATGTATAGGTAAGACTGTGATGAAGCCAACTTTATTCTCTGTGCATTGTTTTCAGTTTTCACATACAGTCATTCAGCAAACATTTGGTGAGCAAATACTCTATGTCAAGCATTGTACAATGCACTAGAGGTGCAGCTATGTACAAGAATGTTGTGCGTTCAGAAAATTTATAGTCTAACAAGGGAGAGCAACATTAAACAAAGAGTCCCACACATAATTCATTAAGTACAATTTTATGTAGTGCTACAAAGGAGTATACAGTAGTTTCCCATTGTATCAGTCTGTTTTCATGTTGCTATTAAAAAATAGCTGAGGCTGGGTAATTTATAAAGAAAAGAGACTGAATTGACTTATGGTCCTGCAGGCTGTACAAGCATGGCACCAACATCTGGTCAGCTTCTAATGAGGGTCTCAGGAAGCTTACAGTCATGGTAGGGGGTAACGCGGGAGCAGGTACATCATTTGGCGAGAGCAGGAGCCAGGGGTGGGAGAGGTGCCACATACTTTTTTTTTTTTTTTTTTTTTTTTGAGACGGAGTCTCACTCTGTCGCCCAGGCTGGAGTGCAGTGGCGCGATCTCGGCTCACTGCAAGCTCCGACTCCCGGGTTCATGCCATTCTCCTGCCTCAGCCTCCTGAGTAGCTGGGACTACAGGCGCCCGCCACCACGCCCGGCTATTTTTTTTTTTTGTATTTTTAGTAGAGACGGGGTTTCACTGTATTAGCC
This sequence comes from Pongo pygmaeus, assembly GCF_028885625.2. NCBI lineage: Eukaryota > Metazoa > Chordata > Mammalia > Primates > Hominidae > Pongo > Pongo pygmaeus. Next base: position 109,234,456 of record NC_072396.2, read on the forward strand.
AGGATGGTCTCGATCTCCTGACCTTGTGATCCGCCAGTCTCGGCCTCCCAAAGTGCTGGGACTACAGGCGTGAGCCACCACGCCCGGCCGCCACACACTTTTAAACAACCAGATCTTGTGAGAACTCACTCACTATCATGAGGACAGCACCAAGCCATTCATGAGGAATCCACCCCCATGACCCAAACACCTCCTACCAGGTCCTACCTCCAATACTGGGGATTACATTTCAACCTGAGGTTTGGAGGAGACAAACATCCAAACTATATCATCCCTTATCTGTGTTTCACTTTCCATGGTTTCAGTTACTCATGGTACAGTACAATAAGATATTTTGAGAGACAGAGAAAAAGAGAATACATTCACATAACTTTTATTACATTATATTGTATAGTTGTTATAGATTTTATTATTAGTTACTGTTGTTAATCTCTTACTGTGCCCAATTTATAAATGACAATTCATCATAGATCTGTATGTATAGGAAAAACATAGTATATACAAGGTTTGGTACTATCCACAGTTTCAAGTATCCACTGGGGGTCTTGGAATGTATCAGCCACAGATAAAGAAGAACTACTGTACCTTGTCTAGCTGGATTTTTCCGTAACTCTAAAGTTACTATTCAGACTAAATCCAGGAAACATCCAGAAAGCTTTCTATGGCCTTCTGTACATGAAGGCTAAGGACATAAATAAATAATGGATGGAGGGATTCCTTCTCAGGGATAAAGTGAGAGGTCTGGTGACCTCAGTTTGGGGTCTAGAGTACCAGACAATGTGCCCCAACCAAAGAAAGCACTCAACAGTGTAATGCAGCTCATTCCCAGTCCAAAGCTCAGCTTCCTTTATGCTTATTTTACTTGGTGAGAACTAGTCCTCATTGAACATTGCCCAGAGACAGGTTGATAATGATGATCAAGAACAGGCTGTTAGTGAACTCCAGAGGTGGTAGGGCTGATGACAGACCTAATTCTCTGGCAAGGGGATGGCCTTAATGTCTATTAATAATAATTCTAGATTGCTTGGTGTTAAAAATATCAGGATGATTGAATGAAGGAGACTAAAGAACATCTATAAGTGAACAGGGTCCTATTCATTCTGGATGATATAGGCATCACCAGCCTGAAGGCAGGGGACCTGGAACAGATCTCTTCAGGTATAAGATTCTGTGAAGTTTAACTTGCTGAAGGATTAACACTCCTACAAGAATGGCTGAATGCCAATTCCAGTTTCCTTAAGTGTGCATTGAAATAGTACTTGCTGGTGCCAATTTATTCTTAGCTCTGTGGGCCTGCCCATGTATATTTCACATAGAGGGGAACATTACTTATATTTGATGCAAGGGTCCCAGCCTAAAGGTGCTCACAGTTTTCATAACTCGATTTAGTGTAATTATACTCAACTTAGGGAATGAACAACTCCCGATTCCTCTCCCCAGTGGGCACATGATTAATTGGCTTAGTGATGAAAAAAATGGCTTCAACATAGACCTAAGCTCTAGTGGGCTCCCAGAAGATTAGGTTTTAAATTTCGATAGAGTTTACTTGGCCCTCCGTCATTAAACTGGGATAAGTCAAATTTAAAAACCAAGGCCTTTTTATATCAGCAAGGGCAGAAAAACCCTAAAGTAAGGACAAGAGTTTATCTAGCATATATGCCAGACAGATGCCAAATGCTAGTTGACTAGCACATCTTTATGGGGAAAGATGCCGCATTTTAATAATTAGCCCCATTTTAGAATAAATGGCATGTAGAATCTTTTTGAGATCTTTTGGAGATAACATTTTTGAGGAGTCGTTCTGATTCTGTTTGCATGTTAAGCCCTCACCAGTATCTACTTGGTCTGGGCTGTTGTAAATGTAAGGATCTTAGGCATGTTCAGTCATTTGCGTAACCAATATACTATATATGTAAGTGTATTTGTAGCCATCTGAGCATGAATGCGTGTTTCAGTCCCTTTGTGAGAATTTGGACATGTTAAAACAAAATGGGAGTCTGTAGGAATGGTGTATCCCCTTTGGCAGGTATATGTTGCCACTCCACTTACACACTCTGAGAACTCTACAATCAGGGATTTAAAGATATTGCTTCTGTTAAATGCTCCCTCTAAACATGTATGTCTAACTGGGGGTAATTGCTTTGCAAAGAAAGTATGCTCTAGAAAAGGTTGGTTTCAAAATCAGTTCTTGCCACTCAGCCTGCAGTCATCATTTAGCTGAATGCAGGAAGCAGGGCTTTTTTACGTTTGACTCTTCCATACCATTGTGACCCCCATGCCTAATTCAGGAAATGATGTGGAATAGAAAAAATAAATATTTTAAAATGCACAATGTGTGGAGTGTAGAGAGAGACACTATTTAAAGAACACCTACTAGTTTTCAAGAGTAGTCATGCAGAAAGTGGTAAATTATGCATTTAGCTGGGCCCAAGTTTCTGAGGAGTCAGGTGTTACAAGTCTGATTTCATGTCATCCTCTTCCAGTTTAGCTGACTAGTCTAACCCTTCACCCACACCAATTGTGCTCTCTGAAAGATTTGAGTTAAGCTGTATGCTAGGCCAGGAGGTAAATAAAGGCAGATAAAGTTATGGCATCCAGTTGCCTCAGCTCTTGAAAAGATTTGATTCTGACTCTACCCTCCCCAACACACCACACAAATGCTAGATCATTCTTCTTCACCCTGTACAAATATTCTGTTTCTGACAACCCACATATTCTCAACTGACTTACTAGTTATTTAGCCACTTATATTAATCAGGGTTCTCCAGAGAAACAGAACCAATTGTGTGTGTATGTATGTGTGTATACACATATGTGTATGCACACATAACCAATAGGCTACATGTTAGGGCATTTGTGGCTATCTGAGCATGAATGTATGTTTCAGTCTCTTTGTGATTGAAACATAAACACATATATGTACACATATGTGTGTATATATGTGTATATATAAAGTGATTTATCATAAGGTATTGGTTCTCATTATTATGGAGGCTGATAAGTCCTATAATCTGCTCTCTGTAAGCTAGAGAATAGGTTATTGCAATAACCCAAAATGAAAGCTGACAGTGATATGAACCTGGTGCTGGCAATAGAGGTGGTGAAATGTGGTTGGATTCCGCATATATTTTAAAAGCACAGGCAACAGTATTTGCTGATGGGTTGGAATGAGGGGTAAGAGAGAAAGATAGTAGTAAAAGATGATAGCATGGCCAAGCAAATGAAAGGATCAAGTTGCTCCTTACTATGATGAAGAAGACTGGAAGAGGTTTTTGGGGGTGGAGAAATTTTGAGCATAGTTTTAAACATGTTCAGTTTGCCACCTTTTCAATATTAACATACAAATTAGATGTGTTTGGTGCCTGGAACAGTGCCCAGCATGAGGCCCGTACTCAGTAAATAGTTTTAACTGAATGAATTAATACTCTTTAAGTTCTCTCTGCCTCCTTTCAGTTACAACCACATCATCTCACCAAGTTAGTCTGCTTCTTCATTATAACCGATTCTCACATTTGGTGTTAAGTGAGCCTAAAAACACAACTGATGATTTCCTTTGACCTCTTTCTAAGATAACTCTACTTACTCTCACATACTTTCTATTTTCTGGGAGTGTCAAGAAGGCCCTGTTTTCTCTGGTTTCCCATCTGTGAGCAAGAAAAACAGCTAGGAAGCCTGTTATTAATCTTCTTGCGTCAATACTTACATTGTAAACCTATGCCATCTTCTTTCATTAGTCACAGAGAAGACTAATTACATTGACTAGACTGATGAACTCAGTATGCAAATGTTCATGTAATAAGATGGTCTGCCCAATTTTCTCCTGCGGTTATTCAAACACCTCCCCAATTTATAGCAAAGCCAGAAAGTCCTACAGTTCACTAATGTTAAAAAGTATATATGTGTGGGCTTCTGGGCCTATGGATACATAAATATGTAAAATTGGCCATCTTTACAACTTGATGGTGGTCAAAGTAGAACTAGGGTACTGGGACCAAGAAAGGCAGTTAATGTGTATGAGCGCCCCCTAAGGGTAGGATATTTGACAGGGATTTACTAACGAGGACTAGCACAGACAAGTCATTACAACCTGAAGGAGGCACAGTCATTCGTGAAGATTATTTCTGCTGCGCTGAGGGTAAGCTGAAGATAAAGGGTGTTCCTGGTCCCATAATAAAAGAGAAACAATGAATTATTTTGTATAAGGCAGTTTTCAAATGCCTGGGTAAAAGTCTACTCTGGTGGCTTCCTTTCCTGAAGCAATGGCGTTAATCACTGGAAGTTAACTAGCAGGTCCAATAACTGTAGTCACAATAATGAGAACCTGGCAAACAGTATTTTGTTTAGAGGAGTCTGAGCTTCAGGGCCTCTCTTCATTAGTGGGTTCTAGTTTAGCTGAGAGTTGTGGGCTGAGCAGAACTTCAAGCTCTTTCTGAGCCCCAGACCAGCTATAGGCTCAGAAAAGGATTTTGTGCCATTAAAGGTGGGTCATTAGCTATAAGCGTTTTATCTCCACCAAGAGGGGTAAATTTCCCACTGATTATTGTGCTCTGTTTTGGAAAAAGTTTCAAAAAAAAAAAAAAACTGGTGATGAAGCTTTATAGCAGATTTTGGAGGTGGAGAGTTATTTTGTTATTTTTTGTGTGCATGTGTGTGTTGGCAGGAAGGTATACAATCTAAAAATTAAATTAAAAAAACATAAGAATTGGAAAGTAAGGAACAAATTTATTGAAATCTGGTGAGTGTAACTGGATGAACAATGGATGTAAAGATGAACAGCTTCTCATGGCCAAACTAGGACTAGAGCTCTTAGTTGGACTCTGGAGCAGTCAGGGGACAGAAAGAACTCACTGATCCCTAGGCAAAGGCCAATGGTGCTAGGGGACCAGAGAGGGAAGATTTGCTCAGCAACTCATTCATTCTTCATTCATTTATTCATTTAACAAATATTTATTGATTAGTCACTCTGAGCTGTATTGGGGCCTTAGTCTACATTGATGAATCAAACAAACGTGACCTGTCCCCTGGAATTCACATCCCAGTGGCTGAAATGGACAAATATGTAGAAAAAAAATACAGTAATAAAAAGCTGTGATAAATGCTATTGAATGCTGACCATACAATAGACATTGCACAAGGAGATTTAGTCTTTCCACTTCAAGGCAAGGACAGACCCTGTCACTCTCTAACATTTTTTAATTACTTGAAATGATTTAATTCTTAAATAGTATATTTATTTTCTGTTTTCTCCAAGTACATTGAAAGCCCCCTGATAGCAAGTCTTGTTCACAATTACATGTCTTGTTCACTGCAGTATCTTTCTCAGTGCTCAATAATTACTTGTTAGGCAATTGAATGGATGAATCTTTTATTATCTTCATGTTAACCCTGTTAGATGTGAAATACAAAAATCAATTATGCCCATCTTATAGATAAGGATATGAGGCTTTGGAATGGATCTGGATTTGGGAATCAGCATCTTATTAAGATATAACTACTACTAATAATAATGCTTTATTGGATGCTCACTATGTGTCAGGCAGTGTGCTAGATTCCCTGTGTGGATCATGTTGTTGAATCCTCACAACAGCTCTGTGACATAGATGCTATTATTATCCCCCTTATATGCATGAGGAGTATGAGGATCAGAGAGATAAAGTTACTCATTCTAGATCAAGGGGGTGACAGTCCACAACGAATTTGAATGTGTGTTTTGAAGACCTAGGCTCACTCCACTATACCAGAGTGCTTGCATGGCCTTTATCTGTTCTACAGGAGAATGCCAGGCAGACACAGTGTTTCTGACTTACTTTACTACCAGTTGAGCTCATTAGTTTGGTTTGAGTACAGAGAAGGAAACTAGAACCAGTTAGTTCCTTATGGTTACATAGTCTTTTATGACAGAGCTAAGGCCAGATCCAGGGCTTCTGGCTTCCAGGCCAGTTTTCTTTGACGTGACCATGTGATCTCTTTTCTCAGTGACTTTGAAATTTAATCCCTCCTATAAAGGTTTCCTTTCTGAATGGGGCCACAAATATTAAAAGCTCCTTGTACTTTCAGCAACTTGAACCTAATACATGACACTTGTATATATCTGAGCAGCCTCCAATTCGATATTTCATATTGAGAAGGAAGAAAATGACCTGAGCAAAGTAGAATCAAAATTCTCCTCATCCTGAAAATCTATCCTCAGCTTTGTAGTCCCCCAAATAATTTCCTGGACCATTTGTGGGAGAGAAGTAGCCCAAAAGACTGAAAACAAAAGCACACTGTATAAAGACAGCTAGGCAGAACGAAATAACTAAAGTTTCACCAGTGCAGAGATAGTGAAAAAGCAACCCCCTATTCAGTATGGATTTCAGGAGCCTCAATGCATGAAAGTCCCATGATTTGCTTCTTTTTTTTTTTTTTTTTTTTTGCTGTGAGTATGATTCTTAAATTTGAAAATGTAAAAATAACTAGAATAAGAAAATATAAAAAGGTTATGTATGGCACCAACTGTTTGTCACTGGTTCATTTATTACTATAGCTGTCACCTAAAAATGTATGAAGAATGTGACATAGAAGAGCTGAGTTCAGGTGAGAGAACATATTCATGGTTAAGAGCATGGCCTCTGGAGCCATTCTACCTGCTTTGGAAACTGGGCTCTTCCATCTACTGGATTGGCAGCCATGGAGGAATCAATTTATGTTTTTGGACCTCAGTTACCCCAACTATAAAATAAGTACTAGTTGGATAATATTATATTACTATATATTATATATGATATTATGTATTCTGTTTTGCTCAGGTCATTTTCCTTCTTGTCAATATGAAATATAGAATTGGAGTCTACTCAGAAATATACAAGTGTCATGTGTTAGGTTTAAGGTACTGAAAGTACAAGGAGCTTTTAATATTTGTAGCCCCATTTAGAAAGCAAATCTTTGTAGGAGAGATTAAATTTCAAAGCCACTGAGAAAAGGGATAAGATAAAATAGTCGTGCTGAGGAAAATAATATTATCCACACTAATACCTACAACCTAGAGTTTCTGTAAGTACTAAATGAGATTACACCAATAAAAGGCTTAGAACAATGTCTGTCACAATAGTAAATGGTAATAATCGTTTTTATTACATGGGGGAAAGATCATAAAATTAAAATTTATTTCCTTATATTCTACCATGCATTTCACATTTATTGATCTCTCCTTCTGGGCCAAGCAGTGTGCTAGGCACTTGACACATGGATGAGATGCATCCCCTGCCATCAAGGAGTATCCAATCTAGGAGAACACAGACTCATACACAACTGATTATAATGATATATCTATTCCCAGTAAGCATTTCCAACCACAGGTATTATTTGCCATCATGTATCTCTTTCTCTTTATCACATTGCTATTCAGCATACAGAATGTTAAAGACCAGATGGTGTTAAGCTGCCTATTTTAGGACTAGTTGTAAAAGTTCATTCCTTATCTCACATTTAACACAGTATCTTAATGAGAAAACCATTCACAAAGCATTTATGGAGTACTTACTCTTAGTTGGTACCTTGAGAAGGATATAAAAAGGAGTGCAGCTATGGGGCTTTGGGAAAAGCACCAGACTTGAAGTCAGAAATCTTGAGTTTGCATCAGGGCTTTGCCACTGATCAAACTGATTGACCTTGGATGAGTCACCTAAAAACTGTGTAGCTGAGAATATTAAATGAACTAGAAAATAGGAATTTTCAATAATTTGCCAGTTATTCAGCCTTTCATTTTTTCAGTATAAGACACAAGACACTGACGAATTAATGAATGTCAGTAAGATGGACGAACTCACCGTAAAAGATATCAAAGCAATTTTGTGATTAACATAGCTTTCTCCTGACACCTAGAGAACCCAAGTGATAAAGTGGGGAGTTTGGAGAAGTAAGCAGCTGAGTGCTTCAGGAGGATTCACTAGTGGTAGGTGCAGGATGGCTTTTTGGCTGGGGCAACAATGAAGGGTCACCACTTTTAATGAATTCATTCTCTTTGAGAATATTTAGAAAGCAATAAAAGGTCAAATCTGGCATCTCATCCTCCCATCCATTATCATGTCACTGAAATTGACTTTTGCTAAGTTCACCAATGACTTTATTGTCAATGAAACCAATGGTCACTTCTGAATCCTGATTTTATGTGAGTGTTTAGTAGTATTCTCCATAGTTGGCCACTCTGTCTTCCTTGATACAGTTACTTCCTTGGACTTCTGTAACACACCCTCCTGATATACTTTACAGGTGCTTTTTCTCAGTCTCCTTTTTGAGCCCTTCTTCTATTATCTAAAAGTTATATGGCAGAGGTCCTCAAAGCTCAGTTTTTTCTAGACCCTCTTTATTCTTACCACTCTACCCTCCCTAAATTCAGTTACCATGTATACATAAATGGGCCCCAAATCCAGCTCTGCTGGACTCCAGACTCACATGGCCAACTGCCTTGTCAACATCTGCATCTGGATGTCCACATCCTACAGGTATGTTAAACTGGACATGTCACAGGATGAATTTATCAACTCACTACCCTCTGCAATACATCCTGCTTCTCCTCCAGTTTTCCCCATTTCAACAAAGGGTAAGAACATTCTAGGCATTGCCCTTGACTGTACTCCTTTTCATTCCTCCCAAATCAAATGCACCAGCAAGTTCTGTTTTTGTTGTTGTTGTTGGTTTTGTTTTTGAGATGGAGTCTCACTCTGTTGCCCAGGCTGGAGTGCAATGGCACAGTCTCAGCTCACTGCAACCTCCATTTCCTAGGCTCAAGTGATCCTCCTGTTTCAGCCTCCTGAGTAGCTGGGACTACAGGCCTGTGCTACCATGCCCAGATGTGTTTTTTTTTTGTATTTTTGGTAGAGACAGGGTTTCACCATATTGCCCAGGCTGGTCTCAAATTCCTGACCTCAGGTTATCAGCCTCCGTTGGCCTCCTAAAGTGCTGGGATTACAGGCCACAGCAACCAGCCAAGTTCTGTCATTTTTTACACCAAAATATACTTTGGCTATGTTAAAGTCTCTTAATCCTCTCTGCCACCACCTTGGTCTAAGCCTCAGTTGTGTCTGAGCTAGACCACTGCAACATTCTCTTAACTGAATTCAGCATATGTACTATTGCCATTTGCCTGGATGATATTTTACAAACGTAAATTAGATTATTTCATGCCCTTGTTTAAAACTTTTAAAATAGGTCCCCATCACCCTTAGAATAAAGCCCCAAATAATTACTATGCTCTATAAGGCCCTGCATGAACTGACCTGTGTCCATATCTCCGACCTCATCTTGTACCTTTCTCCCATTTGCTCTCCCCCTTCACTCTACAAACATATTCGGCTTCCTGTCTCAGTGCTTCAGCATTCTCTTTCTCTCTCCCTTTCTTACATTTCAGATTTCAGTTCAAATATCACTTCCACCAGGAAGCCTTCCCTAATGAACCCTTGCCTCCAGGCTAGCTTAGTCTACCTGTTTTGTGTTCCACAGAAAGCTGCACTCTCTTTTTCCCTCTCAGAACTCATTTTCTTACTTGTTTAATGTTTTCCTTCTCCATTAGACTCTTAAGTTTCATGAAGGCCAGAACTGTGTCTGTCTAATTCACCAAGCACAATACCTGGAACATAGCAGATATCTTTAAAAAATGACTCTTACACAAATATCCAAAGCAGCATCATTCATAATACCCAAAACATAGACACCGCCCACATGTCTGCCACTTGATGAATGGATAAGCAAATGTGATATATCTATACAATGGAATATTATTTAGCCATGAAAAATAATGATGTATTGATTCATTATACAACAAAAATGAACCTTGAAAATATATAATAAATAAGTGAGTCACCAATGATCACACATTGTATGATTCCATTTAATAAAAAAAAGTCCAGAATAGGCAAATCCATAGAGACAGAAAGTACATTCATGGTTGCCAGGTGCTGAGAAGAGGGGAAAATGAGAAGTGACTGTCAGCAGTACGGAATTACTTTTGGGGATGGTGAAAATGTTCTAAAATTACATAGGGGTGATGGTTGTACAACTCTGTGAGTATAATAAAAGCAACTGAATTGTACACTTTAAATGTGTGAATTTTACATATGTGAATTATATCTCAATAAAGCTGTTAAAATGAATTAATGAGTATAAATAATATAAACTATAGATCTGACAACGTAGAAAAATGCTGAGTGATTTTTAATTTACGAGAGAGCAAAGAAACAAGACATAGTAAAGCTTCATCTCGTGAATTGCACACACTTATTTCATGCATCTGCTTTTACCTCCTTAGAAACCGGCAACTGAAAGAGAAAGCATGGGTCCTAAATTTGGAAAGGACCTCAGAGATTATGTAATTCAACTATCTCACTCTACGTATGAGAAATGGAGGTGCAGAGGGAAAGTGACTCTCCAAGTTCGCACAGCAAATTAGTGACCAGATATATATGAAAGCCTTTGTCTCCTGAGTCTCATTTCAGGGTTCTTTCCATGATACCCAGCCAAGTCAGCTTCCTTAAGAGTTTTTCCAGTAGCCCTTCACAACTTCTGTTTACAAAGTATTAATCCCTATCTGCAAGGGAAGCTGTGAGATATAGTTTCTGTTAGTAAGGAAGAAAGGGAGAACGACCCTTTGGGAGGCAACTTGTATTTTCTGCCACAAGTTCTTTTGCTGAAAATTTTGGATTGGCCACTATTTAGATCTGGAAGAATCCAACATTCTCTGCTGTTACCTCTGAAGTCAGCATCAACATTTCCAGTACAGTGTGAATACAATAGCCACACATGGAACCCCTTTCATGATAAACATCTTTAGCTCCAGTTGAGAGGCTCCACAGTTCCTGAGCAATTTGCATTTGGCAGGGCCGTGTGCAAGACATTACTGGCTCAAATGAATGTAAATTTACATTAGAAACAAATCAAGGCAACATTCACTATCCTGGAATAAAGAAACAAGGTGAAAGATCCTTTTAGAATGCAAATTGCAACCTGTTTTGTAAAAATACTGAGTGACAGCAGGCACGGTGGCTCAGCACTGTAATCCCAGCACTTTGGGAGGTCAAGGTGGGTGGGTCACGAGGTCAGGAGTTTGAGACCAGCTTTACCAACATAGTGAAACCCCATCTCTACTAAAAATACAAAAGTTAGCTGGGCATGGTAGCATACACCTGTAGTCCCAGCTACTCGGGAGGCCAAGGCCGGAGAACCGCTTGAACCCAGGAGACAGAGGTTGTGGTGAGCCAAGATTGTGCCACTGCACTCTAGCCTGGGCAACAGAGTGAGACTCCACCTCAAAAAAATAAATAGATAAATAAATAAAAATAAAAATAAAACACGGAGTGACTTTACTTGTCTTTTTTAAAAAATAAAAGTTCAAATTTGCTTTCCTACAGGTTTTTTACTATATCTAATTACACTGGCTTTGGAAAAGAGTTGATAAACATGGATAATATTTTAATTTAAAATCATTTTAAAATGTGGCCAGGCATGGTGGCTCCCGCCTGTAATACCAGCACTGTGGTTAGAATGTAACAAAAATTGCAGGAATTAAAAAAAAAAGAAAATATTTTTTAATCATTCACTTTACTCTTGAGCCTAGTGGTTTTAATAGGATGTAATTAAGAACATTTTCCATGTTCTTCTATTTGTTTTCTCTGCTTGTTGCAAACTACCTCTTTAAAGTAAAATTGTATTGGAGAAGTCTAGGGTACAGTGGCCTCTTCTCTTGTAGTTTGCAACAACTTTTCCTCAAGTAAATTGATACTAATGGCACTGAAAATACCTGGAAGCTCGATGTCTAGAGGACAAAAAGGAAAGAGTGGCTGCCTCTTCCCTATATACTGTATGCTAACAAAGAAATCAGGTCTGCAGAATCCTTTTAACTTTCTTGACTTAGTTTCATATCAACCCCAAAAGTCATGTAGTATTGACCATTTGCAGAACAGAGCAATGACAACAATTCCTCCAGATAAGTTAATTATCTGCATTAAAGAATGCCTCACATTTCTTGATCTACTAATAATATTAGATAACATGGGCTATTCCAAGGCATTTTAATGAGTACCCTGGCAATGACAGTCTTCGGGAAAATCTTTCTGACTTCTAATCAACTTTAAAAGTTTCCTTGGGCATTTTTTCTGGTTGTTGTTTTGAAACTGAGAATGAAAGAAGGAAATTATATGGTAGATATTTAATGCATTCTTTCTGAATCTTTCTGTAGATGACACAAATTAATGGCTGTTCTCATTTTTCATGCTCCCATGCATGAAAAGAAAGAAATTAAGACAGTAATGTTATTTAACTATTATAAGAGGAATTCATCTTTGATCAGAATTATCCAGAGCTTTCTAGGTCTGGCATCTGTGTACTTTACTGAGACACCTCCCGGGCCAATGAACCAACTCAAGCTCTGCCAAATGTAAATGTTTAAATTTTAGTGATTCTGGCCCCAAATCTTACTGTCTACATCCACAGCATTGGGAAAACACCCTTTTCTGAAGCATAAGAAATTCTATTACCCAGCAGCCTGGGATAAGTTAAATTAGTCAGTAGACAATTTCACTACAGGAGTATTTGCCTCTAGGAAAACCATTAATTTTGTTTAAAGTGACTGTATCACAATTATTAAGGACTTTTCAAATTTTTCTATTGCCAGAGAGTCTTGCTTAAAGAGAAGAATGTTGATTGACTACATAATTTTTCTTGCTCCCCTCCTCCTCAAAAAAATCATACACACAAATACGCAAATATGTACAGATATTTAACTCAATTTTGACTGACCTATCAATAAGTTTTCTGGATAATTAAAGTAGGGCCTTTATAAGTTAAAAAGATAATCAAAACTGTGGTACTGGACTTATGCTATGCACGAATGACAGTGTCTCACATAAACGTGTTATATAGAAAAATGAACAGAAAAGTGAATAACAAATTGTACGAAATGTAAGGTGTGTGGTCTGTTAATCTAAAGTACAACAATCTCACTGAATATATATGTCAGCTGACATTTTTGATGTTATGTTTTAGTTTGCATTTTTGTGAACATGAAATCCTCAAATGCAACATAAGTCTGTGTGGGTCAAGTCGGCCATCCTCACTGCACACATTTGCAAATGCAGGCATCCCCTGAATCCAAAGTTATAAAAGAAACTGCTAAAGTAGATTAATTCTGCATGTAGCTTTCTTGGTGCCCTTAAGGGCAGCAAGTATTCCTTAAGGGAATTATGTATGTCCGCTCTTCATTGTTTTCCTCTAAAGGGATCATATTATCAGTGAAAGACCGTATTGGTCCCAGGCCTACTTTAGAAGTGTCTTTTAAAAGATTGCTAGGCCTTCCTAAGAATTAAATAAAAGAAAAAGGCAGTCTGTACAGATCTCACCTCTGGAAACCAAAAGCAAGCATCTTTGCAGCTAACCTTGCTTCTGTTGCAATTGATACAGGGACAAATGGCTGTAATTATATGGGGGAAGATACCAAATCTCTATTTAGAGACCAGAGCTCTATTAGTGCATTCTCCAGGGTCTGATGACTATTAAACAGGAAATAAGCCTATCTACCTTAAATGAGCACAGCTATCCCCCTGGGGAGTTCCATTAAGGATAGCAGTGATGATGCTATGTGCCACTACTGGGCACTCTTCTACGTAGCGCATGCTAAGTGGAAATGGCATTCTTTTCTCAGCCTCTCTGCTCACTTCCTGTACTGTATATAACTGCATTACGAGATCTTGGGTGTCCTCCTACAGAGGTAGGACCAAGTGTTCTTTCGAAGATTGAGAGGAGAGAGATTTGGAGGTGGGACAGTCTAGCCAAAAAATCTTAGTCACTTTATTATTCATAAGGATGTTAACCAAGAGTTCATTTGTAGCAAAATGAGATTCTTTATGTTGCCAGTTTTCCAAAATATATTCCACTTCTCTCTGTCTCAGAGCAGGCCTTTTCAGAGTAGAACATTGTGCCTCCACTGAATGGCACCTTGCTTTGGCTTTGAATTCTGTCTATCATTTTGTATTCCTAACTCCTCTCCCCAAGTCTCCATCTATCTCTCCTGAATCCTGACAGTCATCTTATTGTAGATTATATATGAAATGAAAACCAACTAGATTTTGTCAGTTATTGCTGTTGCTTGTCATTCCTTTTTCTTCTCCATATTATGACTTCAGATTTGAGGAATGGCTACAATTCTTGATTATCTATGATAATTATGGGGCCCATGAAAGCTATTTATTCAAAGCACAATGTGGAAAAAGGGAGGGCTTTAGAGTCACACAGATCTACACTGAAATCCTATCACTATAACTTACTAGTTAACTGATTTTGGGCATAGCAAGTTCTCTGAGCCTTGTTTACTTCCTCTGGAAAATGAGTGTGAAGGACTAAACGTTTATGCTCCCCCCACTGAAATGTATATGTTGAAATCCTGACCTCCAAGGTGATGATATGAAGAGGTGGAGCCTTTGGAAAGTGATTAGGTCATAAGGGCTGAGCCCTCATGAATAGGATTGGTACTCCGAAAACAGAGACCTCAAAGAGTTCCCTAAGCTCTTCCACCATGTGAGGTTACAGTGAGCAGATGGTTATCTGTGGGGGAGGAAGCCCTCATCAGACAATGAATCTGCTGGCACCTTGATCTTGGACTTCCCAACCTGCCGAACTGTAAGAAATGAATGTATGTTGTTTATGAGCTACCCAGTTTATGGTATTTTATTATAGCAGCCTGAACAGATTAAGGCAATGAGTCTAATAAGAATATCTACTGTTAGGAGTTTTAGGATTGAAAATTATTCCCCTTTGCATATTCTGAGTTAGGAGCCACTCTTTGAGTCAGGCAAATGGAGATACAAATGTCAATTTCATTATTAATAAAGTTGATTTAAACCGGAGACTGATTACTGCTACTACTTTCCTATTCATCCACCTTGAATTAAACTTACCCAGCCAGGCAGTCACAGACAGAACTGCGCAACTGTGGTCTTGCCCTACAAGGGCAAATCCTTCCCCAAAAACTTTACTAACGGCTAGGCTGGGAATTTGCAGGTTCTCCAAAACAGAGACTGAAAACTCATAAGTGAATGAATCACACCTGCTCAGTCCCTTCTTTCAACGTTGCCAAGCAGCTTTTTCCCCTCTTCAATTAGGCAGGAGTGGTAAGGGATGACTTGGAATTGTTCCTTCCCTATTTTTTTTCTTCTGTATGGAAACTTGAGCAGTTAGGCACAAGAGTTGTCTTATTAACAGCTGCGATTAGTGTGAGGATTAAATGAGATACCACATGCCAATTATCTTATATAGTACCTGGCACGTGATAGAAGTTCAGATGGACAGGACAGGAATCAAAATCCAGCATTACTCATTAGCCGTGCGGTTTTGTGTCTGGAATTTGTGGATTCTTGGTCTCACTGACTTCAAGAATGAAACCGCGGACCCCCGCGATGAGTGTTTCAGTTCTTAAAGGTGGCGTGTCTGGAGTTTGTTCCTTCTGGTGTTCGGATGTGTTCGGAGTTTCTTCCTTCTGGTGGGTCCGTGGTCTCGCTGGCTCAGGAGTGAAGCTCCAGGCCTTCCCGGTGAGTGTTACAGCTCATAAAGGCAGTGTGGACCCAAACAGTGAGCAGTTGCAAAACTCACCAAAAAGAGCCAAGGAGCAAGTAACAAAGATTCCACAGCCTGGAAAAGGACTAGAACCGGTTGCCACTGCACTCTTGGGCAGCCTGCTTTTATTCTCTTATCTGGCCCCACCCACATCCTGCTGATTGGTCCATTTTACAGAGAGCCGATTGGTCTGTTTTACAGAGAGCTGATTGGTCCATTTTGACAGGGTGCTGATTGGTGCGTTTACAATCCCTGAGCTAGACACAAAAGTTCTCCATCTCCCCACTAGATTAGCTAGATACAGAGTGTCCATTGGTGTATTTACAAACCCTGAGCTAGATGCAGAGTGCTGATTGGTGCATTCACAATCCCTTAGCTAGACATAAAGATTCTCCAAGTCCCCACCAGACTCAGGAGCCCAGCTGGCTTCACCGGGTGGATCCCGCACCGGGCTGCAGGTGGAGCTGCCTGCTAGTTCTGCCCCGTGCGCCTGCGCTCCTCAGCCCTTGGGCGGTCGATGGGACTGGGCGCCGTGGAGCAGAGCTGCGCTCCTCCGGGAGGCTCGGGCTGCGCAGGAGCCCATGGCGGTTGCAGGGGAGGCTCAGGCATGGCGGGCTGCAGGTCCCAAGCCCTGCCCCGCGAGGAGGCAGCTAAGGCCTGGCGAGAAATCAAGCACAGCAGCTGCTGGCCCAGGTGCTAAGCCCCTCACTGCCCGGAGCTTGCGGGCCGGCCAGCAGCTCCCAGTGCGGAGCCCGCCGAGCCCACACCCACCGGGAACGCGCGCTGGCCCGCAAGCGCCGCGCGCAGCCCCGGTTCCCGCCCGCGCTTCTCCCTCCACACCTCCCCGCAAGCGGAGGGAGCCGGCTCTGGCCTCGGCCATCCCAGGAAGGGGCTCCCAGAGTGCAGCGGCAGGCTGAAGGGCTCCTCAAGCACGGACAGAGTGGGCGCCAAGGCCGAGGAGGCACCGAGAGTGAGCGAGGGCTGCAAGGGCTGCCGGCATGCTGTCACCTCTCAGTTTTAGGTAATTTACCCAACCTTTCTGAACTTCCCTTGTTTGATCTTTAAAATTAAGGTAATAACAATTAGCTTGCACAGTTGTAAAAATTAGAGAAAATATCTGTGAAGGGCCTGGTGCGTAGTAGGCACTTAGTAAATTGCAACTATTATCATCATGATGCAGTTGTATAAATTGATTTGTAGATTGTGTCTTGCATTTTTTTTTTTCCTATAGCAGATTGACATAGCTTTGGCTTGTATGGCTTGGCCGCCACAGTGCTCACATTTATCAATGGGAATAGTCAAGGGTTGAATTGGTATAAGTCTAGCTGAGAAGCAAGTCCAGGACCCAAGGCAAGCATTCTGGGAATGTAAGAATTTCTGTGGCTCATCCATAGAGCAGTAAACCTACATGTAAATATTTTAGAGGTGACTGAAGTTTGAAACGTCCTTTTGTAATAGAAGTATATTTTTGAAGATTAAAAAAGTGTTTTGCAAAGAACATTTTTTTCCCATATGGAACTAATTTTTTGGTAGGAAATTAGACTTGTAGAGACAAGGTTTTCATGCCTTTCATTCTTTTCAGGCTTACAAAGTATTTCCTATCTGGAACTCCAGTTCTTGGCCAATTTAATGTTGCTGACAATTGTATTTGGTAGGATAATTTCAGTTTCACCTAGGTTCAGAGAATAATTGCCAATATATTTCAGAAAGACTCTCTTAAAATATTAAGTTTTTCCCTAGAGGGCAATCTGGTACAATGAAATCTTGAAATATTATTTGCCACCATTTTAGACCTTCCAGTTTGGTGAACTTATTACTGTCATACTTCATTACTGTGTATTTTTGGTGTATCTTTCACATCAAAACCACCATTCAAAACATTTTGTGATTTAAAAGTACGAAGTCTTAAAAAAGAACATAGCACTTCTTCTTATCAGAAATCCAGCACAGATGAGAAGATTTATTGTCTGATAGTCAAGATTGGATTATCCAGTTGTTTGTGAGAAACCAGTGGATTTGATCAGTGAGGGTACTGATGTGGCAGAGAGAATGGAAAATGTTGGTTTTGGGTTTTTGACTTTTTTTTTGGGGGGGAGGATGTCTCTAAAACATTGTTTTCTTAACAAATTAATTCTAATGGAAAGGTAGTAATCATTTGGGTTTAACCACTAAAACAAACAAGTTGCTTTCCCAGAGTTGACACAGACACTCAATAGGTGAGTGAATGGGCTCTGGCCTTGAAGCTGTGTCCCCACCCAAATCTTATCTTGAATTGTAGTTTCCATAATCCCCACATGTCCTGGGAAGGACCTGGTGGGAGGTAAGTGAATCATGGGGGCAGTTACCCCCATGCTGTTCTCATGATAGCGAGTGGGTTATCATGAGATCTGATGGTTTTATAAGGGGCTTTTCCCCGCTTTGCTCAGCACTTCTGCTTCCTGCTGCCCTGTGAAGAAGGTGCCTTTCTTCCCCGTTGCCTTCCACCATGATTGTAAGGTTCCTGAGGCCTTCCTAGCCATGCGGAACTGTGAGTCAATTAAACTTCTTCATAAGTTACCCAATCTCAGGTATTTCTCCATAGCAGCATGAGAACGGACTAATACGTATTGCTCATAAGAGGGACTGAGTGAGAGTAACCCAGCTACACTACTGTATAAACAAGCCAGAGCTTAAGGGATATTGTTGAGATCATTAATATCATTTAGGTACATGAAGTACAGTGACCCACTTTTTACCTTCCAGAACTGGGCAGAATAAAGATAGAAATAAAGTATTCTTTTAAACTGTCTCTGTTAGTTGTTGCCTGATAGACTTGAAGTCAATGTTGGACCCATAAACCTCAACAAATATTCAAAGGGAAATTCCAAAATAGTTGTTTAAAGTGGCTAAGTTTTCACCCCAGTGTAGAGAACAAAATAGTCTGTATGTACTGTGACTGTGTCAAGAAAATATTTGAGGTGGCATTATCAAGCAATTTAGATGTGGTCTTTGATGATCCAGAAACAAAAAACCACCAGAGAAGTGAATCTGTTATCCCAAAGGTCAGGGCCATCAGCCCCAATAGCTGAAAAAAGGAAATAATGCAAAGAGCTTCTGGTCCTAGGGCTGATAAAATGGGACGAAAGGACATCCCCAGGAAGCCACTCTCCTGTATTCTTGGCTCAGAGGCGGCTGGCAACACCAAGCGAGTTACATATTTACTCCATTCACAAATGTGCAAGTAAATTGAGGCCAATTTGTGTTAGGATTAAATTTATTCCAAAGAGGTGCTCACTTGAGTGGTCCTAGCAAGCCAGCCATTTTTAGTTACTTCAGCTCTATGGGTAAGTTTAGGAATACCAAACTAACAAATTAAGAAGGAAAAAAAGGAAAAGGAAAACATATTATAAAAATCTAAAATCTCCATGGACTTATGAGCAATTTCTGTTCTTCTGAAATGTATTGCTTTTCATTTCTCCAGATTTGATGTTTAAATGATAGCTGACAATTCCTGTTTGGGAAAACTCATGCACAGATAGTTATTACCCTGTAAGAAGAGAGGTGAGCGTATTCTGAAATGTTCATCATGTGCCATAGCTCAAAAAACATATGGTACACAGCCCCAATAAAAATGAGATGCAGAAATTGAAATGGGCGGGTGCTTCTGGTTTTTGTTTGTTAACTGCAACTATGTAGGTCTAAACTTCATGGTTTTGTAGGTGAGTTACTGATACAGTGGTTAGCCATGCCAGTGTCTTGGGGACAAGCCTTATGGATCCCGGTATTGCAGAAAAACCAGGCTCAGTGCAGTTGTTACATTTCACAGGACACACTTTTACCTGTGATGTAGCCAGGTTTTTAGTTACAGGCTCCATCATAACAGGGCTGTGTTGTGTTTTGTACAGTTCAATAAATCAATTTGAACAGATACATCTCTTGTTGGAGAGAACTTAGGTACTTTTTTTTTTTTAATGAGGAAGCAAGCAGGAAGGATTTGAATACAAATTGAAGTATATTATTATGTGTCTTAGAGATGATATGATTGCAAAAAAACAGGAATCTTCACAAGTTAAGCCTAGTAAAGGAGAATGCATTTTAGAGTAAAGGAAGTCTCATGGAACCCCATCTCATGGGGAATTGGAAATTGTCAGGCAGCTAGCTCGTCTTTCCATCTCTTGCTCTCTGTAGCAACGCAATCTGTCATCTCTGCTTCTTTCTGCACAGTGGCTCAGTCCTGCATTCTACAAAATGGCTTCCTCTGCCTGGCTCTTAATTTCTACTTCCCCACACCTCCAGCTCAGCTGTAGCTTTAGGTTGTTTTTGCACCTATTCTGGCCCCAAATGTTTTTGATCTAATGCTTTCAGTGCCCAATAACTTCTGACCTATTTAGTCTTTGTTTCTCTTTGTTCAGATTTTCAAGAGAATTGGATTGGCTTTTGCCAGTCAACAGTGGATTCACTCCCAGCATGTGTGTCCCCTTAGGCAGTGTTTGGGGGAAAAAGGGTTAACAAAAAATGTACAGCTGTGAGCAATGTAGTTTAAACTAAAAAGTTAGTTGGATACTGTGAAATGACTAATGTAACAAATACAGCCATTATTGTAATGATAATGATGACAACAATGACTATAGTAATTAAATTACTATGGTAATTTAGTATGGTAATTAAAACAGCTACATTTATGGAGCTCTTTATAAGCTTATTATATAGACTTATTTAATCTTCACAACAACCCTAAGGAGTAGGTATTATTACTGTCCCAGTTTGTACTGATGGGAAAATTTAGGCACAAAGAAGTGACTTATCCAAGGTCATATGGCCATTAAGTGGTTGAACAAGCCTCAAACCCAGACAGTCTGACACTAGAATTATGATGCTCTACTAATGATTCTGACACTGTTACAATGAATTTGTGAAGTGTGGGGCTGCAAGATGGCTTCTTTGTGAAGAAAAAGGAAAATTCATTTAAACCAGCAAAACCTGTATGATACATACTAGATATATATATTTAGTCCTTCCAATATCCTTTACACAGGGAGAAAGGGATTAGGATCTCAAGAAATATTTGTGTCTCTATGTGGGTGGAAAGAGAAGAATTACTCTCTTAACTGAGTTATTCTAGTACTTTTAGATAAATGAAATAACCTTTAAATATTTGTGATCAGAGCATTACCCATTTGTCTCTTTGCCTTCATATTTATTTGAATTCGAATTAAATAGGCCTTTTAGCAACTATCGAGAATAAGATCTGGCACTTTGGAGTGGAAGCCAAAGCTGGTATGTATGTGATGTTACTGCCCTCTTCCCAAGCCACCATTTTATTGCTCTTCTGGGAATCCAGTTAAATTACAGCTGCTGATATATTGTGGACTGAGGATCTAAATTCAGGCTTTGACCAAGTCAAGGGCTGGTTTCTTTGGGCAATATTTCACTTCCTGTTTTATCTGTGCTGTCACCTAAATTTAGCACTTAGACTATACTCCCTGATGTCTGCAGAAGTTTTAAATTATTTTCCAGTGATGCATACCGTGTCTATGCAGAGTTGCGTGTGACAGATTTGCAGTAAAATCCTGGAGCTCTCCAACTCCTTTTTAAATGAATTAGATCAGTAGCTCTCACAGATTTGACTTTGGAATGGGTTGTAAGGTGATGTGTTTCCTGCAAAATGGATTGAGTTCTCTTTGGTTTTTTTTTTTTTTTTTTTTTTCCCTCTGCTGTGCATTTTACCATTTGGTGGACTAATCAGTTTCTTAAAAGCAAAAGATGGATGCTGTCTTCTAAACCATGGGAGGTGTCAAATGCCTGCTGCATTAAGACCCTTTCCCCTACTTGCAGGAATGATAGCTATGGGCAGAACTGTAATAGTGTTCTAAATTGAGAAATCTTGAATAAGACATAAATCTAAATTCCACAGCTTTCTTTTTTAATGTGGGCTTCAACAAGCGTCAGCTGTAATTGGTAGAACAGCCTGACCTATTAATTCATAGATAAAAATGATTCAATTAAAGAGAAATACAAATATTGAAGGTAATGTAAAACCAAATGAAGCACATCACAGAATTTATGTGCAAATAAATTAACTTGAATAAAAATTCTCCAGTACATACAAGGTCCATATGCTGTCTTGGTAATGCTGTAATTAAGTCAGAGAGTCATGTCATACTGGCCTTTTCCATCTGCTCTGTGATCTGTTAAGGGACCCATTCAAACAGAATGACAGCTGACCTCAAAATGATACACTCTACTACTGCCCATTTTAACAGGGCTGTTGGTTGTGCACATTTTGTCTTCATTTATACTGGGCTACGAGTGTTTTTCCATTAAATCAAGTAAATTGGAGCATGTGGTTTTCTATTAAATAGGTTTATTTAAACCAATATTTTCTGAATAAACTTTTTTTTTATTTTTCAGAAGCAATTGATTGTATTGGAGAAATTTTTGTTTTGTTTTGTTCTAAATTCAAGTGGTGTTAGAAAGAAACAGTGATTAAGAATAGCAAAATAAAGGCACTCTTCTCTTTTTCCTTCTAATTCTTGTGATTCGATCAAAGCAAAGTGGTTAATTCTTGGAGCCTCAGGATGTTGTGTATGTAATTGACACAAAAGATGTGTAAAAGAGGAGCCAATATTTATAATACTAATTGATTTAATTTATTTTACTTCCCTTGTGTATGCCTTACTGTCATTCTTGCCATTATCTTAATGTTCTTGTTTCCAATAGCACTCAGAAAAGTCATTTTAAAGGCAGGGGATCTGGAGCACAGATGTGTCAGGTGGAAAGGCTCTCATCCACAGAGACATTCAAATTGGCTAAAGGAAACCCCACTGAATAGTGCAGCTGAAGATCCAGCATTTGTCCATCTGTTTATATCCAGGTAACCTTGTGACAGTCTATTTAATTTCTGGTCCCTGGAGTGTCTCTATTTCAACAGTACATGCATATTTCTTTTATTAGAACTGCAGAAGGGGAAAATTGGTAACTCTTGGAACCAGGATGACCTTTAGAAGACTACATTTTTGTTTTGTTTTGAACAAATAACACAAGTTCTACAAGAGGGTTTCCTTTAGTCAAACACTCAACTTCTTAGAGGGAATTTTAAATGTCTCCTATTTGGCCTTGGAGGAAAAAAGGAAGAAAGAAAGAAATTATACTTGCAATACAAAAGAGAGTGCTTAGAAAATGGGTTTAAAATATATTACAATTTAAAAACTTTTTAAAGTAAAACCCAAGCCATACCAGAGACAGACAGTGTCCATAGAGTGACCAAGACTGACCCACATAAGAGGCTGAAGAATTACAAAAGATGATCATCAGGCAGATGCCCATTGCTCTCTGGGGAATCTTGACCTTGACATGTTGGTTTCTGAATTAATTCAGAGAACCTAATTTGCCAATGTGGAAAAGTCACATAATACATGGTATCTTATTTATAAATAAAAATCCAGATGGAATTTCTTAGTAAAATGTATTTAGGTAAGTCTACAAGGGACAAGGACCATATTCTTTTACTTACGCAGTCTAGAAACATTTGCTGAGCATCTAATATGTCCCTGGCATTATTTTAGCTTCAATGATGTGTTAGTGAACAAAATGAAGTCTGTGCTCTCATAAAGCTAACATTACAGCGCGGGGGTTGTGGGAAGGCAGACAGTAGGCAAACCTGTTATCTGTTCTGTACAGGGCCCAGGACCCATTAATTAGCCTTGCATCTGGATGTTGGTTCAAAGATAAATATTTATGAGGCTTTCCTGAAATTGTAAACTTTATACCCAAGAGCATCCTGATGAGCTAAAATGAAATTGACCATATATGCTCATTTCAATGAAATAATGTTTGAAAAATTTCCTTTCATTTTGCCCAAGTCCATATAGTACTTTATTGTAGTGTGGTGAAAAGGATATAGGATTAGATTCTTCCAAGAAACTTTTACCTGAGGTATTTATATCCCAGTGGATAGAAACAATGATGCCTAATTAAAATACAAAGATAGAAAAAAGGGGCAGAGCCAGAGAAGGAAAAATAGGGAGTAGGGGTGGAGGTAGGGTTAGGAAAACTTTATTCCTGCAATATTCCTTAAATATATAAGAATTTATTTTCATATCAGGTCAATATCCTAGTAGCTTAGTTTAGTAGGTGAGAGCCCCACGTTAGGATGGCATCATAGTTAAAGATTCAGTCCTTATTTGAACCAGTTAACTTAAATCTATCCCATCCCTTTACCCCAACCGGTCATGATACGAATATCAGCCACAAATCACAAGCAGGTGCACATTTTCCACACTACTGGAAAAAAAGAATGAATCACACACATCTTCTTTCTGTATGATCAGTGAGGCATGAGAATAATTGGTAGATTGATGATCCGAGATGTAGTTGGTGAGTTAGAACCATGAATTCTGCCAGACCTTTGGAACAAAGCATATTAAATAGGACTTTTTTTTTGTGGGTGCCAATGGCAGTGGTAACATGGGAGAGGATTATTTAAAATTGTGTTTAAATATTCAAAGCTGTATGTGCTGGGTATATAAGTGAACTAGTATTTCTCTTCCCTTAAGTAACCTTGAGATAGGACTACATTTATCAACGTTCTCTTTTTATCTCCCTCTGCAGTCTTCCTTCAAAACCTACAGGCTTTTAAACAAAGACCCTCCATGACTCTTATCAACATATCTGTTCCTGGGCCTCTCCCAAAATGATTTAGAGATAAATTGCCTCAAACCTGGCTTGGTGTAGTGCTATAATCCATTATGGTTCCTTTTGGAGGTAGCAAATTCTCATCAACTTCACTCTTATTAATCACCTATCTAAATGTAGCATCATCAGAACAATTTCAGAGGTTTTTAAGGCACAACCTTGACTTCCTGTCATTTGTAAATTGGCTTATAACAGTCCTGGCACTCTGCTAAAGTGCTTAACTGGTCATTATTCCTCCTTGTACTACATAGCCTTTATGCTGCCAATAGCCCATCTCGCCTTTCTAATGTCCCATCATATTACCTTTAAAACAGTAATTTTGTTTTTTTGAACTTTGTGGTGGGGGGGTAGAGTAGGTCATAGGCTATTTTTGAGAATCTAGAGAAAACAGAAATCTCTACACAGGAGAAAATATACATGAACATATGGTTTTGTGTATACTTTCAAGGGATTTATAAACTTGTGAAGCCCATCCATAGACCTCAGATTACAAAGTCATGGCGTCAAGATTATATGATTTGCAAACATATTTAATTGAAGTAAACCCCATATATGCCTATTTATAGGCTCATAAATATTATGACATTTTTATTTTTATTTTTCCATCTAAACTTCGTTGCCTCTCTCCTCCACTCAGGGTCAGATTTGCATTGTGGTCTGCCAGCTTTTCTAGTCTTCTTTGACTCCCTCTTCATTTTCTATTACAGGAATTTCCCTTAGTGACATTCTTGCATGTTCAATCCTTTCTTGGCATTTGTTTCTCAGAGGTCCTAGACTAACACATTCTTCTACTACTTCTATAAAAAGATACTATCATATTATAATATTTTTAGGACTATTAAGAGAAGGTGTCTATTTCTGCTTTTTCCATTTCTTTGAATTTCACTTTAAATTTTTTTCACCTGCTTTGAAAAACGTGATTGTTCATTAAGTTAGCCACGGTGACAAGTGTATAAAATTTGAATAAAATGTTCCTGGTATGTTTTTATGATTCCCAAATGCATTTTCTTTCTCCTTTCTTTCCCTCCTTTCTTTTCTTTCTTTCCTTCCTTGCTTCATTTCCTTTCAATTTTATTTAAAGATTTTTTAAATGTACCTTACACCTTACACAACCATACATTTATCTAAGGATAGTCTGAAATTCTTGGTTCCAATGACATTTCATTTGTGTATGGTACTTTCTTTAAGCTGCTTGTTGTTGATTTCCAGGCACTTAAAAAAGAGAATACTGTTTGTTAAGTTCCAATATATTTCTGTGTTAAAGGTACAATGGTTAATGTTATCATTTCCATGAGTGAAAGGGGTTGTCTGTTTTATTTTCTACCATATATATTCCCAGAACTTAGCACAGTGCCTGGCAGAAAAAAAGTGCTCAATAAATATGTTGAACATATAATAAGGCATTAGAGCTTATACCTTGAAAAAAGCATGTTTTAAAAAGTCATTTAATTATCCTAATCCCACAAGCTTCTTAAAAATGTTCATCCATTTTACCCAAAGTCACGTGCTAACTCTTTACTAATTCTGTCTAAATGGCTATTGCAATGACAGGTATCCCGGGGAAGGAAGGCCAGTCAAAATAACAAAACATTTTTAAAAGAATGAAACTGTATTTCATTCAAGCACAGAAATTTTAACTAAACTAATAAAAATTGTTTCAATAGAAGTTCTCTGATTATGTTTAAGAAATAGGTAATAATTTATTACTTTTTTCTCAGTTGATATTTACAAAATACAGTTGACCCTTGAACAATGTGGGTTTTAACTGCATGAGTCCACATATACATGGTTTTTTGTTCAACGAACTCATATCAAAAATACAGTATTCACAGGATGTGAACCCTGTGTATATGGAGAGCCAACTTTTCCTATATGTGGGTTCCACAGAACTGACTATGGAACTCGAGTAGGGTGGGTCCTGGAACCAATCCCCCCGTGTATACTGAGGGAAAACTGTACTTAAAATCAATCCTCTCTGAGAATATAGGCAATAAATAAATAAATATGAAAATAATTCTCTCAAGTATGTTAAAAATAGTCCTAGAAAATAGAATTCCAGAATTAGAAGGGACCGTAGAAACTATGTAGTTCAAGTATAAGAAATTCTTAGACAGTACCCCTTTGTAATGACAGAACATGCTATTTTTGTAGGTAGTCTATCTCATTGCTGAGAAGTTCTTCCTAAACACTGAGGCAAATCCTGGTTGTCTGTAATTTTCCTGTACTTGCTCCTAGTCAAGCCTCTGTAGCCATACACAATCAATGTACTTTCTCTTCCATTTGAAAGTGCTCTATGTATTTGATTATATCAAATGGATGTCACAGATTTGCTATTGATCTATCATGTAACTCTATACCAGTCCATAATACCTGGTGTCTGGGAAATTTCAAGTAAGGAATCAGTTGGAAAAAGCCATTTGGAGAATAAAGAGTACATCCACAGCTTTCTCTCTGATCTGCCCTCTCTCTAGGAAATCACCTCCCATGACTCGTTGCTCATGAGGATGTGGATATGAAATCATGCTAGCAAACATCCCGGCATAATTGACACTGGCTATTCCCTATGTAGTAATTTGTTTAGTATATTCCTTTTTTCCTCCTACATATATTGGAAAGCAAACTTTAACAAGGTTCCTTTCTGAATTGTTATAAGTTCCAAGCTAGTTTCTTTTGTTAAGGATTAAATAAAATTTCCATTCAGCTATTTGCTAAAGAGGTGAAATTATGTTTTTAGTGATTGGAGTATAACAGGTGAATCAAGGTGAATTAATATGCCATTGAAATTAGTTGCGAAAACCATTCTCTTTATCTTAGTTCTCATTATAGATGTGTAGGCCAGCAAGGTTTGTGTCATAATGTAGGCATCAACTGTATTATTTTCTGTGAATGCCAACAAAACATTTCTTTAGTAACAAATATAATCAGGCAACATACCAGATATTCATTATTCTTCCCAAGTTGATTGGGCATTGCTTCCAGTTTCTGCCAGAAGAGCATCACCACATATTACACAAGAAGCATAGCCCTCCACTCTATAACCTTTGATATTTTGCCCAGAAATGTTGAGAGTTGGAAATCAATTACAATATAGCAAAAATGTATGAGCATCAGCTAAAGCTTCATCTTTGCTTCCTTTTTTCTCTCTGAAAAATTGAGTCTGGTGATTCTTCAGTTTTTACATGTGTGCTATAGAGACTCCTAAAAGAGCAAGCAAGGAAAGGAATTTAATTGCTAAATGCACTTGAGTAGATCTCAGATAAGAACAGATAATCTTTGAAGTTATAAAGCAGCAAGAAACCAATAACTTTTTTTTCTAACCAATGGTTTTGATATTTGGAAGACTGACAGGCTTAGAGACACTTTTTTATTCCAGCAAAAGAATAAATGTATTGCCAACTACCTCCCCAAGGCTGTCAACCAAGTATTTGTTCAATATATTTATCATGGTTTATTATTTTACTTTATGTGTAGGTATCTGCAT
Organism: Pongo pygmaeus; assembly: GCF_028885625.2. Taxonomy (NCBI): domain Eukaryota; kingdom Metazoa; phylum Chordata; class Mammalia; order Primates; family Hominidae; genus Pongo; species Pongo pygmaeus. The sequence continues at coordinate 109,262,189 of NC_072396.2, forward strand.
TATGTTCTGAATAAGTCATGTGACTGAGGACCATCAGTGGCTAGTTTGAGCATGAGTGTAAGTTGTATGTGGTAGTTTTGTAGGATAACACATTTTTAGGATTGGAAGAAACAGAACTTTTCAGTTTCCAACTATATTAGACTAGGAAAATTATACACTTAAAGGAACAAACTGGCTTGTCCAAATTCACATGGCTGGTTCATAGGAAACATAGTGGTAGAACTCTTTATGTGACTCTAGTTAGAAGTCCTTATCCAAAAATAATGGAAAAGACTACCAAAATAATTTCTTCAGGTTTTTATACCAAATCTGAACCTTGCCAAATAAGTTGTATTAAACTAAAATTTATTGTATGTAGGCCATTCTTTAATACCTTTAACAGTATTTCACAAGGAAAATGCAAACAAACTAAAATGCTTCAGTTTGGAAGAGACAGATAAATGAAAACATTTTTATTGAGAATTTTAAAATAGGTAAGCAAAAACTGCAAATAGAAAACAGCCAGAGTATACATACATATTCAGTTTAATCTCCTAGACTTCATTCCATTTAGAAATGTGGGAAATTTTATAATACATATAATACTCAGAGATATTTTTGTGAGAATGCATTGTGATTTGGTGTGTATGCTTATAACTAAATTATAATAATCCAAAGGAGTCTGCTATCTATCTCTAATTCCTTCTGCTTAAGTAACATGTACCATCCCTTAAGCGGTGGCTAAGGAAAGGACCTGACAGAACTCTTGATCCTCCTTTTTTATGTCCCTGGGCTTCTTCCTGCCAGGTTTTGCTGAAATATCTCCTCTTTGCCTTAAGACCGTTATTGCTCAGCCTTATTTGTTGTTTATTTTTTATGTGTTTGCCCCAAAATTGGTCTGTGTTATGACGTTTTTTCATTCTTTCCCTTCCTATTATATTGCCCTTTACTACCCTCCTACATCAGAACCACTTGCCTTCCACTACTTTGAAACAATATTAACAACATGATGTGTATATCTACACAACTTTCTATATGCATAAGCATACACAGGAAATTTTGTTTGTTTTACCCAAGTGAAATTATGCTATGTACACTTCTCTGCACTCTCACTTAATGGTACATTTTGGAAATTCCTTCAAGTCATTTGGTATGATACATATAACTCATTATATTAAAAAATGTATAGTGTCGTGAGCTCTGGGTATATCACAATTTATTCAGCCATTTCCCTGGTGTTTACTGACTCCATACATTTGATAATGTTATTGACCCACCGTGTTCTTTCTTTTTCTTCTGATTCTATATAGTTTATGCTCTGACTAACTCACTACTTCTAGCTCTTGCTTCTAGTTTTCCTTGCATTGCCCTCTAGTGATTTCTTATATTTAGGCCTTAGTTCTATGAATGAATTGTAAGCTTCTTGAAAACATACATGTTTTATATCTAATATTAGCCATAGTACAAAACAAAATGTGTTCACAAAGTAAGAGTGTTAGATTGATAAATTGGCCATGGTGGAGTAGAAGTTTTAGAGCTGTGAATCTAGACTAGGGAAGAATAGAAGAATCTCAGAGCCTTAATTAACTTTTCTATTGTGTTGTTATTTCTGCCAAACATCTAAATTTTTTCCAAATCCAACTGAGAATATATCTCTTCTATGAAGATATTTAATTCTGTGAAGTTTTAGTCTCTAATAACTTATGTTGTCTTAGTCCATTGCTGCTGCTATAACAAGATACCTTAGACTGGGTAATTTATAAACAAGAGAAACTTGTTTCTCACAATTCCAGTCTCAGAATTCCAGAGGCTGAGAAGTCCAAAATCAAGGCTGCCAGAAGATTCCAGGTCTGGTGAGGGCTTGCTCTCAGCCTCATAGAGGGCAACTTCTTGCTGAATCTTCATATGTCAGGAGGTGAAAAAAGGGACAAACTTGCTACCTCAAATACTTTTATAAGGGCACTAATCTCATTCATGATGGCAGAGCCCTCATAGCCTAATCACCTTCCAAAGGCAATACTTCTTAATACCATCACCTTGGGGTTTAAGTTCCAACATGTAAATTTTGAAGGGACATATACATTCAAACCATAGCATATGGCACCCTCTCAGATCATTGATTTTTGTCTCATCCCCCTGCTGACTCTTAGGCAACATGGTTGATTTATTGGCAGAATAGAAAGACTGCAGGGGTTTTTAGATCGGGGATCATTCCTAATCTCAGGTAACTCTGCAACTGCTGCTAAGATCTGGAGCCAGGAGGTATCTCAGATGATATATCATCTAATTTATATATTGAAGATGGCTGGGATTAAATAATTCCTTAGTATGCAGCCCAATACCACAAGCCTATTGTGAAATAGGTGATCCTTCTTGATCTTTTTTTGGTATAGATGCCCTCACCATCCACCAAAGCCAAGTTCATTAAAGCTTGGGCAACTCTTCTGCTTAGAACCCTTCAGTGGTTCTCCAAAACATCCAGATTAAAGTGCAAGTTGATTAATATTGAAAACAAGACTCCCACATCATCTTTTCTCATCCCACCTATATATTCAGCTTAATCTTTCAACACTTCTGTTGCTGCTGCTGGTGCTAATAATGATGATAATTCTGATGATAACAGCTAATGTTTTACTGAGTGTTTTCTGTATACTAGAAACATGTATTCTGTATTTGAATCTTCACAAAACCCCTATAAGGCAGGTACTTTTGTTATGCCCATTTTACAAATGGATAAATCAAGCTTCAAACAAGTTATGTAACATGATGTCACAAGGCTATTGAGAGAACTAGGAATGTTTGACTAAAAAATCCATGTTCTTAACCACTATTCCAGTGCTCCTCAAATATTGTGCACAGTAATCCCATTGACTGCTTTTAGAAAAACATGATTTTCAGACCTCACTCAAGAGATTTTGATTCAGTAGATCAAGATTTAGGGCCAAGTAATATGTGCATTTACTTAGCACCTCCAGGTGATTCTGATGTATTACCGCCAACCATTTGAGAAGTACTATTCTGTACCAATGCCTCTCGAATTTTAATATGTATATGAATCAAATCACTTGGTGACCTTATTATCCTGCTGATGCTGAATCAGTAGAATTAGGGTAGGGCCTGATTTTCTGCATTTCTAACAAGCTTCCATCCAGGAGGATGCAAATATTATTGGTCCACAGATTACACTTGAGGTAGAAGTCCTACACTACATGCCTTAGTGATAAAGTGTAAGTTTAGCGTAAGAATGAGGTATATTTCAGTTAAGTAGTGTGTTATACAAATAGATATATCCCTAAAAAACTCAGACACAAATCTTTTCTGTCACTTGAATTCCATTTTCATATTGACTTTCAGGATCATTTCAGAGTTACTACCATTATTTATTTTTAGTAGATCTCTAGTAGCCTACCACTTCAACTTTGTTTGTCAGTCAAGTACTTAGTAAGTGATGACCTCTTACACAAACACTCAAGTACCCTAGAAGAGCTTACTAGAAACAGAAAGCCTGTCATGAGTCCTCTAATAAAGTGGATATTCTTTTTGTTATATAAATACAAAATTTGAAAAAGAGGAAAAGCAAATGTTAGATTTCTAGATCTGAAAAGGACCAGAGAAACAATTTCATTCAAATCGAATTTTACAGGTAAGAAAAGGGAGGCAAGAATGGGAAGGTAGTGTAACTAAATTTACACAGGGGATTAGTGGCAGAGCTGGAACTCAAATTCTAGTCTTGTTGGAGTTTTTATTTATTTGTTCTTGTTGGTTGGTTGGTTGTGTTTTGAAAGCATATCCTTAATTCCATCTTAGCTTCAGTGTTGGAGATCTGTACTTCTAAGCTGTATTTAAGGGGAAAGGGCAACAATTACAGCTGTTTTTCCTAAGTAAATAGGACTCTATATCAGGGTTAGCAAACTTTTTTTTTTTTTTTCAATATTTTTTTCTTTTATTATTATTATTATTATTATTATACTTTAGGTTTTATGGTACATGTGTGCAATGTGCAGGTAAGTTACATATGTATACATGTGCCATGCTGGTGCGCTGCACCCACCAACTCGTCATCTAGCATTAGGTATATCTCCCAATGCTATCCCTCCCCCCTCCCCCCACCCCACAACAGTCCCCAGAGTGTGATGTTCCCCTTCCTGTGTCCATGTGTTCTCATTGTTCAATTCCCACCTATGAGTGAGAATATGTGGTGTTTGGTTTTTTGTTCTTGCGATAGTTTACTGAGAATGATGATTTCCAATTTCATCCATGTCCCTACAAAGGACGTGAACTCATCATTTTTTATGGCTGCATAGTATTCTATGGTGTATATGTGCCACATTTTCTTAATCCAGTCTATCATTGTTGGACATTTGGGTTGGTTCCAAGTCTTTGCTATTGTGAATAATGCCGCAATAAACATACGTGTGCATGTGTCTTTATAGCAGCCTGATTTATAGTCCTTTGGGTATATACCCAGTAATGGGATGGCTGGGTCGAATGGAATTTCTAGTTCTAGATCCCTGAGGAATCGCCACACTGAATTCCACAAGGGTTGAACTAGTTTACAGTCCCACCAACAGTATAAAAGTGTTCCTATTTCTCCACATCCTCTCCAGCACCTGTTGTTTCCTGACTTTTTAATGATTGCCATTCTAACTGGTGTGAGATGGTATCTCATTGTGGTTTTGATTTGCATTTCTCTGATGGCCAGTGATGGTGAGCATTTTTTCATGTGTTTTTTGGCTGCATAAATGTCTTCTTTTGAGAAGTGTCTGTTCATGTCCTTCGCCCACTTTTTGATGGGGTTGTTTGTTTTTTTCTTGTAAATTTGTTGGAGTTCATTGTAGATTCTGGATATTAGCCCTTTGTCAGATGAGTAGGTTGCGAAAATTTTCTCCCATTTTGTAGGTTGCCTGTTCACTCTGATGGTAGTTTCTTTTGCTGTGCAGAAGCTCTTGAGTTTAATTAGATCCCATTTGTCAATTTTGGCTTTTGTTGCCATCGCTTTTGGTGTTTTAGACATGAAGTCCTTGCCCATGCCTATGTCCTGAATGGTAATGCCTAGGTTTTCTTCTAGGGTTTTTATGGTTTTAGGTCTAACATGTAAGTCTTTAATCCATCTTGAATTGATTTTTGTATAAGGTGTAAGGAAGGGATCCAGTTTCAGCTTTCTACATATGGCTAGCCAGTTTTCCCAGCACCATTTATTAAATAGGGAATCCTTTCCCCATTTCTTGTTTTTGTCAGGTTTGTCAAAGATCAGATACTTGTAGATATGTGGCATTATTTCTGACGGCTCTGTTCTGTTCCATTGATCTATATCTCTGTTTTGGTACCAGTACCATGCTGTTTTGGTTACTGTAGCCTTGTAGTATAGTTTGAAGTCAGGTAGTGTGATGCCTCCAGCTTTGTTCTTTTGGCTTAGGATTGACTTGGCGATGCGGGCTCTTTTTTGGTTCCATATGAACTTTAAAGTAGTTTTTTCCAATTCTGTGAAGAAAGTCATTGGTAGCTTGATGGGGATGGCATTGAATCTGTAAATTACCTTGGGAAGGATGGCCATTTTCATGATATTGATTCTTCCTACCCATGAGCATGGAATGTTCTTCCATTTGTTTGTATCCTCTTTTATTTCCTTGAGCAGTGGTTTGTAGTTCTCCTTGAAGAGGTCTTTCACATCCCTTGTAAGTTGGATTCCTAGGTATTTTATTCTCTTTGAAGCAATTGTGAATGGGAGTTCACTCATGATTTGGCTCTCTGTTTGTCTGTTATTGATGTATAAGAATGCTTGTGATTTTTGCACATTGATTTTGCATCCTGAGACTTTGCTGAAGTTGCTTATCAGCTTAAGGAGATTTTGGGCTGAGACAATGGGGTTTTCTAGATATACTATCATGTCATCTGCAAACAGGGACAATTTGACTTCCTCTTTTCCTAATTGAATACCCTTGATTTCCTTCTCCTGCCTAATTGCCCTGGCCAGAACTTCCAACACTATGTTGAATAGAAGTGGTGAGAGAGGGCATCCCTGTCTTGTGCCAGTTTTCAAAGGGAATGCTTCCAGTTTTTGCCCATTCAGTATGATATTGGCTGTGGGTTTGTCATAAATAGCTCTTATTATTTTGAGATACGTCCCATCAATTCCTAATTTATTGAGAGTTTTTAGCATGAAGGTTGTTGAATTTTGTCAAAGGCCTTTTCTGCATCTATTGAGATAATCATGTGATTTTTGTCTTTGGTTCTGTTTATATGCTGGATTACATTTATTGATTTGTGTATACTGAACCAGCCTTGCATCCCAGGGATGAAGCCCACTTGATCATGGTGGATAAGCTTTTTGATGTGCTGCTGGATTCTGTTTGCCAGTATTTTATTGAGGATTTTTGCATCAATGTTCATCAAGGATATTGGTCTAAAATTCTCTTTTTTTGTTGTGTCTCTGCCCGGCTTTGGTATCAGGATGATGCTGGCCTCATAAAATGAGTTAGGGAGGATTCCCTCTTTTTCTATTGATTGGAATAGTTTCAGAAGGAATGGTACCAGCTCCTCCTTGTACCTCTGGTAGAATTCGGCTGTGAATCCATCTGGACCTGGACTTTTTTTGGTTGGTAAGCTATTGATTATTGCCACAATTTCAGCTCCTGTTATTGGTCTATTCAGAGATTGAACTTCTTCCTGGTTTAGTCTTGGGAGGGTGTATGTGTTGAGGAATTTATCCATTTCTTCTAGATTTTCTAGTTTATTTGCATAGAGGTGTTTGTAATATTCTCTGATGGTAGTTTGTATTTCTGTGGGATCGGTGGTGATATCCCCTTTATCATTTTTTATTGCATCTATTTGATTCTTCTCTCTTTTTTTCTTTATTAATCTTGCTAGCGGTCTATCAATTTTGTTGATCCTTTCAAAAAACCAGCTCCTGGATTCATTGATTTTTTGAAGGGTTTTTTGTGTCTCTATTTCCTTCAGTTCTGCTCTGATTTTAGTTATTTCTTGCCTTCTGCTAGCTTTTGAATGTGTTTGCTCTTGCTTTTCTAGTTCTTTTAATTGTGATGTTAGGGTGTCAATTTTGGATCTTTCCTGCTTTCTCTTGTGGGCATTTAGTGCTATAAATTTCCCTCTACACACTGCTTTGAATGCATCCCAGAGATTCTGGTATGTTGTGTCTTGGTTCTCATTGGTTTCAAAGAACATCTTTATTTCTGCCTTCATTTCGTTATGTACCCAGTAGTCATTCAGGAGCAGGTTGTTCAGTTTCCATGTAGTTGAGCGGTTTTGAGTGAGATTCTTAATCCTGAGTTCTAGCTTGATTGCACTGTGATCTGAGAGACAGTTTGTTATAATTTCTGTTCTTTTACATTTATTGAGGAGAGCTTTACTTCCAAGTATGTGGTCAATTTTGGAATAGGTGTGGTGTGGTGCTGAAAAAAATGTATATTCTGTTGATTTGGGGTGGAGAGTTCTGTAGATGTCTATTAGGTCCACTTGGTGCAGAGCTGAGTTCAATTCCTGGGTATCCTTGTTGACTTTCTGTCTCGTTGATCTGTCTAATGTTGACAGTGGGGTGTTAAAGTCTCCCATTATTAATGTGTGGGAGTCTAAGTCTCTTTGTAGGTCACTCAGGACTTGCTTTATGAATCTGGGTGCTCCTGTATTGGGTGCATATATATTTAGGATAGTTAGCTCTTCTTGTTGAATTAATCCCTTTACCATTATGTAATGGCCTTCTTTGTCTCTTTTGATCTTTGTTGGTTTAAAGTCTGTTTTATCAGAGACTAGGATTGCAACCCCTGCCTTTTTTTGTTTTCCATTTGCTTGGTAGATCTTCCTCCATCCTTTTATTTTGAGCCTATGTGTGTCTCTGCACGTGAGATGGGTTTCCTGAATACAGCACACTGATGGGTCTTGAGTCTTTATCCAATTTGCCAGTCTGTGTCTTTTAATTGGAGCATTTAGTCCATTTACATTTAAAGTTAATATTGTTATGTGTGAATCTGATCCTGTCATTATGATGTTAGCTGGATATTTTGCTCGTTAGTTGATGCAGTCTCTTCCTAGTCTCGATGTTCTTTACATTTCGGTATGATTTTGCAGTGGCTGGTACCAGTTGTGCCTTTCCATGTTTAGCGCTTCCTTCAGGAGCTCTTTTAGGGCAGGCCTGGTGGTGACAAAATCTCTCAGCATTTGCTTGTCTGTAAAGTATTTTATTTCTCCTTCACTTATGAAGCTTAGTTTGGCAGGATATGAAATTCTGGGTTGAAAATTCTTTTCTTTAAGAATGTTGAATATTGGCCCCCACTCTCTTCTGGCTAGTAGGGTTTCTGCCGAGAGATCCGCTGTTAGTCTGATGGGCTTCCCTTTGATGGTAACCCAACCTTTCTCTCTGGCTGCCCTTAACATTTTTTCCTTAATTTCAACTTTGGTGAATCTGACAATTATGTGTCTTGGAGTTGCTCTTCTCGAGGAGTATCTTTGTGGCGTTCTCTGTATTTCCTGAATCTGAATGTTGGCCTGCCTTGCTAGATTGGGGAAGTTCTCCTGGATAATATCCTGCAGAGTGTTTTCCAACTTGTTTCCATTCTCCCCGTCACTTTCAGGTACACCAATCAGACGTAGATTTGGTCTTTTCACATAGTCCCACATTTCTTGGAGGCTTTGCTCGTTTCTTTTTATTCTTTTTTCTCTAAACTTCCCTTCTCGCTTCATTTCATTCATTTCATCTTCCAGGGCTGATACCCTTTCTTCCATTTGATCGCATCGGCTCCTGAGGCTTCTGCATTCTTCACGTAGTTCTCGAGCCTTGGTTTTCAGCTCCATCAGCTCCTTTAAGCACTTCTCTGTATTGGTTATTCTAGTTATACATTCTTCTAAATTTTTTTCAAAGTTTTCAACTTCTTTGCTTTTGGTTTGAATATCCTCCCGTAGCTCGGAGTAATTTGATCGTCTGAAGCCTTCTTCTCTCAGCTCGTCAAAGTCATTCTCCGTCCAGCTTTGTTCCGTTGCTGGTGAGGAACTGCGTTCCTTTGGAGGAGGAGAGGTACTCTGGTTTTTAGAGTTTCCAGTTTTTCTGCTCTGTTTTTTCCCCATCTTTGTGGTTTTATCTACTTTTGGTCTTTGATGATGGTGATGTACAGATGGGTTTTTGGTGTGGATGTCCTTTCTGTTAGTTTTCCTTCTAACAGACAGAACCCTCAGCTGCAGGTCTGTTGGAGTACCTGGCCGGCTGTGTGAGGTGTCAGTCTGCCCCCTGCTGGGGGGTGCCTCCCAGTTAGGCTGCTCGGGGGTCAGGGGTCAGGGACCCACTTGAGGAGGCAGTCAGCCCGTTCTCAGATCTCCAGCTGCGTGCTGGGAGAACCACTGCTCTCCTCACAGCTGTCAGACACGGACATTTAAGTCTGCAGAGGTTACTGCTGTCTTTTTGTTTGTCTGTGTCCTGCCCCCAGAGGTGGAGCCTACAGAGGCAGGCAGGCCTCTTTGAGCTGTGGTGGGCTCCACCCAGTTCAAGCTTCCTGGCTGCTTTGTTTACCTAAGCGAGCCTGGGCAATGGCGGGCGCCCCTCCCCCAGCCTCGCTGCCGACTTGCTGTTTGATCTCAGACTGCTGTGCTAGCAATCGGCGAGACTCCGTGGGCGTAGGACCCTCTGAGCCAGGTGTGGGCTATACTCTCCTGGGGCACCGTTTCCTAAGCCCGTAGGAAAAGCACAGTATTCGGGTGGGAGTGGCCCGATTTTCCAGGTGCCGTCTGTCACCCCTGGAAGGGGAACTCCCTGACCCCTTGCGCTTCCCGAGTGAGGCAATGCCTCGCCCCTGCTTCGGCTGGCGCACGGTGCGCTCACCCACTGACCTGCGCCCACTGTCTGGCACTCCCTAGTGAGATGAACACGGTACCTCAGATGGAAATGCAGAAATCACCGGTCTTCTGCGTCGCTCACGCTGGGAGCTGTAGACCGGAGCTGTTCCTATTCGGCCATCTTGGCTCCTCCCCCCGCAAACTTTTTATTTTCTGTAAAAGGCCAGATAGTAAACAGTTTAGACCTTGTGAGCTGTAAGGTCTTTGTCACAAGTGCTCAATTGCTGTCATAGTATAGAAACAGCCATATATAATTATATATAATAATTTATAAACAAATGAGGGTGGTTGTGGACACTGAATTTAGAATTTCATATAATTTTTACGTCTTGAAATATTATTATTTTCACTTTTTAAAAACCATTTCAACCTGTAAATTTTTTTTTTTTTCTCATAGGCCAATACAGAAAACAGGCAGCAGACTGGATTTGGTTCAATGGCCATAATTTGCTGACACCTCCTGTAAATTAGTTTAATTCTTGCTAATATAATTTATCCTCAAGTTGAGCAGGTAGTTCTTGAACATTACGTAGAAAACAAGTTAGCCATTCAAAGTTCACTGGTAGGATTAGTGGCATTGCATGAATTTTGTTTACTGGAAAAATGTAACAGTCAGAGGTACACATTAGCTTATGAGTCGGGATATCTGCTTTGCTGAATTATTTCTAATCTCCAGAGAGGAAAAGCAAAGCCCAAGGGGTAGGCATATCATAGAACAATTTGTTTCATGATAGCCATAGTAGTCTTTTTGACTAAAAGGGCATTGAAATTCTTTTAAAGCCTTCTATGAATTGGCTGCCATGCTCTGTGTTACTCTCTGGTGGGTATAGGAAATTTGCTGAAGTCTTAATGTGTCCTATTCCTTTAATTCGTGGCAGGGAGGCAGGAAAATGAAAATAGTTTGAAAGCAACTGAAGTATAGATGGCACTTGGTCAAATACCAAAGGTTTCAGTGAAAGTCGTCTTGGTTCATTGTCAGATCATCCCAAAGAATCAAGGAAAAAAAAAAAAGAAAACGTCATATTAGCATAGTTGTTTTGCAAATGTCGGCTTTAACAATGCTCAGGTGACAAAGTTGATGCTGTACCACATATTTATTTATTTTAATTAAAAAAAGAAACACAGTTGGAAATTCAACCAGAATGTTGTCAAATGCCATGAGCCTTTTTAAGTTGTATTGAAAATGGTGGTTAAGCTGCTTCCTCTCAAAAAGGTTCATTTAAGATAATTTCAGCATTTAAAAGGAGGTGAGGATCCTTATAATAATAGTGATCAAACTTTGAATGCAGAGTTCTTTCAAAAAATAGGTTTTCAGGGGAAAAAAACCACAAGAACAAATTTAACCATTCCAGTATGATATTTTCACAGACTGCCCAGCCTTTGGATAACCACCTGCAACAGAAAGATAGCTAAGAAAAGAGGACAATGTGCCTGGATGGTTTCCCACCCTATTTCCTTTCCAAAACAAATGACTTCCCTTATATAAAGTTATCCTATAAGAGAACCAAGGAAAATATTCTTGCTAGGGATGTATATGAAATAAATAATTAAAATCTGAGTCTATTTACAAGAAGAGATTATGTTGTTTCTTCTATTCTTTATATTGTGATTAAAGTAGAAGACATTTTTGGGCAAACTTACTAGGGGGAGAAGTATACAATTTGAAGTTTCTTGGTTTCTCAAAGATGGAACTTAATTGATATCGATATGAGAAAAAGCAAAAAATAGAAAGTGCCGTTCTGAACAGAAGAAACTTGAATTAGCTGAAAGTGTGATATGTGTAGCGTTCCTTACAGTGTTGAAATGTATTCAATAAAAATGTTTCTATGAAGTAACATCACTTTCCCTATTTCACTGGCAACAGTTGAGATTCAGAATCACCACCGTTGTTTCTTTTATAGCATCCACTGGTAAATCTGATAATATCTATAACTGTCTAAAAATTATACCAAAATGTTGAAGTGGAGATGATAGATTTCATTTTTCTCAGTTAACACATTATGAGAAATATTCTGTGTAAATATAAACTCTGAATAAAATTCTTTTTTCTCTACTGATTTTCATAATTTTAGAGAGATATGTAACATTATTTTTATTGATTTTTAATAGACTATGGTTGATAGCACCTTAGCATTGTTTCTTTTCCCTCTTCATTTCTAATTTTTGTCAAATGGCACATTATAAGCAGATAAATGTACTTGCAACTTAAGGAAATTCAACTTTAATATTTTCCGTATGGTAAAAATAATTTTTATATAAATAACCGCTTCAATTTATCTGTTCTTAATTTTAGCATTTAAGTAACGCATCTAATGTGTGTGTGTGCACACATGCACACACCCCAAATGTCTTTAAAATGAATTTGCTCACAGAACCAACAATAACAATAATTACAAATATTATAATATTTTTGTTTTAGTTCAGGCTGCTATAACAAAATACCTTAGACTGGGTAATTAATAAACAACAGAAATTTATTGCTTATACTTCTGGAGGTTGGGAAGTCCAAGGTCAAGGCACCAGCAGATTTGGTGTCTGGTGAGGACCTGTTCCTCATATATGGGGACTTCTATGTGTCCTTGCCTGGCAGGAGGGGCAAACAAACTCCCTCAGGCCTCTTGTATGTGGTAACTAATCTCATTCATGAAGAATTTACCCTCATGACCTAATCACCTCCCAAAGATTCCACCTCTTAACACCATCTACTTTAGGAATTAGGTTTCAACATATGAATTTTGAGGGGACACCAGTAGTCGGACCATAGCATTTTTATAGTATACCATCACAGAAAGACCTGCAGATATTTTCTTATCAGAAAATAAGACATTCTATCACTTTTCTGTTTCAGTAAGATACATTATAGCTTTGTGTTTGTAAAATTCTTTCTAATCTCAGACTGCATTTTATATCTATTTTCTGTTTGACCTCTTCAGCTTTTGTGATTTCTGATGCCACAGATTGCTTTTATTAACTTTAAACATTTACTTGTGATGCCAGAACAATTCAAAATTGATTTAGTCATATTAGTTAATTATCTGATCAATTCAGTGAGCAAATTCAATTCAACCTCTTTTTTGATAGAATTAGCCAATGGTTTAAATGAAATTTCTTATCAAATGAATAAAAGTTGTAGGACCAGTAGTCATGTAGACACAGCCATACTATGAGCTTTGTTCCCTACCCCATGTTATTGAACTATTGTAATATGTTGCACATTCATTCATTCAACAAATATTTACTCATTGCCAATTATGAGTTGAGCACTGTGCTAAGTTCTACAGATATAGTAAGTATCTCTCTCTTTAGTATGTTTACACACAGAATTATTCAAGAGTAGTCGCTTAGTTTTTCCTACTCTATCAACATTGTGGTTTTAATAGCCATGTAGGGTTCATTTAGTTCAGGTACTTAATACTACTGTCTACAGGAGCCAGATATCTGAGGGTGAGGAGAGACTTTATGAACAATAAAAAGTAGATGATTATGGAGGCCCAAACTCTATAATAAGGACTATATACATTTTACAAAGCCTATACAATGAATTCTAATATCAGCTTCCATTTGTTCTTCAGAAAGGAGCTAGTACTAGTCCTGGCCAATTATGGATCTTCTTGTGTGTGCCTTATGTTTGTACCTAATCTCAGAGTCTGATCTCTGCCTTTTTCTTTTCTTGTAAGATCCTTCATTCTATAACTTAATCATTGGCCCATAACTCCAGAAATTACTGTGAAATTGCTGTATTCCTGCATCTCCAACTAGAGTTTGCTATTTCTGTGGTCTCACTACATGGATCAAAGTTGTTCTGACGGTGATGACCAAGATGACAAAGGAGTGCTACTTTGGAAAAGCCATATCTTACTTGGATTCAGAGCTAAAAAAAAAAAAAGAAAAAAAAGATGCCCACTTGCAACATTGTTATTTGTCCATCCCATCTTCTGAGTAATACACTTAAACATATTCAGGTAATAGTAGTTACTATTTAATATATTTAATACATATGCATTGCCAAACCTTGTGGAATATACTAGCATGAGAAATCTCCTCCTCATCCTTTTATTTCAGTTGTTCTCTAACTATTGTAGTGGGTGACTGGTGGTTCAGTAGTTAGAGCAGCCATTAAATGATCTGGTGTGTTTATAAGATTCTCCCACAAAAAACTTGTAACTATTATTTAGTTTCAGTTTTTCAAAGGCTGGCCAAACATCAAAATTAGTTGGCTGTTTATCTGGATTAAAATAAAAGGAGAATGTCAAAAGCAAATCTTTATGCCATTCAAGCATTTCATTATCCATTTGCAGGCTGCATGATAGGGAAAGCTTCATTTTGCAATAGCATCATACAGATAATTGCTAATGAAATATATTTGACACTACTAATACATGATGGTAGAATGAGACTGGAGAATTAAAATGTAAGGTCATTGAGAATGTGAGCTGTATCTTAAATCATATTTTCCAACCCTAGTAACTGCACAGGGATGGGCACATAAATGCTCAAAAATTATTACATGATTCAAAAATACCAAAATAATTATGTTGATAATTGGTTCCTGCTCTAGCTTAGGGATTTCATAAGGAAGTTTGAGAAATAGCCACCTTTTATAGTCTTCCACAAGGAGATATGTTATGCAGATGCCCAGATCCCCCAAAGACAACTGCCTTTGCATACTGTGTCAAGTGGGATTTAGGGTTTTGAATTACTGGTTGTCCTTCTGCTCTACTGAAACCTTAAGCAGAGGTTCTAAAA